>NW_028274815.1:58003842-58677592 GCF_037043125.1 Eumetopias jubatus | reverse complement strand
GAACAACTGATTCCATTTATATTAAATTTTCACAATAGAAACCATCATAGAGGCAGAGAGATTAGTGACTTCCAGGAGTTAGGGAGAGGGAAGACTGGGGAATGACTGCCTAATGTACATGGAGATCATCTTCAGTATAATGAAAATGTTTTGAATTAGAGGTGGTGGTCATATACTAAAAAACAATTATACACATAAAAATGCTTAAGATGGTGAATTTTTAAATTATGTTGATTTCATCTTAATAAAAAAAACCAATCTAGGTAAATAAAATTGGAATTCTCAAGAATGTTCAAGTAATATATGAAGGCAGAAAAAATAGTAAAATAAAAAAGGGAGAGCAAAAACAGAAAACAAACAAAAATTGCAGCCTTTAAACTTAAACATATCAATAATCACATTAAATGAAAACAGTCTAAATATAACTACTAAAAGAGAGAATGGCATAGTTGATTTAAAAACATGACCCCGGAGGAGTTAAGATGGTGGAGTAGTAGAAGGGAGCCTGGGCTTTCCTCATCCTTCAACACAGCTAGATCAACATCAAATCATTTTGAACAACTAGAAAACTGATCTGAGAATTAAGAAGACAATCTGCACAATTGGAGGGACAGAACATGGCAGGTGTGAGGTTCACAGATGTGAACTGGGGGAGAGAAAAGCCAGGGTGCTGCAGAGGGGAGAGAGCCCTTTTCATAGACAGAAGTCAGAGAGAGAGGGAGAGAGCAGGAGAGAGAACAGTGCGTAGGGTTCACTCAAGATGCCATGGTGTGGGGATCCTGTGGGTTGTACTGGAAGAGAACATTCCCCTTCCTGCTACACATTTGGAAAAGAATATATTGCCTCTCCAAGGACAAAAGGCCTACTGGGCACCACTGAGTGTCCTTTCAACAGCAGGGGACACAGGTGTGCACAGGGGGCAGATAACATTTGTTTCCTTTTCTCGTTTTTTGGATCAGGTTTGTTTGTTTTTTTCAAATCAGGCTTAACAAACATATCAAAGCATACCTAATTAAAAGTCCAAACACTCCCCACTGCAAGCAAGGAGGAACTATGCAGAGGACTGACCTGTGGGAAAGAGGAGCCAAAACACAATAACAGGGTGCACACAGCATACACCAGAAACACTTCCTGAAGCACCAGGCCCTGGACAGTGTATGACCACTTCTTAACATGGCATTACTCTCCAGAGCAGGAAACATAACAAACTTTCATAACACGCAAAGACAGAAACCTAGAAATAATGACAAGACAGAGGAATTCTCCACAAAAGAAAGATCAAGAAGAAATCACAGCCAGGGATTTCTGAACAAGAATTCAGAACAATGGTCATAAGAATAGTAGCTGGGCTTGAAAGAGGCATAGAAGACACCGGAGAAACCCTGCTGCAGAGTTAGAAGACCTAAAAACTAATCAGCCTGAAATAAAAAATACTATAACTGATATGCAAAACTGACTGGATGTAATCACAACAAGGATGGAAGAAGCACAGGAATGAACAGGTGATAGAGAAGATAAAATTATAGAAAATAATGAAGCTGAAAAGAGGGAAAGAAAACTGTTAGATCACAAATATAGACTTAGGGAACTCAGCGATTCCACAAAGTGCAATAATATCCACATCATAGGAATCCCCAGAAGAGTAGGAAAAATGGGCAGAAGGTTTATTTGAACAAATTATAGCTGAAGAACTTCCCTAATCTGGGGAAGACAACAGGCATTCATGTCCAAGAGGCCCAGAGAACTCCCCTCAAAATCAACAAAAACAGGTCAACACCAAGACATGTCATAGTGAAACTTGCAAAATACAACGATAAAGAGAGAATTTGGAAAGCAGCTAGAGACAAGAGGTCCTTAATCTACAAGGGTAAACACATAAGGCTAGCAGCAGACTTGTCCGCAGCAACTTGGCAGGCCAGAAAAGAGTGACATGATATATTCAACATGCTAAATGGGAAAATATGCAGCCAAGAATACTACATCCAGCAAGGCTGTCATTCAGAATAGAAGGAGAGATGAAGAGTTTCCAAGACAAGCAAAGACTAAAGGGAGATCATGAACACTAAACCAGCTCTGCAAGAAATATCAATGGGGATCATTCTGAGTGGGAAAGAAAGACCAAAAGCAATAAAGACTAGAAAGGAACAGAGACAATCTACAGGAAGAGTGGCTTTACAGGTGTAAATGGCACTAAATTCGTATCTATCAGTAATTACTCTTAATGTAAATGGACTCAATGCTCCAATCAAAGGACAAAGAGTAACAGAATGGATAAAAAAACAAGACCCATTGCTTTGCTGCTTATAAGAAAGTCATCTTAGACCTAAAGACACCTCCAGATTAAAAGTGAGGGGGTGGAGAACCATGTATCCTGCTAATGGACATCAAAAGAAAGCTGGAGTAGCCTATTTATATCAGACAAACTACATTATAAGCCAAAGACTGTAATAAGAGATAAAGGCACTATATCATAATAAAGGGGTCTATCCAACAAGAAAATCTAAATATTGTAAATATTCATACCCGAACTTGGGAGTAGACATATATATAAATCAGTTAATGACAAACTTAAAGAAACTCACTGATAATCACTGATAATAATACAATAATAGTAAGGGACTTTAACACCCCACTCAGAGCAATGGACAAATCATCTAAGCAGAAGATCAACAAAGAAACAATGGCTTTGAATGACACACTGGACCGGAGGGACTTAACAGATATATTCAGAACATTTCATCCTAAAGCAGCAGAAAACACATGATTTTTGAGTACACATGGAACATTCCCCAGAATAGATCACATACTGGGTCACAAATCTTAGGCCTCAACCAGTACAAAAAGACTGAGATCATACCATGAATATTTTCAGACCACAACGCTATGAAAGTTTGAAATCTACCACAAGAAAAAATTTGGAAAGACCACAAATACATGGAGGGTAAAGAACATCCTACTACAGAATGAATGGGCTGACCAGGAAGTTAAACAAGAAATAAAAAAATACATGGAAGCAAATGAAAATGAAAACATGACAGTTGAAACCTTTGGGATGTAGCAAAGGCAATCCAGTCACAGAGGGAAGTATATAGCAATACAGGCCTTTCTCAAGAAGCAAGAAAAGTCTCAAACAACCTAATCTTACACCTAAAGGAGCTGGAGAAAGAATAGCAAATAAAGACTAAAACCAGAAGAAGGGAAATTATTAAGATTAGAGCAGAAATCAATGATAAGAGAAATTAAAAAAAAAAAAAACAGTAGTAGAACAGATCAACCAAGCTAGGAGCTGGTTCTTTCAAAGAATTAAAAAAATTGAGAAACCCCTAGCCAGACTTATAAAAAGAGAAAGGAACCAAATAAATAAAATCAGGACTGAAAGAGGAGAGATCACAACCAACACCAAAGAAATACAAACAATTATGAGACGATTATGAGCAATTATATGCCAAAAACTTGGGCAATCTTGAAGAAATGGATACATTCCTAGAAACATATAAACCACCAAAACTGAAACAGGACAAAATAGAAAACTGAACAGACCCATAACCAGCAAAGAAATTGAATCAGTAATCAAAATTTCCCAACAAAAAAAACCCTCCAGGGCCAGATGGCTTTACAGATGAATTCTATGAAGTATTTAAGAGAAGAATTAATATCTATTTTCTTAAACTATTCCAAAAAATAGAAATAGAAGGAAAATTTCCAAACTCTTTCCATGAGGCCAACATTACCTTGATTGCAAATAAGACAAAGACTCCACTAAAAATGAGAATTACAGACCAATATCCCTGATGAACATGGATGCAGAAATTCTCATCAAGATACTAAACAATAGAATCCAACAGTAATTTAAAAGGATTATTCACCATGACCAAGTGGGATTTATTTCTAGGCTACAGGGGTAGTTCAATATCTGCTAATCTATCAATGTGATACACCACAATAATAAAAGAAAGGATAAGAACCATATGATCCTCTTAATAGCTGCAGAAAAAACATTTGACAAAATACAGCATCCTTTCTTGATAAAAACCCTAAGCAAAGTAGAGATAGAGGGAACACACCTCAATATCATAAAAACCATATAGGAAAGTCCCACAGCTAATATCCCTCAATGGGGAAAAATTGAGAGCCTTTCCCTTGAGGTCAAGAACTCAATAGGGATGTCCACTCTTACCACTGTTGTTCAACACAGTACTAGAAGTCCGAGCCTCAGCAATCAGATAACAAAGAGAAATGAAAGGCATCCAAATCAGCAAGGAAGAAGTCAAATTTCACTCTTCACAAATGACCATGATACTTTATGTAGAAAACCCGAAAGACTCCAACCAAAAAACTGCTAGAACTGATACATGAATTCAGCAAAGACAGAGGATATAAAATCAATGTACAGAAATCTGTTGCATTTCTATACACCAATAATAAAGCAGCAGAAAGTGAAATCAAGGAATCGATCTCATTTACACCTGTATCAAAAACGGTAAGATACCTAGGAATAAACCTAACCAAAGAGGTAAAAGATCTGTATTTTGAAAACTGTGAAACACTATGAAAGAAACTAAAGAAGACACAAGAAATGGAAAAACATCCATGCTAATGGATTAGAAGAACAAATACTATTCAAATGTTTATACTACTCACAGCAATCTACACATTCAGTGCAACCCCAATCATAATAACACCAGCATTTTTTACAGAGCTGGAATGAACAATCCTAACATTTGTATGGAACCAGAAAAGACCCCAAATAGCCAAAGTAATGTTTAAAAACAAAAGCAAAGCAGGAGGCATCACTATCTCAGACTTCCAGCTGTATTACAAAGCTGTAATCATCAAGACAGTATGGTACTGGCACAAAAACAGACACATAGATCAATGGAACAGAATAGAGAGCCCAGAAATGGACCCTCAACTATTGTCGACTAATCTTCGACAAGGCAGGAAAGAATATCCAATGGAAAAAAGACAGTCTCTTTAACAAATGGTATTGGGAAAAGTGGACTATGACATGCAGAATCAAACTGGACCACTTTCTCACACCATACACAAAAATAAATTCAAAATGGATGAAAGCCCTAAATGTGAGACAGGAAGCTATCAAAATCCTACAGGAGAACACAGGCAGCAACCTCTTTGATATTAGCTGTAGCAATTTCTTCCTAGATATGTCTCCTAAGGCAAGGGAAACAAAAGCAAAAATAAACTATTGGGACTTCACCAAGATAAAAAGCTTCTGCATAGTGAAGGAAACATTCAACAAAATTAAAAGGCAACAATGGAATGGGAGAAGATATTGCAAATGACATATTTGATAAAGAGCTAATATCCAGAATATCTATATCTATCTATATATAATCTATATAGAAGAACTCCTGAAAATCAACACCCCAAAAATAAATAATCCAGTTAAGAAATGGGCAGAAGACATCAACAGACATTTCTCCAAAGAAGACACAGAAATGGCTAACAGACACATGAAAAAATGCTCAACATCACTCAACATCAGGGAAATACAAATCAAAACCACAATGAGATACCACCTCACAGTGGTCAGAATAGCTAAAATTAACAAGTCAGGAAACAACAGATGTTGGCGAGGATGCAAAGAAAGGGGAACCCTTTTGCACTGCTGGTGGAAATGCAAACTGATGCAGCCACTCTGGGAAACAGTACAGAGGTTCCTCAAAAAGTTAAAAATAGAACTACCCTATGACCCAGCAATTGCACTACGAAGTATTTATCCAAAGGATACAAAAATGATGATTCGAAGGAGCATATGCCTCAATGTTTAAAGCAGCACTATCACCAATAGCCAATTATGGAAAAAGCCCAAATGTTTATCAACTGATGAATGGATAAAGAAGATGGATCATATATATATGTGTGTCATATATATTTTGCCATTTGCAACTTTGTGAATGGTACTAGAGTGTATCATGCTAAGCGAAATAAGTCAGAGAAAGACAAATATTTATCATGTGACTTCACTAATATGTGGAATTTAAGAAACTAAACAGATTAGCATAGGGGAAGGGAAGGAAAAATAAAATAAGATAAAAACAGAGAGGGAGGTAAACCATAAGACTCTTAACTGCAGAGAACAAACTGAGGGTTGCTGGAGGGGAGGTTGGTGGGGGATGAGCTTAACGTATGATGGGCATTAAGCAGGGCACTTGTTGGGATGAGCTCTGGGTGTTATATGTAAGTGATGAATCACTAAATTCTACTCCTGAAACCAATACTACACTATGTTAACTAACTTAAATTTAAATACATACATACATTAAAATAAAAACATGACCCACTTATACCTTGTCTCTAGGAAACTCACTTCAAATACAATAATATAGGCAGGTTAAACTTAAGGATGGAAAAAATATTATGCAACACAAATAAAAATAAAGAAGTGTCTATATTGACATCTGATAAAGACTTAAGAGCAAAGAAAATTACCAGAGACAGAGAGATTATGTAATGGATAAGTCATTCCACCATAAAGACAGAGTATATATATCAAACATCAAAGCGTTTTAAATATGTGAGGAAAAACTGATAAAACTGAAAAGAGAAATAGGCAAATCACAATTATGGTTGGAGACCTAAACACTCCTCTCTCAAAATGGATAGACTAACTAGACAGAAAATCAGTAGTCATGTTATAACTCAATAGCACCATGAACCAGCTTGATCTGTTGACAGTTATAGTACATTCCACCCTGCAACATCAGAGCATACATTCTTTCCTAGATATCCTGGTCATAAGACAAACCTTAACAAATGTAAAAGACGTGAAATCATAAAGTGTGTTCTCTGACCACAATGGAATCAAACTAGAAATCAGTAACAGATAATAAATAGGAAAATCTCCACTTATAAACAACACACTTCTAAATAATCAATGGGCTAAAGAAGTCTCAATGTAAAATAAACAAAAAGAATTTAACTGAATGAAAATGAAAAGACAACATATCAAAATGTGTGAGACACAGTGAAAGCAGTTATTAGAGGGAAATTTATAGCACTAAATGCTCATATTGGAATAGAGGAAAAGTCTGAATTCAATAATCTAAGCTTCCTTAGTGACTATACTTGTTGTGGTGATGTAAAATAAGTAATATACATTAAGTAATATATAGAATTGTTGAATCATTATGTTGTACACCTGAAACTGATATAATATTGTATATCAACTATACTTTGATAAATTCTTCTAAAATAAAATTAATTAAATTAAACATCACCCACAGAAAAATAATCTAAGCTCCCACCTCAAGAAACTCGAAAAAGAAGAGCAGAATAAACCCAAAGCAATAAGGATAAAAATAATAAAGATGAGTGGATATCAATGAAATTGAAAAAAAATAAGTGAAACAAAGGGCTATTTATTCAAAAAGAGCAATAAAATTGAAGAACCTCTAGCAAGACTAACAAATAAAGAAAGAAGACACAAATTACCAATATCAAGAATGAAACAGGGATTATCACTACAGACACTATAGACATTCAAAAGTTAGTAAGGGAATATTACAAACAACATACACACATAAATTTGACATTTTAGATGAAATGGAGCAATTCTTCAGAAAGTACAAACTATCAAAACCTATCCAAAATGAAACAGATAATCTGCATAGCTCTATAACTTTAAGGAAATCGAATTCATAATTTTAAACCAACTAAAAAAGAAATCTCTAGGCCCAGATTTTTTCACTTGAGAGTGTTTAAAAAATTAACAGAAATTCTACATTATCTCTTCCATAGAGCTTAAGCAGCAGGAGCACTTCCCAAATCATATAACAAAGCTATCATTACCCCCATATTAAAATCAAACAAAGAAAGGGGGACCTGGTTGGCTTAGTCGGTATTACATGCGACTCTTCAGCTCAGGGTCATGTGTTCAAGCCCCACACTCGGTGTAGATATCACTTAAAAATTTTTTTTTAATAAAAAAAAATTTTTAAAAATACCAAAAAAAGGAGACTACATATAAATAGTCCCTCATGAATATAAATGTAAAAATTATTTTAAAAAACTATTATTTATCTCAGCAGAGAGAAAGAGGGAGACAAGTAGACTCCCTGCTGAAGGGGGAGCCCAATGCAGGGCTCTTTCCCAGGACCATGAGATCATGACCTGAACTGAAACCGAGAGTCGGATGCCCAACCAACTGAGCTACCTAGGCACCCCTAAATGCAAAAATTCTTGACAAAACATTACAAGTAGATTACAGCAATATGAAAAGAATTATGCACCATGACCAAGTTGGGGTTTATACCATGGATAAAAGGCTAGTTTAATTAATGTAACCTACCATAATAACAGGCTAAAGAAGAAAAATCATCACATAATTATATCAAGTCATACAGAGAATGCATTTGGCAAAATCCAACAAACTTTCATGATAAAAACCCTCAGAAAAACAGGAAAGGAGAAGGACTGCCTCAAATGACAAAGAACATCTTTAAAAAACCTATACCTTACATTGTTCTTAATGGTCAAACTCTGAAATGTTTTCCCCTAACACTGAGAACAAGGTGAGGATGTCCCCTCTCACTACTTTTTCAACATAGTGTTGGAAGTTCTAGCCAGTGCATTAGGGAAGAAAGGGAAATAATAGGTGTATATATCAAAAAGGAAGAAAGAAATCTGCCCCTATTTGCAGATTACATGGTGGTCTATGTCTACAAAAAAGTCTAAAATTAATAATTGAATTCAGCAAGGCCACAGGATAGATCAACATACAAATATCAATTATATTTCTATATAATAACAATGAACATGTACACACAATATCAAAAATACAATACCAATGACAATTAGTCAAAAAATATGAGACACTAGGATGCAAATCTAACAAAACTTGTACAGCATTTGTATGCTGAAACTACAAAATGCTGGTAAAAAAAACAGTAAAGAAAATCTAAATAAATGGAGAGATATACTATCTTCATGGATTAGAAATTAAACATAATAAAGGTGTCAGTTCTGCCTAAAATAATATAAACAAGTTGAGTACAATTCCTACCAAATTCAAAACAAGATATTTTTTAGATACAGACAAAATCATTCCAAAATTTATATGGAAAGACAAAGGAATTAGAACAGCAGAACTACTTGGAAAAAAAAGAAAAAGAGAGGCATCAGTCTACCTGATTTCAAGACTCATATAGCTACAGTAATCAAGACTGCATGGTATTGACAGAAGGATATATATATAAAACAGTGGAATAAAATAGAGAAACCAGACATAGATCCACACAAATATGCCCAACTGATTTTTGACAAAGGTGCAAAATCAATGCAATGCAAAATCAATGCAGTAATCTTCTCAACAAATGCTTTAAGAACAACTGGATATAAAAAACAACCGGATATAAAAAATAGTAAAATAAAATAAAAACCAAAAAGCCTCAACCCAAATCTCACACTTATGTAAAAATTGCCCAAAATGAATTATGGTCTTCTATGTAAAATGTAAAACTATACATTTTTTAGAAAATAAACATAAGAGAAAGTCTTTGGTATATAAGGCCAGGCAAAGACATGTGACACCAAAAGCACTATCCATAAAAGGAAAAATTAACCTATTGGACTTTATCACAATTAAAAAATTTTATTCTGCCACATACTCTATTAAGAGGATGGAAAGACAAGCTACAGACTGAGAGAAAATATTTACAAACCACATATGTGACAAAGGGCAAACATCAAAACATAAAGAACTCTCAAAACATGGCAATAAAAAATTAGAAAATGGGCAAAAGATAGAGATATTTCATCAAAGAGGATCTACTAATGGCAAACAGTTGTATGAAAAGATATTCAACATCATTATCCATTAGGGGAATGGAAACTAAAGCTATACTGAATATCACTACACACCTCTCAGAATGGCTAAAATACAAAACAGAGGCTAAGATGTGGGGATTAAATATGATCATGTTTATAAAGCCCTCAGCTTTAACTAGCACATCTTAAATAATAGCCATTCACATAATAATACAATGCAAATAATACAAAAATATATATAGGAGATGTGTGCAATGACCATCAGTAAAAAAAGAAATTAATATTAGAGCAGATGGGGACAGAGGGTATATGAGAAATCTCTATACTTTCAATTTTCCTGTGAACCTAACTGCTCTAAAAATAGTTTACTAATTATTAAAAAGAACTTTAATTGAAAGAATACACAAAAAATAAAATCAGAAAGATGCCAAATTCTGCATATTTGTCAATGTTTTAAGATACTGATTTTTCAACGGTGGGTATGATAAGTAATTTCACAAAAAGGTGAGGGGAACATTTGACTATATATATCAAGAATAACTTCTGACTTGGTAATTCCACTTATAGGAATTTATTCTTAGGAAATAATCAGATAAAGGCACAAAGGTGTGTGTGCAGGTATATGAGATATATATATAGCATATATACATGAATATGATGATTATAGCATTGTTTATAGTAGCAAAACATTGCAAATAATCCATGTCCATAGATAGGTTGAATCAATTATGGTGGTGCATCCTTATAATGCAAGATGTGAATCTATATTTATTGACATGCAAAGAGGGCAATGATATTATATTGTGAAAAAAAGTTATTTATTACTTCTGCAATCAGAAAGCTATTTTTATTTTGGAAAAAAACTATAGCTAAGTGTTCTAAAATACTACAATGACAATGCACAGTCCTCTGGATCAGGAAAAGTTGAATTAATGGAAGGGCTTTAGGGTTAAACAATGTTTATTTATAAAACCAATGAACTAAAGACAAATACATATCCTTGCATAGTAGTAATGACATGTGATCAGAATGCTCATTAAAGATTTTTCCAAAGTAATGTCTCTTTCCCAACCACTTCAACACTGCTGAGGCCCACATGTTAGCTTTCCAAGGAAAGCTAATATTTGTTACCTCCCTAAAATTTAGACAGACACTCCTTAGTTCTCCAGGTACTGACAAAACTTAAGTATCTCTTTCTAGCAAATGTAATGAGATAGTTAATAAGGATCAGAATATATAGCAAGCTGAGTATTATTTTATTATTTGAACATGGTTATCAGTAGGGAAGGAATGGGAAGAGAGGAAAATTCAAAAACTAGGAACAGAATGGTACTTATCTTGTTTCCTCCAGAAGGAGACAGATGGGTGAGAGTACTTACTATAATCAGAAATAAAGTTACATCATCTGTTCATAGTTTTTTTGAGTTCTGTGAAGTTTAAATACACAATAAAAGGATGAAGAATTATTAAAGTTGTGTATACACTTTATCAAACACAAAGGAAGCAAATGTATTTCATATAAAGGTAGACATATTCTGAAATTGGTTTATTAATGTTCATACGTTGTATGTCATGGTCTTTCCCTGAGCCATGAGATCTGCAAATGTAATAACATCTGCCTAATAAACTGTTGGTTGTATTTTCTCTGCATGTTGCCTTTCAACAAGGCAGAATATCTAACAAAGCAGAATTTCTCCTAGACTTTACAAGGCACTCATGAGTGTCAATAGCCAAGAATCATCATCTCTCTCTTACTAGCTACAATTTGCGCATACCATGCATGTCCTTCACTATATAGTAAGACATCTTTGATTTTTACCACATTGGTAAAGGCTGTCCTCATCCTTCAGCTTTAATACAGCTGGAACTTTGTAATAGAAGTGTCCACATTAATCCCTAGAACATACCAACTGCTGCTAGGGGTTATACTCAAAGGTACCTAAAGGTCATTAATTTAATACAGGGAATATGAACAGGTCCTAGAGTCTTTTAATCCCTCTCTGCCAAATGAAAGAGACTAAGACTTCCTGACAAGAAGTGTGAGGAGGCCATCAGCCGGGGCCATTCTAGGGTCTGAAGCCTACAACTGCCTTGATCAGGGGGCACCTGGGTGGCTCAGTTGGTTAAGCATCCCACTCTTTATTTTGGTTCAGGTCATGATCTTAGGGTCATGAGATTGAGTCCCAAGCCAGGCTCTCCATGATTAAGATTCTCCCTCTCCCTTTGCCCCTCCTACCCTACTCTCTCTCTATCTCTCTTAAAAAAAAAAAAAAGTCAGGTCTGCAGACACAATTCATTCACTCATAAACATGGCCTTTTACCCAGGTCCTAGAATATCATTCATTGAATAAGAGTACCAGAGAAAACAGTGGGGAGTTGCATCAAGAGAAACTGAGAGTGACAAACAGTTCTGAAAAGACAACTGGAATTTTGGTGGAAAACAAATTTTGTACATCACAGATGAAAAGATAACTAATGACTAATGACTAAGAAAAGTTTAAGATTCATCCATTCAATGTGATGTCTAATACACAGACCGTCCCCACTCTTAGCTCGATCTCTACAATGAATCTTGTCTATTTCTCTCACACTGGACAAAAGAGGGTTCCCTAAAGCCATTACAGTAATTCTAGTAAAACAGAATGGTTATTATCATAGCTTTCCAAAGAATCATGGTTTTCTTTAACAATGCAGTTTTTACCCTTTTTGATTTTTAGATACAATATCTGAGAGAGAATGTGAGCAACAGAAACAAAATTTAAGGACTTAACTTCATTGGTATGTTACATACAGGGAAGTAATGCGGTAGGAATGCCAGACTGCCAAATGCAATGCAGTTTAAATGTTTGGGCCACATCCCTGACTAACTACAAAAGGGGAATCTTAAGGAAGAGCCAAGTATATAAAATTTGTTCATGAAATGGCCTTCAATTTATTTTTACCTATACTCTGCCGATTTTGTTTGGTATCCTAGTTTACTGATTAGCTTCATTACTTTTTTTCAAATTGCCATTATGGTAGAGGCCCCTCACCCCTTGGCAGAAATCCAAAGTACCCCCATACCCAAGTTTTTCTTCCCAGCCAGCCCTAACTGGGCCCACATAAAAACCAGCTCCTTCATGTATAAAAGCACATCGTTCTAGGTGCTTTTAGTTAAAGGGCTTGAGGTTTTTCTGTTGTTCCCTTCTGCTTATTTTCCCTTTTTATTCTTTCACGTTTTTTCTTAAAAAAAAAAAAAGTGTTCATATGTGTGTGGACCACTTTCTAAAGGCCACAATAAATCTTTTAAATCTGAGTACCATATCAAAGAGAGTAAAAGCCTCTTGGAATGCCATCATAGTGAATCAACAAAAATGATTCTTTTCTTTAAAATTTCATGTACTCAATAATTACAACTATGTAAATAAATATACATTTGAAAAAAGGACTAAAAGAAAAACAACAAAGAAAAAATTGTGTGAGTATAGTGATGGAACTTCACTTGTTAAAATATCCTGGGACTGTGGCTTACTTCATGGGAAAATGTTAATTACTAATTTAATTTTTTATAGGTTATAGAGCTATTCAGATCTTTGATTTCTTTTTTAGTTAGTTTTGGTTATTTTTATATTTCTTAAAAAATGTCCAATCACCTAAATTTTTCAAGTTTTGTGTAATGAAGTTGCTCATAGTAAACAGGGTTATTTCAATATTTAAAATCCTCTGGTATGTCTATCATTAGGTCCCTTTTATATCCCTAATACTGTTCACTATTTTTCTATTTTACTAATCTTGTCAAAAAACAAGTGCTTAGCTTTATTAATCCTCTTATTGCTTTTTTGTTACATTGATTTCTGAATATATTTTTATTATTGTCTTTTCCACTTTGAGTTTATTTTACTGGTACTTTAAAATTTTCTTAAATTGCATAGCTCTTTGAGTCTTTCTTCTTTTCCATCATCAACAGTTAAGGCTATGTATTTCCCTTTATAATTCTGCTTCAGAACTCACCTCTGAATTCCTCACTCAAACTCAACACGTACAAAACTAATCTCAGGTCCCTTTCCCACACACCTGTTCTTTCTGCGGTCTTACCAATCTTGTCAATGGCAACTCAATTTTTCCAGTAGCTCTGGTCCAAACACTTGATGTCATCTTTGACTTCTCTATCATGTTCTTCATCCAGTCTGTCAGCAAATACTGTCAGCAAAACCTTCAATATACCCAAAATCCAACCACTCTGTCCTCATTCCTTTTGCTGCCAACCTGCTCTGAATGGTCACTATTTCTCACTCAATTATTGTAGTAGACTTCCAAATGCCCTTATCCTTCAAAAGTCTATTCTTGACATAGCATCTGAGTCATCTATTCACTCGTTGATTCCAAGTCATCTACTGACTTCCCCTACTATTCAAGAGAAAAAAATCTCAATTCCTTATGATAGGCAACAAAGTCCTATATTACCAAGCCACCTGCTACCTTTCTGACCCATTCCATTCTCTTATTATTCTGCCATTCTGTTCACTGCTCCAACGAAACTGCTGGGATTTAACTCAGAGTTCACCTTCTTAGTGAGGCCTTCCCTGACAACTTTATTTAAAACTGCAGTCCACCCACTCCACCATTCAATATTCCCTATCCACTGTCCCTGCTTTGTTCATCTTTGTGGAACATATCATTATCTAATATACTATGTATTTTACCTACGTATTTACATATTGTTTCTTTCACTATAATGTAAACTTTATGATGCCATAGATTTTTGTATGTGTCTCTGTTTTGTTCTTTGCTATCATCCTAGTTCTAACAATAGTGCTGGCATGTGGCACTCAGTAATTAATTACTGAGTAAAGACAACTAATTAATCCTTTGAAATTTTCAAGGATTTATGGCCTAGGACATGGTCAATTTTAAAAAATGTTTTTGTCCGTTCATGAAAAAAGTATAGTCTCCAATGTTGTATATAGTACTCTATACATGTCCAATAAATCAAGCTTTTAATTATATTGTTCTAATCTTATATTTCCTTACTGATATTTGATTTGTTTAATCTATCAATTACCATATGAAAGGAATTAAAATCTCCAACTATGATAGTGGATTTATCAATTTATTTCATGTGTATTTAAGCTATGTTTTACACATTTAGAATTGTCTTATCTTCCTAGTGAATCGATTTTTCTGCCGAGATTGATCTCTAGTAATCTCTACCAATGATTTTGCTCTAAAGACTATTTCTATAACATTGCTAGCTCTTTTTTTGGGTATTTACCTAGTATAATTTTTCCCATTCTCTAGTTTTTAAATTTGTTTTACATGTCTTTTGTAAAAACTTACAAGAGAAATCTGTTTCAACAATCTCTGCAAATGAAAAATTTGGCTCACTTACATTGATAATGACTATTTTTAAAATTGATTTCTACACCTCATTGTGTGTTTTCTGTTTGTTGGTTTTTTTTTTTTAATGTTTCTTCCCCCTATATGCTGTACCCTCCCCCAATTCTTGCCTTCTTTCGGGATGAATTATTTTCCTCATCCAACATTTTCACTATATTTGTTTGAAATGTACTCAATTTCTATTTTTTTAGTGATTACCCTAGAAATTCTACCATGTATATTTTACTTAATAAAATCTAGTATTAATCAGTATCTCTATTTTCCTCTTGGAAAGTATAAAGACCATAGAATGCTTTAACTTCTCCATTCATTTTCTGATTTATATATTGTTACTGTTCAGGATTTTATCTTAATTTTGAACCCCTTGAATTAGACATTGGTGTTTATGTTTCATACTATCGATTTTTGTGTTCCCACAAGTTTAATATTCTTTTTGGCCCACCATTCCTTCTTGCCATTCATACCTTCCTCTCTTATGGTTCAGAGACGATGCTACCCTTCAATGGTACTAGATTGATGTGGGGATCTTGGATCCAATCTCCCACTCCGCTTGAGCCCTAGGCTTTGTCTCCTATACTCTTAAGTATAAAGCCTTTGTAAACCAAGTTCCTCCCTGCCAAGTGCCAGCACGTGCCCTCAAGGCAAACTGAGAGTTTGCTCACTTGTAGAATCAAGCATCCTTGTCATTTCAACCTGAGTGTTTCCCTTCGTTTCCTGCCAGCTCAACCTTGCTTTAAGCAAATATTTTAAATATATTATCCACCATTTTTAGATGATCTGACCGGGAAGTTTTTCCATGCAAATATTGTCTTGTTCCCTAAATATCCTTAGGTAACTGTTTTAGTATTCATATGCTTTTTTTTTAAAGATTTTATTTATTTATTTGAGACAGAGAGAATGAGAGAGAGAGAGAGAGAGAGAGAGAGAGAGCACATGAGGGGGGGGAGGGTCAGAGGGAGAAGCAGACTCCCTGCAAAGCAGGGAGCCTGATGCAGGACTCAATCCAGGGACTCCAGGATCATGACCTGAGCCGAAGGCAGTCATCCAACTAACTGAGCCACCCAGGCGCCCCTAGTATTCATATTCTTTGAATTGATTTCACATAATGGTTTACTTACTGTGTATGCTCCATTAGTGAAAAATGTAACTGAAAAAGCCATTTAGAAATCAAATTGGTTAACAACTTTTTTAGTCACAAATGATTTCTTTTTGCCTGTCATATATATTTATTGCATAAGTTAAGAACCATTCCAAAAGCTAAGAATAATTTCCAAAACACTACCCTTTTTTTCCTGAACTCTAAATATAAATATTGACTCCAATATAATGTATATTTCCCTTCAACACCTTATCATAAAAATTTTCAAACATCTAGGAAAGTTGAAAGAATGTATTTACCACCTAGATTCTATCACCATTTTACAATATTGTTTTATCACATATCCATCCATCTCCCTTTCTATCAATTCATCTTATTTTTTGTTGCAGTGCAAAGGAAAATGCAGACATCAGTAAATTCTGCCTCAAATATTTCACATAGTATTTTTATTTCTAAGCAATAAAGCTCTCTTTCCCAACATTGTGCTTACTATTTTATAAGAACTGAAAAGCATGACTCTGTGCCATAATCACCTAACACCATTTGAGTCAAAAAACAGTAGTCTTACAGTTAAGAGGGGAAATAAGTAGAAAAAATTAATTTTAATCCTTTATATTTCCATGTTAGTAAAATAAGCTTCATATGTGGCACATTTACTTGAAATGTTGGCCCTTTTATTTCATCAATATCTAGGAGTTCCTATTACAGTTTCTTTTTATTTATAATGAAAAGCTCTTACTTGTTAACACTTTCCTATTCAGTAGTTCTGGAGGACTATTCAATTTCCTGAGGACAGAGAAATGAACAACCAACTTCTGAACTTAGCTTAGACAGCTGAATTTACCTCTGTGACATTGTGATTTATAATAAGAAATATATATTTGGTCTTTGTCCCATTCCTGGCACAGAGCCCCTAAAATCCTTAGAGTTTCCTAACTGAAAGGAAAATCTTTTGTTATTCATAACAAGTCCCTTTCAGCCCATCTGAGTTTATATTACAGAGAAGACTTTGTGACAGCCCCTAGGCTGGGGGCTGGTTGTCAGTGGAATCAAGCACACAATTAGAAGATTGGAAATTTCAGTCCCACCCCCAGACCTGGGGCTGGGCAGAGGGGTTGGAGATTGAATTATTACCAATGGCCAATTATTCAATCAATCATGCCTATTGTAATGAAGCCTGCATAAATATCCAAAAGGACTGGGTTGAAAGAGTTTCCAAACTTGGTGAACATGTGGAGGTGCTGGGAGGGTGGCATTCCTGGAAAGGGAAAGAGGCTTCACATCCTCCCCCATATAACTTGCCCTATGCATCTCTTCATCTGGCTGTTCACTTGTATCCTTTAAAACATCCTTTAAAATACCAGCAATAGTAAGTAAACTGCTCTCCTGGGTTATGTGAAACTGAGGAAGGAAGGGGTAGCAGGAAACTCCAATTTGTAGCCAAGTTGGACAGAAGTTGTGGGTAACCCAGGGACTTACTACTTGCAAATGGCAGCTGAAGTAGGGACACTAGGACTGTGGGACTGATCCTTTTATATGTGGGGTCTGTGCTAACTCTGGCTAGTGTCAGAACTGAATTGAATTGTAGGACATCTAGCAGGTGTCAGAAAATCACTTTGTGTGGGGAAAAAAACTCCCGCCTATCTGGTTTCAGAAGTGTGAATATGAGAGTAAAGGAAAACACACTGAATTTTTTTTACACACCTTCTATAGATAGGTGTCTTCCAGCTTAATGATTTTATGAATTAGACTGCATCATCTATTTAAAATTTTACTACAGTAAACATTTTATTTAGCTATCATATCAATATTGTACCTCTGCTTTCTATCTTCAATGTTAAGAGCAATGATTTACATTTATAGGAAGCATTTCTTTATGAAAATTTATCACTTTGAACACATACAAAAAGGTATCAAGAAAGGACATGAGAAATAAGTTTTAAAGTTTAGATTCATTTGGATTTGGAGGAAGGCTGTCAAGATAACTTAAGAAAAGACAAAAAGACCCATGGTCTTCCTCTAATGTCAAGATAAAAACAAAATTATATGCAAAAAATTTTTAATAACCCACATAGATAATTGTCAATTATCACAAACTCATACTATGACCTCACACTTTATATGCTGTATGAAATTAAAATCAGTGTAATATTTTATTCCTTATCAAAAGAGGCTAATCTGGACTCAGGCAACCTCAGTCCTCAGCTTTACCAATTAGTGACCTTAGGTACACCCCTACTCTGCATGGTGCTCTTTTCTTCATCTTTAATTTAAAATTCTTTATGATAGTCTTTACTGTTTAGGACTTATTCCATTATCTAATAACTTTTTTAGAGTATTATACTAGCTAGACAAGGTGCAGGTTGTAATGTAATTCTAGCACTCTGCGAATACAAAAAAGTATTTGGCATGTTCCTTTTCCCCTAAGTAGGAGAACTTCCTGGCAGCAGATTAAACAAAAAAATAATTCCAATTTAAGCTATTTCATTTAATTTCTTCTAAACTTACTCTTCTTTTTTCATAATGTTATACATGGCCTACTGTCAAAAGAACTAATAAACACTCATTATAACTGAAATAATTGCAAAGCATGCAAAAAAGAAAACGTGAAAAACGCAGTATACCCCAAGGAAAAACATTCAATTCCAGGTATAACCACACAGAAAAGCTAAAGTCTAATAATAATGACAACAACAATAATAGTCACCTCATCAAAATACATTCCAAAAAATAATTAGAATACTGCATTTGAGGAAAAAATTAATAAACAAAAAATTGCACATTAGTAGAATGTGTGAACATCAGCAGGATATGAGCATCCTAGGGCCCAGCATTTTGAAATGCAAGGCTCATGCACAACTAAATCACTGCATAAAGTCAGAGAAGCCAGACAGCGAGGCCACCAAGAATATGCCTCCAAAACATCTGTTTCATTCAAATTAATCTTTTTGGGCTCTTCAGGCAGGAGGTGAATTCATTAGTTTTCCCCAGAAACAAGGAAAACAAAATATAGTCAGAGCAAAGAACAAAGCCCTATGTCCAAATAAATGTGACACCAGCCCCAATATTTTTGGCGTATGTTCACACGTAGAAAAATGCCTCATTCAGGATGAAGAGTTTCTTGAAATATGCTAAAGTCATTCAGATAAAAAGGCAAGATTCAATCATAGATTGTAATTCAAGCAATATATTAACATTTTTTAGTTTCTAAAAAGACTGTTTTCCAAAGGTTTCCCTGTTGGGTAAAGATTAAAGTGCCACTTAATAGTTTATTTATTTGTCAAATGATAATACCCTCTTACAGAGTTGTTCTGAGAAAAAAAGGAGAGACTACACATGAAATTGCTTGAAAGAGTTAAAAAGAACTATATCAGGTTATAAATGAAATCAAAACTCTACATTCAACTCGACCTAATACTTCCTTTTGGTACATGAAGTTGGTAATTCTATTACTTCTTGTTATAAAACACATCATATATAAAAGTATACAACATGTATATTCAATTAAAAGAATAATAATTTTAATGGACCTTGGTATAATTCCCTCTCATCTTAAAAAATGGAACATTACTAATACCTTGGAAGCTCCCATGTGCCTATTCCTATTATATTTCTCTTAACCCATCCTACACTATCCTAAATTTTGTGCTAATCACTTCCTTGCTTTTATTTATAGCATTGACACATTTATATGTATCCCTAAACTATCTAGCCATCATCTATCTAATTCCATCCATTCACCTTCCTTCCTTCCATCCATCCATCCATTTTTTGAACTTTATGTATATGGAATATGCTATATGTACTTGCCCTTCAACTTCTATAGTCTTTTACTCAGAGTGATTTCTTGACATTATTATCCAATTTTTCATACAATCCCTAAGATTAAAGAAATGTATTATACCCATTTAAAGCAGAGAAAATGAGGCACAGTGCAATTAGGAACTTGCCACATTGTATGAAAGGACAATCGACAAATCCTTCTACAGTAATTCTGAAAGTAAAGCAAACCAATGACTGTCTCAGAGCTTTATAGCACATTCATATTTTTAGCTTCAATTAAAACTAAAACATTTCTCTAGTGCTAAGAGCACAAATAATACTTTAAAACTGACTTTACCCCCCAAAAATTGACTTTACATAGTATTGTTTGCTTTCATATTAAAGGGGAAGTTATAGTCAAATGTACTGATGATGTAAAAGCCCTAAACAATATTCAAATATATTCCTTAAAAGGAAAACAAAAACAAATTAAATAAAGAATATCAAGAGAAGATTTGTTTTTCTTTTCCTTAGGAAATGGACTATTAGAAAACAGCCATATTATGAAATATTCTAATTAAAGAAAATGACTCATTAAATAGGTAATTAGTCTGACACTCATCAATTCCAAGATATTGTTCACCTGAGCAAGTG
The DNA here is from genome assembly GCF_037043125.1 of Eumetopias jubatus. Taxonomy (NCBI): domain Eukaryota; kingdom Metazoa; phylum Chordata; class Mammalia; order Carnivora; family Otariidae; genus Eumetopias; species Eumetopias jubatus. The sequence continues at coordinate 58,656,912 of NW_028274815.1, read as the reverse complement.
ATGGAAGAATCTTCTTGCATATTTGCTGATTTCGTCTCTATATTCCAATATAGTTGTATCCAGGAGTGGTCTTGTTGGAGCATAAAAGGTTCCAAGGCTTGCCTCAAGCTGTGCTGTGGAATTCAAACATAGCAGCACTAAAACAAGTGAAACTCCTTCAATTACAACAGAATACTCATGTTTGCAGTCAGTCAGGTTTTGCAAACTTGGATGAAATGTGAGCTTGTTGCAGGAAAGATGAAATTAAAATATGACAGCTGGTACAAAAACAAACCTGTGTATAAACTTTCACTTGAGGCAAAGCTGACAATGACTCTGAGCAACAAAAAGCTGTCAAAACTGAAGAAATCCATAATGAACCAACCTCTCACCACAAATGGATAATTAAAACAGTGACTCATCAAAGTAACACAGTTTGAACTAGTATTTCCAGTAAAATCAACTCACAGTGTGCTCAACATTTACCCTTTAACTGAAAGGAGAAAACAAACTTTTACATTGGGAATTGAAATAAGTATTAGAAGTGTTTTTGAAATAATACAAATGAAAATAGCCCTGTTGGAGTAATAATACCTTTCTAAGACAATTTTAAAGAAACAGTGAAAGTCCCCATGCCTTCCCTAAATCTCATCCTAAAAAACAAGATTGTTGGTTTTGTCCAAGTGTGAAAGCTAATACCCCTGGGAGGGATGACATGCTAATCCCCTCTTGGTCAACTGACACCTTCCTAGGAAAAAAGGATTGGAGAGCAAGTTTTGATAAACCAGAAGGCTAGAGATTGGGAGAAAAAGGCACATTTTGCCTGCTTCATGATTTTACCATGCCATGCCTTTGGGGTTGTGTTTTCTCCCAGAAATACCTAGAAGTTATATAATTACAGTAATGGTGAGAGTTGTATGAGAACACTACAGTTCACAGTAAGACTCCATTGATTTTTATGCTACCAGCGCTGGATTGAATAAACAATTCCTTATTTAGCAAAACTCTTTAGTTTTAGGCATATTTAGGTTTGAAAGTATTAAATACCTCATCAGAGTAATTGCTATGGACTTGGCTAAGTTGTTAGTAATTTCTTTTTTTCAAATCTCAAATCTAGAGAGTAAAGTAAGATGAACTTTAGGGGTATTTTCTTTCAAAGCAGCAGTCAATTTAGATTAAAATTGAATACAGCAACACTATTGTGAAAACAAGCCAGATCCTCTTGCCATTGCTTGTTTTCTAGACAGCATGTACTTCTGAAATGTTTGAGCCTACATGAAATACTCATAACTCCCAGCACAGTTACAGATTCATTAGATAGCCCAGCTTGATGTTTAAGGCAGAAATGAAGATCTCAAAGATAACCACAACACAGCCACAAATAAAAGAGCTCACTGAGTTCCACTAATAAAAGGAAAACAAATTACCACATCAAATTTGTTAGATTTGGATAGAATAAATCCCAAAAGAGAAGAATTCTGAACGTTTTACAAATGTATTTTATAGTTACTTGGGGAATAACACATATACCTACTTAAAATGTACATATTCTGATAACCCAGTATCATGCAAGTGTTTTAATACAGTGGTATCATACAAGCCTTTTATTTCCCTATCTTCCCAAAATGGTTCCTTGAAAATATCTTTTATTAAAGCAAGAATCTGCTAATGCCCACTTGTGAATTCCCTAATAATCTTTCTTACAAACAAATTCACCAAGGTGCTAGCAATTTCTCAGTGTCCTGAGTGACAGTCAATATTTTATCCTCTCTATGATTCTCCAACTGTAAATTAGGATCTCTTGTATAGATTGTGTATACCATAACAGGCTTTCTTTATGGACTCTGCCTTTTTTTTTCCTACTATGTACCTAAGCTTGAGAGTGTACCAATATAAGAAATAAGTACTTGAGATAACTCTGTAGGCAGACATATTACAGTAATACTAACATTGTGGAGTTATACTCTTCTTTTTATTTTTAACTAATATTCTTTGAGTACCTACAGTAGGCCAAGCACTGTCTATGCTAGGCATTTTCTCACTGTAGAAATACTGGACCCTCCATAGATGGATTGGACTACCTCCGAAAAGCACATTCAATTAACATTAAATAAATATTTATTGCGGGCCTCCTGTGAGTTGGTACAAGTCCCATGATGTGAACTTCCTGAGGGAACATGCCCTCTGAAATGACTACAACGAAGGTTATGTATAGAATTTTATCTAAACACTGTGTTTACTTTGGAAATGTAATAAAATGGAATAAGAAAATCTATAAACTTTCGAAGAAAATAGGAGGAAAAAAAGCTCTTCAGCAAAGACCTTTTGACATATCTCCTGTTTTCTCTATCTTGTAAATTACCTAGGGACAGTTTCTCATTGGCTAGGACTTATCATTAACGTCAATGATTCTTGCAAAGATTTGAAATAAAGATACAAGTGCAAGAACATTTAGGTGCATTTTACATTAAGTAAATAACTTATAAGAAAAATAACATATACTGGATAATTAACAAATCTAAAAATGAATTTCATTATTGTATGTGGCACATTATTCCCCCCCCCCCTTTTAAAACAGTATCCTGAGGGGTGCCTGGCTGGCTCCAGTTGGTAGAGCATGCAACTCTTGATCACAGGGTCATGAGTTCAAGTCCCATGTTGGGTGTAGAGCTTACTTAAAAAAGAGAGAGAGAGACAAAACAGTGTCTTATCTGAGATCCTGTGGACAGAACTACTTGCTGAGGGAAAGTGGAGAAATCGAGCCGGCAGAGGGCTATCAGAACCACCGGTGAGAATGACAACAAAGAGCAGCTGGCTGAGGTACCATTCTCGATCTCTCTCGCTCTCTCATACACACACACAGACACAGACACAGACACACAAAATCAGTGGTTAGGACTATTCTCTGGACAAAAGACTTGGGGTGGGAGAGGAAAATGTTTATGTCTAAAGTGAAGGAAGAATAAGGACTTTTGTTTGGGGCCCTTTGTATACCAGACCCTAGAGAATACATGTAATTCTTTTTTTTTTTTTTTAAGATTTATTTATTTATGTATTTGAGAGAGAGTGTGTGTGCATGTGCAGGGGGAGGAGTAGAGGGGGAGACAGAGGGACAAGCAGACTCCGCGCTCAGTGTGGAGCCCAACGCCAGGCTCCATCTCACCACCCTGAGATCATGACCTGAGCTGAGATCAAGAGTCAGACAGTTAATCAACTGAGCCACCCAGACACCCCAAGAGTCCATGAAATTCTTGATTAAAGTTTGAAATTTGAGCATATTCCACACATGAACTTAGACTGAAATGTACAATGACTGCATTGTGAGTTCCAACATAGATACATACAAAAATTTTACTCTTTATATTCACAAATACTAAAAAGTACCATATAATTATCTCATATCTGATCTTGTCAGTTTTAATAGGGCACTAACATTTTAGTCTTTCAATCTCCAATAACATAACTCAAAAAATACTCAAAAGATAATTGACTCAATAAAATGTACTTCATATATATACAAAATCCATTTATGAACTATATTTCATGCTGACCTTCTCTCTCTGGAGTGAGTTTTTGTCTAAGAAGATGGTTTACAATGGCACTCATGCTGATAAAGCATTGGTGACCCAGAGTGTCCCAGTTCATACTGCTCAGGATGTTTATTGCCTCATAGATCTCATCACAGTGAATGTACTGGAAAATGATGTCTGTCAGGCCCAGCTGTCCTCGTGTGAAGATACCTGTCACAAAAAAAGTAAAACCAAGTGATTGTTTTAAAAATAAAAAATAGACTAACAAAAACAGAGTTAATACCTCCATAAAGGAAAAAAACAGTAATCATTTCTTGCATAAGTGCTAAAAATGTGGGATTGGCAAGGCCAGTAGTGATTCTGTGGTTAAATCTTCATTGTGAATACCAGCTACCAACCAACTCCATCTATCTCATGCCTATCATTCAGCATTAATTAATTTATACTCCACATAATCAAACTGCTTACACTAAAAATGCATAAACATGAGAAGAATGTTTAGGTAGACCACAATAGCTAACTCTATTTTTCTCATCAGTTGTTGGGCCTCTGTTTTATAGATTTAAAGACAGGTTTTTGATATGAACACAATTCTTGTTGACCAGCTTCATCAGTTCTAAGTTGTTTTTAGTTGTCAGCCCCACGTACTTTGGTATGGGTGTGAGTAAATACAAATATCCATGACAAATATGACTATATAAATAATTTTAAGTCTGTTTTATTAATGGGTACTCTCAATTGACAATTATTTCATAGATACTACATACCAATTTATCTTATATTGGCATTTAAAGACTATTCTTTTTGTTTTGTTTTGTTTTTAAAGATTTTATTTATTTATTTGACAGAGAGAGAGAGACAGCGAGAGAGGGAACAAAAGCAGGGAGAGAGGGAGAGAGGGAAGCAGGCTTCCCACGGAGCAGGGAGCCTGATGCGGGGCTCGATCCCAGGACCCTGGGATCATGACCTGAGCCGAAGGCAGACGCTTAACGACTGAGCCACCGAGGTGCCCCAAGACTATTCTTTTCTATTGAAGTAAGAAGTGATCAGTATTAATCCTGCTACTGATGCCCTTCACAACTAATATTTACTTTGAAATATTCTTGGTATAATATAAACACATTTGTTTATCCTTCTTAAAATGAAAGAAAATCTATTTTTTTAAAGATTTTATTTATTTATCAGAGACAGAGACAAGAGCACAAGCAGGGGGAGAGACAGAGGGAGAGGGAGAAGCAGGTTCCCTGCTGAGCGGGGAGCCCAACGTGGGGCTTGATCCCAGGACCCTGGGAACATGACCTGAGCTGAAGGCAGTCGCTTAACCAACTGAGCCACCCAGGTGCCCCAAGAAAATCTACTTCTAATCTTAGAGGAACAAGACTACAAAAAAAAGTGGGTCATTTTGTTCTAATTTTATTTTATCATTTTTTATATATGCTTGATCTCATTTGAAACTAAGAATTTCTGTGTAATTGAATGACAGTATTAGGGCTTTTGAGCAGTTATTTTTTTCCTAATCTTTCAAAAATGGCTGGCTATAAAATCTTTTTTCTTCAGCCAATGTTTACTGATTAAAGTGAGTCTTTAAAAACTTCTCAATACAAATAATCATAAAGCTAAAAGAGAAAATGTATGTGAAATGATTTGTAAGCTGTAAAGTATATAAAATATTACTGCAATTCTTTTTATTGCTATCATCATCATTATTTAACTGGAATAGTTATAGGTTTTAGAATTTTAAAAAGTATTAGTTCATAACAAAGATGCCAAAATTCTTCATATTAACTTCAAGTCACATCAAAATGAGAATTTGTGCTGTATCTGACAGAATTCAACTTGAAAGGGAATCTGGGGAATTGCCCTGACTATACTAAGCAATAAAACCTCACTATTCTTTTTGTGTTGGTACTATCCAAAAGCCTTCATGAGCCTGCAGTCAAGCACTGGAAGACCTCATAAATCAGGGTGGTTCCTTGGCAGTAGATACTAATGTGTAGGAACTTTACAAGAAACCAAAAATATCTGAAATCTGTTGACTCCATCTATACCCTAAGCAATACTTCTAGCAAGAGAAGGAAAAATCAAATTGTTCTTTATTTGTATTTATTTTATATATAGTTATAATATATTTTATTTATATTTATTTATAATATATTTTATTTATATTTATTTATTTACATTTATAATAAATATTTGTATTTATAAATAATTGTTCCAAAGAAAAGGACACACATACAAAGATACGAAAAATTGCAAAGTTTGCTTCTGAAATCATGCAAGCCAAAAGATGACAGCAAGACTTTTAAAAATGCTGAAATAAAAATAAACTAAAATTCCATACCTTTATAATAGTTGAAAAGTCATGAAAAATCATAACAATCTTAAATGTACCTAGTAACAGAGTTCTGAAATAATAAAGCAAAGAGACAGAACTAAAAGAAGAAAAAGTCAAAACCACAATTATAATTGGAGATTTCAGCATTTCTCTCTCACTAATTGAGAGAACAGGTAAACAAAATCAGCAAAAATAGAAAATACTTCAAAAACACTATCAATGAATCTGACCTGACATTTATAAAATATTTCACCCAACAACAGCAAAATACACATTCTTTTTACATGTACATAGACTATCAGCCAAGATGGGACATATTGAGGGTGATAAAACAAGCCTCAATAAATTTACTTGCTTTGAAAACATACAGAGTAGGTTCTCTGACCACAACAGAATTAAATTAGGTATCAATACAGAAAGATGTCTGGAAAATCTCCCAACATTTAGAAATTAATCAACATTCTTTTAAAAAAAATTATGAGTTAGGGGTGCCTGGGTGGCTCAGTCGGTTAAGAATCTGACTTTGGCTCAGGTTTCAGGTCATGATCTCAGGGTCCGGCAATGGAGCCCCACATTGGGCTCCCTGCTCAGCAGGAAGTCTGCTTGTCCCTTTCCCTCCCCCTCTGTCCCTCATCCTACTTGTGTTCTGTCTCTCTCTCAGATAAATAAAATTGTAAACAAACAAGTAAACAAAGTATGATTTAAAGAAGAAATCACAGGGGCACCTGGCTGGCTTAGTCAGTAGAGCATACAACTCTTGATCTCAGGGTTGTGAGTTCCAGCCCCATGTTGGGGGTAGAGATTACTAAAAAGATAAATAAAAATAGAGAAGAAATCATAGAGTAAATTTAAAAATATTTTGAAATGAATAAAAATAAAAATATAACGTTGAAATTTGTCAGATGTACCTATAGCAGTACTTAGAGGGAAATTTCTAGCATTAAATGTTTTAATTAGAAAAGAAGAAAGATCTAAAATCAATCCAAGCTTCCACGTTAAGAACCTACGGAAAGAAGAGCAAATTACACCTAAAGTAAATAGAAGGATGGAAATGATAAAAATAAGAAATAGAAAATAAAGAATAGCCAATGAAATCAACGGCTGGTTCTTTGAAATGATCAGTTAAACTGACCAATATCTGCCTAAACTGATAAAAAGGAGAGCAGACACGACTTACCACAATCAAGAATAAAAACTATAGAACTACAGACATTAAAAAATAATAGTGATTAATATGAATAACTTTATACAAATAAATATAATTTAAATGAAATGGATTCTTTGAAAGATCAAAACTCTCAAAGCTCTTTCAAGAAGGAATAAATAATTTGACTCTGTGTTACTTAAATTTGAATTCATAGTTAAAGAACCTTTATATACATATACACGCATACACACACACACACGCGCGCGCGCGCGCACACACACACACACACACACACAACCTGCATGCCCAGATGCCTGCATTGGTGAATTCTCTCAAACATCAAAAGAAGAAATAATATCAACTCTCCACAACTCAAAATATAAGAGGGAGCACTTGTCAACTCATTTCATGATGTTAGCATTACACTGATATAAAAAATGACAGCAAAATTACATGAAAAGAAAAAGAAAACTATAGACCAATATCTCCCATAAACACATACAAAAATCCTTAACAAAAATATTAGCAAGTCCAGCAATATATTAAAAAGATTATATATCATGAACAAGAGAGATTTATCCCACAAATGCAAGGCCACTGAAACAGCTGGAAACTAATCAATATAATTCACCACATAACGAGAAAAAACATATAATCATTTCAACTGATGCAAAAAAAGCATCTGAAAAAATTCAATATCCACTCAAGATAATGGATCTCAGGCAACTAAGAATGGAAGGGGACTTCCTCAACCTAACAACATAAAACTTACAGTGAAAAAACTAAATGCTTCCTACCTAAGATCAGACACAAAACTGAGAGCTTTCCCCCTAAGGTCAGGAACACGGCAGGGATGTCCACTATCACCACTGCTATTCGACATATTATTAGAAGTCCTAGCCACAGCAATCAGACAACAAAAAGAAATCAAAGGCATCCAGATTGGCAAAGAAGAAGTCAAACTCTCACTCTTTGCAGATGATATAACATACTTTATGTGGAAAACCCAAAAGACTCCACTCCAAAACTGCTAGAACTCATAAAGGAATTCAGTAAATTGGCAGGATATAATATCAATGCACAGAAATCAGCGGCATTCCTATACACCAATAAGACAGAAGACAGAGAAATTAAGGAGTCGATCCCATTTACAATTGCACCCCAAACCATAAGATACCTAGGAATAAATCTAACCAAAGAGGCAAAGGATCTGTACTCAGAAAACTATAAAATACTCATGAAAGAAATTGAGGAAGACACAAAGAAATGGAAAAACGTTCCATGCTCATGGATTGGAAGAACAAATATTGTGAAGATGTCAGTGCTACCTTGAGCAATCTACATATTTAATGCAATCCCTATCAAAATACCATTAACTTTTTTCAAAGAAATGGAACAAATAATCCTAAAATTTGTATGGAACCAGAAAAGACCCCAAATAGCCAGAGGAATGTTGAAAAAGAAAAGCAAAGCTGGTGGCATCACAATTCCAGACTTCAAGCTCTATTACAAAGCTGTAATCATCAAGACAGTATGGTATTGGCACAAAAACAGACATATAGATCAATGGAACAGAATCGAGAGCCCAGAAATGAACCCTCAACTCTATGGTCAACTAATCTTCGACAAAGCAGGAAAGAATGTCCAATGGAAAAAAGACAGTCTCTTCAACAAATGGTGTTGGGAAAATTGGACAGCCACATGCAGAAGAATGAAACTGGGCCATTTCCTTACACCACACACAAAAATAGACTCCAAATGGTTGAAAGACCTAAATGTGAGACAGGAGTCCATCAAAATCCTAAAGGAGAACACAGGCAGCAACCTCTTTGACCTCAGCCGCAACAACTTCTTCTAGAAACATCGCCAAAGGCATGGGAAGCAAGGGCAAAAATGGAACTATTGGGACTTCAAAAAGATAAAAAGCTTGTGCACAGCCAAAGAAACAGTCAACAAAACCAAAAGACAACTGACAGAATGGGAGAAGATATTTGCAAATGACATATCAGATAAAGGGCTGGTATCCAAAAGCTATAAAGAACTTATCAAACTCAACACCCAAAGAACAAATGATCCAATCAAGAAATGGGCAAAGACATGACAGACATTTCTCCAAAGAAGACATCCAAATGGCCAACAGACACATGAAAAAGTGCTCAACATCGCTCAGCATCAGGGAAATCCAAATCAAAACCTCAGTGAGATACCACCTCACACCAGTCAGAACGGCTAAAATTAACAAGTCAGGAAATGACAGATGTTGGCAGGGATGCAGAAAAAGGGGAACCCTCCTACACTGTTGGTGGGAATGCAAGCTGGTGCAGCCACTCTGGAAAACAGCATGGAGGTTCCTCAAATAGTTGAAAATAGAGCTACCGTATGATCCAGTAATTGCACTACTGGGTATTTACCCCAAAGATACAAATGTAGGAATCCGAAGGGGTATGTGCACCCCGATGTTTAGAGCAGCAATGTCCACAATAGCCAAACTGTGGAAAGAGCCAAGATGTCCATCAAGGATGAATGGATAAAGAAGGTGTGGTGTGTGTATGTGTGTACACACACACACACACACACACACACACACACACACACACACACACAGGAATATTATGCAGCCATCAAAAGGAATGAAACCTTGCCATTTGCAACGACGTGGATGGAACTGGAGGGTATTATACTGAGCGAAATAAGTCAATCAGAGAAAGACTTGTATCATATGATCTCACTGATATGAGGAATTCTTTTTTTTTTAAAGATTTTATTTATTTATTCATGAGAGACAGAGGGAGAGAGAGAGAGAGAGAGAGAGAGAGAGAGAAGCAGGCTCCCAAGGAGCAGGGAGCCCGATGCAGGACTCGATCCCAGGACCCTGGGATCATGACCTGAGCTGAAGGCAGACGCTTAACGACTGAGCCACCCAGGTGCCCTGATATGAGGAATTCTTAATCTCAGGAAACAAACTGAGGGTTGCTGGAGTGGTGGGGGGTGGGAGGGATGGGGTGCCTGAGTGACAGACGTTGGGGAGGGTATGTGCTATGGTGAGTGCTGTGAATTGTGTAAGACTGTTCAATCACAGACCTGTACCTCTGAAACAAATAATACAGTATATGGTAAAACAAAAAAGAAGATAGTAGGAAGGGAGAAATGAAGGGGGGGAAATCGGAGGAGGAGACAAACCATGAGAGACTATGGACTCTGAGAAACAAACTGAGGGTTCTAGACGGGAGGGGTGTGGGGGGGATGGGTTAGCCTGGTGATGGGTATTAAAGAGGGCACGTACTGAAGGGAGCACTGGGTGTTATACGCAAACAATGAATCATGGAACACTACATCAAAAACTAATAATGTAATGTATGGTGATTAACAGAACATAATAAAATAAAATAAAAAACAAAGCAAGAATATCCTCTCTTGCCATTTCTATTTAATACTGTACTAGAGATCCTAGCTAATGTAATAAGGGAGAAAACCAAAATAAAAGGCATAGAGGTTAAATAATAAGATGTAAAACTGTTTTTAATTGCCATCATCATAGTCATCTCAGAAAGTCCTAAAGAAAAAAAAGAAGAAGAAGATAGTAGGAAGGATAAAATGAAGGGGGTAAATCGGAGGGGGAGACGAACCATGAGAGACTATGGACTCTAATACCCATCACCCGGCTACCCCAACCCCTTCCCCTCTGAAACCCTCAGTTTGTTTCCCAGAGTCCATAGTCTCTCATGGTTTGTCTCCCTCTCTGATTTCCCCCCTTTCACTTTTCCCTCCCTTCCCCTGTGGTCCTCTGTACTATTCCTTATGTTCCATGTATGAGTGAAACCGTATGACAATTGTCTTTCTCTGCTTGTATGCTCAATATTTTAAAATTTTATTTCTATATAATCCCAATGAAAAATTAAAATTGTAATTAAAAATATTATACTGTATTTTAGTGTATAGTATAAAAATACAGTAGCACCCAAAACCATGAACAAAATATATATAAGAATTTTATACTTAAAACTAAAAAACACTGCTGAGAAATTTTAAAAGATCTGAATAAATACAGAGAGATCAGAGAGATACTGTGTTCATAGACTGAGAGACTCAATATTGTTAAACTGTCATTCCACTCCAAATTGAACTATAGATTCAACATAATCCCAGTCAAAATCTCAAGTGTTTTTATGAAACTGACAAGTTTTATTTTTTAATTATTATTTATTTTATTTTATTATGTTGTTAGTCGCCATACAATACTTCATTAGTTTTTGATGTAGTGATCCAAGATTCATTGTTTTCTATAACACCCAGTGCTCCATGCAGTATGTGCCCTCCTTAATACCCATCACCGGTCTCACCCATCCCCCCACCCCTCTCCCCTCTAAAACCCTCAGTTTGTTTCTCAGAGTCCATAGTCTCTCATGGTTCATCTCTCTCTCCGATTTCCTCCCCTTCATTTTTCCCTTCCTTCTCCTAATGTCCTCCATGTTATTCCTTATGTTCCACAAATAAGTGAAACCATATGATAATTGACTTTCTCTGCTCGACTTATTTCCCTTAGCATAATCTCCTCCAGTCCCATCCATGTTGATGTAAAAGTTGGGTATTCATCCTTTCTGATGGCTGAGTAATATTCCATTGTATATATGGACCACATCTTCTTTATGCATTCATCTGTTGAAGGGCATCTCAGCTCTTTCCACAGTTTGGCTATTGTGGACATTGCTGCTATGAACATTGGGGTACACAGGGCCCTTCTTTTCACTACATCTGTGTCTTTGGGGTAAATACCCAGTACTGCAATTGCTGGGTCGGGTAGCTCTATATTTAATTTTTTGAGGCACCTCCACACTGTTTTCCAAAGTGGCTACACCAACTTGCATTCCCACCAACAGTGTAAGAGGGTTCCCCTCTCTCCACAACCTCTCCAACATTTGCTTTTTCTTGCCTTGTCAATTTTTGCCATTCTAACTGGTGTAAGGGGGTATCGCAATGTGGTTTTGATTTGAATTTCCCTGATGGCTAATGATGTTGAACATTTTTTCATGTGTCTGTTAGCCATTTGTATGTCTTCTTCAGAGAAGTGTCTGTTCATGTCTTCTGCCCATATTTGACTTGATTATTTGTTTTTTGGGTGTTGAGTTTGAGAAGTTCTCTACAGATCTTGGAAATAAGTGCTTTGTCTGTAGTGTCATTTGCAAATATCTTCTCCCATTCTGTGGGTTGCCTCTTTGTTTTGTTGACTGTTTCCTTTGCCGTGCAGAAGCTTTTTATCTTGATGAAGTCCCAAAAGTTCATTTTTGCTTTTGTTTCACTAGCCTTTGGAGATGTATCTTGAAAGAAGTTGCTGTGGCCAATGTCAAAGAGGTTACTGCCTATGTTCTCCTCTAGGATTTTGATGGATTCCTGTCTCACATTGAGGTCTTTCATCCATTTTGAGTTTATCTTTGTGTATGGTGTTAGAGAATGGCCGAGTTTCATTCTTCTGCATGTGGCCGTCCAATTTTCTCAGCACCATTTATTGAAGAGACTGTTTTTTTTCCACTGCATATTTTTTCCTGCTTTGTCGAAGATTATTTGACAATAAATTCATATCTTTCAATAATCACTCTCAATGTGAATGGCCTAAATGCTCCCATAAAACAGCACAGGGTTGCAGAGTGGATAAAAAGACAGGACCCATCCATATGCTGTCTACAAGAGACTCATTTTGAACCTAAAGATACAACCAGACTGAAAGTGAAGGGATGGAGATCCATCTACCCTGCCAACGGACCTCAAAAGAAAGTTGGGGTAGCAATTCTTATATCAAACAAATTAGATTTTGAACTAGACTGTAGTTAAAGACACAGAAGGACACTATATCATTCTTAAAGAGTCTATCCAACAAGAAGATCTAACAATTGTAAGTATCTACGCCCCCAACATGGGAGCAGCCATCTACATAAGCTAACTGTTAACCAAAATAAAGAGTCATATTGATAACAATACGTTAATTGTAGGAGACCTCCCATACTCCACTCTCAGCAGTAGACAGATCATCTAAGCAGAAAATCAACAAAGAAACAGGAGATTTGAATGACACACTAGACCAGATGGACCTCATAGATATATACAGAACATTTCACCCTAAAACAACAGAATACTCATTCTTCACAAGCGCACATGGAACTTTCTACAGAATAGACCACACACGGGTCACAAATCAGGTCTCAACTGATACCAAAAGACTGAGATTATTCCCTGCATATTCTCAGACCATAATGCTTTAAAACTGGAACTCAAGCACAAGAAAAAATCTGGAAGAAACTCAAACACTCGGAAGCTAAAGATCACTCTGCTCAAGAATGTTTGGGTCAACCAGGAAATCAAAGAACTTAGACAAGTTCGTTTTAAAATTTACATAGAAATTCCAAGGATCTAGAGTAGCCAAAACAATTTTGAAAGAGAACAAAGTTGGAGAACAGTACTTGATTTCAAGACTTACAGTAAAACTACAGTAATTAAGACAGTGTGGTACTCACTTAAGTACAGACATACAGATTAGTAGAAGAGAATAGAGTCTATTCATAGAAACATACACATATGGTCAAGGCAATTCAATGAAGAAAGGACAGTCTTTCCAACAATTGGGTCTGGGACAAGTGAATATTCATATTTAAAAATTAATTTCAATCCATGCCTCATGCCATATGCAATAAATTAAAACAGAAAGGTCTTGAAACAGACCATAAACATAATTCTAAGAGCTAAAACCATAAAACCTCTAGAAGAAAACAGGGTTAGACAAACATTTCATACAGTATGTGAAAAACACAAGTCATAAAGAAATTTAAGAATTGAATTTCATTAAAATTAAAAACTTCTGCTACTCGAAACACACTGTTAAGTAAATGAAAAGGTAATTACAAGCTGGAAGAAAATATTCATACTACTAGTATCTTACAAAGAACTTGTATTCAGAATATATAAAAATTCTTACAACTCAATAATAAACAATCCAACTAAATTTTGGGGGCAAAAGATTTGAAGACATACTTCATCAGAGAAGGTACGTGGCAAATAAGCACATAAAAAGATGCTCAACTCCAATAGTCATCAGTGAAATGCAAATTAACACTATTACAAACCCATTAGAATGCTCTAAATTAAAAAGACCATTAATGCTAAGTGTTAGGATATACAGCAACTAGAACTCCAAAATAGTTTCTTCTTCAGTTAAACATACACTTAGCCTATGGCCCAGCCATTCTACTCCTACGTTTTTCCCAAGAGAAATTAAAATATATATTGATATAAAGATGTGTACATGAAATCACTGGCATTTTTATTGATATCAGCTTAAATCTGGAAACAACCCAAATGTCTATCAACATGTGGAACAATATTGTGGTTTATCTATACAATGGAATACTACTCAGTAATGTAAAGGAAAATTTACAGATATACACACTAATATGGAAGATTCTCACAGATAAATGCTGAGTAAAAGTAGTAGGACATTAAAAAAATACATACTTTATGAGTCCTTTTCTATGAAATTTAGAAAAAGCAAATCTAATCAGTAATGACAGAAAGCAGGTCAGTGCTCTTTAGCTTTGAGGGAGATGGGGAATGGCTGCAAAGGGGGTTGAGAGAATTTTTTGGTGATGGAAATGTCCTATATCTTGGTTGTGGTGGTAATCATGAGAATATACACATTGGTTAAAATTCATTAAACTGTACATTTGGAATGGGTAAATTTTATGTAAATTATACCCCAATAAACTTGATTTAAAAATCCTTCAGCACTCCAGTTGAAAGAAAGCAGAATGCTATCTCAAATAACAGTCCATTTCAAATGATATGAGATCCAATTTTAAGATGAGCAGGCATCTAATGAATTATCTGACATTTCTTTCCAGCAGTAAGTTACCCCCAATTACCACTTGGGTAAAGTATATTTCAATAGCTTGATAAAAATAACTCTCTTGATGATGGACTCTGAAAAACAAACTGAGGGTTCTAGAGGGGAAGGGGGTAGGGGGATGGGTTAGCCTGGTGATGGGTATTGAGGAGGGCACGTTCTGCATGGAGCACTGGGTGTTATGAACAATGAATCATGGAACACTGCACCAAAAACTAATGATGTAATATATGGTGATTAACATAACAATAAAAAAATAACTCTCTTGAAGAAAATACACTTCTTACAAAAATACTAAGAGAAAAATCATACTACTTGTTTTTTAGACAGAATGACACACATATGCACACATATATTTTGCCTGTAATTTTCAAAATCCTATGAGAGGGAAGAGGTTAGCTTTAATTATTTCTTGCTTGATATAATTACTGGAACATTTAACCTTTTCCCAACTTTGCAGGCTCTAGTCAGAGCACTCCAGGTGGATGGAATACTATTTAAAACACCATGGGAAGGAGAGAGTGTGAGAGCACATGCCATGGATGGGGAGCTACACTCCTGCAAAAACAGCTGGGGAGATGAAGCCTGAGAGGCAGACAAGGGCTTATCAACCACTGAAGGATTTCAAGCTGGAGAATCCATAACCAAATCTGCAGTTAGATGACTCTGGTGACAGTTCAGGGGATTAATTGTGGGGTGGGATGAGAAGATTGGAAGGCAGAAGATTATAGACAGAAAACTACTACTTGATCACTGCTTGAAAACAGGGAAGGTCAAGATGAAGGTCATGACAGCAAGGCTGACAAGAGATGTTTCTAATAGTATTTAGAAGGTAGAACTGATGGGACTTGGTCACTGATTGGATATGGCCTTAGGGGTGAGGGAGGATTTTAGGATGATTTCTGACTTGGGATTCCATCTGAATAATTGTACCATCCACCAAAATGCAGAATATAAAAGACACAGGTTTGGGGAGAAAGAAAATTAGAAATAAATTCTCAATCTGTATAAAATGGGAGGAGCTAACAATGGAACCTTAGGGAGCCTCAGCATATTCATGAGTATGCAGAAGAGCATGAAAAAAGTGATGAAAAGGTATATCCCAGGTCACAGAAGGCAGTATGATGAGAATTCTGTGACAGAATTGGTCAGCAAGCATCAAAGGCTGAAAAGTCATCAAGTAACATAAAAGAAATATATGCATCAAGTAGGAAGTCTCTGGTGACCTTTCCAAGAGCAGTTCCCGGAGAACACTAAAGATCCAAGTCAGAACTTAGTACTGTGAGGAATGAATGGGAAGAAGCAGAGAAAGTCAGTGTTCACTATTATTTCAGTGAGTCTATGAAAAGAAGGTGAACATTTGATTGATTAGTAACAGAGGAGAAACAATTTTAAGGAGAGATGGTTTATGGGGTGACTTGGGCCTGTATCTCCTGGCATAGCAAGGTTCAGGGCGGGTGGGGAGGATGACAAAGTAAAGGGATCCATAGGAATGTAGGAGGATGGAGACCGGAACTAGTGGTGGAACTAGTCTTAGACAAGAGGAAGGGCTCCTTTTCCACTGAATTGAGAAGGAAAGATTTATGTTCATGGTAAGATTTATGTTCAAGATAAGTGGTTGGTTGGGGGGGTGGGTAGGTGGTGAGCAAATAAACTTAATGAAGTGCCAATTGAAAGGTAAGACTCTGCTGAGAGGGCAGGGAGCTGATCATGTGAGTTTAAAGAGAGCAGTGAAAGTGGAAAAAGGTACTGATGAGAATGGAAAAGCTTTAATATCTCTGTAATATAATTAGGGACTCCTCTTTTGAAAGTTAATCTCAGTCTACATATGTGGAAATATGGGACAATGATTGCCAAGCAAAGAAATCTGATTACATTTTGCTTTATATAAAACAGTACTTCTTGGCTTCCATGTGGGAGGATGATACTTCTAGCTCCCTCCTGAGGAAGACATGCTCTTCAAATTTTTCTAACAGTAGTGATGGCCTTTTGATCCCCAAAACATTCGTGTGATGATTATAAGGATTTAGAATGGAAGTTCTAGCCTTGGAACAAAGTTTTCCTTCAACATTGCACTGACCTATTCTAAAAGTCAAACTTCAAAAATCTTAGCATATTGGCACCACCACCCATTGCCACGTTTATATATGACAGCATTCTATTTTAAACTATGATCTATGTCAGCTTCTTAAATTGTAAGCTACACCTTGCATGTCAAATTTTCCAAAGGCTTGCATAACAAGCTTATGAAAAAAATCTCGTAAATGCTCCCTAGTGGAGAAACTGCACATGCAACTACCTGTTTATATATGCAGTAACTTGAATTATACATGAAAATTCCACATGGATGCCCAGAATCAGCACTGTGTTAATTCAAGAAGTATATTAAAATTTTTGGATGTATTTAGTAGCAGAACCTAAGAAAAATCTGTTCTTTAAACAGGGTTTTCTTTAAAAAAAAAAAAAAAGATCTGTTAGTTGGAATCTACTGTTTCAAGGAATCGACTCTTCCTAGAAAAAATAATCTGTAATAAATATTAATCTTACAATACATTTTTTTAATTCTGGGAAACTCCATATTTAGATCTTTTAAAGAGTCTGTAAGTCTGTAAAATTTCCCCTATCCCATAAAACTTAAGAGTCATATTGAAAATAAAATTTAAATGATAAATGTCAGTTGCAGAAGTTATCACCTTTTCATTTGAATGCTGACTTCTATTGGATAATTCTCTTCCAAGAGACCTTCTTGGGAAAAGAGGTGACAGCCAACTCATTGCCTAATTGATTTAGGAACAGTGCCCAGGGAGACAGTCCAATTAAGTTTACAAGCTGGCAATTAGCAGGAAGCCCTCTAAATCCCTACACTGAGAGCCTGTTTACTTTAGTAAGAAGGCAAATGTGATAGAGATAGGAAGAGAAAGCTGTGCTTTTTGCAAAGCTGTTGTGAATAGGCCCACAAGGGAGGGCTGAAGAAAAGCTAGGTATATGTGGGCAGACAGCCTTTTGTTTGACAGGTAACTGGGTAATTTAGAGAGAGAGAGAGAGAGAGAGAGAGTGAGTGAGTGTGTGTATATGTGTGTGTGTGTGTGTGTGTGTGTGTGTGTGTGTGTTTTAACAGACATGCAAAACAGCTAACATCCACTTTAATGAGTGTTGTGTATGGAGACATACAACTGTTAAACATGTAGCTGGGCAAAGTAGAACTGGATTATCTTACAATGAATGAGATTCCAAACATTTTTTCTTGGACAACATGAATATTATAGATTTAGCTGCATTTTTATTACAGGGAGAGAATATAGCCCTCATGTTATATCCATTATACCTTTCAGGTTAATCAAGTCATTGTCAATTAGATTTATTTCATGGGTTCAATTTCAGAGGTAGATACACTACAAAAAAAAAAGTAAACTGACAGCTATTTAACAAATACTTCAATGTCTTTAAAAACTTAACTTCATATCACAGAGACAAATCATGCAATGGGTTTTAAAAATATATTTACTTTTCTATGTTTTCAAGTTGTAATAATAGGCATTAATTAAAATCTAGTTTTTAAACTTAAGTGAGGTTCTCTCAAGAATGTTAAGTTATACAAAACTACCTAAAGAATATTATAGGGCATAGCTGGGAAGGCAAAACTGCAAAAGACAAATCATACTAATACAATTTTGTTTTAAAGTTTCCTGGTTGAGGGGAGCTTGCTGGCTCAGTCAGTAGAGCATACGAAACTTCATCTCCAGGTTGTAGGTTCAAGCCCCACGCTGGGTGTAGAGATTACTTAAAAATAAAATCTTTAAAATCTAAAAAAAAAAAAAGTTTCCTGGTTGAAATGGGCTATATTAATACATGATTTTCATAATATTGGAATATCTTTTTCAATATTTTTATCTAAAAGGAAACAAAAAAAGTTACACAACTCTCTGCCCAAATTCTCCAAACATTTGCTTTTTCTTCTTTTAAAACACTTGTCTTACACATTCCAATCTGGGAAGCAATGGATACTTATTATCTAAAATAACTTTTTAATAGAAAAAGTATTTTATTCCTATAACACTTTTTTTTTAAGATTTTTATTTATTTGAGAGAGAGAGAGAGTGAGTGCAAAAGATAGCACAAGTGGTAGAGAGAGAGAAGCAGGCTGCCCATTGAGCAGGGACTCGATTCCGGGACTCTGGGATCATGACCTGAGCCAAAGGCAGCCACTTAACTGAATGAGCCACCCAGGTACCCCACCACAGAACTTTTTAATGGGCATAGTAAGTACTTTTAAAATATTCACATATGTATTTATTTTGGAAAGTATCAAATGTGGAAGTTTAAGCTTTTCATGCATCACAATGGGCAATTAGTGCAATTTCCAAATTCTTCACTATCTACTGTTCCTTAACATTTAGAAAATCACCCACAAAGCTTTCTTAAAGAAACTATATGAGCGCACCTGGCTGGCTCAGTTGGTAGAGCACGTGACTCTTGATCTCAGGGTCGTGAGTCTGAGCCCCAGGTTGGGCATAAAGATTACTTGAAAAAAAAAAAAAGAAACTATATGAAATGTTTGAAAGGCAAACCTATTTATGGAATAACATAGAAAACCTCCATTTCTAGAATGGTTTTATTCTCTTAATCATAACGTCATCATCATAAACATTTTAATTTACTTACTCACCAACTTCCTTGACTTACCAAGTTTAAACAAAAGTACACCCAAAGGTCCTCTGTCAAACCTGAGGAAGAGGAGATCATAGATGTCCCCACATTCTGGCTTCTGAGTAACCACCCAAGGAGCTATCCACTGCATTTGAACAAGACTGCTGGAAATGTCAAAGAATTTATTGAACTGCAGAATCTCCCTGGGTGAACGGTCTTCAGCCAGGAGCTGGATGTTAATAGGGGATAAAGCCATATCAAAAATCTGAAGCTCCCCTTGGTTGCTGCCAACTAGTAGAATGGCGCCACTTGGGTGGCAGCTTATTAATGAAGGCAAAAGTTCAGCCTGGGCTAAGAGAGTTACTCTACGGTGAGTTTCATAAAGAATTACTGAAGAATCTTCACAGCCCAGAATCAGTTTGTCTTCAGTAACATTCCTGCAGCAGCTAATGGCCTTTGATCTTAGTGGTATTCTGGTTACTGATATACACTGGATTTTGTTCCGAACGTATTCGTAGATGCAGCTGTCAGCCATGGGCTCTTTGTCTACACTGACGGAGCGCTCCACTGTCAACACCTGATGAGGCTGTTTGGTGCCAAAGCGAATATCCAGTGGATCCCATTCTGTGCGGACACAACTCAGAACCTGCAAGAAATGTATCAAGTATGTTCACACAGACCTTGGTTTTTCTTCAACAGTCACACACAGGCCTGCATATTAATCCAGCATCCTATTGAAGAGCATCAATTATCACCCTAACCATCAGCAACATATAAGTATGTATGTGCTATATATATTTGTATATATTTCTCTCACATAGAACATCTATAAATATATATAGCACATATAGAACACAGCTGCAAAATTATAAGATTTTAACATTAACATGTTGTTTTTGAAAGTCTGTAAATAACTTAAAGACAAATATGTTCAATATATAAAGATTAATAAAGTGGCCTTTTACTAAGCAGAATATCTAAAAACATCAGAAGTTTAATTTTTAAAAGAATGAATAAAGGACTTTAAATAATTTAGCTAATCTCATTCCCACCCACTAGCCTTCCCAGTTCTGAAATTTTTGGTAAATTACTTACCAGAATACTTCTAATTAGTAGGGTAGGGTACTAGAACCCTGTTAAAACAGTCTTATAGAAATATTTTACTATCAGAAATGATCTGAAAGTTGTTAAGTAGATAAATGACCAAAAGAAAGAAATGTTATATAATAATATAATGCACTGGTTAAAACAAAACAAAAAAAAATAAGACCTGATAAGTAATATGGTTTGTCAATGCTGATGAAGTAAAATTTTTAAATCATCTTTATTGTAGAAAGAAAAGGCTACAAGGAACACCTGAGCAGAAGAATAAAGAAATAAAACAACAGGCCATTCACTTTATTTTTATGTAAATGTGGGAGGCCAAGAACCTGGGGAGTATTATTTTTTTTTAAAGATTTTATTTATTTATCTGACAGAGAGACAGCAAGAGAGGGAACACAAGCAGAGGGAGTGGGAGAGGGAGAAGCAGGCTTCCCACCGAGCAGGGAGCCCGATGCAGGGCTCGATCCCAGGACCCAGGGATCATGGCCTGAGCCGAAGGCAGAAGCTTAACGACTGAGCCACCCAGGCGCCCCCTTGGAGAGTATTATTAAAGAGGAGATTGTCTAACACTTGGTCAAAAACTTTAAAATAAGATGTAGAAACATTAAAAAGCATGTTTCTACACATGTGACAAAATTTTAGAATTCTATACATACACACACAAAAGTGTATGTAAAGTATGATAATATTCAACTAAGTCCTAAGTCAGAGTTAATAGTATTATACCAAGGTCATTTTTCTGGATTTGACAATGAACTACAGTAATGTAAGATACTATCATTGCAGCAAATTGGGGGAAAAGTACAGGGAATTTGCTTTTAGCAATTTGAGCAGTTTCTTGAGAGTCAAACATTTCAAAATTTAAAGTTTTATTGTTTTTTGTTTTTTAAAGCACAAATAGCTATGTTACATAGTGCTTAGGGACAGGAAGGAGGGACTGATGGAATTTTTAAAAAAAATCCATCCTATACATCATCACCTAATCTCCCTAAAGTAAATATTTTCATTCTCACTCCCCTGTTCAAAGCCTTCTAATGAATTAAATTTGTACTCCCCTGCTTAGAATGCAAATTCCTGTTGCACCTATATCCAATTCCTTCCCTCCCTCTCACTCTCTTTCCTGCTCTTGATTTTCTTTTTTATCTAATAAATATATGAATATGAGCTATGTGCCAGATACTGGTCCTAGGTCCTGGGGATACAACAGTAAGTCCTCAGTCCCAGAGAATGTGCACTCAAATGGCTTAACACAAGGCAACAATTCACAAGCAAACATACATAGAATGTTAGTGATCCTATATTTGTACTTCCTGAGTACTGAGAAAAATAAAACAAAGTAGGGGGAATGGAGAGTGACAGGAGTGAGAGGGGGTGATATACAGAAGTCGGGACAGGCCTCTCTGATAAGGGCGACCTGAAAGAAGTAAGGGTGAGCCACATAGCTCTCAGGCAGAGGAAACAAACACCCTGAGGTGGCGCTCTCTGCCTGATCAAGGGAAAGAGCTAAAGAAGGAGGAGGAAGAAAGTAGTGGGAATCGGGGAAGGGAACAGATTATGCAGTAGCTTGTAGGCCATTTTAGGGACTTTGGCTTTTTCCCTAAATGAGATGAGAAACCATAAGCAAAGAAGGACATGATCTGACTTGCAAATTCTAGTGTTATCTTCTCCAGTCTCCCCTCATTACTCTACTCTAAATTCAAATTAAAATCTGCCCTGCATTTTTACAGCTCTATAACTTGTTAAATTAATTTAACAAGGAGACCATTAGACTGAGGTGGCTCTAATGCCATGGTGCCTACATGAGCAAAACCAAAGTCAAAGCCTGTAAATGCCTCAAAGTGACAAAATCAAAATGCTAAGGATACCAACCACAAAGAGCCAACTAGGCTTTAAGCTATAGCCAATCAAATAATTTCCTTTCTTTGCTTCTGCACTTTCTCTATATAAGTTTATCCCCTAGTTCTTATCAGCAGAGTTCCTAACCACTTCCAGTTTGTCACTGCCCTGCTGGAATAAATTTTTGCTCAAATAAGCTCTTAAAATTTTAAATATGCCTCAGTTTATCTTTTAACAACTTCACTCATGTCCTTTGCCTGCAATCCACCCAGAGACTCAGTTTTTCCTATCATCATATCCACCCTTGAGGAACTAGAACAAATGCTATTTCAGTTTTTTTCTATCATCATATTCACCCTTGAGGAACTAAAACAAATACTATTTCAGTTTCTGGATTCCTTCCAGCTGGGTGGCATCCTTTCTCTCTTTGATCACACCTACTCTGTATCCCCTTACCCACTCTAACTTAGCCAATGACTTGCTTGGGACATTCAGCCTTCTATTTACTTCTAATATTTGGACAAATGTCCTCCTTTTCACTGTAAGCTTAAAAAAAAACCATCTCACCATCTCAACTACTTTACACTTCTTTTATGTCTTATGTAGCAGCTAGCTAAAAGCTATGCAGGTAGTGGGTATGCAATAAACTTTCAAAACTATGAATTAAATACACACACATAATATAATGCTGGTTGAAATACCATACTTCCAGAAGGCTTAAAGTTTTGTAAAGGAATCCTCTGGGCAGAAAACTGAGAGGCCAACTGACTCTGAATATGGCCTGTACTCACACAGAAACAGCCTAAAAGGAAGAGTCTAGCCAGATGGCAGTCTTGGCATATTACGAATTAGGCTCAAGGACCAGGGAGAAGGGTAAAGGCTTCCTGATTTCCAAGAGTTTATGTCAACCCAATAGGCTCTGTAGTTTCACCAAGAGAAAGGGTAAGTATGACACTGCAATTTATAAGAAATCTATATGTATGATTATTCAGATAACCAAAATATATTTCTCATATATATTTAGTCTTTTTCCACAGTTCCTGGCTCACAGGTCCCAAAACTCTTGGAATTTCCTATGTGCAGAGAGTGAAAAAGGTGTCTATTGTTATGTTAATGAAGTGACTTATGTGCCGTACCTAAGGGTGAGGGTTGGTTGTCAAGGGTTGTCAACCATGTGTTCAGAGGGTTGGAACTTTCAGTCCCACTCCCAGACCTCCCAGAAGGAAGAGGGGCTGGAGGATGAGTCAATCACCAATGGCCAAAGATTTAATTAATCATGTCTATGTAGTGAAGCCAAAAGGGAGGGGCTTGGAGAGTTTCAAGGTTGGTGAATATATGGAGATACCAGGAGAGTGGAAGCCTGAAGAGGGCATGGAGGCTCTGAGCCCTTTCCCCATACTTTGCTCTATACATCTCTTCCATCTAGCTGTTCCTGAGTTATGTCCTCTTATAATAAACTGGTGATCTAATAAATAAAATGTTTCCCTGAGTTCTCTGAGCTTCTCTGGCAAATAAATCAAACCCAAAGAGGGGTCAGAGGAATCTCTGATTTACAGCCAGCCAGTAAGAAGTCCAGGTTGTTACATCAGACTGGCATTTGAAGTCCAAGGAGGAGGCTGTGGGAACCTCCAGTCTGTAGCTGGTAGGTTAGAAGCACAGGTATCAACCAGGGCTTGTGACTGGCATTTGAAGCGGGCGATGGGGCGCAGTCTTCTAGGACTGAGGCCCTTAACCTGCAGAATCTCCAGACAGATAGTATCAGAATTACGATACCCTGCTGGTGTCCAAGAATTGATTGGTGGTATGGGGGGAATCACCCCCACACCCCACCATTAGAATTGGTACCAGAAAAAATTCTACTGTCAATCCCAGATAACTCTAAAATGCTAGCTAAGGTCAGAGGATCACCTGCTATCTTTCCCACTAAATAGCTCAAGTTCATTTAAGAAAAGAAAATGATTTACATGGCATAAAGATACATAAAAGTTTAAAGATTAAGAGAGAGTCCAGGAAGGCAGAGAAGTAGGAGATCTTAGTTTCATCTGGTCCCAGGAATTCAGCTAGATAGCTATCAAATCATTCTGAACACTTGCAAATTCAACCCGAGATCAAAGAAAAGAATAGCTGCAACTCTACAAATAGAAAAGTGACCACTTTCTGCAAGATAGGAGGTGAGAGGAAGTGAATCTTACGTGGTATCTGAGAAGATAAACCATGGGGGGAGGAAGCCTCTGTAAGCTGGCTACCGGAAAGTAATAGAGCAGCCGACCACAAAATTGGAAGTTTTAGAAGTCTCCTCCGGTGAGGGACATCCCTGCCTGAAAGGTGCTCAGGTGGCAAAGCGAGGTGGAATCCTAGATGGGACAGTGTGGTCTCAGGATCCCCAGGGTCACAGGAAGACCGGGGTGCCTGAGTGCGGCAGAGTTCCCAGGCATTGGAGCAGGGAAGCTGGCTGTAATCAGCGAGTCCAGAAGTGGGCTCTCAGCTCGGGATCGCCATAAACCCCAAACCACAGCACCACCGGGCGACTGTTCTCTGAGCAGGGGCCCAGCAAGCAGCAGAACTGGGGAGATCCCCCTTCTTCCTCTGGGGAGGAGCAGTGCGGGTGTGTACCACAGGAGTCTGCAGGGTTTGGAGACTCCAAATGGGGTCATGTGCCAGGGATAGAAATGCTCGGTCACAGGTTAGGAGAGCAGAGAGAGCAGATGGAGACCAAGGAGACAGGACTGATGGACATCTTTTCCCTGAGGGTGTACTGAGGGGTGGGGCCCTGAGTTTGGGGAGATGGGATTGGAGACTGGGAGGCCGCCATGTTCATTCTCATCCTCTAAAGCAGCACAGAAAGCCTTCAGGGAACAAAAGCCACGAAGAGCAATCCAGAGACTTACTTAGCCTGGCCCCCTGGCAAGGGCAGTGAAATTCCGCCTCGGGCTGAAGACATCCAAATGGCCAACAGACACATGAAAAAGTGCTCAACATCGCTCAGCATCAGGGAAATCCAAATCAAAACCTCAATGAGATACCACCTCATACCAGTCAGAATGGCTAAAATTAACAAGTCAGGAAATGACAGATGTTGGCGGGGATGTGGAGAAAGGGGAACCCTCCTACACTGTTGGTGGGAATGCAAGCTGGTGCAGCCACTCTGGAAAACAGTATGGAGGTTCCTCAAAAAGTTGAAAATAGAGCTACCGTACGATCCAGCAATTGCACTACTGGGTATTTACCCCAAAGATACAAATGTAGGGATCCGAAGGGGTACGTGCACCCCGATGTTTATAGCAGCAATGTCCACAATAGCCAAACTGTGGAAAGAGCCAAGATGTCCATCGACAGATGAATGGATAAAGAAGATGTGGTATATATATACAATGGAATATTATGCAGCTATCAAAAGGAATGAAATCTTGCCATTTGCAACGACGTGGATGGAACTGGAGGGTATTATACTGAGCGAAATAAGTCAATCAGAGAAAGACTTGTATCATATGATCTCACTGATATGAGGAATTCTTAATCTCAGGAAACAAACTGAGGGTTGCTGGAGTGGTGGGGGGTGGGAGGGATGGGGTGCCTGGGTGACAGACGTTGGGGAGAGTATGTGCTATGGTGAGTGCTGTGAATTGTGTAAGACTGTTCAATCACAGACCTGTACCTCTGAAACAATACAGTATATGGTAAACAAAACAAAACAAAACAAAAAGAAGAAGATAGCAGGAAGGGAAAAATGAAGGTAGGGGAAATCGGTGGGGAAGATGAACCACGAGAGACTATGGACTCGGAGAAACAAACTGAGGGTTCTAGACGGGAGGGAGGGTGGGGGGATGGGTTAGCCTGGTGACAGGTATTAAAGAGGGCACATACTGAAGGGAGCACTGGGTGTTATATGTAAACAATCAATCATGGAACACTACATCAAAAACTAATGATGTAATATATGGTGATTAACATAAAATAATAAAATTTAAAAAAAAGAAAGAAAGAAATTCCTCCTGGGGCAAAGACACTTGAGAATCAATGCAACAGGCCCCTCCCCCAGAAGATCAGCAAGCCAAGACCACGTTTACTGATCACTGAAAACTGCAAAACTTCACCACTAGGGGAATATAGTATATAGTATTCATGGTTTTTTTCCCCCACGATTCTTTAGTCTTTTAATCTTAATTTATTTCCTCTTTCCTTTTTCAACCAATTTCTTATTTTATCAACTATTTTTTAAAATCTTTTTAAATTTTCATTTTTACAGTTATATTCCATCCTTTCACTGTATTTAATTTTATTTTTGTATACAAATAAGTTTTTTTCCTTTACAATTTTGGGATTCAGTTTCTTCTAACAGACCTAAATACACCCAGAATCTAGTCTACGGCTCTGTTCTCTTCACCTGTTTGATCATATTCTCTCTTTCTTCTTTTTGTTTTGTTAAAGTCATTTTCAATTTTCATCTTTACATTTATATTCTATCGTTTCAATGTATTTAATTTTATTTTTGTATATACGTAAGTTTTTCTTTCTTTACAATTTTAAAGATGTAGATACTTCTAACAAACCGAACAACATACACTCAGGATAAAGTGCATTGCTCTGTTCTGTTAACCTGTCTGTTTATATTCCTTCTTTGTTCTTGACTTTTAATTTTCATTTTTACAGTTATAGTCTCTCCTTTCATTGTATTTAATTTTACTTTTGTACATATATAAGTTTTTCTTTATTTACAATTTTGGGACCTAGTTTTCTAACAAACAGATGAAAATACAAACAGGATCCAGTGTATTACTCTGTTCCATCCACCTGTCTGATTACATGCTCTTTTTTTTTTCTCAAAAAAAAATTTTTTTTTCAGTCTTGGGTCTTATCTGATTTGTTTAGTGTATATTTCTCTGGGGTCATTGTTGCCATTTTAGTTTTTTGTTCTCTCGTTTATCTATTCTTCTCTGGGCAAAATGCAAGACAGAAAAACTCATCTCAAAAAGGAGAACAAGAGGCAGCACTGACTGCCAGGGACCTAATGAGTATGGATATAAATAAGTAAGATGTTGGAATTAGAGTTCAAAATAACGATTATAAAGATACTGGCTGGGTTTGAAAAAAACATAGAAGACACCTGAGAATTCCTTTCTAGAGAAATAAAAAACTAAAATCTAATCAAGTAAAATAAAAAAGGCTATTAATAAGGTGGAATAAAAAAATGGAGGCTCTAACTGCTAGGATAAATGAGGCAGAAGAGAGAATTGGTGATATAGAAGACCAAATGATGGAGAATAAAGGAGCTGAGAAAAAGAGAGATAAACAACTACTGGATCACGAGTGAAGAATTCGAGAGATAAGTGATACCATAAAGTGAAACATTAGAATAATTGGGATCCCAGAAGAGAAAGAAAAAGAGAGGGGCAGAAGGTATATTGGAGCAAATTATAGAGGATACCTTCCCTAATTTGGGGAAGGAAACAGGCATCAAAATCCAGGAGGCACAGAGAACCCCACTCAAAATCAATAAAAATAGGTCAACACCCCGACATCTAATAGTAAAACTTACAAGTCTCAGAGACAAAGAGAAAATCCTGAAAGCAGCTCAGGACGAGAGGTCTGTAACCTACAATGGTAGAAACATTAGAGTGGCAGCAGAGCTATCCACAGAGACCTGACAGGCCAGAAAGGACTGGCATGATATATTCAGGGTACTAAACAAGAAAAATATGCAGCCAAGAATACTTTATCCTGCTAGGCTGTCATTGAAAATAGAAGGAAAGATAAAAAGCTTCCAGGACAAACAGAAACTAAAAGAATTTGCAATCACCAAACCAGCCCTACAAAAAATATTGAAAGGGGTCCTTTAAGCAAAGAGAGAGCCCAAAAGTAACATAGACCAGAAAGGAACAGAGACAATATACAGTAACAGTCACCTTACAGGCAATACAGTGGTACTAAATTCATATCTTCAAATAGTTACCCTGAATGTAAATGGGCTAAATGCCCCAATCAAAAGACACAGGCTAACAGATGGGATAAAAAAGCAAGACCCATCAATATGCTGTCTGCAAGAGACTCATGTTAGACTCAAAGACACCTCCAGATTGAAAGTGAGGGGGTGGAAAACCATTTACCATGCCAATGGATGTCAAAAGAAAGCTGGAGTGGCAATCCTTCTATCAGACAAATTAGATTTTAAACCAAAGACTATAATAAGAGATGAGGAAAGACACTATATCCTACTTAAAGTGTCTATCCAACAAGAAGATCTAACAATTGTAAATATCTATGCCCCTAACATGGGAGCAGCCAATTAATAACAAAATCAAAGAAACACATCGACAACAGTGCAATAATAGTAGGGGACTTTAACAGCCCCCTCAATGAAATAGAACATCAACAAGGAAATGAAGGCTTTAAATGATACACTGGACCAGATGGACTTCACAGACATATTCAGAACATTCCATCCCAAAGCAACAGAATACACATTCTTCTCTAGTGCACACAGAACATTCTTCAGAACAGATCACATCCTGGGTCACAAATCAGGTCTCAACTGGTACCAAAAGACTGGAATCATTCCCTGCATATTTTCAGACCACAGTGCTTTGAAACTAGAACTCAATCACAAGAGGAAAGTTGGAAAGAACTCCAATACATGGAGATTAAAGAGTATCCTACTAAAGAATGAATGGGTCAACCAGGAAATTAAAGAAGAATTAAAAAAATTTATGGAAACCAATGAAAATGAAAACACAACTGTTCAAAATCTTTGGGATGCAGCAAAGGAGGTCCTAAGAGAAAAGTATATAGCAATATAAGCCTTTCTCAAGAAACAAGAAAGGTCTCAAATATACAACCTAACCCTACATCTAAAGGAGCTGGAGAAAGAACAGCAAATGAAGCCTAAACCCAGCAGGAGAAGAGAAATAATAAAGATCAGAGCAGAAATCAATGAAACGGAAACGAGAAGAACAGTAGAACAAATCAACGAAACTAGGAGCTGGTTCTTTGTAAGAATTAACAAGATTGATAAACCCCTGGCCAGACTTATCAAAAAGAAAAGGGACCCAAATAAATAAAATCATGAATGAAAGAGATCACAACCAACACCAAAGAAATACAAACAATTATAAGAACATATTATGAGCAACTCTATGCCAGCAAATTAGATAATCTGGGAGAAATGGATGCATTCCTGGAGATGTATAAACTACCAAAACTGAAACAGGAAGAAATAAAAAACATGAGCAGACCCATAACCAGCAAGGAAATTGAAGCAGTAATCAAAAATCTCCCAACAAACAAGAGTCCAGGGCCGGATGGCTTCCCAAGGGAATTCTACCAGATATTTAAAGAAGAATTAATACCTATTCTTCTGTTTCAAAAAACAGAATGGCAGGAAAACTTTCAAACTTTTCCTATGAGATCAGCATTACCGTGATCCCAATAACAAAGAAAGACCCCATCAAAAAGGACGATTACAGACCAATATCCCCAATGAACATGAATGCAAAAATTCTCACCAAGATACTAGCCAATAGGAATTCCACAGTACATTAAAAGGATTATGCACCACAACCAAGTGAGATTTATTCCTGGGTGGCAAGTGTGGTTCAACATTCCCAAATCAATCAATGTGATACACTACATTAATAAAAGAAAGGACAAGAACCATATGATCCTCTTGATAGCTATAGAAAAAGCATTTGACAAAGTACAGCATCCTTTCTTGATTAAAACTCTTCACAGTGTGGGGATAGAGGCAATATACCTCAATATCATAAAAGCCATCTATGAAAATCCCACAGTGAATATCATTCTCAATGGGGAAAAACTATGAGCTTTTCCCCTGAGGTCAGGAAAACAGACAGGGATTTCCCCTCTCACCACTGTTGTTCAACATAGTACTAGAAGTTCTAGCCTCAGCAATGAGACAAGAAAAACTAAGAAAAGCATCCAAATCAGCAAAGAAGAAGTCAACTCTCACTCTTTGCAGATGATATGATACTCTATGTGGAAAACCCAAAAGACTCCACCCAAAATTGCTAGAACTCATACAGGAATTCAGTAAAGTGGCAGGATATAAAATCAATGCACAGAAATCAGTTGCTTTTCTATATGCTAACAATGAGACAAAAGAAAGAGAAATTAAGGCGCCAATCCCCTTTACAATTGGACAAAAAAACCATAAGATACCTAGGAATCAACCTAACCAAAGAGGCAAAGGATCTATACTCAGAAAACTATATAACACTCATGAAAGCAATTGAGGAAGACACAAAGAAATGAAAAAATGTTCCATGCTCATGGATTGGAAGAACAAATATTGTTAAAATATCTAGGCTGTCTAGAGTAATCTATACATTCAATGCAATCCCTATCAAAATACCATCAACTTTTTTCACAGAAATCCAAAGCTACTGGCATCACAATTCCGGACTTCAAGCTCTATTACAAAGCAGTAATCATCAAGACAGTGTGGTACTGGAACAAAAACAGACACATAGATCAGTGGAACAGAATAGAGAATCCAGAAATGGGCCTTCAACAATATGGTCAACTAATCTTCGACAGAACAGGAAAGAATAGCCAATGGAAAACAGTCTCTTCAACAAATGGTGTTTGGAAAATTGGACAGCCACATGCAGAAGAATGAAACTGGCCTATTTTCTTATGCCATACACAAAAATAGACTCAAAATGGATTAAAGTCCTAAATGCAAGATAGGAATCCATCAAAATCCTAGAGGAGAACACAGGCAGTAACCTCAGTGACCTCAGCTGCAGCAACTTCTTGATAGACACATCTCCAAAGGTAACAGATCCAAAGGCAAAAATGAACAATTGGGACTTCATCAAGATAAAAAGATATAATTCCATATGTGGAATTTAAGAAATAAAACAGAGGATGACAGGGGAAGAGAGGAAAAAATAAAACAAGACAAAATCAGAGAAGGAGACAAACCATTAGAGACTCTTAACCAAAGGAAACCAACTGAGGGTTGCTGGAGGGGGTGGGGGCGGGGAGATGGGGTAAGTGGGTGATGGACATTAGAGAGGGCATGTGATGTAATGAGCACTGGGTATTATATAAGACTGATGCATCGCTGACCTCTACCTCTGAAACCAATAATACATGATATGTTAATTAAATGAATGTAAATAATAAAAATCTAAAAAAACAAATATGTAAATAAAAAGGAAAAAATAAAGATTAAAAAGCACTTGAGTATGTGTAAGTTTCAATAAAGAATATTCCCACCAAAAATAATATGCAGCAAGAAAATAGATACTATGCTCATCATTTTTCATACATTGTTTTATTTAAACTTTTTAATACTCCAAAGTTTGGTATTACAATCTATGTTCTAGAGATAAGGAAAATGAGTGTCAGACAGATGGTTTAAGAAGTCCTTGATCCCAAGGTTAATAAGTGATAGAGCTGTAGTTTCAAATCCAGGTCTGTCTGACTCTAAAAACCAAGGTCTCTGCAAGACACACTGTGAGCATAGGGAATTAATAAGTTTCCACGAAGGTCCCAGCTTTTCCTCAATGTGATTAGAGGGCATGCATGAGAAGAACCACAGGGCATTAGGAACCTCAAGTGTAGTGGAAGGATCCCCACAGAGCGGAGGAGTGAGAATTAGGTGAATGAAATGAAGAGACAAATTATGCAAATGTCAATGGAGCCTGTTAAACTGAGTATGAAAAAGAGGCTTGTGCTGATGATCTGGGCAACTTTACCTAGCATGATTGAGGAAGTTTGGAAGGCAAGGGTCTTAATAAACTGACTTCTTTTAAAGATGCTTCATTCCTGTATTGACTGAGTTGTACTGAAAATAGACAGCATACTTTGTAAGTGTAAATGTAAAAAATCCCTAAATGAACCAAATACAAACTAAACTATTTCCTCACAACAAAAATTATACAAAAACAGACATCACTGTCAGTTCACTATCAGTTTTTGCATTTGTTTGTACAGAAGAAGATAAAAAGGAAAACTTTACGTTTCTACTATGATGTTGTATGAAATCTTCTGAAAATAATGTTATGTCATTAGAAAGGGTCCAGTTTATATGACTTAAAATATAATAAGATGACAGCATTAAAATCCAAAATACCTGTAGGCTTAAAAGTATTTGATATAGTTAGGTTCAAAATTTATTTCTAAGTTGGATTTGACCCTATACAACAGCCACAGAGCAACACCACACAGCAGAAGTAGCACATAACAGGGGCTGACTCCTTGTTTTGGTGATAGAGAGCTCTGGAGTCTGGGGCAAGATAACCTCTTGGAACTGTGGTTTTCTCATCTGTAAGATGTGGATTTATTCACCCATGCTGCAGATTGCCGTATGATTTAAAAATAACATACCTAATATGCAGAAGACAAACGGGACTGCAATAAATAGTGGCTATCCTTGTTGTTCCCGAAGAGAAAGTCTTGGAGTTCTTCACAAGAATAGCAGATAAAAAGAAGGAGAGACACTGATCCTAAATAAATTCCAAATTTGGTTATTTAGAATTCGTGGTTGACACTTACATAGTTGCAAACTATAAATGTGGAAGATAATTTTAAACATAGGAAAGATTTAACTTGGAAGTTAATATTAAAGTGATTTCATTTATTTATGATATTTAGTGCTGGGCTTGGTATATGGTAGTAACTTAATAAACATGACTGACTGAATATATTTTAAATAAGATATACAATGTTCATACTTAATTCCAGGATTTTAAATTCATTTAAAATCATACTTATGTGATATTTAAAGATAGCCAATATTATCAGAAGGAAAGAAACATTTCAGTCCATGAAAATAAGAAATCTGTACATATAGATACTGTCCTGATAAAGTTATCATGTACTATTATAAACAAGAAGCAGTACTAAGTACATAATGACTTAAGTATATCTTCACAGAGAAATGTTTATAAATAATTTGACTGACATGGCACAAAACCTTATTGCAAAAGTTCAGGTCAATCAGGATTCCTGCAATGATACTTGCATGTTACCTAATGTGATATTAATATTTTTAACTGATAGGAAAAGTGGACTGAGATTCCAATTAGAATTCTGAAGCAAGACATTTTGTTTATAAGCACAGAGAAACAGTAATCATTAATAAAAATGGACTCAACTCAGCTAGAATAAAGCAATGAGATGCAGGAGAGGAAAATTCAGTCATTCAGTTTTTCTGCAAACATGCTAATGTGATGGACCAAGATTATGAAAATGAAGTGTTATACTGCATTTTCAGCAGCCTTTTAAAGTTATTAAAATATACCCTATTGACCGAAGAGCTATATGGAAGGAAAATGTGTCAATACATTTTCTAGCTATAAGATGCTCTGTTAGCCGATCATTTGCAAATAAGAAGTTGAAAACACCAAATGCAATTATACAGTTATTGCAAAATACCAAGAAAAAACAGACTTTTTAAAATCCAAACTTGCATCTACTCAGACATCTCTCATATTCATGCAACTAGTTTTTCCTCCCCAAATGAACTTAGTTCGAAGTACTAGTCAGGAGATAATCAGGCCAAGATATAACGCTAAGATAAAGAAATAAAAAAATGTGGTGTGTAGTGAAGGGAGAAATGTTAAGTGACAATGCCCTAAAGAAAAAAGCACAAAGGAGAGAAAAGAATCCAAAGACATTGGCGGGTGATATTCATGTAAGCTACCAAGATTAATTTGAAGTCTACTATCACCTTCCATAAGGCATGTTTAATGCTATCCTCTACAAACTTCATAATCAAGAATTCCTTTCTCTCACTGAGTTCTTGGCCTTTTTTTCTTTTTATGGAGGTCTAATTGACATATAACATTATGTTACTTTCAGGTGTCCAACATAATGATTCAATATTTGTATATACTGCAAAATGATCATCACAGTAAGTCTCATTAATATCCATCACCATATATAGTTACAAAGTTTTGTCTTATGATAAGTACTTTTAAGATTTACTCTCTTAGCAACCTTGAGTTCTTGGTCTTAATCCTATCTTCAGGCATTCCCCAGATTAGGTGAATTCTGAAATCTAATAACTCTCTAAAGATTCTTAAAATACATATGTCAGGTTTCAGGAACAGATCAGTAGAATTCAAGTGGGAATGGCTGTGATAAAGAACATGGTGAAAAGTTTTAATACAAGCATAATGAAGAGGCAAACAATGAGACAGGGAAGAACAGTATAGATAATTAAGGGATGAAAAAACGAAGACTTTTATAATGTGTGGTGATGGGCTCAAAGTCGTCTGGAAGTCTCTAGAAAAAGATCTCTGCTTTGATTCTAAGGTAACAGGAAGGTACAAAGAAAAGCACAGAAACACAGGCTAAAGGCTATGCAATGTTCCAAGTGCCCAATTAAGAGAGATTGTGACACTAGACAAGAGGTGGATGACCATGGCTCAATGTTTTATTTTTTGTTTGCTATTTGTTTTTTGTT
This sequence comes from Eumetopias jubatus, assembly GCF_037043125.1. Classification (NCBI taxonomy): domain Eukaryota; kingdom Metazoa; phylum Chordata; class Mammalia; order Carnivora; family Otariidae; genus Eumetopias; species Eumetopias jubatus. Next base: position 58,622,013 of record NW_028274815.1, on the reverse strand, counting down.
TGTTTGTTTTTTTAAAGAAAACTGTGTGATAAAGAAAGAAATGGTAAGAATTTAAAAATTCAAGCTAAGAAAGGGCAGAAAAGATAAAGAAGAGTCCCAAGGGTCTTGGAATTTCCCAGTTTCAAGGATAAACAAGCTGATAGTTTCCTTCCTAAGAGAACTGTTTTCAGTCAAGTTTAAATCAGTCAGCTTTAAGGTTGAAACTTGTTGAAAAACACACACTGAGATGATTTCATTTTTATTCTTAAAAAAAGCTAAATTTGAAAAAAGTAGACAGAACTGATCCAAAAGTCATCAAAATAGGAACAGTACAGAGGAGGAGAAGGAAAAGCATAAGCAGTCAATATGACTGTTACTGTGTCTGGGAGATATTCTGAAATTAAGAATGTACAGAAAGCAGAAATGCAATTACAGTGAGCTGGAGATAGGCTCAAGATTGTCATGTTTCATGTTTGGCTATAGAGGGTTGGTTCAAACTAAGTGTTTATTGGGGCACCTGACTGGCTTAGTAAGTAGAAAATACGACTCTTGACCTTGGGCTCATGAGCTGAAGACCCATGTTGGGCGGAGAGCTTTAAAAACTAAGTGTTTAAATATGACCATGAATATAGCATCCCTGATTCTGGCAAAGTGGTGATGGCGGCACTATAGTTTTGAATCTCTCTAAATCCCCACACAAAAGAAACAATTCAACTAAATAGCAAAACCAAAAACCCATGGATGACTAGATGAAGATTAAAAGACAGAGAACATTATGTGTAATGACTTTATGCTCCAATAATGTAAATAAAGTACACCTATTTAAAAATGGAAAGGAAAGAAGTGATAAAAACATAGGCAAAAAGTTTCTGAATGTTCTCAGTAATTTATATTAGTGGTAGTATTAGTATGATTATTCTCAGACTGTTAGGTGTATACTGTGAGCTAAAGTAAGCAAGTAATTATGGTATATTATAATTTGTCCCCCACGTCCCTGCAAACTAGGATTTTTGGTATGAAAATGAGGAGATACATGTTATATAGAAGCTGTTAAATTAAAACCCCTGTATCCTGAATTCGAGGTAGAAATAACAATGTGAACTCACTTTGAATACATATATATGTATAAAATCTCTAGCTCATTCTACTAAAGAAACCTGAAAACAATGACGAATCCAGTAACAACAACATACTATCACTAGCTCCCAAACTTGGGCTTAAAATACCATTTTCCATTAAAAGAAACCAGAGCTTATTGAAGAAATGGCTAATTCCAGGTCTGAGGCAGGAAATATACAAGATAAGCATGGGACATATTTGTCATACCAAATAGCAGGAAAGCTACCCAAGACTGCTGAGGTCATGACAAAAAGAAGAGCCAACTTGTAGAGGTTCCCAAACATAAGACAAGTTTGAGCTTTCAAAAGGATAACAGATACAATTTATAAAACCCATCAAGTCAAATATATTTAAATCCATCAATTAATAACGCTACTTGAAAAACAAAAACAAATTGGTTACCTTCAGGGAGTGATAAGGAACCATTTCATTATCTTGAAAACTAGCAAATAAAAGAAAAGAAACTGACATTTATCCTGATTATACTATCTATATGAATTCATCCATTGGGAAAACAAATAGGAGATGAGTACAAGCATCTCTTTATAAAAGTATCCCAATTAATAAATGAAAAAATAATAATTAGAATATCACCATTTTGCAATCCTAATGAATGAATTAATTCAACTAATGAATTAATGGATGTAGGCACTGAGCATTAACAGCTGCTAACATTAAAAGACAGACAACCAAGAGAGAACTTGACATTACATGCCTTCTGATAAAAAGAACACACCGCCCCATATAGTCTTGCCAAAACCGACTAACTTGTAGAATTTTCAAATGATAGAGAAACATGTTGAACCTTACTACGATTATGGAAAAACAACAAAATTGGGACACTGCAGTTTCAAAAGATCAATTTTAAGGAAAAGAGAGGGATGGAGGGGGAACTTGTAAATCAAAAGATACATTAGAGTGGTTTTTTTTCTTTAAGATTTTATTTATCTGAGAGAGTGAGCGAGAGAGAGAACATAAGCAGGGGCAGAGAGAGTGGGAGAAGCTGACTCCCCTGCTGAGCAGAGAGCCTGATGCAGGGCTCGATCCCAGGACCCTGGGATCATGATCTGAGCTGAAGGCAGAAGCTTAACTGACTGAGCCATCCGGGAGTCTCACATTAGTGTTTTAAGTGGATAATATTCAACTTCAGTGTGGGGAGATGCATTAGGATGATAAAAACTACATGGCTATGTAAGAAAGTGATGGAAAGTCATGATAGAGGTTACTTTTGGGGACCAAGAAGGGGTCGAAATCATGACAGTACATAATAGTATTTCTGGGTGCCTGGCAATGTTCCTCTTCTAGGCCTGAGTGTGGTTCCAGGGGTATTTCCTTCATAATAGCTCATTAAACTATACATTTATTTTGTGTGGTTTTCTTCATGCATGTTTTATAATAAAGAGATCTTTTAAAAGCTATCACACCGAGAATATAAAATCTTTGTTATTTGGTTGAAAGATAACACAATACATACATGTCTTTGGAAGAGATGTTTCTTAAATATTTTGGCTTTTCAGTTGAATGCATGTGTAACACTTTCTGAATGCTTCTTTAATCAAATTATGCTATATTAAAAGTTGGTCACATTTTTACTTTTCCATTAGTTGCTGCTCCTCTAAATCACCACAAAAATGGCTTTTAAATTTTAGAGGAAAACAGTTATCTTTGTGAGGTTTTATTTCCCTATCCCTGACAACATGTTTTAAGGTTTAATAGCTCTGCTTAAGTGTTTTTGATTAATTTGGTAAACAAATTCAGGTGACCTCTTCTGAGGAATATATCTTGAAATTACGACCATACTCAGAAAGCATTATCTAATCCATACAGTTGAAAAGTTAAAATACTTGTTGAAATACAAAGGTAAGGGAAGAATAAGTTGTGTTGTCATCATATTTTTGACAAAGTGAATGAATTAAATAGTTCTGTGATGATGGTTAAAACTTTCCAAAAGGAAAGCATAAAGCGTATGTGGAATTTAAATAAAAATCATTACCGTGTTATATATGACAATCCACACTTATACCATTAAAAACTGCTTTTAAATGAATTTATTGATAAAAAATTTCTTTTTCTACACACTATCTATTGTATATTTTTCAAAAGAAATTTTTTTTCTAGACTACATAACTCTCTCTGCTTTATGCTTCTAAATAAGATACGTGCTGTTGTTTAGAGCTCTGCGGTGTGAAATTAGACCAGGAGTTTTCTAATATCCATAAAATAAATTAAAAAATGTTCCTCCTCTGAAAGACAGATAATTCAGTCACAGAGAGCTTATTTCTATGTTTCCTTTGTTTTCTTTTTTCTTTTCTTTTTTTTTTTTTTTAGCTGCTTGGTAAGCCAATTTTCTACTTAGAATCTACTGTTAAAACTCTCATTTGGTTCAGTATGTGGGCTTTATCCTTTCCATGGTCTGTTATGCAAAAATGATGGCTTTAAATTCTTTTTTTAAGTTTGCTGTAAAGCAGTGTTTCTCAATGTGGATGCACATGAGAATCACCTAGGGAACCTGTTAAAGAATACTGGTGCTTCCTCTCCTTCTGGATATTCTGATATAACTGGTCTGGGTGGGCCCCTTTGTAAAAGCTCTGCAGGTGATTGTAATGTGTTGCCAAGGCTAGGAACCACTACTCTAGGATCTTGTCACTTTCCAACTAAAAGCTTATTATATTTTCTGATTGAACTTGGATGGGAAATGCTTTTTAAAAATTCTATAGTTTTAACAGATGCAAAGATTAAATTTCTTCTCTATGAGGTTGCTACTCTTTTAGTTTGAATTTTAGAGTTTAAGAGCAGATTGTATCTTTTATTCTGATGATTAGCTAAAGAAGTCTATTGGTGGCCAGTGAAAAAAATTTAAAGACATATGCCAGAAAATTACTTTTATAGACTAGTGGCTTTCGTTCATATTCTAAAAAATGTGCTACAATTAATTCATAGTTAAAAATTATGTCTTCACATGTGAAGAAAAAAGAAACAATTATTTCCCTAGAGATTTCTTCCAAAGACGTTCACCTTTTGCATACAGAAGTTCAACGTGAGGTTCTGCAAAAGTAATCTTCACAAATTTTTCCAACAGTTTAACTTTGATAGAATGACTGAAAGGGCCAAATCCAAGAAAAAGCTACTCTTGCTAAAAAAAGGAATTTCTGTATCTTAATATAGTAGGATTGAAAAGGGGGGCATTAACTATGCAATCAGTGGTGAATAACTAAAAATCATGTGCAAGTATCATATACAACTTTATGAAAATCTATTCAAAAACACTTACATGAAATGGATAATTTTCCAGAAATACAAATTTAGGAAAGTGACTTCAAAATTCCTGAAAAAAAAAGCAGCCCTTAAAACTGGAATCTGTTATTTAAAAAAATCTACCTTCCTTTAAGACACCACACCCAAGCAGTTTTACAGGTGAGTTTCACCAAACGCTCAAGTATCAGATAATTCCTTTCGTTACTGTTTCAAAGAGGAGAAAAAGAAAAAGCTAGCCAAATCACTCCAGAGGGCTAGTACAACCTTTATATGGAACTTAGAAAGGATAGTAAAAGTAAAACTGTTTGCCAATCTCATATTTGAGCAAACTGTAAGGCCTCTTTAGTGTTTCCTCCTGACTATCTCCCTAAGTGGAATCAATCATTCCCCACTGGCTCCTATGATAGCTTGCACATGCTCTATCCACAGCATCCTTTAATGCTTTAGTGCATTTACTTCATATTTGTCTCTCATTGGCTGGACACTAGGATCCCTGCAGCAGGGTTATTTTTGTATTCAGATCCCTTGGAATGAAATACAGTGTTTACTCCATGGCCATGCTCAATAGTTGTTGAATGATGTGGAAACCTAAGGAAGGGCCTTTCAGGTAGAAATACCAGTAATGTGTACAGGCAGGACATGGAAAATAAGAGGCAATGAGTAAACCACCTGGCTAGAAGAACATAGGTTTGTATAAGGAAATACCACTGGAAAGGTAGGTCAGGGCCAGTCAGGGTGGGCTTTCAGTGCTGAAGCTAAGTTTAGTTTCATATCTACTGAAGGCATTTGAGCAAGCAATGGCTAAATCAGATCCATGGCTTCAGAATCCAGGTGAGCACTTTTTAGAGGTGTCACAGACCTGGAGGTGACCTATCTGGTGGAAATCCATCATTTTAAAAATAGAAAACTAAAGTCAGAGAGAATAGGTGATCTACCCAAGGGCAAAGAACACAAAATTAGCTAAGGGCAGGCAGAAGCTTAGAGGGAGTAAACTTGACTAAGGTTACACAGTTAGCATGTATATGGTCCAACCAACAGGTAAACTAGGTTTGTCCAACTCCAAAGTCCATGATCTAGATGACACCAGGAGATAAGGTATGTAGACCATATGTATACCCTTTAGAACACTCCTAATTTCATGTAATACACTCATTTCAAATAAAGGTAATTTATGTAGAGTATAACTAAATTATTTTTACCTTTATTATAAGGCAGAACATTTAACAGAATTCTAATTAGCTTCATTACAATCATTTTGATGTAGTCTTTTACTCAATTAGCTTCTGAACCCAAGATCAATAAAGCAGTAGGCATGAAAAGCAAGTGAATAGGAACAAAGCACTTCCTTAGCCTCACAAATCCACACCTAAAGCATTACAAGTGGTTTTAGTCACTGCAACAAAATTGGAAAAGTTCTAGAAAAAGGTTAATTAATTAAAAATGACTCTGCAGTCTTAAAAGACAGTCTGAAAGTTTATAACACCAGAAGAGGCAGGTAGAGATAGAAAAAACTTGGACTTGGACTTGTTCATTGTATCTCAGAATTAAAGCCTAATAGATAATAGATTTAAAGAAAATATAGAAACATACCACAGTTTTCCTTGCCTTACAATGGAGTCAAGTCCCAGTAAACCCATCATAAGTTGAAAATATCCTAAGTTGAAAATGCATTTAATACACCTAATCTACCAGACACCACAGCTTAGCCCTGCCTAGCTTAAACATGCTCAGAAATTTAAATTAGCCTATACAATTGGGCAAAGTCATCTAACACAAAGCCTATTTTATAATGAAGTGTTGAATATCTCATGTAATTTATTGAATACTGTACTGAAAGCAAAACACAGAATGGTTGTAAGGGCAACAGTTGTTTATCTTCATGATTGCATGGCTGACTGGAAGCTGTGGCTGACTGCCACTGCCCAGCATCATGGGAGAGTAGACACATCACTAGACTGGGAAAAGATCAAAATTCAAAATGCAAAGTATGGCTTCTACTGAACATGTATTGCTTTCGTACCATGGCAAAGTCGAAAATACTAAGTCAAACTATGTCTAAGTTGGGACTGTCTATATTTTACTCAGGCAAAAACTTAAAAAGAAATAGGAAAGTTTGCTTTTGTTTTAAATTATAAAAAAGAAAAACAGAATTCCATACTCAAAGTACTGGTACAAGCTGGAATTACCCATAGGTTCACAAAAATGAATGATGATGGAACCATGGTCAGGAATAGATAGGATAAATACTGCCCCCCCAACACTCCTAGATTAACCATTTTGGTGCTCCCATCCAAGGCAGGATACTAGACTGAGAAGGCCACCGCTCTACAGCCCTCCTTATAAATTCTTGCCTCAGACATGGTTTGGTATCACAGAGTCTTCCACAAAATAAGCATTCATCTAATGTTTGCTGATTCAATGACTGAAGTATAAAGAAGGTGACAGAAAACATAGCTTTGGCAGGTATGAAATTATGGGCAGGCAGTAATGACGCTACTAAAAATGGTAATAACAAGAATCACAACAGTGATCTGTGTTTGGGAGTTTACTATATGTAGGTATTGCTCTAGATGCATGTATTAACTTATTTATCTTTGTTAACTCTATTTTTCAAACAATGAAACCACAGTGCATAGAGCTTAATACCTTGCTGAAGAACAGAGAGCTACACAGTGGCAGAGCTTGGATTTGAACCCAGAAGCCTGTGTTCTTAATCACTGTGAGATTCAAGCCAGCCCTGGAATTGTCTGTTTACCCTATAGATATGATACTTCTAAGGATCCCACTTTACTGTAATTTCCTCTTTTGAGAATTTAGGAAAATAAATTATAGGTTTAAAAAAGTATTCATCTTTATTTCAGAACAGAAAAATTAAGAGTCTTATTTTATTTGCTCTTCAACAAAATGTATATATTTGCTTTAAATTTACCTCCAGTCTTCCTTGAGCATAACCTAGGAGCAGCAAATTGGCTCTGTCCTTCTCAGGAGAAATGGGGGCCCAAGGCCAAGCATCATCACTGACCAGTGGCCACCAGCAAGCAACTATATCCTGAACACAATTGATAGCTAGATGACGCTCTGTTGTCCTGTTTACTGGGCCAGGTATCTCGTAATAGGAAATCTAATGGTTAAGGGAAAAAAGCATATGAGAATCATTTTTTAATGCAAAATCCTCCCAGTATTACAAAAATTAAAGCATCTGTAAATGTAGATAAATGCAAGTAAATATGCATGTTAAACATGTGCTTAAGGAGGTGTCAGAATTTACCAAATTCTTTTGACACATATATAAAAAAGACATATGTTCAAAATTCTCCCCATTTTTAGCAGAGGAAAGGAAAAGGAGAAATGTGAGTTAGGGAGGAATTGGCTGTAGCAATCCCAATCAATACCAAAATGTACAGTCATGGCTGCTTGACAGCTTCGACCTACACATAGGATTTAAGACCAGCTATATTAAATGACAAGTTCAGTACTGCTGACCAAGAGTATCTGACTACTGTTTAAGACATAACACATTAACAATGACTGACAACAATAAAAGGAAAAACAACTTGAGGCAAATATCACTTTAAAGAATAATATATGAGACATATATTCTGCATAAAGGGATAAGACACAGCATCATGCGTAAAAGTTTATGCAGCTTCTGAGAATTATGCTTCTCTTTCTTAGGAAGGATTTGTAGAATTTATTATTCAAACTATGTTATTTTGGAACATGGTTATTTGAAAACATAAGCACAGCACCATCTGGGTGACACATGCCAAGGAAATATAGATTGCACCGTATTTCTGCTTAAGGAATTAATGGAAGGTTGATAGCTTGGAAGAAAAAAAAAACTATCTTGCCATTGCTGGTCAGCAATAATCGAACCACTTTCTGGGGATTAAGCGCATGGCTAAGCCTACTGGACCAGACACTAGCAAAGGGCAGGGGGTCTTCTTATCAGAGAAATGCTTCTGGAGCCAGTCTCACTACATGACAGATTGCTTTCATATTCCTGTCTGCAAGGCAACAAAGGATGGCAGTAATGCGATAATGCCAGAGTGCAATGGGTGTTAAGAACCCGTTGCATTTATGTATTGTATTTAGTAAATAATCAGGCTCATCCAAATTGTGATCTCACCACTCAACCAAGGCCATTAAAATCAAGGTTAATGCTTTAATAATCCTCTGCTATTTTTTTTAATATGGTCAAAAGGAACCCTTTTCTATTTGTATGGCCATAATATTATTGACCTCTTCATCCTCTGAATGCACATCAAAAGGAACTGAAATCAAAGTAATTACCAGTGTTGTTCTCCTATGGTAAACATTTAACTCCTTGCACTGTCCCTCTCCTGTTAAATAAATTGAATTGGATTTTTAAAATGTAGACTGGAAAACTTGTTAAAGGTCAGCAGTTTCAGGATATTTACCCTGCAATTTTCTCTGCCAAAATTATTTCAATCTGAAAGAATTAAATTATGGTACAGCTGTAAAGAAAAGCAGAGTTATAAATACTCTACACTATTTCTTTGTTTTAAAATTCAAATGGGCAATGACAGACAACACAGATGTACTTTAGGCTTCAAAGTGAAAATTCTTATACTTATGCTCTCAATATCATTATTTTAACTACTTATCTTCTTGAGATAAATACCATAATAGACTTGCTAAGTCCTCACAAATAAACATACATTGTTTCGATATCCTATTGCCATGTAAGCATGTTACGAATTTCTAGATGAGAAAATAGTGTTAAGAGACTGACACTTTCAGTCCTCCTATGGTGCAAATCTGAAATTTCCTGTTTCCTGTGAATTTTAATGGCATCAGTATTCTATCATGATGGTCAACAGGGCAAGTAAAGTGAACAAATTTCTTAAATTATCCTTCCAATAGACATATGGCCATTTTTACTAAGTATTAAATAACTGTATTTTAAATACTGGACCAGAAAATGAAATCCATGGGCTTTTCCAAAGGGAAGCAGGTTACTTCTCCAATGTATAGAAATGATGTGGAGTACCCACATTATCCTCAAATCCAAAGGCAGAAAAAAGAAACAAATAAGCAATTCCCTTAAAGTGTAAGAGTCCATATAGTAAGTCTATTTTTCATATCTTTTCATAAGAAAAGATAACATCCTGACAGTTTCTCTCTGATCTCATTAATGGGTAGCTACTATCCTTCAGCTGAGAAGACTACTAAAATATCCATCATAGCTAAGACAGAGGAACTCGTCATACAAAATTTTATATTAGTAGCACTGAAAACATTTTAAATATATTGAGTTAATGCATATTGGAGCATTTCATTAATTTATTTACTTTTTCTATATTGGTGCATTTTAAAGACCAGTATTTGTAAATAAGCAACATTTCAAATAAACCTACAGTTAGCCAATCTAGAAAATAACATCCAATTAAGAGTGCTAATACCAGTTTTTATACTAACCAAAATATAATACATGAATACCACCGACTCGTTAAAGAAAATCAGTATATACAAAATATTACAGAAGCTCCACAAGGTTGGCAAAGAAAACCAAATTAGTTTATTACCACAATGAAAAACTCATTTAATATATTTTATCCCATGTCAAAAATCTTTTTTATTAGAATAGATGTTTCTACCAAATAAAATTAAATCCTCCATATATCACCACCACCTCAATCACAATAAGAAATAATCCCAAAGGGCAAAAGGTTAGCTTAAATACTACTTTTTAAAAAACACACAAAGTTTCAAGCCACAAAACTGACTTCTAAAAATCTTTGCCCGTATTATAGATAGATATTCTGGGTATGGCATAAGTGTGCATCTTTTTTAAGGAAGCTGTATATCAGCTCTGTTCCCAGTGAACAGTGAACTGTCTCAAATCCACGTCACAGAGGTTGGATCAATCTTGCAAACACAAGTCATTGCTGAAAAGAGGCCTTGAACTGAAACAGCCTGGAAAATGTATTAGATACTCATCCTAACAGAGAGTATGCCTTCCACGCAGTTAAAATGTAATATGGCAAAACTTATATTAAACACATCATTTAAAATAAAAATCCTGCCTTAACAGATGTAAAATCCCTGATACAAGGAAACAAATTACCTGGAGTTAGTGAAGGGAGAGATACTAACATATGAAGGAGATTTCGTTTTGCATTTTTCTCCAGTTATAGTTGGGTGTACGTGTGTGTATGTGGGGGGTGAGGGGTCTTCCCACTCCTTGTTTATTACACTTTTCTATTAACCTTTGAAAGTGACTTCTTTCTTCTTTCTTTTCTTGTGAAATGGAAGCCAGAGCAGCTATCCTTGCCTAGAAAGATGATATGGGGTTTTAGGGAAAAATGAGAATGGTGTATATCCTGCCCTTAGCAAGAAAACCATTTTCAAATGTGTAACTTGTCTCTATTGTCTATCTTTGATTTCCATAAGTACTTAATAAATTGCTCCAAACATGCCATTATTAGACTCCCATAATGAGAGTAAAAAAGAAAAGGTATGATAGCCACTATTTTCAGTGAATCAACCTTAATCATATAATTAACTCTGGTTTGTCTGAAATCTAGAAATGTTCAAGAATGAGCATAATATCCATGTGATACTCTAGCATACCTTAATAATTAATAATACAATTCTATAAATTGAAATCTCTACCTTATAATCCAAGGCTGAGAGTTTTTCCAGTCTTTTGTTTGTATCAGGAGAACCCATCTTCTTGGTAAACTGAATAAAACATAGTTTGTTTTGTGTCAAAAATGATAAGATGATAAAGTTGTCTGTGAGAAGAGCTAAAAAACAAAAACAAAAAAGATTTGATAATATTATAAAATGCTAAATTAGAATAAAATGATAATGAATTGAGAATTTTCACTAAAATATTACAAAAAGCTATTCTCAAAAGATAAATACCAATTGAAATAACTAGTCTCCTAAATATCATTATTTTGCAAGAATATTAAAGAAATTACAAATAAACAATAATCATCAATCTAGTCATGCATGGATTTGATACTTTCCCTTTTTCCTAACACCATTTTATGATACACTGATGTTTGGGGACAACCACCAAATGAACCAAGGCTAGAAAAGCATAAAATAAAGACTATCTCATACCTGAATGTAAAGATGAAAACATTTACTTTTATTTGTACTTAGCCTTTAATCCTGTGTTTACATGATATAAACCATCTGAGAATAAACTGGTTTTTTAGGGGATACAGATCAGTGTTCTCCAGATTTATTTATTTATTTGAGAGAGAGAGAGAGAGAGAGAGAGAAAGAGTGTGTGAACGCGCTCATGCACAAGCGCACAAGCAGGGGAAGGGGCAGAGGGAGAAGGAGAGGGAGAAGCAGACTCTCCACTGAGCAGGGAGCCCAACACGGGGCTCTATTCTAGGAGCCTGAGATCATGACCTGAGCAGAAGTCAGACGCTTAAAATGACAAGCCACCCACCCAGGTGCCCCTGTATTTTTTTTTTTATTTTTAAATTTTTCATCAATCAACCTTCTTTTTGAGGGTATACAAGCTGAATGAAATAAAGCATATTATACTCAATATGCACATTATATTAATTAATATCTAATAATGAAAATTAGCAAAAATATTTCTACAGCCTTATTTCTAATGCACACAAGTAGGCAGACAATTAATATTCATGAGTTACATAAAGGATTATTAATGTTATAAGAATTGATAAAAAACTTAGTATATTAGGAACTTGAGAAATGTTTTATATTGTTCCTACCATAAAGAAATTATTGAATGTTTCATATAGTTTTCTTTACTTCCATACCCTGGCTGTGCAAGCAGCAACCAACAGTATATCTACACAATTACAGGAGAATCTGGAGAACTGCCAAGAAATCACATTGTTATCATGGTCTCATGAGAGTGTATTATTTTGGATATAAATAAAAGAAACAAGTAAAAAGAGATATCTCAGAGACACGAATAGTGTTGGGAGTCTCCTTTTAATTCTTATACAGGAGCATCAACATGACAAAATCATCACAGCCACTATTTTATTTGCAGTGTCAACAAAGGGGTCAATTATTACACATATGAAAATGGAACTTCTTCCATAAGAAGCTTCCTTGACACCATGTTCCTGTAAGGAAGAGGAAACGGCACACTTACAATCCTATCCCCAGCTTATTATTATCAAGAATGTTGCTAATTATAGCCATCCTGCAAAGTGCTTTTCTCTAAGATGATGAAATTGGGTCTAAGTTATTCAGAGGTAGCTAGTGATAGCACACAGCAGAAGCAAGGTTTCTGTATTCTCACCTCTGTCCTTTCCACTAGATCACACTTTGTTTTGATTATTCAGTTAAGAATCTGACAATTTTCAATCACTAATGATAATGCAACCTGTTTCTTAAACCTTTTTACCTTCAATAAAAGAATATAACCTTAAAACCTCAGGAGTCAGCACAGTATAGCAGAGAGAAAATGGGCTCTGCAGCTAGAACCTGGGTTCCAATCTCAGTTTGGTTATTTTCAAGCTGTTCCTTAGTATCTCATTTATGGGCATGTTCCTTAGTGTCTTAGCTTCAATTTCCTTATCTATAAAATGGAAATAACTATACCACATAAAGTTTTCTTTTACTTAAATGAAATAAGTAGGTTGACACAGAATTATAGAGCCTTTTAGGACTCAATAAATGTCAGTATCCTACCTTTTCAATAATTGGCTTAAAATCTTTGTGTGCTTTTTAAAAATATTTATTTATTTGAGCGAGAAAGAGTGAGGGAGCGAGAGTGTGTGCACGTCCATGTGTGTGTGGGAGTGTGAGGGTGGGGGAGGGGCAAAAGGAGAGGAAGAGAGAAACCCAAGCCACCTCTGACTCCATGATGAGCGATAAGCGTGAAGCCCAACTCCGGGCTCGAACCCAGGCTCAATCTCTGACCCTGAGATCACAACCCAATCTGAAACCAAGAGTTGGACACCCTACTGACTGCACCACCCAGGAGCCCCTTTATTATGTGCTTTGTAGCAAGTATATACTGATTGTGGTATACTTAAAAGGATCTGGCTTTATCTAGTATATTTGGCATTGGTTTTTGATATTTAGAAATACTGCCCAAATTTTTTCAAAAGTTAGTATTCATAGATTTTGGTAACAAAGGATCTTCCTACTAGCCAAATCATAGATTTTTTTTTTAATTGGTGGATGTGTTGACACATTTGGGTTATTTATCCAAAATTCATTTGAAAATGAAAAATACTTGAAATGTCAACAATAGGGGACTAATTTTGAAAGAACACACCAAAAAAACACCCTCTTTTGAAAATACATTCACATTTTTTAAAGGAAAAAGTGAAAAATACTCAGAGTATGAGCCTAAGGCTTGACAAAATTTTTGTAGTAAATATTAGTCAAAACTTGTATTGGTCCCAGGGGTTGTAACTATGCTATTATAAGTGATTACTTGTGTTTCCAAGTCCCCAGTGGTAATAATTAGTGTACCTGTTGACACACTATTTCTCCTGCACCACTGTTAATGTAGGCACATGGGGGTAATTACCATCACTGATGGAGTTGGAGATGAGCTTCCCCACCAGGCTTCTGTCAATCACCACTTTTTCCAGCTGCGGCCCAGAGAGGCTTAGGGACACCAGCACACCTGAACCAAAGAGGAGCTAAAACCAGGTAAAGGGGTCAGGGGGAGAGATATACTGCGAATTAGAGTCTTTCAAAAATCTCTCTTTAAATGTATTTAAATTATAAAGATATTTACATGAGCATCTACACCATGAAATTATAAAGAGTTTTTCTTCATTGAAAACAATCACTGCCATTCTGAGTAAATAGAAACAGGGGGGCTAAATGATGCACCACAATAAATGCACTGATTAAAGCTATGTGCAGAAACTGAATTTAGACCATGTTTATTAGATGCCTAATCATCAAAACACTTAGAAAACACCAATGTAGAAATAACTGCTTTGCACTGATTTCAAAAATGTACTGTTCTATTAAAATATTTTGAGAGATTACTATTTCTATCAGAAATTAAAAGAAGATTTCTGAAGGTTTGAATAGTTGTTGCTATACATTAAATATAGAAAAGATGCAACCATTACAATATAAACAAAACAATATAAAAAGTGAATGTTACAATTTATTTGGAATTTAAACCCCACTTCTACAAATAAAGATCTTGTCAGTTTAAAATATTAAATACATGTAATCAAGTCAATTTAAGTAAAATGTTAAACTTTAATATTCACAAACAAATAGTACATGTCACAAACAATTTCTCAAAAAGAGATAAACACAGTAAAGTACCCGGGCTTTATCAATATCAGTGTTCACCCAACCACCAACAAAAGATGACTGGATATCACCATTATGATTTTATACTGCTCCTTTCCATTTGTGGCAGCATAATTCATTCATCTCCAAATGTTTAAAACTTCTGAAAGGACTATGCATATGCGTATGCTTGTTATCTATGAGATTATGAAATATCAACATTGGAAGAAATTGTTTCACCTTCAAGGCAACAGACTCAAAGCTGATGAATCATGGAAGAGCATATGGTATAAGAAGAAAAAAAACCAATTGTCAGTAAACTAATCATGAACATGCTAGCCAAACTCAAAGACAACTATGATTTTAAGCAAAACAGGGGAATTCCCCACCTACCTAGGAGTCGTGTCCCAGCTAGAAAGGATGATTCTGTGTCAAGACATATTTAGACATGTGTGAAGGATGAGCAGCATGAGGGACCAGGCTAATATAAAGAAAGACTACTACTTCCCCACTGCCTAACAGATTCCAGGCACATGAATAGGAAAAGAAACTGAAGGGTCTCACATGACTTAACAGACTGTCCTTTTAATGTCAGTGCCCCTACACAGGGCAGAGGGCAGGGAAGAGGTTACCATCTTTATTCGTTTGAGAGACTAATAAGAGAAGAACATTTGTTCCAAGAATTTCAAAATATTCACAAACTAATCTCTACTGAATTACATCCAGCCCTGCAATACACCTTGATGGCAAACACTGATACTTCTCTTTGGGGAATTCTCCCATAACAACATAACACATGGTCTTTACTTCTAAGTTCTCCCTTTTCAGGCAGGTAATTTTAGGGTCATCTTTCATACCCAGTTCTCCCCTATGTCACAGCTTTTTCCCCCTCCCCCATTTATTCAAAACATCTCTAAAAGCTGTCCTTTTCAGGGCGCCTGGGTGGCTCAATAGTTAAGCGTCTGCCTTCGGCTCAGGTCATGATCCCAGGGTCCTGGGATCGAGCCCCACATCGGGCTCCCTGCTCCACGCAAAGCCTGCTTCTCCCTCTCCCACTCCCCCCTCCTTGTGTTCCCTCTCTCACTGTGTCTCTCTCTGTCAAATAAATAAAATCTTCAAAAAAGATATAATAAAAAATAAAAGCTGTCCTTTTCTATTTATTTTTATCCACTAAGACTTTACACCTATATTCCTGAGCATCTCTTTTCTTAGTTATCCACTGACTACTAGCTCTTTATGGATATTGGCTAGGCCACTTTTATCTTTGTATCTTCAATGCCTAAATCAATGCCAGGCACACAGTAGGTGCTAACTAAATGTTGGAAGAAAAAAATCATAATTAACTCATTATAGGATTAGATTATTCATAGTTAGAAACTTAGTCTAATCTTCCACAATGACATGAAAGTTCCTTCTGCAGCATCCCTTCAAGCATCCTTAAAGCATTCAGCCCATGCTTGAATACCTCTAGTGATCAGGAGCTCATGATCTTATCACTGGACAGTTCTAATTGACTTAGAGATCATTTATTCATGTTTTTCATTCAACAAAAACTGAATGTTGATTATATGCCAAGCACTAAACTAAACTTAGTAGCTCAAAAGAGAATAAAGTATAATCCTCAAAATAGTTGAAAGATACGTTAATAGAAAGAGGGATACAAGCAAGTGTACTAAAGTGCTATTACAGGTTCTATTATTGGAGTACATACTGGGGAGACTGGGAAGACTGAGTAGGAGATGGTGGTGCTTGAGCCTGAGGTAAAGGCTAATACTGCCTTCTAAGAACTTCTATAATAATCTAAAATTTTCTTCAATAGCACACTTTAAAATTTTAAAAGATAGTAACATAGTGTTAAGCATGGACTCTGAATCAGCATGAAATCAGCATTGGCTCTACCTCTTACTAGCTGTGTGACCTTGTGGGAGTTACTTAACCTCTCTATAACTTCATTTCCTCATCCAAAAAGATAGGGTAACATCTACCTCATAGGATGAGCATTAAATAACTTTTTACAAACAGTATTTAGAATAATGCCTGCCACGTAGTAAATGTTTGCAATTACTATTACTATTATTCAACCATTACTCATATGATGTATGTTCACTATACTATTTGCCATCTCTGAACACTTTTTTTTTTTGTCTTTCTAAAAATCTTGTGCCCAGATTGGACTCAATACTAGACAGAGTGCATTAGACTCCAGGTGAGTTATCACCAGTACAATCTTTTGTCACCTTTCCCATTTGCTACAATTTCATAAGTATATTGTCTCCAAGATATTTGCAAGTTCCTCCAGAACTCTGGAATTTAATTTGTCCAAGTTTCAAATTTCCTTCCTTACTTTCTGCTCTCAGCACCACTATCATGAACTAACCCTCATGTCCTAAGAGCAACTGCTGTTTCTATGTATGAGCATTTGTTATCTTAGAAAATGAATTCTAAAAGACCACTTTTGTGGGATGGAGATGTAAAGTGCAACCTGTGAGAGTAGGTAAAAGAGGGACGTAAGCTGGAAAGGATTCGAAGGTGAAGTTTTGAAGTACAGTAAGAAAGCATGCATGTTGCAGTAGATAGCATGGAGATTGGAGCAGTGATTTGGGAACTGTGAATCCTGCCCAGCGAGTTTCAGCATTCCTTCAGAATCTTTCTTTGAAGGATAGGTGCAGCCACTTATTTGCATATTCATTCATTCATTCCACAAATCTATATTTAGTATTTTGTATGAGCCAGGCCCTGTTCTAGGCACTGAAGATACAGCAGTGAACGTAACAAACAAAGTCCCTGCCTCCCTCACCTCAGGGAGCTTGCATTCTAGAGTGGACACACGCGTAAGCAAATAGTTTTGATATAATGTCAGATAGCAACAAGAACTACAGAGAAAAATAAAGCACAGTAAAGATGGGGATTTTAGGAGAATGCTCTCTTAAGCAGAATGACTAATAAATAAATAAAAAGATCTCTCTAAGGAGATGACATTTGAGTCATTTGACCTAAATGAAGTTATTGAACAAGCCATCGGATTATTTGGAGAAAGGGCACTTGAGGTGGAGAACAGCAAATGCAAAAACTCTAAGGTCAGAATATGCCTGGAATGACTGAAGAAAGCTAGGGCATAGTAGCTAGAGGGAAATGAGTGACAGTGATATTCACAGAGGATGAAATTAGAGAGGTAGCTGCTCCAGGTTAGGTTGATGAGAAATCACTGGGTTTTAAGCAGCAGAGAATTACAATCTAATTTATGTTTTAAAGAGGGGTCTGGGCAAGAGTAGAACCAAGGAGACCATTCAGAGCCTGTCGCAGTGGTCCAGGTGAGAGAAGATGAAGGCTTGGACAGAATGGCAATGCTAGAAGAAATGATATGTGGACAGATTTGAGATATATTTTAAAGGGAATCAACTAGGACCTGCTGAAGGATTGGATGTGGCATACAAGAGAAAAACTCAAAAAATTTTGGGCTGAGCAACTGGATTTAATGAGACAGGGAACACTCAAGGAGACACATATTTAGGGGGAATCAAAAGTTTGGTTTTGGACATGTTAGTTTATGGTGTCTATGGACATACAAGTAGAGATATTGAGTAGACAATTAGAAATGAGTCTGAAGTTCAGGGTGAAGTAAGGGCTAGCAATATATATTCGGGAGTCATCAAGAATATAAAGATAGTGTTTAAAGTCATGGAACTGGATAAGCTGTCCTGAAAAAATGAGTAGAGAGGTCATATGGTTGGGGCCCTAATCCACCCTGACTGGTGTCCTCATAAGAAGAGGAAGAGACAACAGAGAGCTCTCTCTCTCTCCATGTGCACGCAGAGAGGAAAGGCCATATGTTAACATAGTAAGAAGACTGATGTCTCTAAGTCAGGAAGAGAGGACTTACCAGAAAGCAACCCTGACAGCACATTGGTCTTAGAATTCTAGTCTCTAGAACTGTGAGAAAAATAAAAACAAACAAAACATTTCACTCAATCAATCAACAAAGTTGAAAGAGAAAGAGGACCATGGTCTGAGGTTTGGAGCATTCCAAACTTTAGAGGTATTAAAAGATCAGGTTAGCCCTCTTACTGAAACCTAGGTTGGGTACTCATCAGGATCAAGGTATGTCCATCATTATAGATCTCTAAATGTCTTGTGGCCTAGAGGTATCTCTGACACCAGATTTTGAAATAATAAGATACAAATAAATTAATATGCGAATCAATGCATTTTTATAAAACAACCTGTGGGAAAGCATAAAGTTTCCAAGTACTGGTGTCAAAGATAGTCCTGGATATAGTAATGGAGATAACCAGAATCAGGAAAAAATAGTCTGAAGTTCAGGAAAAGAATATTCCAGTTCAGACAAGAAAGTGTTTCCATCTGTTTCCCCAAAAGGTTTGTTCTTAAACCCTCCAAAATGGCCTATGTAAGATTTGGCACGACAAGAAGAAAAAGGGGCACTAAGATACTGTCCCATCCTACTGCAAGCCGTTGGAAAATTCTGACAGCTCAGAAAATGAAAAAGAGGAGAGAAGTAAAGGGAAGCCACTACAGAGCAGATTTGAACTTGAGGCTAGATCCACAGGATGAATCAATGGAAGGCCCATGAGATTTCCCAAAACTGTTCTAATTTTAATGTTGTTCTTTTTGTAGAACATGACTAAGGCAAAACAGGAACGGAAACTTTTTCTTTTCTCAGACGGTCTCCTAGGCAGGAAGTATTTCTGCTCTTTCCATGTTTCTTTCCATTGCCTTTATCATTTCTCCTCATTTTCTCCAATAAGCTCACACCAAAGAGGCTTTCTCTTTAAGAAAATGGGAAATGATTCCCATAATCTTCAAATGGCTCTTCAAATGGTTTCTGCTAACCTTAGATTCAGTACTTAATTGGAGGTGAAACGGCACCGGGAAAAGAAAAAGAAAATTGTATCAGATGATACCATTAATCTACACAAAACATAAACAACCACAAGAACCTGAGTTTCATTTCATTCACTAGGTCAAAATCTGTGAGTGCCTCCTATATAATCCAAGTATATAGATGGGGATACAATGGTGAATAAGGAAGACACATGTTAGTAGAATATATATAGAATACAGGAGAAGACCTCATTTCAGAGAGAAGTGAAGGTTTTGGTTAGGATAAATGGCTGTTACCTAGAAGAGAGAGTTCAATACCACGGAGAAGAGAAATGCATCACACTTGGTCTCAAGTATTGAAGAAGAACTGGTGCAGTAACTGTAAATGAGCTATTTTATAATAGTGATCACAAACAATTCCAGTGAATTCAATATTCTCATTGGTTAAGAAAACTCTTAAATCCATGTGACTATTATTGCATCTGAGGAGAAAATGAAAAGTAAAGGTATGCAGGGTCAGTACTAAAAATCAACAATGAGTGACAGGTTCAATCCATGATCTGAAAATTAAGTCATGAACAGGCAGCAAAGTCTGATTCCCAAAATCATTAGCAGGCATGTGGGAAACAGCAGGTGCTGAACACCACAATCCAGAGAGACAACAAAGTATTAGGACCACTGGAGTGAATTCTAGGGCTGAAGGAAATATTTAAAGTATTATAGAGCCACTCCCTTGGAGGTCCAGTGAATTTACATCACGATGGTACCCAACAGTCACTCAATCCTGCCCCCAATCCAAACCATGGGATAAATTCTGGAGAAACTCTGAGAGCTATCGATAGTTAAACAATTTTACATTGGGGAAATCTATAATGAAGAGTAGAGTCACTGATCATTTTAGCAGACAACCTGCTGGAAAAAAGATAACATGTCTTCTGTAATTTATTCCTTCATTCAGCAAACATTTGAGTATAGAGGGAAACCATGCCTGACTAATCCATTAAAGTGGAGAAACAAAAGTGAATGCAGTTAAGACAAGGACAAAAAAAGTTTAATTGACTTTTCAGAGGGAATTGACTTAAGGACAAGAAACAAAAGGACAAGAAGTAAACAGGTATTTTTCTGGATAGAGAAGTGTTAACAATGGGGTTTCCCAAAGATTTGTACAGTGCTATTCAATATATGGAATACATACATGCCTAGAAATTTGCCTGCTAAGTCTATTTCAATATAAGAAATCTCCTTTTCTCATTTACTATGAGTAATGCTACTTTTTAATCCCTAATGTAATTTTCAAGCCACCTCTTTTATGTTTATATATAATTATTACATAAAAGTGATCATTCCTAGAAAATATTTATAATCATGGTGAAATTCATACACACATAAAAAGTACAAAGGTAAATCTCCTATTTGCCAGTAGTTTCAAAGATCAAAAGGGATAAAAGCATTGGTAAGAAGTAAACAGGAAATCATACCAGATAGCACAGTACTTTTGTACAAAATTTTACAATTTACATAGGACTTCTATACACATTATAGTGCATGTAAAATGACAGTACAACTCCGGTATCTAATAAGTATACAAGTTAAAAAAAATAATAGTAACAAGGTTAATTCTCATACTAATTCATGACCAGGAAGGTAAAGCAACTAACCAAAGGTCTCATAATTAGTGGAAAAGTAGAGACCAAGACATAGGACAAATTCAGTATTCTTTCTCACACCACTGAGGAACTAATACCCTGTAATATCCCATCCAGTTTTCCTCTCTTCCTCTCTGTTGCTCACTCTTCAATCTAACCCAGTCACCCTCTAAACCAGTGGTTCTCAACTGGGACTGATTTTGGCCACCAGGGGACATATGGCAATGTCTGGAGACACTGGTGATCACAGCTCTATCTGTGAGTCGCTTCCACAGAGGCTCACCCGAAGAGAGTGCTCGTAAATGAGCTGCTATGATGAAGGTTCTCCCTATCTGCATCAGGCAGATTTGGGGGATCCTCAAATTCTAATCAACACTTTCCTCACATAAAGAAAGGGTAATGTCTGAACACCTGGTCAGATATCGTAAATGGAGTGGTGAGCTGTGCACAGTTCAGATCAGGAGCCTGGACGAAGCCTGTTCTGTATGCTTCTCACCATGTTCAGGGCAATGAGTGATAACTAATGCCGGTTGTCAAGACAGAAAGAGCCCCAGGGCAAGTCAGAGAGCTACCATAGCTTGAGAGAAATATCCTGTAAGAACACCTCCTCACTTTTGTTCTAATTCTTAGCTCACCAATCAGCCTTCTTATCTATAATTTTGTCTCTTGAGTAATTCAGCCATCAGGTGGGAATGCCCCAAGCAAATGAACAAAAATCTATGATGCCAGATATTATGACACTATAAATTAATAAACTGACATACCAGTTAATAAATCAGTAGCTTATGAGTTTGGTTATTGTGAATGTTGTTAGTACAAGAAAACAAATAGAGATAACATAAAAGATAAGTTTATTTAATCAGAAGTTTTCTGCCCAAGTCTATGATACATTGTTGAGTAAGGGGTGTGTGCAGAATTTCTAAAAGTTGCAGACCTGCATGAAGAGCATCATCCCATTTTATTAGGAAAAAAGTGCTGTGGTATGTGTGTGTATATATATGCATGTAGAAATTATGTGCATAAATACAAGATAATGTCAGAAAGAATATGCCCAAAACTGTTGACACAACATACCTCAAAGAGGTGAAATTAGGAGCTAGAGGCATGAATTTTAACTTCTGGCCTCACACAGTTTTTAAAAATTGGGATTATGGATGATTTTTTAACTTTTTATATGTTTTTGGTATTTTTCTATAAAACTTTTTAAAAACAAAGAAGCACTCTTATTTGGTCACAAATATATTTCTTATTTTATGGTTTTAAAGAGATGCTTTTATGCCACAAAATCTGTTTGTAAGAAGTCAGACTTTAAATCATACTGAAAATGAACTACAACAGTGGATCCTTACTAAAAGGATCAAGTAGGAAACTGGACTGAGTCCCTCTCCTCTGCAATTTCACTTACTAAAAATAAAAAATCAAAACACTTTTTTTTCTTATCATAATGCTTTATTAGATTGTCCATCCATGTCCAATTTATTTACTTACAAAAAAGAATATCACTGTAAAGTATGGTAGATCCAAATTATGGATTATTATGCACCTACTAAAAATAAGGAGGTAGATGTAGATCATTGACAGGTATGTTATACAGTTATGTGAAGCAAATTACAGAACAGTATGTACAGAGTAATACCACTTATTTTAAAAACAAATGTATATGCATACATAAACACAGAGAAGTGTTTGTAAATACATGGAGGAAGGACATAAACCAAACTGTTAACTGTGGTTATCATGAAGAGGGGAAGGAGCTTGGGGTTGGGGGGTACTTTTACTTTTTACTATATACCTGTTCTTATTGTATGCCATTTTAGAGTGGTAAGGAGTCATTTTAATTATTTTAAATTTTATTTTTTAATTTTTTATCTATTTTTTATTTTAAGTAGGCTCCACACCCAACATGAGGCTTGAACTCACAACCCTAAGATCAAGAGTACATGTTCTACCGACTGAATGAGCCAGGCACCCCTAATTATTTTAAATTTTACTTTATTTTTTTTAAAGATTTTATTTATTTATTTGAGAGAGAGAGAATGAGAGATAGAGAGCACGAGAGGGAAGAGGGTCAGAGGGAGAAGCAGACTCCCTGCTGAGCAGGGAGCCCGATGTGGGACTCGATCCCGGGACTCCAGGATCATGACCTGAGCCGAAGGCAGTCGCTTAACCAACTGAGCCACCCAGGCGCCCATTATTTTAAATTTTAAAACATTAAAACGGAATAAAGATCACCACTAAATCTTTTTTCAGTTCCTTTTGTTTGAATTTACCATTTTTAATTGGTCACCTTCACCCAACAGATTTCAAATTCACCAATATTCTGCCGATTTTCTTCAATTCTCTAAAATGTACCATTCTTAATATAACTCCTTATCTGTTCTCTTTGATTAGGACCATACTCAACAGTTGCCCCTGAAACATTCTGCTTCTCCTTCCCTGTAATAAAATACTAATATAGCATAAATCTAAAAGAGCATTTCCCAAGGCATAGTCTGGGAAATATTAATCTCTGAAGATGTTCCAGAAAAGTAAGCTTGGAAATTTTGTATATACGTCACCTCTTAAAGACTGACAACAGGCACTTCCTGAGTTAATTCAAACACACACATACACACACTCACCCTTAATATGCAGTCAGATACCTTCCTAATTTAACAACACAGAGTATGATGCTGGGCTTAAGCACAGCAGAGATTTCTTAGGATTAGTATCGTTAAATTGTTACTACTTCTTTTTGTTCAGCTAGAAATATAAAACCACAAAAATCTTTAAAAATAAAAATCTATCACAAAATACTGAGCAGTTTTATAACTTCTCCCAAATAGTTTATAACTTTGCTCTAATTTAACATACCAAGCACAGTCCCTGCCCCCTGGAACTTTTTAGTCAAATCGGTGAGGCAGATAGTAATTAGATGGTCATATAATAAATGTAAAACTGGAAATACAATGAGTGCCAAGCAGTACATGGTCTTGTAAAAGCACATAATAGAGGACAGAACTTGTCAGGGAAGGCTTCCCTACAGAAGGGATAACTGGTGGTCTGAGATGTATGGATAGCAGCGTGTTACCTCAGTGAAAAGGGGAGCAAAGGGCACTTTAGGCAGAGCTAGGAACAGTTTAGGCAAAGGCCCTGAAGCAAGAGAAAGCATGTAGAGCATGAGGGACTGACAGAAGCTTGTGTGGCTGAGGCACTGAGATTTATTTTGTTTTGTTAGGGCACTGAAATTTTTTTCTTAAATTTTTTGAGAGAGAATGTGCATGTGAGCGGGGGTGGGGGAGGGGCAATGGGAGAAGGAGAGAGTCTTAAGCCAACTCCACGCCCAGCACAGAGCCCAACTTGGGGCTTGATCTCACAACCCTGAGCTGAAATCAAGAGTCTAACACTTAACCAACTCAGCCACCCAGGTACCCCAATTTTTAAAAGAGAGTATAGTAGGGGATGAAGTTAAAAAGGTAAGTAGACTAGGAGTTCAGTCTAGCTTTTAAGAGTAGTGTGATGCTATAATTTTTAAAATTCAATTTATTGATTTAATTTTTGGAATGGATAATACATTCATGTAGTTCCAAAAGAAAACAACAACAAATTATACAGAGGTAACAGTTAAAAGTCTTGTTCCTGGGGCGCTGTGGGTGGCTCAGTCTGTTGAGAGTCCAACTCTTGATTTTGGCTCAGGTCATGATCTCAGGGTTGTGAGACTGAGCCCCATATCAGGCTCGGTGCTCAGTGCGATGTCTGCTTGAGATTCTCTCTCTCCCTCTCCCTCTGCCCCCCACCTTGTTCTCTGTCAAATAAATGAATAAATCTTTTTTTTTTTAAAAAGTCTTATTCCTTTTCCTGTATCCCTCCCACCCATGCTCCCTTACCCCTGCCCTAGTTAATCAGTTTTCAGTTTCCTGTCTATTCTACAGAGTTGTGGGAGGGTTTTAAAGAGAAGAGTGACCAGTTTGCCTTTAAAAAATCATTTTGGCTACAGTGTGGAGGGTAGACTGATGGGGAGCAAAAATGGAAGCAGGTAGAACATTTAGGAAGTGTTTAAGTAGTCTAAAAGAGAGATGAAGTGAGGTGGCTCTGACTAAAGTTATTAGCAAAGGGATGGAAAGCCTCCAGCCAGTGTGAGAGAGATTTAGGAGATAAAATCAACAATAAGAGTTCAGTTAGACATGTGTGTGTGGTGGTGGGGGGAGTTAGGTAAAGAAGAAGGTAATTTCTAAGATAAACAGGAGACTTCCAGCTTTCTGGTTTCTGTAAGTGGAAGGAAGGCAGAGCTATTCACTGAGACTGGAATAGCAAAAGAAGAACAGGTAAAGGGCTCTGAGTTCCATTTTAAAGATACTATGTTTAGGAGTGCCTGGCTGGTTCAGTTGGTACAGCATGTGACTCCTGATCTCAGTGTTGTGAGCTGAAGCCCCACATGGGGGGGGGGGTGGGTAAAGTTTACTTAAAAATTTTTTTAATTAAAAAAATATATACCATGTTTGAAATATCTTTGAAGTATCCAAGGGGAGACATTAAGTAGGCAACTAGATTTATGGATTTGGAGCAAAGGGAAAAGGTCTGAGCTCTATAAAGAAGCCATTAAAGCTATAGATATAAATTTGATAACTCGGGAGTTCAGAGGAGAGAGGACAGGGCTTAGAATTGGGCCTTGAGGAATTCCAACATTCAAGGACACAGGAAAGGAGTATGGGCCTGAAAAGGAGGCCAAGAATGCCAGAGAGGTAGAAAGAATATGGGAAGAACAAAGTATCAGGAGAATTAATAGGAAAAAAGCACTTCAAGAACAAGGGAGTGGTGCAGTGCTTGGGTGGCTCAGTCAGTTAAGCATCCAACTCCTGATTTCAGCTCAGGTCATGATCTCAGGGTTGTGAGACCGAGCCCTGCATCAGGCTCCGTGCTGGGCGAGTCTGCTTAAGATTCTCTTTCTCCCTCTCCCTCTGCCCTTCCACCCCACTCTAAAACAAAACAAAACAAAACCAAAAAAAAAAAGGGGGGGTGGTCAGTAGTGTTGAATCCTGTGTATTTAAGATGACGCTTTTAAAAAAAAAAGTTCATTGCATTTAGTAATATGGAGTTTTTTGTGACCTTAATGGCAAGTTTTTCAGCATAATCATCAGGACAAAAGCGCAACTGGAGTTGGCTGAACCCTGAGTGAGCAATAAGGAAAGGGAGACTACAAATAGGGACAATTCTTTTGAGAAATTTGCTTTTGAAAAAAGCAATAAGACCTGGTAGTACCAGTGATGAATAAGACTTGTGGTTATTTGTTTAAAAAGAAAGGAGTTGCGCCTATTTAAAAGCTAATTGGGAATCTCAGGGATCCCAAATAGCCAAAACAATTTTGAAAAAGAACAAAGTTAGAAGATTCACATTACGTGATTTCAAAACATATTATAAAGCCACAGTAATCAAAATGGTGTGATTCTGCCATAGAGACAAACCTATAGATCAATGGAACAGAACAGGGAGCTCAGAAATAAACCCTCACAAATAATGCTCAAAGTGATCTTCAACAAGAGGGCCAAGACCATTCAAGAGGAAAGGACAGTCACTTCAACAAATGGTGTGGGAAAAACTGGATATCCACATGCAAAAGAATGAAGGTGAACTCCTACACATACACAAAAATACCAAAATGGATTAAAGATCTACACTTAGACACAAAAGTATAAAATTCCTCAAAGAAACCACAGGGAAGCAGCTTCATGACATTGGATTTGACAATGATTTCTTAAATATAATACCAAAAGCATAAACAAAAGAAAAAATAGACAAATGGAACTACATCAAACTTTAAGACTTTAATGTATTAAAGGACACAATCAACAGGTAAAAAAAGGCAATCCACACAATGGAAGAGAATATTTGCAAATCATACATCTGATAAGGGGTTAATATCCAGAATATATGTTTTAAACTCCTATAAATCAGTAACAAAAAATCATATAATCATTAAAAAATGGGCAAAACACATGAATAGACATTTCTCCAAAAAAAATATACAAATGGCCAACAAGCAAAGGAAATGATGTTCAACATCACTAATCATTAGAGAAATGCAAATCAAAACCACAATGAGATATCACTTCACACCCATTAGGACAGCAACTATCAAAAAAAACACAAAAAACAAAAAGTGGTGAGGATGTAGAGAAACTGGAACCCTTGTGTACCATGCTAGGATTGTAAAATGGTACAATCACTATGGAAGACCGTATGGAGTTTCCTTGAAAAACTAAAATAGAACAATCATCTGATTCAACAACCCAACTTGTGGATATATATCCAAAAGAAATGAAAGCAAGGTCTTGAAGAGATATTTGTACCCCATGTTCATAGCAGCATTATTCACATAGTCAAGAGAAGGAAGCAACCCAATTGTCCATCAGTGAACGAACAGATAAACAAAATGTGGTATATACATACAGTGAAATATTATTCAGCCTTAAAAAGTAAGGAATTCCTGTCACATGCCACAACATGGATGAACCATGAGGATATTATGCTAAGTGAAATAAGTCAGTCACAGAAGAACAAATACTGCATGATTCTACTTATATGAGGTATCTAAAATAGTCAAACTCACAGAAATAGAGAGTAGAATGGTGGTTGCCAGGGACTGGGAGGAGGGGGAAAGAGGATTTGTTGTTTAAGGGATATAAAGGTTCAGTTTCTCAAGATGAAAAAGTTCTGGAGATCTGTTTCACAACAATATGAATATATTTAGCATTACTGAACTATGCACTTAAAAATGGTTAAGATGGCAAATTTTATCTTTTTTTACCACAATAAAAATATTTTTTAAATAAAAAAATCTTAAGTTGATTCAAAAGATCTAGTTAACAGAAAGTTTAAAAAGCAGGTCTGTGCCAGAAACTAAAAATTTTATATATTTTAACTTCTTACAATAAACTTATAAGTTTTTATCTTCATTTTATAGTTAAATAAACTCTGGCACAGAGAGGTGAAGTAACTTCCCAAAGTCACACAGCTAGTAAAGCCAAGATTTGACACCATGAAGAATGAAGCAGTTTGTGCTTTCCACCATTATGCTACATATAAAACAAATGACAATCATTTGGGGTCCTGAGAAGGCCAGAGGGCATGGGATCCAAAATCTAGGCCAGGGGCTCCCAAAGTTTCTCATTTCATGGCATCCTATATGTCTCAGTAATCTTATGGTGCCCCCAGGCCAAATGTAACTGCAGTTCCATTTAATAAATAGACTCCAACAACTTAATAGGTATTTATGTCCCAACAACTTAGTAGCCATTTGAAAACATAACACAAAGAGATTGAAAGAAAAAAATTAATTCCTCAATAACCATAGTTACTTTCTAATAGGATGTGTGAAATATGAAAATCAACAAGAGACAGATTATTCAGATTTTGAACTCATTTAGCTTTCCATATATTTACTATTAACTATAACTGAATATATGAGGGAAATTCACAATCCTGAACTAGCTTCCTTTGGGGCAAAATACCTTGAAGCTTCCAAAACATTATTAGAAATGAATGCCAAGGGCGGAGGCAGGGAAATTACAAGTTTCTTTAAAGAAATGCTTTAAAATGAAAACAATTAATAAAAGAAAAGAAAGAACCATTTATGAAAAGAACAGGAAGGAAATGTAAGTTGATGATACAAAGATACATTATTATAAAGATCAAAATTTTCTTTGTGTCATAACCATGTTCCAAAACTGGGTTCATATCTTACTGTATTTTTAAGAGTAAATATTTACTGTATCAGTGAATTGTCATAGGTCATTAAACTCTGGATTGAGATCATCAAGCTATAATGTAAATTTTCTGTTTTTCCTGGAAAAGAATTAATTTTTGCCTAAGAAAGAGTAATTATTAAGGCATGATATTAAATTGGCTAGCTGAACATTAAGATTACTAAGGTAGAGTATTGTATATGCGCAAATATAGAAACACATGTTCTTATTTTTAATGTAAATCTGTGGGAATGATGGCCATGGATGTGCAGTACTCAGAGATTCTTCAGGAGGAACAGAGGCTGGGAACCTGTGTCATAGCTGACTGACAAAAGCTACACTTTCCCTGGTGGCTACTGGCCAATGTTTCAGCATGGTCAGGTGCTAGTTCAACAGGGGACTCCTCTAATGAGCAACTTTGGCTCAGGGACTCCCCATTTATCCTCCCTGAAACTTTCTCAGCACCATGCTATAGCCTGAGGCCCTTTATACACAATCTGCACTTTCTCCTTTCAGAGTTCAGACCAGTATCCCAGTCAAAAGGCCCTTCCCACCTACTTTTGCTCCCCTCCCGCTTTCTCTTTCACATCTCCCCCATAAATCTCCTGCATTCCTAGTTCATCTTCTTTTTAATCTTTATTTATTTATTTTTTAAGTGATCTCTACACCCAACATGAGGCTTAAACTCCTGACCCCGAGATCAAGAGTTGCATGCTCTACTGACCGAGGCAGCCAGGGGCCCCTAGTGCAGCTTCACATCTGCTTCTTAGAAGCACTCTGGGCATGTTTAAAAAAGACTTCAATTAAAGGGGCGCCTGGGTGGCTCAGTCAGTTAAGCATCTGCCTTTAGCTCAGGTCATGATCCCAGGGTCCTGGGATCGAGCCCAGTGTTAGGCTCCCTGCTCAGCGGGGAGCCTGCTTCTCCCTCTCCCACTGCCACTCCCCCTGCTTGTGCCCTCTCTCTCTAATAAATAAAATCTTTTTTAAAAAAAGGTTTCAGTTAAAGAAATACATGTATAAATTGTTAAAATGTTGAAGAATACCTGGAATTAAAACAACTGTTTACTGCCTATTCCCACGATAGCCTCTCATCCCACTTGCAAATAAGACCATTTTTAACTCTTAGAGTAGCTCCTTCTGGTTCTATGCCCACATTTCTAAGCATGTTTTGTCACTTAGAATTGCATTCAGGTGCATGTAACAGAAACCTAAAAAATAGAGAACAAACAAAGAAAAAACCCAATCACTTAATAGAATGGGTTTGTTTTTCCTCACAGAACCAGAAATCTACAGTTAGGCAGTCCATGCCTGATAAGACAGGTCCATGGTTTCATCAGGTACCAGGCACCTACTTTTCATCCCCTCTCCCTCTATTAAGTGGCTTCTTGTGAACATTACTTGAGCAATTAATTCTCCTCTTTCCCCAAATCAGTTTTTCCCCTCTCTATTGGGTCATTCCCATTAGCATACCAACTAGAAATAGATGTTATTTCTCCTATCTAAAAAAGAAATAAGAACCTCTTTTGACTCCACTTCTCCTTCAATCTCCTGCCCTATTTCTCCATTCTCCTTTATAACATAACCCCTTATGTTGTTAATTCCTAATTTCTCCCTTCCCATTCTCTTCAATATATTCCAACCAGGCTCCTGTCCACACCATCTACTGAAACTGCCTTTATCCAAGTCACTGATGATCTTTGTGCTATTCCATTCAATGGTCTATCTCAGGCATCTTGCTACTGGTTTCTTATGTAACAGTAACACTTCACTTTCTTCTTGAAACCTAGTTTCCAGGA
Source organism: Eumetopias jubatus (assembly GCF_037043125.1). Taxonomy (NCBI): domain Eukaryota; kingdom Metazoa; phylum Chordata; class Mammalia; order Carnivora; family Otariidae; genus Eumetopias; species Eumetopias jubatus. The sequence goes on along the minus strand of NW_028274815.1, from coordinate 58,591,413 downwards.
TATACACTCCTTCCAGTGTGCTCTGGCTACTCCTTTTTAGTCTCCTTGCTCCATATCTCCCTTTCTCTATCTCCAATCCCCAAAAGCCAGAGGACCCCAGGACTCAGCCCTTCAGCTTCCGCTAGTTCTGTATCTAAACTCACTCCCTTGGTGATCTTCATCAATCTCTTGGCTTTAATACCATCTGTGTGGCTCCCTCCCAAATTCATCTTTCCAACCCAGACTTTTCTCTCAACTATTTGACTTTTCCACTTGAATATCTAATGGCCTTTCAAACACTGATGTCCAAAACTGAGTTCTTGATATTTCCCTCAAAAATGTCACTTTGGAATCTCTCCCATCTCAATAAATGGCAACTCCATTCTTCTAGCTGTTCAGAAATTTTTTTCTATCTACCACATTTGATCCATCAGCAAATTCTGATGGCTCAAAATTCAAAATATACCCAGAATCTGGCCACTTCTCACCACTCAACCACTACCATCCAGTCAAGGCCACCATTATTCATCTGGACCATGGCAATAGACTTCTAACCTGTTCCATCTTCATTTTCTTCAGTTCGTTCCTATCATAATGCCCAGAGTGATCCAACTGAAAAGTGAATTAGATCAAGTTCCTCCTCAGCTCAAAATCTTTCAAGGGTTTCCCATCTCACTTAGAGTAAAAGCCAAGTCCTATCAAAGGCCTAAAAGGTCCTATATAACTAGTGTCTAATTTCTTCTGATTTCAATTCCTGCTACTCTTTCTCCTTGCTCATTCCATTCTAGTCATGTTGACTCTTTCCCATTCTTCAAACATGTCAGGCATCCTCCCATCTCAGGGCCTTTGTATCTGCTGTTCCCTCTACCCGGGACTCTCTTTTCCAGGTATCTTCCATTGCTTGCTCCTTCATGTCTTAATCACATGGTATTTCAGTAAGGCCTTTCCTGGTCACCAAATATCAGGCCCATCATGCCCCACCATCCTCCACACTTAAATCCCTATCTTTCTTGCTTTGATTTTCTCTTAACAGTTTTTACTTTCTCACATACTCTAAATTTTACTTATCAATATTTTCAGGACTATCTCCCTACTGGAATGTAAACCACAGGGGAACAGGAATATCGGTCATTTCGTCTTTTTGTTCACTGGTATCCTCAGCATTGAGAATACTCTCTGGCATATAGTAGACACAAAATATATATATATGCCTTGAGTGAAAAAAAATGGTTAAAAGTGGGTCCCTGACCCTCAAGCATATCTCAGATCCAGACGAGAAGCAAGCAAAGAGCAGAAACTGAAAAGGCACATCCCAGGCGAGTCTGGCCTCTTAGTAAGTTTTCTTGTAAGTCCTACCAGTGACCTGTGCTTACTTTGGCAAGAGCTACTTCATATAGCCACCTCCAGCTTCATAAAGGAAGAGGGTAACTGAGTGCTTTAAACTGGTCACACTGCCACTGGGAACATCAGGGCCTGATCATAAAGAAAAATGGATATTGGGCAAGCGACTAGCAATGTCTTCCACATATTATTTATTTAGTCATTACTACTGATTTCCTATTATCATGAATCAAGATTTAATTCTCTTCTATTCTTTATTTCTTATTTATTATTTTTTTAAGTTCTGTATCAGATCAGATATTAGAATTATCAGTTCCTTTTCTTCCCTCCCTCCCTCCAACATTCCTAGTAGAATCTTCTGTCCCCTGCCCCAATTTGGACTAGTTGCTCTCTAGGCCTAAGGCACAGTTACCATCCTAAGATTTCTCTTCACTTCTTTCTTATGAAAGATCCTCTATCCTTTTGTCATTCTGTTCTGCAGTACAGCGATATTTGAACTTTCTCTTTCAATTCTTCTATTAGTTTTTCTATTTAAATGATGTCATATTTTTAATTCCCAAGAGGCCCTTCCCTTTTCCCCAGGTATTCCTTTGCTAAAAATAGGTTCCTATTCTTGTTTTAAAGATGCAACAGCTCCTTTTACATCTCTGTGGGTTAATTTTAATTCCCTGAATTTAGTTGTTTATTGCACTGTCCCTGATTCTTTATCTTTAGTTTTTTTTAAACTCACACACAAAGGGGTGCCTGGGTGGCTCAGTTGGTTAAGCGACTGCCTTTGGCTCAGGTCATGATCCTGGAGTCCCGGGATCGAGTCCTGCATCGGGCTCCCTGCTCAGTGGGGAGCCTGCTTCTCCCCCTAACCCTCCCCCCTCTCATGTACTCTCTCTCTCTCTCATTCTCACTCTCTCAAATAAATAAATAAATCTTTAAAAAAAAAAACTCACACACAAAGATCTTGGATTTACAGGTGGAGAATTTCTTCAAAAAGTATCATAATCTCTAGCTCTCTGGTTATATTTAAAAGTAAGTCGCTTTAAAAATTTAATGAGAGCATTTTATGCATTGGTAAGCTTATTAACTTATAACTCCACTATAAGGATATTGGTTGGCCCATCTACCTTTTCAAAGGAAACTACCAAATATCAGTATCTATAGCCATTGTGCTGGGTTGACAGGTGGGGGAGGGGAATAATCTACTTTTTTTCAGAGAAGGATCCCTTAAACAGGTTACACAGAGACTTACACCTCACAGCTAGAGAGGGGAAAGAGCTGAGGAAGATCTCACCATTCCAGATACAGACTCTCACTCAATCCCCTTATTCTCAGTCTAGCCACCTCACTTCTACTATGTATTGTGCTTAGCATCTTCAAATCCAGAAACCCTTTGGGTTGGTGTTTCCAGAAAATAATTATCCTATCTCATTTGTTCTTTATACAAACTGCCTCTAGTTTTCCTGTTTTATCCTACATCTTAATGCCATGCTAATCTCTATGGTTTCTCTCTAAACTCTTACTATCTTTTCACTAAACTTTATTATCTTTTTACCTGGTATCCTACAACTTAGTACTCTTTAGTGTCTTAGTGATTTCATGTATCTATATTCCTTCATTAGGTTATACTGGGGACTCAGCCCACATCTTACACTTCCTTAGTGCATCCCATAATGGTGGCACTCAATAAATACAGTGTAATAAGTTTTATATAAGTAATATGCTGTTTCTAATAGTTGTAACTTAAAGTCATGGTTTGTCAATTATTATTTTATGAGAAAATCAAACTGATTTTCAATACAATTTGATGAAAGGAAAGATCAGCTAATGATGCTATCAACTCTACAACTGAGGAAATTATGATAAAATGAGTTCCATGCACTCACAATTTATCTGTGGTAGGCTTAAAAAATAATTTATATTCTTACATAGCATGTCAAGTAATTCATTATACGAACCAAAAAAGAAAACTATCTTTTCTTGGCATTTTTTAAAGATATATTTATTATAGAGAGAGAAAGCATGAGCAGTGGGAGGAGGGGCAGAGGAAGAGGGAGAGAGAGAATTCTCAAGCAGACTTCCATCTGAGCACAGAGCCCAATGCAGGGCTCCATCCCAGGACCCTGAGATCATGACACAAGCAGAAACCAAGAGTCAGCCGCTTAACCCAACTGAGCAACCCAGGCTCTCCACTGGCATTTTAAAATTGTATCCAGAAATGTGGAACTGTTACAGAAAGAAATCAGGGTACAGCTAACTATATCATATACTTTTGTAGCTGACTATACATATTTGATTCAAATAATTTAATCTAAAATTGACATATATGATGTTATATCTATCTTAATAACTTTGCTTTTAAATTATGCAATAACCTGTAAATATGAATGTGACTTAAAGCACAATAATTAAAAGAATTTAAAAATTCCACCATAGTGGTATACAATTTAATAGTCTCCGAATGCTAAAACTATTATTCCCTTTGTAAAATATTTATAAAATGAATAGTTTGTAAAATGGTTTAAGAAATTCAAAGTGGAAATTATTAAACACTTTCTTATAATAAAATGATTTTAGGAAAACCAAAAAAAAGAGAGAGAGATATTTTGATAGCTTATGAAACTAAATCTCTAAATTACATCTCATACTTTTAATGCATTTCAAATTAGGAATAGGCATAGCCTGAAAAAACAACTTTAAAAAACAAGTTTCATACAGAGCATATGTACAGGTAAATCTTGATTTATAAACTTTTGAATTTGCAAGTGGAGGAATTATTTTTAAATGGTATAATTTATAGGTCATTGGATCAACAACATGAACTAAGCGTTGGTTATGATGACAACCTATAAAATCTCATTATTCAACAGAGGGAAAAACCTAAGCTCAAAATGTATCCTCTGAAATCCTTTATGTCTCTGTAGTTGCCTGGCTGATTTCCAAACAGTTAGACCTTTTGAAGAAATAAGGATCCCGTAAAAAGAAGAAAACCAAGATAACTTCCATAAGTCTTAAATTTGCCATTTTGGGGGGTAAAAGATTTACAGTAGTTGAGGAGTGGCCACAATCAAAGACTGAGAGTTCAACTATGTTAGCACCAACTTTAATTTCACCCCCTTTTAAGAGTATGTTGTGGTCAGTTGTCACCATTTTAGGGCTAAATATATGGGGAAAACTACTAATAGAAATTTAAGCCTGTGTTATGGTGGAGCCACCACACCTCACAAAAGGAGGACCCTGGAGTAAATTGGGGAGTACTTATTTTGTAACTAACAAAAGGTTAAGGGGATCCTTTAAAAAACTAAGCACCAAATTTTTAATTTACTATGATATTAGAGATCTTTATGATAATGCACATACACACATATTTTTAGAAGAGTTAGCTCATAGTCTTGTTTAGAAATTGAGGAAGTGGATAAATAATGTTAGGAAGTCCCTCAAAGGCCCTAAAGATTTGCGGACTAATCAGGATGGGCAGGGTGGAAGTCAAGTTATCTTATTAAAATATACCATCACATCAAGAATGTGCTGGTAGTAAAAGGTCTATTTTAGGAATAACTTATCAATCACACAAATAAAGCACAAAATATGACAGAACATACAGAAAGAGACACTTCATTGGAAATATTAAAAGGGACTCATTGGTACAAAAGCCTAGGAAACCACTGTTGTCAGTTTGCTATAAATTACAGAAGTAATTTTATATATATTCTATCATGAAAATTCCTTTTCTGCATTGAAGTAATAATGAGGGACGTCCTCCTCCTTATTCCTCTATATACAAATACATACAAACTTGCTTAAAAATTAAAATGCAATAACATCTATTTATAAAGGATTGCCTAGGGGCGCCTGGGTGGCTCAGTCGGTTAAGCATCCGACTTCAGCTCAGGTCATAATCTCGGGGTCCTGGGATTGAGCCCCTGGTCAGACTCCCTGCTTAGCAGGGAGCCTGCTTCTCCCTCTCCCTCTGCCTCTCCCCCTACCTGTGTGCTTTCTCTCTGTCAAATAAATAAAATCTTTTTTAAAAAATTAAAATAAAAAAAATAAAAAGGATTGCATACTGGGATGCTTCACTGCATATTTTAAGATGCCTGACATGTTCCAACTTACCCTGTGCAATGGTAAGGGTGGAGGCCACAAGACAGATCTCTTACTATGGGTAGTAGGCTTGCCCTCCAGTCAAATTATTTTGAGCTTGCTTTTAAGGTGAGTAATTGCATTGAGACGTACAATGAGTTTTACTAAGTTTAAAACTTCCTGGAGCATATTTTGTATTAAAGTTTTAAAGTTTGATTAAAACTTTAATGAAAACAAATTATGAATTTTTAAATAATCTCATTCTTTTGGATAGAATCCTAAGTCAAATTTAGAAAGTATTATGCTGCTGATAATATTAATTCAGCCTTGCAAACAGTCTCTGGAAAAAATAATTTACGCCATTTGAGGAGGTAACTAGTTACCTTCATGAATAAAAGTAGGCTTGTTTAAACAAAAAATGAGGAAAAACTAGAGTCCATTAAAATGATAGTCTATATTCAAATACTCAATTAAGATATGCTCATAATAATTACAAATTCAATGTTATAGATTTATGGATAGACCCATAGGCCTAAACTTCAAACAAGAATAGTTAGACCTAAAATAAATCACATTATAAACAAGTAAGAACTTAAATTCATATAGGATATTCAATTCCATAAAACTTAAGTTATAATTATTAGTAGTGTTAATGTAACTTCAATTACACACATGAGTAGAATATGACTAATGATTCTTTTAATCACAAACAAGTAAGATTTTTCTAGGCAACTAGTATTTCTTAAGCCTATAAACAAAGCTAAGGCATTTGTCCATTATTCTCTGATCAATGGTCACTAATTATTATGTCCTGAACCTAGACCCATTCAACATGCAGCTCATGTTGTCTAGGCCCTAACTGTGCTAACAGAACTTTCCGTGATGGAAATGTTCTTTATCTATATATGACAACATGTGGCTATTGAGCACTTAAAATGTGGGTAGTGTAACTGAGGAACTGAATTTTTAACTTTCTTTAATTTTAATTAGTTTAAATTTATTTTTAAATAACCACAGGTGACTGGTGGCTATTGTATTAAACAGCACAACTTAGAGGGTTCAAAAAATAAGAGCAAATGTCTTATGTTAGGTCTAACTCTAGTCTGCTTGTTGGTTTCCATAAGCATGGTACTCACAAATGCTTATTAGAGTAATATGCCAAAAAACCTTCTGTCCTGTGCTTTTATCTTCACTCAAAAATATGATTAAATCTATGCCAGGAAACATCTAATACAGCATTCAGACAAATCTAAACAAAAAATACCATTTTTATTAGTGTTCGTAGTGTCAGTACAACTATATTGATTAATGAGGCAGCCTGGTGGGTGTGTCAATCTGTCTAATGTTAGTTCTAGAATGACTAGAATTCAAACTATGAAATATCCACTCCTAAAAAGTTTTTGTCCGTTATCTATCATAAACACAAGAATACCAATTACTGCATAGTTTTCAGCTCCATTGGTTAAACACTGCAAAAGTATGTCAGACCATTTTACCTGACAGACATATTTGTTCTTCCATTTGCTCAGCACACAGTGACTGTTTTGCATCAATTCCTGAAGGAAACAGAAAAAGAGAGAGTGCAGTTGGCTATACACATTGTTGTTATCAGAGTGCTTCTGATTTGCAAGCACCAAAAAAAAAAAAAAAAAAAAAAAAAAAGATCAGCATGCCACACAAAGATGCAACTGTTTTGGAACTCCTCAGTAGACAAAAGCAAAGCTATCATCACTAGGAGAGTTGATCCTTTATGAAAATTAAAACTGTTGAAAGATGTTTTAAAACAGATTTGTTTGTTGCCATTTTTGAAACTTTTGGAAAGATACCTCCAACTCCTTGAGTGAGTCTCGAAGTTTTTCTGGGCGTCTATTTTTGAGTGTCCACGGATAATCTCGTGCTGGCAAATGAAATATGTACTACAGTTAGTTAAACAAGATTTAAAAAGGAAACTCTGCTTAGCAGTGTGCCTTAGGAGGATTAAAATAAAACACCTCCTTAATTGAGAGGAAGTGGGCTTCATTTCCATCATCAAATAACAGCCTTTTGAAAGGCTTTGTCATAGGAACAGGATTTTTACCACAAAACAATCTTGGTGATCATAATTTTATGATGACAACCAACACGGCTCAGAGAACCCCTGGGAAAGTTTCCTAGTCTTGTGAATCTAGTACCTAGTTGTAAATGACCAACTCTTTACCAGAGAATAACTTTCCCATATAAATAATTAAAAGTTCAATCCAAAAGAAATTCCAAAATCTGCAAATAACTCTCTCAGACCTGAAAATTCCTACAAGTGAATGGATATACTGAGGAAAGAAATAAAACACAAAATATGATGCGCAGAATATAAATTTAAAAGGAAGCATCACCTATTAAAACTTTTTTATTTAAAATGATCCTCTTTGAAATGTACACAATTCAATAATGATAAGCCTTTGTTTTGTTTTAAATGCATTTAAAAGATAAAATCATTTAGTAAAATCTCAATATTAGCCTAAGACAAACTAAAAATAGTTTTATTTCAAAGAAAATGTTAAATTCATTTAACCATATCTATTTCATCATGAAAATTCATCTTTGAATTCTCCTAAATAATAATTCTAAAAAAAGAGTTGTATGTATGTGTGTATGTTCTGTGTGCATACTCATAGTATATACAGACATTTAAATTTTACAGTAGAATTACTATATATCTTATTTCAGCAAATTAATTTCATTCTATAAACATAATGTATGATGTATATAGCATATATGCAAGTTTTTAAATTTATATTGTAGTTACTAATATAGCATTGAAAAAAAAATGTCAGCTTGCCCATTTAAAACAAGGGAACAAGTAGGACTTTCAGCTCCACCTGTATTCCAAATAAAAGTTAAATTATATTTAATTTCAAGTCATTAAAGCCATCTTTCATTGTAGCCATATTATATCTATATATCCGAGAACAGAAAAGACGAGAAAGAATAAAATGCTAATACTAGTCATTACAAATTTTTTTTTACAAGTTTTATTTTCTTAAAATGGGTAAAACATAAACAATTTAGGCACGGTGTGTGTAACAAAATGTTATCAGAATTTAAGTATGATACACTTATTTTAAATATATTAAATGATATAAATATAGTTCATTAAGAAAGTTTATGTTTACACAGGCATATATCTTATCAAAACTGGATAGAGATTTCAATGGTCTAAATTAGAAATGCCTACCACATATAATTCTCACTCATATGTTTATATACCTAAACAATGGGAATTTATAATTTTAAGATATTTGTGCAGAAAGCTTAAAATATTTTTTAAGACTGAATCTTCAGGGATATTCAAGTTCCAGTTTTATAATAATTACAAAAAAGTATAAAGTAAGCTTACATTCTGCCAGCTTCTGCTTTTCTTCTAAGTTACCATGCTCTGTCACTGATACTATGGCAGGAGAAAGAAGGAAAGAAGAAAAGTGCAAATTATTTTAATTAAAATACTTTGTATTTTAAATGCACACATATAATGTATATTATGCACATTGCTGAGTGTTTCCTAAATTTGTAGTAAAAAGGCTTACACAGCACAACAGGTGGGCCAATATCCTGAGCTCACAATCTCATCAGATAGGGAAGAGAAGAACTGCAATGGAGTCTAGACAGAAGCTGCTTCAGGCTGTCATCAGAATCATGAAGTTAGCCTATTAACCACCAAGCTAAGCACACAGGATGCCCACACAAGCCCCACTTCAACAGAGACCAAAACAGGAAGTAACTAGCTAGAAAGACCTTTTGGCCCATCACGAAACTTCTGGGATTAACAGGATTAATCAGATAAAGAAAATTGATCATTCACTCAGAAATGCCTATTTCAGATATCAGGTAAGGATCCAGAAGGCCAGCAACAGTGGGACCCATGCATTAACAATGCCCTCTACTGGGACACTGATAGATAAACGTGAATAGACTGTCCAGTTATCAGTTGGATCGGCAGGAAAATGAAAATTTTCATGTTCCTCTACAGTATTTTCTCGATATTGCTTTATTTTATATAGAACAGATTTCAACCTCAGTATTTTTCTAAAGAACTGAAATGACTTTTTTTAACTTTAGAATTTATCTAAAGCTCAAAAAAAGAGTTAATGGTCAGTATTTTATAGTTTAGAATATTTCATTTATAAAAATTAGTTGAGTAGAATAGACAGTTTACCTGGTGGGTCTTTCTTGTCATAATACTGGTAGATCCCTATGTCTCTATCTATGGAAAAGAAGAAATAACATTAGATTATGGTAAAAAGTTCTGGAGAATAAGAAGCCAAACCGTATTATATGATACAGCAGGACTGGGGTTAGGGGGCGGGTAGGCAAGGACAGAAACAATCTTTTTATGTTACTATAAATAAATAAGTTCAAAAGTATCTTGACATGAGTTCATCTATTCTAGGGACATGCAGGAACTGGAAGGTTTATCAATCTAATTTAAAGATTTACACAAAACTACAAGGGCATGAGGAAAGGAGTAGTAAAAAAAAAAAACTGAAATCAAGGAAGACTAACTTTTTTCTTTCACACTTCCTCTGATATTTTTCACAGGGTGCTACCAAAAGGAACTGCCACTAAGCAATGCCAAATGAAATAAGAGGATGGAAAAAAAATGCCCTGTTTCTGAGCTATTGCTTTCTCTTCCCCAGTTTAGCTGGAAGCTAGTATGGTGCTTGGGGGAAATTTGCAGGAGAGGAAGAGAAAATTAGAGGAAACATACGTATGGTTAAGTTAACTGAAGCTTGTTTAGACTCAAAAAACCTTCAAAACCCATTCAAATTCAGGTGCTCTTCCGGCGGGGGGCGGGGGGGGGGGTTGGGTACAAAAGCAAAAGCAAGGCTTCGCAGATGTTGAGAGTGATTTAACCAAGAACTCTGTCCTTGCAATTGAATTACAGGAAAACCAAATAATCGTATCCATTTAATTCTTATCTGTGAATACTGAAATATCTTTTTCTTTGAAGTAATAGTTGTTTCCCTCCTTGCAAAATAATTCTAGTTACTAACAAAAGGATACAACTGTTTCTAAAGTAGTGGAAGCAGTACAGGCTGCCCCCTAGTGACTGACTGCTCCAAACTTTCTCAAACTGAAACATGAAACTTGAAAAAAAAATGTATTACAGCTATAATTTTTATTTTTATTATTTTAAAGATTTATTGATTTATTTACATAATCTCTACACCCAACATGGGGCTCAAAATCACAACCCCAAGATCAAGAGTCACATGCTCCACCAACTGAGCCAGCCAGGTGCCCCATATAATTAACTTTTCAAATAGAGTTTTTCAAAAGAGTCAATCCTGTGTACTTATTAAAGCTCCATTCTATTCATCATGCCACTAACTGGGACATATAATTTTTTTTTAAGATTTTATTTTTAAGTAATCTCTACATCCAATGTGGGGCTCAAACTTACAACCCCGAGATCAAGAGTCACATGCTCTACCAACTGAGCCAGCCAGGCACCCCAGGACATATAATTTTAAAGACTACAGTTTATTTCTATTGGATAGATTGAAAATATATAATAAGGGGTGACTGGGAGAGGTCATAAGTAGCACTCCTAAGATACTGATAATATTTTATTTCTTGGGTGATGACTTTATGGGTGTGTTCATTTTTTGATAGTTCAAAACACACCCTTATGATCTTTATACTTTTCAATACATATGCTATACTTCAATAAAAAGGTGTTTTTTTAAAATCTAAGAACCGTAAGCATTACAAACACAGGCAATATTCTCTAGCATAATAATCCATCATTAGGTGCAGCCAAATTATTTACAACTCTAGAACAGCACTATGAAGAACATAAAAGGCCTTGAATTCTTTTTTTTTTAAGTTTTTGTATTTATTTAAACAATCTCTATATCCAATGTGGGGCTCAAATCCATACCCCGAGATCAAGAGCCACATGCTCTACTGACTGAGCCAGTCAGGCGCCCCACATACTTCTTTTAAAAGAATATTTGCATTGATACTGTTTTGAGCTTTGTAGAAAAATATCATTAATTATGATATTACCAATGTCTTTGGGGGTATAAAAAGATTGCTATTTTTGGCTTCCTATCTTTTTAAAATATCTAATTCAAACATGGCAGGGCTTTAAAAAATTCAGGTATACTGCTCAAGTCTTTCAACATAAGCAACACTGCCACACTGTATATCTTCTAGCCCTCAATACCTCCTCCTTAGAGATAACTATTTTGAACTATGAGCTGTTTCTTCTGTATATTCCTCCATATTTATAGTTTTCTCACCCTATTATTTTTTGATTCTTCAGTTGTAGATATTATCTATTGCCTATCCACTATGGAAATTGAGAATTCAGTTATCTTTTACCACTGTGTACCCCTCCCTACCTACAGACACTTAACTTACACTTCTCCCCATCCTCCCAATATAATTAGAGCACAATTTTTGGTTAAGTCAGTGCTTACAATATTAATGAACACATAAACACTATTCATAACCAAAGCATGGGGTAGGTACACTATATGATTGCATTTCCTTTTTTTATACAACTTCCCTGATGTTAAAAATTGCCTTGTTTTTTATTTGCTTTAAAAGAATGTTAACACAGGTGCCTGGGTGGGTCAGTCGGTTAAGCATCTGCCTTCAGCTCAGGTCATGATCCTCGGATCCTGGGATAGAGCCCCACATCGGGTTCCCTGCTCAGCAGGGAGTCTGCTTCTCCCTCTCCCTCTCCCCCTCCCCCTGCTCATGCTCACTCACTCTCTCTCTCTCAAATAAATAAAAGCTTTTTAAAGAATGTTAACACTAATTAATCTCCAATATACTCTCACATTTCAATGATTAATCAGTATAATTTTTTCATTGGCAACATCTTCCCTAGAGCCTTATGATCTGGTACTATTTCTGGACTGTCTAACTTCTAGGTCTGATGCACAGACACTGTCTATTTTCCTGACTAGACAGGTGTGCCTTCTCTCTTGGATTAATTCCCTTGTTTGGCAAGACACATATGCTCTGGTAGTTTAATGAGAAAAGGAAGGTAAATTTGGTGAGTATTTACAAAGCTGAAAATGTCTTCTGACAACTGACTGACTAGCTGGCTGGGAAGAGAATACTAAGTTGGAAATAATTTCTCTCTGAATTTTGAAGACATCATTCCATTGCTTCATAGTGTCCACTATCAGTGTTAAAAAGGCCAAGGGCAATCTAAGTTCCAACCCTTTGTATGTAATCCATTTGTTCTTTTTTTGCTATATCTTTTTTTTTTAAGATTTTATTTATTTATTTGACAGAGAGAGAGGGAGATACAGTGAGAGAGGGAACACAAGCAGAGAGAGTGGGAGAGGGAGAAGCAGGCTTCCTGCTGAGCAGGGAGCCCGATGCGGGACTCGATCCCAGGACCTCGGGATCATGACCTGAGCCGAAGGCAGACGCTTAACAACTGAGCCACCCAGGCGCCCCTATATCTTTTTTGATCTCTGGATTTTTTCTTTATGCTCAGTGTTCTGAAATTTCACGCTGATGGGCCTTCATATATGTCTTCTTCGATTCATTGTGTTCAGTACTTACAGGACTTTTCAACCTATAAACTCATTTTCTTAGTTCTAGGAAAATTTCTAGTAATATTTCTTTGATAATTTCTTTGCTTCCTCTTTGCTGCTTTTCCCAGAATTAGTAATTGAGTATAGAATTCGTATGTTGAGACTCTACTATTCTTATTGCTCCTGTTTATTAATCTTATCTTTTGTCACAGCATTCATTTCACTTTTTCCTATCAGATTTTCTATCTATTGTTTTTGAACTTCCTCTAAATGCAATCATACTATTTGTACTCTTCTGCAACTTCCTTTTTTTTTTTTTGCCCAATATTATATTCTTGACATTCACTGATGCTGTTGCATACAGCTATAACGCATTCACTTTCTCTGTTGCATAAATCCATTCTCCTGCTGGGTTGTTTCTAGTTGCCTACGTCATAAACAGTACTATTATGAACATTTTGGTACATGTCTCCTGGTGCACAAGTGTCAGGGCTTTTGCTAGAGTATACACCCAGGAGTGGAATTACTGGTCAATAGGTGACATATAGCTCCAACTATACTAGATAATGTCAAATTGTTTCCTAAAGTGGTTGCACCAATTTATACTTTCACTAGCAGTGAAATAAGCTGAATTTCTTCCTGTGGGTTTTTTTTTTTCTCTTCTATTTTCGGAGAGAATTCTTTCTTTGTTGCTTTTTTGAGTTTAAAATTTTTTTCTGCTATTTTTAATTTCCAAGAGGTCAGAATCACTTTCCAGTGTTTTCTGAAACTTCTGTATTTTGTTTCTTGCTCTTCATATTTCAAAATGAGGCACTAGAAAACTGATTAGAAGCTCTGTGTACATGAAGAGGGCTTGCCAACTGGTGGGCTTCACTGATCAGCCAGGGACCAGGGTGTTTCACTGGAGGAACCCCTCAAATGTCAATGTCAATAGATCTTCTCTTTGAGGTCATGCAGTTGCTCCAGGGCCTCAAACTCCTTCTTTCTTAGAAAGTACACAACTGGCTGTGACACATTTCGGAATCAAGTGGGATTAAGAGGACTTCACCCATCAGTAGGTAGGTTTTCACTTCATCATATTTTCACGTCAGCACCTTTCCCCTGTCTTCTTTTCCTGGGGCTGATGTCTCCAAGTTTAGAGCATCTCTAATTAAATACTTCCACATGTATGAGAGGTGTCTCACCACTTCATAAGCAAACTTTCAAGTCCCTTTGTTGTCACCCTCATGCTGAATCCCCATCCTTCTGCAGTATCTGGCTTCTCAAATTTCTGTATCTTTCTAGAATTCTGAGACACAGAGTGGCTGTCTTTGCAATTCTCTTCTGTAGACATTTGATATTCAGATTTTTAAGTTTTGCTAATTCCTCCATCCATCTTCCAAAAATTGCCCAATTGCAATTGTCTCCTCTCCTATTCTCTTAGTCCTTATGGGTTTATGCCTTCTTTAATTCATTTATTCTCATTTTAGAAGAATTTGGGGAGGAAGCAAATGTGTGTTAAATCTACCTTGTTTTACTGGAAATTCTATCCTTAGCACATTTTAAGCAAAGTAAACTTAGTGAAATTATAATTACATTTGCCAAGGCAAACCATCTTCTTAGTAATGATGCTAAAGGCATATAAATAAAAGTCTCCTAAATACTAAAGTTGTTTTGGATAATCAAAGAGGAAAAGATATTTAAAAGTTATTTCCTAACAATACATACTTTATGCTAAAATACTAATAAGCATCATTAAAACGTCCCCCAAAATGTGAAATGAAAGAATATAAACATAATTAATTGTACATCTTAGCTGTATGTTTGAAATATTATCTTAATATTGAATAGAAATACCCTTACCATTAGCTAGCCTGCAAATATTTATGAATATATATCAGTCATTATGAACAATCCCAGGAAAAAACTGAACATGTATGTATCCTAAAAGGAAACAAATATTAGGCCAATAAAATTAATTTCACAACAGAAAATCTAACTCAAGTTGAAAAAAATAACTTTTTCAGAGTAACTAAAAACAATTATTTTTCATTAACCAATTTTTCATTAAGTATAAGAAAATAATGCAATTCTAGCTAAAGAATCCAGGCTCTAACCTTTGCTAGTACTTACTTATAACGTTATAACTTATATTTGAAAAATACTGAAATTAACCCAGAGCTCACTTACCCCCAATGTGTAAGGTATTCTTCAAAGACCACAGGTGCAGTTCAGTCAAGCAGAAAGACATCTGATGGCAGAAGAAATCTCTGTCCTGTTTAAAAAAAAGTTAAAAAGAGATGCCAATTAATTATTGTCAATAAAACCAGATCCCTTAGAAAAATAACAGAATCATTTGACACTACTCATATTTGAGATATGGCATCCATTAGAATAAACATATTTTAACATATCCTTGGTTAACCATCCAGAAATAAACTCTAGAAAAAGAAAAATACACTCTTCCTAAACATAGTATGCCATCTCACTGAGAAATGTGGTAAGAAGAATGTATGTATTTGAATTTTCAGTAACTTGTTTGATTTTTAAGGCTCTGAGTATATTTAGAATTATTTAGTATTTAAGCATTTTTAAAACATTTTAAGAAAAGGAAAGATCTGTTAGGTAATTATTAAGTACAAACACCTTTTGTGGTGTATTTTTAATATACAAAGCAAATATTTATGATCTCCCACATATAAACAAGCTAATTAAAATGGAATTTGCAAGGTAAATGGTATACAGTTACTATTATCAGAAACATTTACTTAAAGGTAAACTGTAAAACCACATTAGCATTCAGAAAAGTTTGTTAATCTGCATGTCATGATAGATTCAGATACTCTACTCTAAATACATTAAGATGGAAAAAACAAGATAACAAAACAGTTCATTGAGTATTTCCTCCTAGTTTTAATATCAGGGGCTAGTGATGGATATTACTGATATTTTTTCATGAAGTAGTATGTCATTAATTTGGACTAATTGGAGAAAGGCCAATATGAATCAGAAAAAAAAGTCAACATTTTACAAATATTTTATAACTTCCAAATGTTTGCTTAGAAATACATGTAGTACTATACTATATGTATAGTTCACTATATATTAGAAATATGTAAACTACTGATACTTTCTTTATAGAGATAATAAAAAAATTGCTCTTTCCAATAAACATGAATAACAAAGAAAGCTTGAAAAATATTTTATGACATCTCTAGACAGAAGAAAAAGCCCCCAGCTTCTTTAACATTAGGAGAGACTAAAAATATTTCCCATACTATTCATATGGGTGATAACCCAAAATTATTTTATTTTTAAAGATCTTATTTATTTATTTATTTATTTGACAGAGAGAGAGGGAACACAAGCAGGGGGAAGCAGGGAGCCCGACGCAGGGCTCAATCCCAGGACCCTGGGATCATGACCTGAGCCGAAGGCAGATGCCTAACGACTGAGCCACCCAGGCACCCCCCAAAATAATTTTAGACATAGTACAATCTTCTTTCTTCCTTTCTTCACCATTACATTTGATGTCACTGTATTTACAATAATCAAGAAAGAGATGCATGTTCAAATAACAAGATGTGGTGTGCCAATACTGAGATGGCAGAGTGAACAATGTGGCAGCATGGAAGAGCCAAGCCCGCCTGCAACAGTGGGGCTCTGAGAAAGCTACAGAGAAGTTGTGAAATGTTAGCAGGACCTCAAAGAAGCATAGGATTTCACCAGTTAAATGATGATAAAGAAAATGATGATGGGGCACCTGGGTGGCTCAGTTGGTTAAGCGACTGCCTTCAGCTCAGGTAATGATCCTGGAGTCCCGGGATCGAGTCCCGCATCAGGCTCCCTGCTCAGCGAGGAGCCTGCTTCTCCCTCTGGCCCTCCCCCCTCTCATGTGCTCTCCTCTCTCTCTCATTCTCACTCTCTCAAAATAAATAAATAAATCTTAAAAAAAAAAAGAAAATGATGATGATAACAGGCAACAGGCAATATTTCCTAAGTACTGACCTCATTACAAGCACTGTTCTAAACATTTTATATGTATGAACTCATTTAATTCTTAGAGCTACCCTTTGAAATACTACTCCCATAATGAGGAAACTGAGGCACTGAGAAGCCACATAGCCAGCAGGTAGTTGAGGCAGGCTTTGAAAAAAGCAGACTGGCTCCAGGATCTGTGCTTGAAACCAGAGCACTCTTGAATACTGGGCTATGTAGAGGTGTGAGAGGGAGAATAGTAGTAAGGTGAGTAAAAGGATGGCATATGCCAAGCAAGGAGGTAGATTAAAAAGCATGGTAGAAAGTGATAGAAAAATGAAGCTGAAAATGGGTAACAAGGAAACAGGCCATAAAAATAATAGAGATAGGGGCGCCTGGGTGGCTCAGTCGTTAAGCATCTGCCTTCAGCTCAGGTCATGATCCCAGGGTCCTGGGATCGAGCCCCGCATCGGGCTCCCTGCTCCGCGGGAAGACTGCTTCTCCTTCTCCCACTCCCCTGCTTGTGTTCCCTCTCTCGCTGTGTCTCTTTCTCTGTCAAATAAATAAAATCTTTAAAAAAAAAATAAGAGAGATATTTGGATTGATTTGAGTTCACTCTCCTCCTTGAACTAAAGTGCCTTAAAAGGCTAGCTATAAAACAAAGGACCCGTCAGTCCCCAGATCTATCCTGCTGTCACCAGAAGCTGGCTGCCACTGTATACAGCTATGGGGCAGAAGAGCTAGTGGACCTCATTACTGTGAAAGAGGATGACGTTCCTTATCGGCAGGCAATAGAG
Source organism: Eumetopias jubatus (assembly GCF_037043125.1). Classification (NCBI taxonomy): domain Eukaryota; kingdom Metazoa; phylum Chordata; class Mammalia; order Carnivora; family Otariidae; genus Eumetopias; species Eumetopias jubatus. The sequence continues at coordinate 58,573,730 of NW_028274815.1, read as the reverse complement.
AAAAAGTGATACTAAGCTAATTACAAGTTTTTCAATTCAATTGGGCATTATCTCAGAGTTGTCTCCTTGGGAGTGATTCTAGTGATGCTGCTATTACTCAAAATATTTCCAAACCCATATTTTTTGGAATTGCTTTCAGTTAGTTTTATGAGGCTTATTTTGGGATTATTACTTTAGGGTTATACTTTTTTTAAAACCAAAATACTTACTGTATTAGAATATGTAAAATGCACCCTTCTCATTTGGATGAGGCCTGGAATGTTTGTTTAAAGAAACACTTAATAAATAAATAATAAATATTATATATTTATATATAAATAAAACAAATAAATAAATATTTATTTGCATTTAGTAAGCTTAATGTATAGGTTCTACACTCTAACTGCCTGGTTTCTTATTCTAACTTCTCAGTTTACTAAGTAACTTGGACAACTAACTTATTTCTCTACGTTCCCCCCAGATATAAAATGGGTATAATAAAGTACCTACCTCAGGACTATTTTGAGGGCACTTTTGTTCAATTAATTTATTGTTACCACTGTTGTTGCTGCTACTGCTATTACTCAATATCTCTAGCATTATGCAAATTTATCTGGAAAAAACACAAGAAGTGTATTACCTACAATCGCTCACCTTAGATAGTAATTTCACAAGGTGAAATGAATAAAAGAATAAGTACAAAGTACAATAGGGATTTTATGAAGGTAAAACATCTAGTTTCTACACAAGAGAAAGTATTTGAATTAGGACATGGAAATGGACTAATATTTCACTGGGAACAGAGAGAGGATGTGATGAAACAGGAGCATATTTCCTCTGATATTGAACAACAGAAGTCACAACTTTTAGACTACACTAGAAAATAAAAACTCACATTCTTAAATTTAGTGTTTACTCAACACCAATAATTAGAATTTATGACAATATGGGCAAAGAAAAGGCTGAAGTTTAGTTGTTAGTAGCTAAATAAAAAAAACTTTTATTATGCAAATTAAATATGAAAATAATTTTATAGTTAAAGCCAAAAGGGCCACACCTTTACTTATATATCAAAAGCAGACTGCACTTGAAACTCTGTTTCTCCATTTAAGTCAATTCAATAATAAAGAATTTGTCAACTTTCCCCTGATAACAGAAATGGAGACTAAAGAATAATTTTCCTTGTAATCCACATTGTTTTTTTTTTTAAAGATTCTATTTATTTATTTGTCAGAGAGAGAGAGGGAGAGAGCACAAGCAGGGGGAGTGGCAGACAAAGGGAGAAGCAGGATCCCCACTGAGCAAGGAGCCTGATGTAGGACTCAATCCCAGGATCCTGGGATCATGACCTGAGCCAAAGGCAGCTGCTTAACTGACCAAGGCATCCCCACATTGGCTATTTCTTTTTTTTAAATAATTGTTTATTGTTATGTTAATCACCATACATTACATCATTTGTTTTTGATATAGTGTTCCATGATTCATTGTTTGTGCATAACACCCAGTGCTCCATGCAGAATGTGCCCTCTTTAATATCCATCACCAGGCTAACCCATCCCCCCACCCCCGCCCCTCTAGAACCCTCAGTTTGTTTTTCAGAGTCCATCGTCTCTAATGGTTCGTCTCCCCCTCCGACTTACTCCCCTTCATTCTCCCCTCCTGCTATCTTCTTCTTCTTTTTTTTTCTTAATATATATTGCATTATTTGTTTCAGAAGTACAGATCTGTGATTCATCAGTCTTGTACAATTCACAGTGCTCACCATAGCACATACCCTCCCCAATGTCTATCACCCAGCCACCCAACCCCTCCCACCCCCCACCACTCCAGCAACCCTCAGTTTGTTTCCTGAGATTAAGAATTCCTCATACCAGTGAGGTCATATGATACAAGTCTTTCTCTGATTGACTTATTTCACTCAGCATAACACCCTCCAGTTCCATCCACGTCATTGCAAATGGCAAGATCTCATTCCTTTTGATGGCTGCATAATATTGCATTGTGTATTTATACCACATCTTCTTTATCCATTCATCTGTCGATGGACATCTTGGCTCTTTCCACAGTTTGGCTATTGTGGACACTGCTGCTATAAACATTGGGGTGCACGTACCCCTTCGGATCCCTACATTTGTATCTTTGTGGTAAATACCCAATAGTGCAATTGCTGGATCGTATGGTAGCTCTATTTTCAACTGTTTGAGGAACCTCCACACTGTTTTCCAGAGTGGCTGCACCAGCTCGCATTCCCATCAACAGTGTAGGAGGGTTCCTCTTTCTCCGCATCCCCGCCAACATCTGTCGTTTCCTGACTTGTTAATTTTAGCCATTCTGACTGGTGTGAGGTGGTATCTCACTGAGGTTTTGATTTGGATTTCCCTGATGCCGAGCGATGTTGAGCACTTTTTCATGTGTCTGTTGGCCATTTGGATGTCTTCTTTGGAAAAATGTCTGTTCATGTCTTCTGCCCATTTCTTGATTGGATTATTTGTTCTTTGGGTGTTGAGTTTGATAAGTTCTTTATAGATTTTGGATACTAGCCCTTTATCTGATATGTCATTTGCAAATATTTTCTCCCATTCTGTCAGCTGTCTTTTGGTTTTGTGGACTGTTTCTTTTGCTGTGCAAAAGCTTTTTATCTTGATGAAATCCCACTAGTTCATTTTTGCCCTGGCTTCCCTTGCCTTTGGCGATGTTTCTAGGAAGAAGTTGCTGTGGCTGAGGTCGAAGAGGTTGCTGTGTTCTCCTTTAGGATTTTGATGGACTCCTGTCTCACATCTAGGTCTTTCAACCATTTGGAGTCTATTTTTGTGTGTGGTGTAAGGAAATGGTCCAGTTTCATTCTTCTGCATGTGGCTGTCCAATTTTCCCAACACCATTTGTTGAAGAGACTGTCTTTTTTCCATTGGACATTCTTTCCTGCTTTGTCGAAGACGAGTTGACCATAAAGTTGAGGGGCCATTTCTGGGCTCTCTATTCTGTTCCATTGATCTATGTGTCTGTTTTTGTGCCAGTACCATACTGTCTTGATGATGACAGCTTTGTAATAGAGCTGGAAGTCCGGAATTGTGATGCCGCCAGCTTTGCTTTTCTTTTTCAATATTCCTCTGGCTATTCGGGGTCTCTTCTGGTTCCATACAAATTTTAGGATTATTTGTTCCATTTCTTTGAAAAAGCTGGATGGTATTTTGATGAGGATTGCATTGAATGTGTAGATTGCTCTAGGTAGCATTGACATCTTCACAATGTTTATTCTTCCAATCCATGAGCATGGAACGTTTTTCCATTTCTTTGTGTCTTCTTCAATTACTTTCATAAGTATTTTGTAGTTTTCTGAGTACAGATCCTTTGCCTCTTTGGTTAAATTTATTCCTAGGTATCTTATGGTTTGGGGTGCATTTGTAAATGGGATCGACTCCTTGATTTATCTCTCTTCTGTCTTGTTGTTGGTGTATAGGAATGCCACTGATTTCTGTGCATTGATTTTATATCCTGCTACTTTACTGAATTCTTGTATGAGTTCTAGCAGTTTTGGGGTGGAGTCTTTTGGGTTTTCCACATACAGTATCATATCATCTGCAAAGAGTGAGAGTTTGACTTCCTCTTTGCCGATTTGGATGCCTTTGATTTCTTTTTGTTGTCTGATTGCTGTGGCTAGGACTTCTAATACTATGTTGAATAGCAGTGGTGAGAGTGGACATCCCTGCCGCGTTCCTGACCCTAGGGGAAAAGCTCTCAGCTTTTCCCCATTGAGAATGATATTCACTGTAGGTTTTTCATAGATGGCTTTTATGATATTGAGGTATGTACCCTCTATCCCTATACTCTGAAGAGTTTTGATCAAGAAGGGATGCTGTACTTTGTCAAATGCTTTTTCTGCATCTATTGAGAGGATCATATGATTCTTGTTCTTTCTTTTGCTAATGTATTGTATCATGTTGATTGATTTGCAGATGTTGAACCAACCTTGCAGCCCAGGGATAAATCCCACTTGGTCATGGTGACCAAGCCTTGCAGCCCAGGGATAAATCCCACTTGGTCATGGTGAATAATCCTTTTCATGTACTGTTGGATCCTACTGGCTAGTATTTTGGTGAGAATTTTTGCATCCATGTTCATCAAGGATATTGGTCTGTAATTCTCCTTTATGATGGGGTCTTTGTCTGGTTTTGGGATCAAGGTAATGGTGGCCTCATAAAATGAGTTTGGAAGTTTTCCTTCCATTTCTATTTTTTGGAACAGTTTCAGGAGAATAGGTATTAATTCTTCTTTAAATGTTTGGTAGAATTCCCCTGGGAAGCCATCTGGCCCTGGGCTTTTGTTTGTTGGGAGATTTTTGATGACTGCTTCAATCTCCTTAGTGGTTATAGGTCTGTTCAGGTTTTCTATTTCTTCCTGGTTCAATTTTGGTAGTTGATACATCTCTAGGAATGCACCCATTTCTTCCAGGTTATCTAATTTGCTGGCATAGAGTTGCTCATAATATGTTCTTATAATTGTTTGTATTTCTTTGGTGTTGGTTGTGATCTCTCCTCTTTCATTCATGATTTTGTTGATTTGGGTCATTTCTCTTTTCTTTTTGATAAGTCTGGCCAGGGGTTTATCAATCTTGTTAATTCTTTCAAAGAACCAGCTCCTAGTTTCGTTGATCTGTTCTACTGTTCTTTTGGTTTCTATTTAATTGATTTCTGCTCTGATCTTTATGATTTCTCTTCTCCTGCTGGGTTTAGGCTTTATTTGCTGTTTCTTCTCTAGCTCCTTTAGGTGTAGGTGTGTGTTGAGTCGGGCTCCCTGATCAGCAGGGAGCCTGCTTCTCCCTCTCCCTCAGCCTCTGCCCCTCCCCTGCTTGTACTATCAAATAAATAAATAAAATCTTTAATTAAAAAAATACAGACAAAAGGGGGAGAGAGATATTTTGCTTTATAAAGGACCTCTTTGCGGCCCCCATAGGGAACATTTGGTATAAAAGTAATGTAGTGGCTATAGGGGATGATACCCAGGAGAAAGTAAGCAGGACTGGCAGCCCTTTGGATTAACATACTCAGCAAGAGTGGTGGTATCCAGACAAAATGGATCCACACTCAGCAAAAGTAGACAGGGTGGCCAAGGAGTAATCCATAAAACCTGGAGAAATATCAGCAATAATCAGTTGATGGAGCAAGCCTAGCAAGTAGTAGGTGAGGCAAGTGAGAAGAAAATAGCCAATGTCCATTAGTAAATGATTGTACTTGTTTATGAGCACATGTGACAAGTCCTGCAGACTTCCCAAAATATATATAATTAAGGAGGAGGTTTTGCAGGAGTCATGCTATAGCAGGCTGGCCAAAAACAGTCAAATTTGGGTTATTCATCCTTCTCTTCCCCTGAACTTTAAATATCTGCTAGTACGACCATATAAAATTAAAGAGAATTAATGGAGTAAATAAAACACCTTTATAAAAATCTAAAATAATAACTAGATGGGCATGGTGAGAGGAGACCAAGGCAATATCCTTTTTAGTCCTCAAGATATTTTGCCATCTTTACACTGTGCAAGTTTTTGTTTTTAAAGATGCAGACCTTTAAATCTTGCATCTTACTCAAGAATGCCGCCAGTTAAAAAGAATGCTGGTTATTTCCTTGTTTGAAAAATCTGCCTGGAGGAAGTAGTCAAGACTGAGCTCGTATTATTCAAATATTGTATTAGTGCATAAATAGTTGTTTTGAAGGAGGAAAGAAAAGAATTTCAGAAGAATGCTGGATTTTGCATTGTGGGATCAGGGTGTGAGCAGGGATTAAAAGGGTAGAGAAATAGGGAGTGCCTAAAAAAGTTAGCTGAGAAAGGCTGCCCTTACTCAGTGTCCTTGTGCATTTCTCTGGGAATAAAACCCAATGCACAATTTAGAACTAGAACAAAAGTAGCCATTTAAGGGGAAATATGAAAGAATGAATGAATGAATAGGAAATATAGAAAAGAATTATCCAAATTAAAAGAACAGAAGGAGAAACTTAAACAACCAAATGCCCATATTTTTTATTTCAAAATAACTCTTAAACTTTTACAATTTTCTATTTACTTTAATTTTGTAAGGTAGTTGGTGACAGTCCCAGATGTCTCAGAAGGCCATTCTGAATCTGAACTTCCAGTCTCCATAAGAGAATAAGAAGCATGATTTAAATTAATCTTGACATAAATCTGGATGATTGCTCCCATAGGGGGCAGGATCTATGATAGGCCAAATTTTGAGGACAGAGATGAGAGGATCTTAGAGGTCCTTCTTTTTACTCACATTTTTAAAAGGTTTAAAGCCTTCCCCCCAAAACAGGTTACATAAGAAAAAATTAATATTTATTTGCCTTAAGAATAATTGTTACCATACAGACTAAATTTTAAGTAACATGCAAAATAAAAACAGTTGTGCTAAGATGCTGTAACCTGTTTTGCTTTTGATAATTTTCTTTTGAAAAATAAAAACTATGTTTTAGAGGTACAGATTTCTTGCCACTAAATAAATCTGCAAACTACTTGTCTTCCATGGTTTCTTAAGTCAGCTATTTTGACTGCTTTGGGAAGGAAGTTTGAGGGCAAATAAAAACCCTAATGTAAAATATGATGGGAAAGGAAAGAATTAACAAATAGAAGACACTGCTGCTGTGGTTTAACAAAGATAAATGATACCAGGTGCCAACAAGACATTTAAAATAAATGTGTATCAGCACAATACCTCAGAGAGCCTAAGGGAATCTTTCTTGGGCATAATCCTAGAGCATACACTTGTTATTTATTGCCAATAGACTTTCTGAGGAATCTATTCACCAATTCAAAATGTACAAAAATAAAGACAACTAAATAGCATAAATTTAAGATAAACCACTGGTTTAATTATATTAGGTGTTTTAGTCATCAATAGGTAATTTTCAAATTACATAAAATACAATGTATCCCCCCATAATCTCTTGTCAATAACAGAATTATACTAATACCTGTTAAGCATATACATGAACATAATCAATGTCACATTATCAGAAATTAAGATTTTAAAAAATATTTAATATTTAATTTAATATTTAAAAATATTTTGAAATATTCAACACTAAACCAAACAATTAGGCAGTGATAAAATTTGTGTAAAAGGACAGGAGTCTCAAAATACAAAGACCTCAAGCTTGGATTGAACCCACAACAAAAAAGACTAGAGTGTTAGAAACACTGGGTCATTAGTACCTCAGAGAGTCTTATATTAATTATCAACTAAATTACGTTAATTAAATATTACCAACATTTTGAGCACCTTAGGTGTATGACATTTTACTGTGAGTCCTAGATATGAAGACTTACAAAGTAGGGTCTCTACTATCAAACAGCTATAATCCAGTGTAACAGATAAAATAACCATAAAAAATAATGAGGTTTGTGGTAAGTGCTAAAGGGCCAGGGGTGCTCAGTAGAGGCTCTGGTTTGATAATGAAGAAATGTTCTTATAAAATAGACGGGCATTTGAGGATTATTAGATTTTGAGAGGGGTGAAAGCTAAAAATGAGGGAATAATATACAAAAGCATAAGTTGCGAGGCTTATTGGAGAAATAATAAGCAATTGGTTTGGTGCACAAATAGAAGAGAGAAATCAGGGCCACACTAAGGAAGTCTGAATGCCATCCTTAGCCGTCAGGACTTTGCATCTGCTAGGTAACTAATGAGGAAGAGTGACAAGTTTCTGATCTGGTAAGGGATTTTAGAAAAAGTAATCAACAGATCAGAATTGTTGTTGGAAGATTAACTGGTAGGTGGGAATATTGGAGGAATAGAGGAATACGATACAAGTGACCTGTTTGAAATGTAATACAGTAACAGGTAACACTAATATTTGGTAACAAGAACTTGAAATGGGATGGTAGCAATTGGAATGTAAATAAAAAAACATTCAAGTCATCTTTTGAAGAAAGAATCAACAGCCTATGGGGACTAATGAATTGTAAAAGTGAGAAAGAAGGAAGAGTCTGGAGTAACCACCAAGGAATGGGGATCTGGTCACTGCTCTGATAGTGACCCTTGCCTTGAACATGGCTCCACTGAGCAGGCATGTCTATCACATGTACCAGTATATTCTGCTCATGACTGCCTTAACTACTCAATCCATAAACCTCAATCCTCCCAGCCACTGACATGGTTACTCGGTCTCCTATTTTACTTTTCCCTTGCCCCTCAGTTTATAACTCTGGCTCTTCTTCCTTAGACTGTAATTCAGCTTCCTCACTCTGGTGAAGGACTCACAACTACCATTTTTCTTAGCCACACCCAGTTCACAAGAACCCCTTAGACCTTTCCCTACCTTGTTTATTCTGGTTTCAAGAACAGGAGTTGGAATAAAACATATACAGAAACAGGTTAGTCTAGAAAAGGAGGAAGTTTTGCCAATGTAGGCAAATTTTTGACACAGTGGGAATTTAAGGTAAAAGTAGATATGGGTAGAAATGTCTAGCTGGTAGCTAGAAATACAGAAAAGGGACCTAGACTGCACAAAAACTATCTTGGGATTTTCTGAATACAAAGTTAAAAACCACTGAATAAGACCCCAAAAGAAAAATAAAGTCAAGGATAGATATTTTGGTAATCCTCCAATAGGAAAACAATGAAAAAGAGATTAAGGCAGTATAGTGTCAAAAAAAAAAAAAAAGAAGACAACACAATGTCAGGAAAACCAGGGGAGGAAAAATGGCATATGTGTGTTTTTTTTTTAATGGTTATATAGTGATGATCAAACTTGTTTCTGAATTTCAATGTAGACATGACCTCAATATAGTTTAATGAGAAGTAATGTTTTATCAAGGACACACAGATTAAGTCTTCTAAAGAAGGTGTGGTTCTACTGTTCTGAATGCTAGGCTGTGAGGCAAAACTGCCTCAATTCTGATCTAGCTATGACAAACTTACCCCAAAGCATTCAATCTCTCTGCCTCAATTTCCCCACTTACAAAAATAGGGATAATGATATTGACCTACATTTATAACAATGTTGTAAGGATTAATGCTGTATAATGCTTTGAAGATGAAAAGGACTGAGCATTATTAGTTGGAATTGCGTAAGTAATTGCCTATAATACTGAAAATTTTATTCTTTAATTTTATTCAAACAGCAGTTATCACATAAATGTTCTAGTTCCCTTAGTGACATTTACCTTCAAATTATTATTTTTAATGTATCGAGATCTTTTCTATATTATATAATACATGTTATTTCATGGTATATAAAGATTTGATCAGTTCGGAAGTCTAGAACAACTTTTCAACCTAAATGTTAAGTATAAATATTCAGGACATATTTATTTCCTAATAAGCACCCACTACAAGTATTCAATAAATGCTAAAAGGTAATACTTTAACTATGAAATTTTAGATTTAATAAATAACACTAAGCAATTATATGGTAAAGGCAAAATACAAAAGCACAATCTGAAAAACAAACTGAGGGTTCTAGAGGGGAGGGGGGTAGGGGGATGGGTTAGCCTGGTGATGGGTATTGAGGAGGGCACGTTCTGCATGGAGCACTGGGTGTTATGAACAAACGATGAATCATGGAACACTGCACCAAAAACTAATGATGTAATATATGGTGATTAACATAACAATAAAAAAATTAAAAAAAAAAAGACACAGTCTATGATGTCCTTATTTCTAAAACAACCTATACATCTAAAAGTGTACAAAAAAATGAAGAGAGAAAGTTGTAAATCCATTAGACAATGTCTGGTTTTTTGTTTCTTCTTGGGTTTTTTAAAATCACAATACTAATACATGCTCATTGGTTTAAAAAATGCAAATATGGAAATATTTGATGTTAAAATGACTCTGTTCTTCTCCCAGCTGCCCTCTCCACTGTGAAGAGAGCCACTGCACAGCATAGCATGTGGCCTTCCAGATTTTCTTGATGTACTTACAGTATGTCCACATCCATACTTACTTGTTTCATGTTTTTGTAAAGACAAGATTTTATTATACATACCATTTCCTTTTTTCACTGAACATCACAGCATGGGTATTATCTGTCAGCATACACAGATTTACTTCATTGTTTTCTAATAGCTGCAAGACGTTCCACTGGATAGTGATCATAATTTACTTAACCACTTAATGTACACTCTGTTTCTCCTTTTTGCCTTATAAATAATACCTTGAAAACATATATGCACACATTACATTTTGATAGATAATGCCAAATTGGCCTCCAACATGACTGTGCCAACTTACATTTCTACCAATAACATGACTTTTTCTCTGTATCCTCAGTAACATGGGGAATTATCAAAGTTTTACATTTTTGCCAATCTTCTAGGTGAAAATTGGATTCCTGTAGTTTTCAGTTTCATTTTTCCATTTATTATAGAGCTCAAACACCTTTTCATGTACTTTTAAGCAATTTTGTTTCTTCTATAAATTACTTGTTCCTATCTTTGTCCATCTTTCTACCGAATTCTTTATCCCTTTTTCTGTGTATTAATAATATTAATCCTTCGTTATATAAATTGGACAAATTTAGCCCTTTTTAAAATTTTTTCATCAACTTTATACCTGAAGAAAATAAGAGAATATACGATTCACGTTGTTTTAAAAATTGGGCATAACCTAACAGAAAGCTTTTTGAACTCCACTCAGCTCTTGCTGTGCAAAATGCCTTGGCCAGAGGTGGTTCTTCACAGCTGTTCACAATTGGTCAGATGATGCTATTTCTAGATGAAACAAAAGGCAATAGATTCCTATGTTCAGGAAAAACTGTGCATCATTCTTACTAAAACAGGTTAGAGGAAATTCTATGCCTAGAAAGAAAAGTAGGAGTCCCTTCACTTTCCCAAAATAAACTGTGGCAAAAATCTTTACAGATCTCCTGTTCTGCTTAAATTTGGAAAATATTTCTCTAGGGCATTGTTTAAATTGTTTAATGCATCTAGTTAAATAGATTTTTGTCAATTTAACATTTTCCATACTGTATGCAGTTTTGACATTTAATTTATCAATGGCTTCTTTATTGTGGCCTGTTTCCTTTTCTTTCTACTCATTACATGCAACAAATTAAATTTCACTAATATTTAAAGATCAGTGTTGACCTTTGCATAGCTATTTTCTAGGTTCCTGTTAATACAAACACCTTGTTTGCTGATGCTCATTTTGAATATTTTGCTGTACACACACAATTTCCATTATTCCAAAGAGACTTGTATCTAGTTGAAGTACATTTTTCCATGACCTTGCAAAATAACTGCAATGGCTTTTTAGGGAAAAAATGGCATTTTAGGAAAAAAATGGCATTTTAGGGAAAAAAAGGTATGCTTGCATAAGCAAATAATAACAACAATAATCTTTGCCTACCACCACCTCTACCATATGTACCCACCTTTCTTATCGACAAAAATATGGACTTAATTCTTCTCTTTAGGATGTATTTCAATCACAGCAATGAAAAGACAAGAAAAATAGAAATGTTGGCAATGTAATCATGATAATTAATTTGAGATTATAATTCCATAAATATAGTTATATGCTATACTTGGATAGGAAGAAATGGGACTTTGAGGAGAGAATAAACTGAATTTCAGGAATAATTCCTAAAGAGCTGAGTTAAAGACAAGAGAACACCGAAATGCTCTTATCTAAACCAATGCTAACTGCTGAAATAATTTGTCAATTTAGATTACTGTTTTAAAAAGCATATAAATCAAAGACTGTTGCAAAGTGAGCAAGAATGAAAAAAGATAGAGATCCTTTCTCTTCAAATAGCAAACACAGTGAAAAAATTTGAAGTGGCCTCCAGCTATACCACCTCAACCTTGTCAGATTTCACTTGTCAACACTTTGATGACAGATTGCCACCCCCTCCTCTAAAAAACAAACCCTAGTAACTGTTGAAAGAAATGGCTTCTTATAAAAAGTGGAATATCTCATGCAATTTGATAGTTGTATACTTTAAAATCTTTTTTCCTCAAAAGAGACTTGAAAAACCTTTTTCTGTGGCTTTTATCAAAGCTTAAAAGCTAAAGAACCCTCCCAGTGTGGGGAAGAAAAGGGGGTATAACATTTTTAAATACCTACTTATTAATGCACTTTATATTCATTATTTCATTTAATCCTCACAGTAACCCTCTGAAATTATGTACTAAATTGTGCACATATCTGCCTGCATATGTATGGTGTGTGAGTGCATAAAACTATTTTTCTGGGCAGGGAATAGCAGTTTCTCCAAGGAGTCCCATTTGTCTCCCCTCCCCCAACTCAAATCAACTCTGATAGACTCTAAATCTCTTAATTTACAGATATGAAAACTGAGGTCTAGGGAGGTAAAGTAATTTGTACAACTTCAGTCAGCTTGTTACAGGAACAGTTAGGGCTAGAATTCCTGTCCACAGATTATCAGTGCAGTGCTCGTTCTACTCTACCTCCCTCTGCCTAAACACTATGCTAAATACAGCCTTTTAGTTAAGCTTCTGCTTAAGTACCTGAGACAGGTGTCAGTTTAGACTTGTATAATTAATCCATGGCGAAAGATACAAATGAAACCTATTTTCTGGCCAAATTTAATTTATTTTGCTTAGAAAGCCCTTGGAGGAAGTTATTTGAATGACGATTTAAGGATTATTTTTAATTAGTATATCAATAGTTTGTAAGTAAACTGATATATCTAAAACATCTGATTAAAACTGGTATTTCTTAGGCACTAAAAAATCTTCACAGTATTTACTTAACAAACTTCACAGATAATACAAAAGTAAGCTCCAACATGAATTATTAATGTTTTACAGCTGATTTTAAATATATTAAGGTCTTCTTTTTAAGTTACTGCATTACATCAGGGAAGGTTTATTTCTATTTTTACTACCCTTATTTGGTAGTGACTCTCATTAAGTTCTCAGCTCCTCAATCTCTATGACAAGTTCTTAATGAAATGTAAACAAGTCCTAAAACCTCCCAGTTTATAAGAATTCTTCAGTGAATCCTTTTATATTGTGATTGGATCTTCCTTCACACTCTTTCTTCCCTGATTGGTTATTTTCACCTTTACTAATGGTTTGTCACAGCATCACTTATATAATACTTTTAATGTTTTGTTTCAGTGGTTGAATGGAAAACCAAAGTAGGTAACTTAGGGAAGAACAGCCTTCTCTTATTGAAATGAAGGCTGTGAATAACCACCAAGTTCCCCTGAGAAGGGATCAATTTCACCTTAATATATTTAACACAGGCATACATCATCATGGCTTAAAATGTTAATAATTCCCTAACGAGTAGAAAATTATTAAATAATATTTAAAATCAGTAGAATAAAACAAGGAAGATTCTAGATTATGCTCATGTTTTAACCTAAAGCCCAAACAAATCATGGATTCATAAAAAATGTTTCCCATGCTTTTCAGACTGGACCCTATTTTACCAAGTAAATAGGATAATGTATTTGAAAATATGTGGCAAATGATCATTGTTCAATAAATGTCAGTTTCCTTTTCCTGAATATTCAATACCCATAAAATAGAGCCTGATTTCAATAATAGAAAAGGAAAATATACTCTGATTATTTTAGCGTTTCACTGGGTATCATTTCATCTTCAAGTTATTTTAGTTTGGTTCAACCTAAATTTGCAAAGCAACTACCAAGTGCCAAATTGGGCCATGCATTGTTAAACCCCCCAAGAACTTGCACTTGAGGAGGTGACAACTTAGTAGGGAATGGGGTAATGGTTAAGAGAAAAACGATGAATACAATTACATCTGAGTACGGAAAATAAAATAGAACCATATTCAAGGAAGAAAGTACAGAGAAGAAAGTTATTAATTCTAAATCTAATACAATCCCAGCCACAAAAATTGAAATCATAAATCCATTTTCAGAACCTGAGGCCTCTTTTAGAGAAAATGAATACCTAGCATATTACTGGGTCATATGAATCTACTGTATGATTCACATTTGATGGTTTCTGAAACTTACGTATCTTAAAATCAATGTATACATTTAATATAGTGTTGCTTTTTTATCAGAATTTGATATTAAATCAATAGCACTTCATAATCAATGATAAATTAGAATCAAGGAAATATGGTATATATCAAGTTTGACTGGTTTCTTTTGGTAGCACAACCAGCTCCAAGAAAGCTGGCAACACACACAAAAATCCTGCATAGAGGACCACTCTAATAAAGATAGGGGATTGAGAACATAAAGTTACCTTCACTTCCTTCCAAACCTACACTAAAATGACAATAAACAATAAAAAGAAAACTCTCGAGGCAAAGAGAATTAGAAGACAACAAAATAATTATCAACAAAATTTTGGAGAGTAAAAAGCAGATGGACAAAAGGTAACTGACAATAGATTCAAAAAAGTAGAAAACCAAGTACATATGGACGGTAGATGGCTGAGAGACAAAGAGTTCATGCACTGGAACTCTAGAAAGGCTCAGAAACTGGAGGGACCAAATACTTTTAAAGGAATGCCTATGCTTAGGATTGAAAACAAGGGATCTGTTTGAAATTCTTTGTAAATAATACTTAGACTTTGAGGTGCTTTTCTCTGCCAGCATAGCTGGGCAATCCTTTCCTACCATAGAAGAAAACTGTAAACTGACTCTTGAAAGGTTGTATCAGAGCAACTACTTAAGAAAGAAAACATTACTGAAAGTAGAAAAGCTACTCTGAAAAGAGGGACAAAAGGAACTCTTGAAAATAAAAATATGTGAGCCAAAATAAATAATTCAAAAGAAGATTTGGAAAATAATGTTGAGGTTATCTCCAAGAAAGAAAAAGAAATGCATACTTACAGACACATGCATGCATGCACACACATGGGCAGAGACAGAGAAAGAAAAGGAATTTAGAGAAGCAGTCAGTTTAATCCTAACTTACAAATATGACTAAGGAAGAAAACAGAGACAATGGAAGGAAGGGAAGAAATTACTAAAGAAATAATACAAGAAAATTTCCCAGAACTGAAGTACATGAGTTTCTAGGTTGAAAGAAATTGCCAAGTACCCAACACAATTATTTGCAAAAGACTCACCCCCTAGGCACATCATTATGAAATCTCAAAACATTGGAGATAAACAAGTCTTAAGTTTCCAGAGAAGAAAAAAACAATGACAAAAACAGGTCACTTAAAAAGGATCAAGGCATCAGACTTCTCAACAGCAACACTGGAGCTAGAAGACAAAGGAGTACTGCTTTCGATTTCTGAAGGAAAATTATTTCCTACCTATAATTCTGTATGTAGCCCAACCGTCACCTCAGTGTGAGTTAGAATAAAGATGTTCAAAGAGGTAAAGTCTCAAAAATTAATTTAATTAATTGTACATTTTTTTTACAGGAAATTACTGGAAGATGTGTTCCACCAAAGGATACAATAAATCAAGAAAGAGGACAATATGGGATTCAGGAAATAAAGGATCTAATACAAAAACAAGGAAAAAGAATTTCCAAAATAGCAATGAAGGGAAATCATACAAGGGTAACTATATCTAAGGCAGACCGAAAGAAGATAGCAAACTCCAAGAATATTGCCAAGAAAAAATAAAATTGAAAGTTAACAGATTACCTAATGCATACAAATTTACTGAAAGATTTACACTTCTCCTGGGGAAGGTGGGAATGAGGAAATAATAGGTCTATAAAAAATAAGCAAATTTGAAAAGTAAGGCAAGTTTTTACTGCGCAAAAAAAAATTATATAAGAAAATGTAATCTTAGAACGTTACGTTGCTAAACTTTGATTATATACCGTTAGAATACTGTAGACACACAATTTGGATTAACCAAAAACCATGGTATATCTGTGTTGGAAGGGAGAGAAGTGTGTATGGGAGGGGTGAGTGCTAAGGTGGGGGTTAAGTTCTCTTCCAAAGTAAGAAGTTAGTACGTTAAAAACTAAAATTTTCAAAATGAAAAATAAGTAAGGCATGTTGTTTACAAACAGAGAGGTAAACACCAGAAGAAATAACTAAAGAATTTTAAGTGGTGGTCTGTGGAGAGTGCTGAGAAATGCAAATGGCGTTCATTGTTAGTGATAAGCCTTGTAGAACTCTGACTTTCTATACTATGTATGCGTGCCACTTTGATTTAAAGAAAAAGTTTCCCACCTCCTCCCACGTTTATTCAGAACACATATGCAGATGGAAACAGCAGTGAATGCTGAGTAAATGCTTCATCCCCGGTGCTTCACTCACTCCTGTGCTAATGCCTTTAACGTCTTGGTGGGCATCTTTTATTCTCCTTCAATTGATACTCTGTTTAACCACTGCAATAGCAACTAATCCTACTACTTCAACAGGCACTCACCATGAATTTTTCTGGGATAATTCACCACTTTGACTTTGCAACATTCCATGATGTCATCTGGCATTTAAAAATAGGTGCAAAACTGCTGAGCTGCCCACAGTTAGCATTTATTATTTAGGGATGAATATTCTGCAGAGTGTCAAGCTAACTTAAAGCATCAGGTAGACATTAAACACCCAACTACAGATATGGAGCTCAGGAGGGAAATCTAAAATAAAAATATGGGTTTAGGAGCCAATTATGTGTTTGAAGCCATGAACGTGGATGGTGAGAAAGGGTGGTAGCTAAAGGAGTTTCAAGACAGAGGGAGGGTTTATTTTTTAAGAGAGAAGAGACATAAACTATCAATTATTCTCATCACTCCTGCATTTGCAAACTCTTCTCCTATCTCCTCCTTTCCAGAGGAATTAGACAGGGCCAGGGCTGCAAAGAGCACAGCGTCAATACTTGGTTTTGGTGCCAACTCAGGCTGCAGCTGTGTGTCTGTAAACAGTACAGTTCAGAATTTGTCACAGATGGTACCAGCCAATGAGAAGGTGTCTAGGTATTCAAAGCAGGGTTTGCTATTTTTCCAGTAGTTAGTAAATATTATATGTCAGTTATTTTCTAACAAAAAAAAGATATACATATTTTAATTACAAAATATTTTTTAAATGTATGGCTCATACACTCACAAATGAGTGCATGGTGGATTTGGCATGAACACTGGTTTAACTGCATCCCCTTCTATGAACATTCCAATGTACACTTATATAAAGTACCTAATTTATTAGATTGATGTTTGACATGATTTAGTTATTTCAAACATCAGTTTTATGGTATGACTTTGTTACAAATTATTCAATATGTGGCATACTCAAAAAGTGCTTTAAATTAAAGATACTCAATAAAAGGCTTAATACTCATAAAACAATGGTCAATTCCTGAAAACTAAATTTGTGCTGGGTGTTGTTAACCTCCTATATACAAATCACTGATTATGCAAATAAGGAAATATGTGTAATTTGCTTTAGAAATTGCATTTACTTGTTTTTACATGAAAAATCTCTACGGTTTTAAAGTTATTCATTTTATGTTTGATCAAGAAGAAAGTTTTCTTCTCAGCTAATTAGAGTGTGCCTACTGTATGGTGAGTGCTTTATATGCATTTTCTCATTTAGACCTTAACAGCAACCATATGTGGCAGTATTTTCCTATTTTATAAAGTAGAAAGGTGATGAGCTATATTTATTTAATTTAATTTTATTATATTATGTTAATCACCATACATCATTAGTTTTTGATGTAGTGTTCCATGATTCATTGTTTGCATATAACACCCAGTGCTCCATGCAGTACGTGCCCGCTTTAATACCCATCACCAGGTTAACCCATCCCCCCCCCCCTTATAGAACCCTCAGTTTGTTTCTCAGAGTCCATCGTCTCTCATGGTTTGGATGAACTATATTTTAAACACAAATTTGTCTAATCCCAAAATCCATCATTTTGTCAGTACATGCTTCTTTCATTGTAGGGTATATTAAAACCATTTTTTAAAAAGTTCTGACTGCCCTACCTCATGTTTCAGCTGCTACAGCTGTCCATGAGGCTCAGAACCTTCCTCTGCAGATGCCTGTCACCCCTAAGCCAGAGGGAGAGGGTGTAGCCAGAACCATGTCGTGAAGACATTCAAACAGCCCATGAAGAAGACCACTTTGGGGGAGGGAAAGCTGGCGCCCTGGCAACAA
Source organism: Eumetopias jubatus (assembly GCF_037043125.1). Lineage (NCBI taxonomy): Eukaryota > Metazoa > Chordata > Mammalia > Carnivora > Otariidae > Eumetopias > Eumetopias jubatus. The sequence goes on along the minus strand of NW_028274815.1, from coordinate 58,555,735 downwards.
TCAGCACCCCCTTGCCAACCAGATGCTTGCGCCTCCTGGGACTTATATCCATGAGTTCCAGACCAGCCATCAGATCACTTCAATCTCTTGAGAGATCCTGAACCAGAACTGCCCATCTAAGCCACTCTCAAATATCTGATACACACAATGAGGATAACAAATGCTTATTTTTTCTAAGTTCTGATATTCTTTTATTAAATATATAAGCAATTCATTTTGAATGTGGGCAATCTTTCCAGTCTTACCAACAACTCCTTTCCCTTTCCCTTTCACTAATTTTCAAAGTTTTTTTCCTGGTAGACCACTTTTTCCTTCAATGAAATATTACACTAACTCCAACATATAAAACTTGTAAAAGTAGAGATGCTCTGGTTGAAGCAAGGTCCAGAGGCCCATCCCAACCACTACTACCAACAGGCCAAATGGTTACATGTGGGGGAACAGCCTTTATTTCTCAATTTCTAGTTATACTGCATTGCCTGGATTGACCTTCCATGGCTTAACTTCTTTCCCACATTTTGTCTTTTAACTCTGAGAATATTTCTTTGATTTTATCTTCCAGATTACTATTTCAGTCTGTAGTTAGATCTATTACATTGTTTTGCTCTTCTGATAATCAGAAAGACATATCTTGAACAACACAGGTTTGAACTGAACAGGCCCACTTATACCCGACGTTTTTCAATAAACACAGTATAGGGATGCTTGGGTGGCTCAGTCGGTTAAGTGTCTGCCTTCGGGTCGGGTCATGATCCCAGGGTCCTGGGATCAAGTCTTGCATCAGGCTCGCTGCTCAGGGAGCCTGCTTCTCCCTCTGCCTGCCTCTCCCCTGCTCCCCCTGCTTATGCTCTTTATCTCTGATAGATAAATAAATAAATAAAATTAAAAAAAATAAACACAGTACAGTTCTGTGAATATATTTTCTCTTCCTTATGATTTTCTTTATATATTTTCTTTTCTCTAGTTTACTGTATTGAAAGAATATAGTATATAATATATATATAAAATATGTGTTAATTAACTATTTATGTTATCAGTAAGGTTTCCAGTCAACAACAGGCTATTAGTAATTAAGTTTTAGGGGAGTCAAAAATTATACTCAGATTTTCAACTGTGCAGGAGGTCAGCACCCCTAGCCCCCATGCTGTTCAAGGGTCAATGGTATATATTTAGAGTTTTTTATTTCATTTTTTTTTATTTTATTTTAAGTGGGCTCCACACCCAATGTGGGGCTTGAACTCACAACCGTGAAATCAAGAGTTGCATGCTCTACCGATTGAACCAGCCGGACACCCTTATATATTTTTTTAAATTTTAAATCATATGTTTAATTTCAAAGATCTTTTTCTCATTGCTTCTTTTGAATCATGGTCTATTCTTGTTCCATTGTCTTCTGGAATCTCTCAAAAATTATTGATTAGAATATATTGTATATGCTCTTCTGTTTTTTGAATTATATGTTTCATCCAAATCAGTGGTTTGTTCATCTTGGCTCTTCTTTTTCCTGCTATTGGTTTTCTTAAGTGTCTGATGATCCTTGGCTATCCATTCATATTTCTAAACAAAAAGCTAAGTTTATGAATATACACAGCTGGCCCAGGTTTTCTCTATAGCCATCTAGATATCTACCCCATCTGGTCTCTTTCCTATACAGGAAGACTGACTGCTGGTATATTAGTGGCCACAGTCACATTAAGATGTGTAGGCTAGCCTACAGAGGCAAGCTGAGGAGGCTCCAAGTGACAAAAGAAGAGGAGTTTTACTCTGATTATGGAGTACTCTAACATACTTCCCTCGTGGGCGGAACTATCTTTCATTTTTCCTCCCATCCACATCTGTAACATAGATAAGTCCTCCCAAGTTACTTCATGTTCTACTCTTATCTTTTTTTTTTTTTTAGGATTTTATTTATTTATTTGACAGAAAGAGACAGAACACAAGCAGGGGGAGTGGGAGAGGGAGAAGCAGGCTCCCCGCTGAGCAGGGAGCCCAATGCAGGGCTTGATCCAGGACCCTAGGATTATGACCTGAGCCAAAGGCAGACGCTTAACAACTGAGCCACCCAGGCACCCGTTATACTCTTTTCTCATGTCCCTACAGCCACACTGAAAGCCTTTCCCAGATAGGTAGTTTATCTTATGTATGGCTTTTGAATTTCAGAAATGGACAAATGCCACTGCTGCCTGCTATCACTAGTGTGTGTGTGTGTGTGTGTGTATGTGTGTGTGTGTGTGTGTGTGCGCGCGCGCACGCAAGAGAGAGAAAGACAGACAGAGAGAGACAGAGAAAGGGAGAGAGGAAAGAATGGAGAATGCATGTGTATGTGCCAGATTTGAGGAGAAAGAACTGGGCAAGGAGAAATACTGTCTTCCGATTTAAGGCACATACCTTTAAATAATTACCCCTACTAGCAAGAACTTTAAACTTTTGAGGGTTTCTTTTCAGGGTTTCCTTTCATGCACAGTTGTTTTCTGTGCCACTCTGGGCTGTCATTTTCCAGCCTTCTGCTTTCTGCCTCTCAGGAATTCCTCACAATTTCTGATGGCACTATTTCCTGTCTTCCAACAGTGTTGAGAATTTATCTTTTAATTTTTCCGGTTTTAAAGAATTTGGAAAAGAAAGGGAAGTAGTGGCATCTATTCAAAAGTTATTTAGAACAGGAAAGACCCCTAGAATATCTATAAATTTAAAAGGTATAGGGCGCCTGGGTGGCTCAGTCAGTTAAGCATCAGGTCATGATCACAGGGTCCTGGGATCGAGTCCCACATCGGGCTCCCTGTTCAGCAGGGAGCCTGCTTCTCCCTCTCCTCCCCACTCGTGCTTTCTGTCACTATCTCTGTCTCTCTCACATAAATAAATAAAGTCTTTAAAGAAAATAAAAGAAAGATATAGTGGAGTAACGAAGGTTATAGACAGAACAATATTCAATCCTCTTGTCATGACCTACCTCTCCAAATTCATCATTTACCACTGTCCTCCTTAGCTCACTACAATCTAGAAACATGGGCTTTTTGTTTCTCCAAAAATGTCAATCTTATTCTTACTAGTTTTTGTGCTCTTCTTTTATGTGGAGATCTGATTCTTCTCATAATTCAGATCTCTGTGCATATGTCACTTCTTCCTACAATCTTCTCCAGTGATCCCCATATAAAATAGGACCATCCCAGTTTGTCACATCATTCTTTTTGATTTTAACTTTATTGAGTTTATCCTATACTAAGATAATCTTGATTATTTCTTTGCTTACTTGTCTGAGTACCTCGACTAGCATAAGTGCTACATAAAGCTGCTTTGTAACATCTTGCATTGTATCATATAAATATTCAATAAATATTTGATAAATGAAGGTTTGAGAAGACATAGCCATGACACAAGATCTCAGAAGTCAAGAGAGAAGAGGATAAAAATCAAAGTTGAAGAGTTAGCCATGAAAAGAAATGACTTATTTCTGAGATATATAGAAATGAAAGAAGGATAGAGATTAAGATGTTCTGAGGTATTGAGAGACAATCCTCTGTAAGTCTCCCATTTCTGTAAAAGAGGCGCTGAGTGTCCTTTGTTCTAGACTATCTTTTCAAGGATAACAAATAGCCCTGGAACATATAGAATGTTTCTTATGGATCAAAGAGCAGGCATGCTTACTTCCCATTATAAAAAATTTAGGTTCCCTAAGCTCAGGGTTCTTCTGTAATGCAACCCACTGCATGTACAGGTGTCATCTGACACTCTTCATGTCACACTAAAGAAACTGGGGTTCAGGGAACCAATGTAAAAATGCTAATATTTCAACTGCTCTATTGCTTTGAATAAAAACTTAACCTCTGGCTCAGGAATCTCATGTTTTCTACCAGCATCTATGAAACTGGCTAACTTACTAGTCTGCAAGTAAGGTAAAAATCTCAGACTCTTCATGCTTCTTGATGTAAAGTAGGGACAAAAAAAGTGAAACATTAAAGCTTGATAACTTATTTTTTCCTAATGAAGAATGAAGAGAGGTCTTCTGTTGAGGAAGGCAAGGAGAATAGGGGGAGGCTCAATATGATGATTTTAGATAAAAGTCACTGTGAGAAAAAGGAAAGAAAGCAAACTGGAAATGAACACCTCCACTTTCCCTGTTCCTTCCACCAGTTCACAAATACTGTTGACTTTTTTGCCCAATTTATATTAATTTCCTATCCTCTCCAGTGCTATAGTTTGATTTGGTTCTGGCCCTGTACTTCTTTTCTGGACTATTTCAATAATCTCTCCAAAGAACTCTCTTTGCCTCAACCTAACCTACTAATAGATTAATCTTATCATATCATTCTTCTATTTACAAGATACTGAAAATTACAGTAATGGCATGATCACTTTTTTTAAAAATTGTGAAATATATTATACATCCTAAAGTATAAGACATATAAGTACTATTTAATGAATAAAATGAATATCCTGTACCCACCATTCAGTTTAAGAAATAGAACACTACGAGTACCGTAAAATGCTCATGTCCCCTCCCACGTCACATCCTTCCCGTTCCCTCCTCCAGAAGTGACTTGCACCCTGAATTTTGGGTTACTTTCTTTCCTCAAAATAGATCACTACCTTATACCTATATATGTATCCCTAAAAAATATACTGCTGATGAATGGATAAACAAGATGTGATATATCGCACACACACACACACACACACACACACACACACACACACACACACACACACACAATGGAATATTCTTCGGCCTTAAAAGGAATGAAATCATTCTAGTTAAAATCCTCCTATGGCTTCCTATTGCCAAGAGCATAGAACTTTTAGCATGTCAATCATGGCCTTCATAATCATTTCCTTCTATTACCTTTCTAGTCCTACCTCTAACACCAACCCTAGAATTGTATGTCCCTAGCTGACATACCACTTGTTACTCCTACAGCCTTATACTTTCCTACCTTTTACTATGTTGCCCCTTTACCTGGAATATATTCCCCACCATTCAGTAGCTTCTTTACATGTGCTTTTCAGCTCGGAGGTGGTAGGCTGCTTCAGGATGAAGCTGAACATCTCTCCCAGATACTGGCTGACAGAAACCTATTGAAGTGGATGATGATCGGAAACTTTGTGCCTTTTATGAGAAGCGTATGGCCACAGAAGTGGATGTTGATGCTCTGGGTGAAGAATGGAAGGGTATGTGGTCCGAGTCAGTCCTGGCAATTACAAACAAGGCTTCCCCATGGAGCAGGGTGTCTTGACCCAGGGCCGTGTCTGCCTGCTGATGAGTAAGGGGCATTCCTGCTATAGACCAAGGAGGACTGGAGAGAGAAAGCGCAAATCTGTTCGGGGTTGCATTGTGGATGCCAATCATAGTGCTCTCAACTTGGCTATTTTAAAAAAAAAGGGGGAGAGGGATATTCCTGGACTTACTGATACTACTGTGCCTCGTTGCCTGGGGCCCAACAGAGCCAGCAGAATCCAAAAACTTTACAATCTCTCTAAAGATGATGTCTGCCAGTATGTTGTGGGAAAGCCCTTAAACAAAGATGAGAAACCTAGAACCAAAGCTCCCAAGATTCAGCGTCTTGTTACTCCACGTGTCCTCTAACACAAACGTCCCTGTATTGCTCTGAAGAAACAGCACACTAAGAGAAATAAGTGGCTGCAGAATATGTTAAACTTTTGGCCAAGAGAACAAAGGAGGCCAAAGAAAAAGACCAGGAACAGATTTCTGAGAGGCAGAGGCTGTCCTCTCTGAGAGCGTCTACCTCTGAAGTCTGAGTCCAGTCAAAAACGAGATTTTCTAAGAGTGACGAATAAATAAGATCAGACATCAAAAAAAAAAAAGTGTTTTCAGATGTAACCTCCTCCATGAAGCATTCCTGTTCCCTAGCCAGTCAGAAAAGATCTTTCCTTCATCCAAAATGACACAGCACTTCACCTGAATTTCCCATATAGTGTACATTTTCTACCATTATATTTCTACTCTAACTGCCTAATAACCTTTTTAATCACTTTCATCTATTGGTTTCACTCTCCTCATTTTCAACCTATCTTTCTCTAGCTGCCACTTCTTAGTATTTTTCACTGGGTTTTCCTCTGTCCATCTCTTAAATATTGAATTCTTCAGGGTCCTACTCAGAGTCCTCCAAGATCTCTTCTCTTTAGATCCTCCCTGCAAAACACCCCATCTACTCCAATTATTAGCTAACATGCTGATGACTCTTAAGTCACTAGCCCTCCTTTCCCTCCTGAGCAGCTAGTTTATACATCTACCTTCTATTGGCCATCTTCCACATTAACATGAAGTTCACCATTTATAAAACTGAATTCATATTCTTCCTTTTCTGATTCCTTTCATGATTCCAGTCACACTGAATGGAAGCACTATCCACCTAATTACCTAAGTTAGAAACTTGTCAATTTTACTACTATTTATTTCTGCTACAAACTCCACATCCTATCAATCATCAATTCTGTCACTGTTACTAGTTAAAATTTCAAAAATTCATCTAGTTCTTTCCAACTCTACTGATACCAAAATAGTTTATGACTCAAACACATCTGAATAAATTACCCAGAAGGTCCTTACTTTGTATCCTTGTCTCTAATCTAACTTCTTCTAACCCATTCTCCATACTGCTGCCAGCAAAAACAGCAAGAATCATGTCATTTCTCTGAAGTCTTAATGACTTTGCATTGCACCAAGGATGAAATTCCAATAGTACATAAGATCCTGCAAGAAATACTTCTTACTCACACCTCCAGCTTCATCTCTGAACACTGAAGTCTTAGAGTCCCATGAGTCATGCCACGTTCTCTAGTTGCTCTTTGCCTTTGTACATACTTCATGTGAAATGCACTTGCCTAGCCACACATCTAGTTCCCTTCTAACACATCACGGGGGTAACCCTTATACATGTTATGCCTCAGGTTAGCCAAAACTTTCTCCAGTAAGCTTTCCCCAACACCAGGCTCCACAAAGATTTGGTTAGATGGCCAAACCTAATTCCACCACACGTACTTTCAGAGTACCCTGTACATTCCCCAATCATAGTACTAATCAACTTACATACTTAGATTTTAATTACCTATTTACTTGTCTGTGTCCCCCACAAGACTGAAATCGACTTGAGCCCTGAGAGGTAACTTAATTACTCTTATAGAACATAGTAGATGTTTTATAAATATTTGTTGTCAAATCAATGAATCAATGTCTTATCTCTGCTAAATAAGAAGGTATGTCACTCAGTGGCAGAATCTGAGTACGATAAATCTGCAATCACCATATACTATGCTCAAAAAAACAAGAATTTAAAATAATTTCACAAAAGTCAAATAAGGCTTAAATTTCAAAGAACATGATCTGCATTCAAAATGATGGTTCAAAATGCTAAGAAAGGAACCCCAAGAGTCACACAGTCCAAACTCCTGTCTTTAATCAAGTAAAATAAAATCAATCCCTCAATTATATATGACCAAGTATTTATAAATTGTTGTTAGCAATATTATTTAAAGTAACATGTGAAGTTACAAAATTAGATATATAGAATCCCAAATAAGATGTAAAAATAAAAATTGACTCTAAGAGGCATCCATATTAGGAAAGAAATTAAACCGTTACTATTTGCAGATAACATGATATTATACATAGAAAATCCTAAAGACTTCACCAACACACTACTGGAAGTAATACATAAATTCAGTAAGATTACAGGATACAAAATTAATACCCAGAAATTGGTAGCTTTTCTATACATTAATAAAAAAGTAGCAGAAAGTGAAATTAAGAAAATAATCCCATTTACAAATGCACCAAAAAGAAAAAAATACCTCAGAACTTAACCAAAGAGGTGAAAGATCTGCCCTCTGAAAACTACAAAACATTGGTGAAAGAAACTGAAGACGACCCAAACAAATGGAAAGATATTCCATGCTCATGAACTGGAAGAACGAATATTGTTAAAATGTCCATACTACCCAAAGCAATCTACAGATTCAATGTAATCCCTATGAAAACACCAACAGCATTTTTCACAGAACTAGAACAAAAAAATCCTAAAATTTGTATGGAACCAAAAAAGACCTGGAATAGGCAAAGCAATTTTGAGGAAGAACAACAAAGCTGAAGGTACTAATCCCAGATTTCAAGATATGCTACAAAGCTGTAGTAATCAAAACAGTATGGTACTGGCACAAATACACATAGATCCATGGAACAGAATAGACAGCCCAGAAATAAACTCACACTTTATCTAAGACTAAGAAGATAGTATACAACAGGGAAAAGAGGCTCTTCAACAAATGGTGCTAGGAAAACTGGACAGGTATATACAAAAGAAAGAAACTGGACCACTTTTTTACACCTTTCACAAAAATAAACTCAAGTGGATTAAAGACCTAAATATGAGACCTGAAACCATAAAAATCCTACAAGAGAACACAGGCAGTAATGTCTCTGACATCAATCATAGTAACATTTTTCTCGGCATGTCTCCTAAGGCAAAGGAAACAAAAGTAAAAAATAAACCATTGGGACTGCATAAAAATAAAAAGCTTTTTTACACAGTGAAGGAAACGAACAACAAAACAAAAAGGCAACCTACTGAATGGAGAAGATATTTGCAAATGACATATCTGATAATGGCTTTATATCCAAAATATATAAATAACTTACACTACTAAACACCAAAAAACCTCCAAATAATCTGATTAAAAATGGGCAGAGGACCTGAATAGACAGTTGTCCAAAGAAGACACATAGATGACCAACCAACATATGAAAAGATGCTCAACATCACTAATCATTAGGAAGATGCAAACCAAAACCACAACGAGATATCACCGAACTCCTTTTATCAAAAAGACGAAAAATAACAAATGTTGATGAGGATGTGGAGAAAAGGGAACCCTCATACACTGTCAGTGGGACTGTAAACTGGTGCAGCCACTGTGGAAAACAGTATGCACGTTCCTCAAAAAATTTTAAAAATAGAAATACTATATGATCCAATAATTCCACTGCTGGGTATTTACCCCTCCAAAAAAACTCAAAAATATTAATTTAGAAGGATACATGTACCCCTGTGTTTATTGCAGTATTTATAGTAGCCAAGATATGGAAGCAATTCAAGTGTCCATTGATAGAAAATGGATAAGGACAATGGGGTGTGTGTGTGTGTGTGTGTGTGTGTGTGATAAATAAATACATATATATATATATTTCATAGCCACAAAAAAGATGAAACTGTGCCATTTGCAACAACACAGACCTCGAGGGCATTACGCTAAGTGAAATAAGTCAGATGAAAAAGACAAACACATTATGATTTCACTCATATGTGGAATCTAAAACAATAAACAAGTAAACAAAAAACAGAATCAGGCAGAGAACTGATGGTTGCCAGAGGGGAGAAGGGGTGGGAGGCATAGGCAAAATGGGTGAAGGAGAGTGGGAGATACAAGTTTCCAGTTACGGAATGAATAAGTCATGGGAAGAAAAGGAGCAGCATAAGGAATAGAGGCAATGACATTGTAATGGTGCTGTATGGTGATGGTAGCTCCACTGTGGTGAACACAGACAGCATAAAGTATGAACTTGTGGAATCACTATGTTGTACCTGAAACCAATGTAATATTGTGTGTCAATGATATTCAAATAAAATAAATTAAAAATAAAAACTGACTCACTACATATGAACTGATTCACTAATATGCTCGTGTAGAAAAATAAGAAACATTGAGAAAAGTGACTATCCTGTAGAATTAAGTTCACTGTAATCTACTTGAGTTTAGAGCTTTTCATCTTAAAATACTTTAAACCATCACTTAAAAATTAAAAATTCACTTTTGACAAATTGCTTTGGGTATTCAAAGGGAGAGAAATTCATACAAGCAAGGTTATCCAGCTGTGAAGATGATTTCTATACCCCAACAATTTTAGCATTTATTACTGACATATGCCTGCCTTAACTATACATCATCCAGTGTATTTTCTTTATAGCTTAATATCAGTCATCAAATCACTAGTGTCAACACCTTCTTTAAAAGCATTCATTCATGTCTCATTCAAGGAAAATATTTTTAAAGCATGTATTATTTTGACGTGTATTTTCAAACCAACAAGATCTCAGCAATTTATTAAGGGTTTACAGTTTTTAAAGCAATAAAGCTAGCAGAAAAGATGAAACTAGCTTGATAGAATTTCACTGTCCAATGGTTCTGAGAGTCAGAATCGTATTACTCCTAATGAAGTTAACATTTAAGAAAAGTAAATTATGTATTCATGGAAATCAGTCACTTTTATTTTGTTCTGAGATATCATATGAGGTGAGATGCAAAATATTTGTACGGTTAGTGTATGTTTTCAAAACAATACAGGTTTAGTCATTAGAATTCATGGGCTGGGGGCCTCTGGATGGCTCAATTGGTTAAGTGGCCAACTCTTGATTTCATCTCAGGTCATGATCTCAAGTCCTGGGATGAAGCCCCACATCTAGCTCTGTGCTCAGCAGGGAATTGGCTTAAGGATTCTCTCTCCCTCTTCCTCCGCCCCTCCCCCCACACACTATCAAATCAATCTTAAAAAAAAAAATTCACAGGCTGGTGTCTATTTCTCAGACTTTTCTGAATTTTCCTCTTTGCAATTCCTGAATACAAGTCTCCCAGAACTTTAATAAACTACTAAAGAATATTGTTTTAACATCTGTTGCTGAAATATTTAAAGGAAACCTATTTTTGGCAAACATAGCATTTGATGAGAAGTGAAACTTTCCCCAAATATATGCAATTATTAATTTTTAAAAAAATTTGTCTTTTCTTCTAAGACAGTGAACCCACAATTTACATTTATATAGAAAACTATGTTATCTCATTGCAGTCTTGCTAATTTTTCGACACCGAAAGCCCCTCTTTTCACTTGAAGTAAAAAGTGAAATAAGTTGGATGCAAGGTATATATTGCAAGGTAAAAGCAGATAAAACTCTTTCACATTGCCAAAATCTCTGTAACATATATTTAGAATAAACTGAGTATGCTGAATAAAATCTGCTCCACAAATAATAGTTAAAAATGAACTCTGGTAATACTTTGATTACTCCAAGTATTATCAAACTAATTTTTAGTAGTGTATTTCTTTCTAATAGTTGAACTATTATCTATAGGCAATCAGAGAATTTGAACCAACAATGCCATTTATTGATAGATGAACAGATTGGTAGATAATAGCTAATAAAAACTTCTTGAGTGATTCAGGACATGCTTTGTATTCCCTATTTCTTAAATACTCTAATAACTTCATATTTATTGTTATTCTAAATAGAAGCAAGTCTTTCTATTAAAAGGTTATGTTCCAGTAGCTTTGTAGTAAGTGCTATTTTGAAAAGCAATTAAATTTTAAAACAACTAGACTTTAAAAATCTATATATTGTTTTCTGTATCACTATTCAAGGTGGCTTAAAGATGATGTGCACAATTCTATTCAATACAAAGACAGGTTTCTTATATTAAGAAATAGTATTTGATTTACAAATTATTTTTATAAGTAAGACATAAATATTTGTCTATTTATTTGACCTCTGTTAACATTCCTCTAAAACATCAAAGTACTTCTTTTTCTTTTATAACTAGGTTAAACTCCTACAAAGTTAGGTCACTAACAGCTAGTGTAAACAAATTAATGAATTAAAAGAAGGTACAGAATTCAGAAAGTTCATTACATAAAATGTTCACTTTTGGAGCAGATAATTATGTACACTCTGTTCAAGTAAAGCAGAAGTAGAGAAAGCAGCTTGTTGGCATCAAAGCCTCCTCTTACGGTTGGCTAAGGAATGGACATGGTACTTGCAAGAGGCACCTCTAACCCTTCAGAAATAAAGGAATGCTAATGGTGGGCCAGAAAGCATGTAAGTGTGCATTTTATATTAGATATGTTAATAATTATGTCTCTATATGTGATTGTTTATGTTAAATACAAAATGAAGAAAAGCAGCAAGTTTATTTTCCTAATTAAAACATGATTAAATTCTGTATTTCAGTTTTTAATTGGTCCCATTTTTATTTAATAAGCATTGAAACTCAAATGGGTTTCAGGAATGCTTTATCATTTTCCAACTGCACCAAAGAGTTCTTATTGTCAGGATTTATAATTCAATACAGTATGTAATAAAGTAATAATCATACATGGTCTTTTATTTCACATAATTCTTAATTGTATAATGTTGAAAAAACTTATTTCAGATTACTTTCATATTGTTCTTATAATAATATTCTTTCCTGTTCTGTCAAAATCATTTAACATTATGGAATATAGAGAACAAATATTAAAATATATAGCAAATATTTTGATTTTGCCTCAGTTGGTATTAAAGTAGCAAATGCTAGGTTTCTGCCCTTTTCTTACCACCTTCTCTGATAGACAAATACATTAAGATGTTTAAAAGTAAGGGTAGAAGAGTCTTGTAAAAGCCAGATGAGTTAATAATTTCAAAGTAATGAGACCATGATCCAATTTTTTTTTAAACACCGCTGTCAAATCTCTTTGGGCTAAATTTTTGGTTGCATGTGAAAATTAGCCATAGTAATCCCATTACCCTAATGAGTATTCTATATGTAACTCCCCACGCTTTAAATATAAGTCTTGCACAGTTTCTTTCAATTATCTAAATAAATATGTATATACATAACACAAAATCCAAATTCTTTATAAAACTTTAACAAGCTTATATAATGTACATAGATACGTATATTTACATATCAGTAATATATATACACTACATACACACACAAAAACACATTTATATCTCTACACTCCACCAGTCTTTTACATAGCTAAGAAGTTGAGTTATAGTCATTAAAAGGATTATCCAAAATAAGTGCCTGCATAGCAATATCTTGAACGAGGTCTGAATGAGCTATATATTTAACAGAGCGTGTCAAATGTGAGGATTCCTATTCTTAAGACTATATGTATTACTTAAATGAAACGGTTTGAAGCTTGAATACCGCATTCAATAATACAGGCCTGGGAAGGAAGCACTTTTTTTTCTTCCTGAAGTGAATTTGATGCTTCTGAAAGACTGACAGATTTGGAAGAAAAAGTATAGCTTTAAACTAAATTAAGTATTCACAGAACAAACACTGCAGCTGCAAGAGCAATTCAAATTTCCTATCACCAATGTTTCAGTCCTCTTTTTAAAAGAACGATTTCTGAGGTCAGAGGTTACTCCCATTTTCATGGCTATTCAGGCCCCTGGCTAATATAGCTAACATGGGTACCATTAAATAGTGACAATTGTGAAAATGGATATATCTGCAAGAACAGCAAGTCATTTTATAAAGGCTGCCAACTACTATAAAAATAGTGATTTTTCAATTCCACAAATTGTTTCTATAACATTTTATCTAAAAATGACTCACATGACTCAAATATTAATTGGTATTTTTTAAACAAAATATTAATTACATGTTACATTCCAAAAGTTTCAAAGGGGATTGTGAAAATAAATTTAAAATAAAAATATATAGCATCAAATAAGCCATGAGCATGGCCCAACCAGTCAGACTCTGATGTATGTATATCTGTGAACACATATACCCATTTCACGAAAAGAAGGAAAATGACTTTATTCATAAGTAATGAAATAATATTACATCAAAATAGATATATCAAAGATTCAAAAAAGAATACTAAAGGTGGTAGCCTTGAGGAGAATTATAATGTTAGGGTGAAAAAGTTTCATAAAACATAAATCTAAATTCTTAAAAATGTTGTAATCATTGCACAGTACATGGAAAATTAAGTTTTAAAACAAAGTTGTTTTAGTACATTAAGTGAAACTTAAAATCAGTTTTGTATAACTCTGTATCTGATAGAGGATATATGATTCAATTAGAAAAATAACATAAAAATACACATATAATTTGTGTAATTCTATCAGTTATGGAAGCCTATGGAAGTACTTAAATTGATTCTTATTTTTCTGTGATTACTGGTGAATGTTTCAAAATGATAAGATAGTTTCATTTTTTGCTTCCAAAATATTGAAAGGCATTTAAATATAACTGTAACTGAAACAACATTATTCATTAAATTGGTGGAAGACATAAATGACTTTAATTTGAAAAAGAACTGTATCTCAAATGGGAAAAGAACCTAAAAGGGAAAAAAAAATTCAAAATAAGACTTAAAACTTCAAATATATATCTGAATAGAAATACTTTCCTTTCTTCTCTTTAATATACAAATAAATCAATAATAATTATTTTTCATTTCAGAAACTCAATCTTAAATTTACTAATTTAGTGACCCCAACCTACACAGGAATGCAAGGTTTTTTTTTTTTTAATGGGTAAAAGAAAACAAAACATGCCAAGAGGAAAGCTACCTTTCAAGTTTTAACTTACCAATAATCACTTGATAAGATAAACCATAATATTAATTATAATTGCTGAAATCCTATGGTATTGTCAAATTATTTGAAATAGTAGAGTGTAAGCCAGTTTACTTGTAGTCATACAGCAATTCAATATTGAAATATTTATAGAAAACCAAATTGTATCAGTTTTCTTTTTTGTCTTTTGTGGAGTTGTTTTTCTTTCTATAGTTGGTTAAGCTTAAAATGCAAAGCAAAGAATACACAAATACTTTGAAGCCTTTGTGATCTAAATCACAAGATAGGATCCATTTGAATTCCAGAACAATTAATAAGAGAGCAAGATTCATCCATGCATTTTAATATTTAATATTTCCAAAGACTTTCCTCAAACCAGAATTTTAATTTCATCCTCCTGCCTTCCAAAAAACAAAAAAACCTTCCATACTTCATTACATGGTCCTTGCACAATTGCACCACCTAGTGTTCACTAGGCAACAAACCTACAAATTTTGTAAAGCTTTCTCAATATTTAAAACAAACAAAAACCACCACCATCACCATCAAGACACTACAGTACTACATCAACCATCCAAACTTTAACTTGTTATCTTGTTTGGCTTATAAAAGTTTAACAAATTAATATGCATAAAATGATTTTAATTGTGATTTAAATAATCTAAATGTACTGAGGTAGGATCCCAATTCTGAAAATAATGTGTTTCAAATGTGCTCAAACTGATTACATATTACCTCAAAAAGAATCACACTTAAAAATCTAGAATGTGAAAAAAAAAAATCTAGAATGTGTTTCAAAGCCAAAATTAACAGAGACAAATGAGAATGGTGGATGGCCTCTTCATAGTCAAAGGCAATGGCATACCTTCTCTTATCTTCTACTTCTTTGGCTTCCTGAGAGTAACAGGGTAGGCTCTTGTTCCTGTTCTCCACACAGAATCACATTTTAAAGACTATGTTAACTGTGTATAAGAAAGACATACTACTGGGCAGCCTGGGTGGTGCCATTGGTTAAGCATCTCACTCCTGTTTTCTGCTCAGGCCCTGATCTCAGGGTCTTGAGGTCAAGCCCCATGTTGGGCTCTGTGCTCAACATGGAGTCTGCTTTAGACTCTCCCTCTCCCTCTGCCCTCTGCCCTCTCCGCCCCGGGTTTCTCTCCCAGCTCTCTCTCAAATAAACAAATCCTTAAAAAAAAAAAAAAAAAAGACATACTACTATATTTATACTACTATAATTATTTCCTCAGTAAATATTAGTTTTGGAATTAATGTTTCTATTATATTGTTGAGCAACAACTTCTTTAAATGTGCATCCATGAATGATAAAATGTCAGTTATATTAAATTTACAATATTAACCTCACACTTATTTAATAATATATATGATGATAAGTCATCTTTACTGCTCTACATGGTAATCAAACATAAATGATAAACTGTTCACATGAATTACTGTAATCAACATTGCCTCTCTATAGTTAAAACCAAATGTTTCTAAGGTAAATTGGAGGGAGAGAAAGGGAAACCCAGGTGGAAAAGAAAAATACTCGAAGGCCCTACCAAAGACATTAGATCTACTATTTATACTTGGAGAGACAAACCTATTCCTTTTCTAGCAGCAGGGTGCCACGGTTGTAGATTACAGAATTCCCTGGCTGGTAAGTATACCAGTCCTCCAACTTGCCAACCTCCAGTGTTGAAAGCCAGGAGAGAGCCAAATACACTTTGGCTTAGAATAGTAGCTAGTGTTAAAGTGTGTTAAAATGTGTGTGCGTGTGCCTGTGTGTGTGTGTGTGTGTGTGTGTGTGTGTGTGTGAGAGAGAGAGAGAGAGAGAGAGAGAGATGGGTGGTGGGGGGATGGGAAGGGAGAGGGAGACACACACATGAAAATGGAGGGCTTCAATCCAAAATGAGAACTAGTCTAGGTTCCCCACTTAAACAGCTAAGTATGCAATCAAATCTTAGGATGGTGTCTATTTCCCTTTGTTCTCCAGCACTAGGCCTCTATCACCATTCATTTTCTTATCTCTTAAATCCACTCTGTGATAATCTACCCTTTCTTTTGTCTTTGGACATTTCATTTTTCATTTTCCCTAGTTGAAGGGTATGACCTATATAGTTTATCTGTCTAAAGCTAAACATAGAAATGATCCAAGAAATATTCTTGGCCACAATATCAAGCAGAGCTCAGATCTACCTGAAAACATTGTTTATGGATTACCTCATAATCTCTAAAGACTGAAAGTACACAAAAATATGACACCTCCGTGGCAAAAAATGGGAAACTGGTCTGCAGAGGTTTGCTCTTCGAGCTCTTCTAATTGTTTCTGACATATTCATTAGATTAGTATTCCTTGTCATGAGAACTGGGCTCTATGGTAATATGAGGGGTACTGTGAAATGTGGGTATGGTTCAACAACTTTTTCTAACTTCTATAAAACTTACTAAAAACTTTCCCTTTGCTACACTGGTCCAGAGATCCCATGATCCTAGAGGCCAACTCATAATAAATTCTCGTAAGATTCTGAAAGCCATGGCTTTGAAGATCCTGAGCCTAACCTAGAATCCCATGGCACCATAACCACTAAAATGTTGTGGGGTACATGTTCAACAAAGCAGAAAGATTAGAAAGGATGCTTGTGAGAGGTTTAGCCTATAATTAGGTCAGTAAAAAGATGAGGGTGATATTTATTCCCATTCTTCCTGCACAATAAATGAAAGCGGTGAATGCTAATATGTATGTGTGTATACATATATACATACATATAAATATATATATATTTATGCATAAACTATGTGGTAATAGATAACTCAGAACCTTGAACATGAACTCAGAGAAGAAGAGTAATGTGGCTTTTAAATTCAAAAGAAGGCAGAATGTAGGCCTGTCCAAGGTAGGGAATCTAATAAACAACCATTCCCACTGTAAAGTTTGAACCCTGAGGTACTACATTCTCAATGTAAAAACAAAACAGAAGTAAACCCACCCAACCCCTCTTATCCCTAGAAGACTTCAAAGAAAGTTATCTTGGGACTAAAAGTTACCAAAGGATCCTGCTCCTGAGAAACTACAGCCTGAAGTCAGCCATCACATAGAAATACAGTCCAAATTCTCTTGACCTGGGTGTCCAAAGCATTTTAAATTTTGAATTTAGCCCAAAGTGGTCCCAGACCGGTAAGTGATTTCTATGGCAGAAGCAAACATAATTCCTCTTTAAGGAATGAATATACACTTTCATTCCAGTCCTCAAAGGCTTCCCAAAATCAATTTTTCAAATAAAGAATGACAATACATCATGAACAAGAATCAGCAAAGGCAACAGAAAGCAGAAACAAACTCAAAGAAATATGTTGGAATTACTAGGTACAGGTTATAAAATAACTATCCTTACTATATTTAAAGAAATAAAAACCCAAGTTGAAAATACTGCAGAGAATAGTAAACTATTTTTTTAAAGACAGATTTTAGAGAAAAATAAAACTCCAAGAAATAAAAAAAAAAAACATATTTATTGAAATTTAAAACTCAATGGAAAAAATTAACAGCAGAATAAAGAGCTGGAGGGGTGCCTGGGTGGTTCAGTTGGTTAAGAGACTGACTCTTGATTTCTACTCAGGTCATGATCTTGGGGTTCTGGAATCAAGCCCTTTTTAGTGTCAGGCTCTGTGCTCAGCATGGAGTCTGCCTGTCTCTCTCCCTCTGTTCCTCTTCCTGCACCCACTCTCTCTCTCTAAGTAAATAAAGTCTTAAAAAAAATTTAGAGTACAAAGTGAGAAATTATTTAGTATGTCTGATTATTGCTCAAAAACGACAGGAGAGACCAGGGCAGAGGCAAAATTTGAAGGAACACAAAGAAATTTCTCACACTGATGAAATATAATAATCTACAGATTCAAAAAGCTCAACAATCCAAAGATGAATTTAAAAGGAAATAAAAATTCATGCACAGAAACATCACAGTGAAACTGCAGAAGGCCAAAGACAAAGCCAAGATCTTAAAAGCAGTTAGACAGACTGACTTAAAATAAGCAACAATTAGACTGACAGCTGACTTTAATAAGCCATAAGAGAAACCATGTGCTGAAAGAAACTAAACTGTGATCCTAGAAATTTAAACTCAGTAATAATATTTTTCAAGAATGGGGGCAAAATGAAGACATTTTCAGACAGACAAACAAAACCTGAAAGTCTAGTACCAGCAACCTTTGAGAACAACAATTCTGTGAATATACTTTAAGTAGAAGGAAAGTAATCCTACTAGATGGAGATCTGAGATGCAAAAAGGAAAAAAGAAAATTGAGAAATGCAAGTATGAAACCCTGTATTAAACCTATAATAATTTCTTTTGAGATTTCAAAAAAAAAGAATTGAAATATAAATCAGCAATAACATATAAGTCAGCAGGTAGGCAAAAGTAATTAAAAAGATCTAAAGTTGGGGGTGCCTGGGTGGCCCAGTTGGTTGAGCGTCCAACTCTTAATCTCAGCTCAGGTCTTGATATCAGGGTCATGAGTTCAGGCCCCGAGTTGGGCTCCACACTGGACGGGGAGCCTACTTAAAAAAAAAGTCTAAGATTGTTATATTATCTGAGAAGAAAATAGAGGCATTAGTTGGCTTTGATCTTGAAAAGTACGATATTTGTAATTTTTAGGATACCCACTAAAAGAAGAGAAATGAATATATAACTTCTAAACTAGCAGAAGGGGAATACGAAATGATTTTTAAAAATCAACCCAACAGGATGCCTGGGTGGCTCAGTTGGTTGGGCGACTGCCTTCAGCTCAGGTCATGATCCTGGTGTCCCAGGATCAAGTCCTGCATCGGGCTCCCTGCTCAGCAGGGAGTCTGCTTCTCCCTCTGCCATTCCTCCCTCTCATGTTCTCTCTCTACCATTCTCTCTCTCTCAATAAATAAATAAAAATCTTAAAAAAAAAAAAATCAACCCAACAGGGATGCCTGGGTGGCGCAGTCGGTTAAGCATCTGCCTTCAGCTCAGGTCATGATCCCAGGGTCCTGGGATCAAGTCCTGCATCAGGCTCCTTGCTCAGGGGAGAGCCTGCTTCTCCCTCTGCCTGCTTGTACTCTCTCTCTCTCTGACAAATAAATCTTTAAAAAAAAAAAATCAACCCAACAATGATAACACACACCTATTAGAATGGTGAAAATCCAAAACACTGACAACACGAAATATAAGAATCTGAAGCAATAAGAACTCTCAATCATTGCTGGTTGGAATGAAGCTACACTGGAAGAAAGTTTGGCAGTTTCCTACCAAACAAAGTATACCCTTACAATATGATCCAGCAATCACACTCCTTGGTATTTTATGCAAAAGAAATGAAAACCCTTGCCCACACAAAAACCTGCGCACAGATGTTTATAGCGGCTTTATTCAATATTGCCAAAACTTAGAAGGAACCAAGATGTCCTTCAGTAAATGGATAAACTGTGGTATATCCAGACAATGGAATATTACTCAGCACTATAAGGAACTGAGCTATCAACACATGAGAAGACATAAAGAAACCTTAGATGCATAATATTAAACAAAAGAAGCCAATCTGAAAAGGCTGAATCACTGTATGATTCCAATTATATGGCATTCTTTACTATAGATAGTAAAAAAGATCGGTGGTTGTCAGGGATTGGGGGAAGGGAGAGATGAATAGTGCACAGAAGATTTTTAGGGCGGTGAAACAATTCTGCATCATACTATAATAGTGGATAAGTTTATCATACATTTGTCAAAACTCAGAGAATGTACACCACCACAAGTGATCCTAATACAAACTACGGACTCCGGGTAGTGATGTGTCAATGTAGGTTCATCAACTGCAACCAATGTGCCATTCTGGTCTGGGAAGCTATATGTCTCCGTGTGGGTGGTGAGGAGCAGTGGGTATATGAGAACTTTCTGCACTTTCTGTTCAATTTTGCTACAAACCTAAAACTGCTCTAAAAACTATTTTTAAAAAAATCAATCAATGCAAAAGAAGGCAAAAGAGGAAAGAAAAAGAAACATAAAATACGAAAGACAAGAATCACAAAATAAGACAGTAACTATGAACCTAAAAATATAAGTAATTACATCAACTGTAAATGGATTAATGGCTCTAGCTAAGAGATTATCAGACTGGATAAAACAGAAAAACCAAAAACAAACAATGACATTTAAAAGAGATATATCTAAATATAAGGATACATAAAAATTCAACCTAAAAAGGAAAAATGATTTACCATGAAAAGACTAACCAAACAATGACTGGTACAGTAACATTAACATTAAGCACACATAAAAAGTAAGACTTTAAGGTAAAAGGCATTACTAGAAATGAAGAGAGTCAATTCATAATACTACAGGTTCAGTTCACCATGAAAAAAAATTTATAATGAGTATGCATCTGATAACACAACTCCAAACTATATAAAACAAAAATAGAATTAAAAGGACAAATAAATCTATTTTCTAACTGAATAAACAGAAAAAAAAACTGGACTACAGAGAACTAAAAAATACCATAAACAAACTTGTCTCAATGGACATACAGAGACCACTATATTCAAAGGCTAAGGAATATACACTCTTTTCAAACTCAATTTGGAATTAAAAAACCAAATGGAACAAGTCTTCACAAATATCAAAGGATTTAGATCTTATAGAACACATTCTCTGATTAAGCTAGAAATCAACAACAAAAATGGAACTAAAAGAAATCTCCATGTGTTAGAAATCAAGAAACATACTTTTGTATAACCACGAGTTAAGGATAAAAATCAATAGGAAAAAAGTATTTTGAAATAAACATGGATGACCCTGGAGGACATTATGCTAAGTGAAATAAGCCAGACACAGAAAGACAAGTATTACATGACCTCACTTTTATGTGGAATCTAAAAAAAGTCAAATTCGGAAAGTAGAATGGTAGTTAACAGAGACTGGGAGGTGGGGGGAAAGGAGAGGTGTTATCAAAAGATACAATCTTTGAGTTTAAAATGTTAAGTTCTGGAGACCTAATGTACTGCATGCTGACCATAGTTAATAATAAGGTATTGTATACTTGAAATCTGCTAAAAGAGTAGATCTCAAGTGTCTTCACCCCACACACACAAAACAACAACTATGGAAGGTGATGGACATATCAACTAATTTAATTGTACTAATAATTTCACAATGTACACATATATCAAAACATCATATTGCATATCTTAAATGTATACAAGTTTTGTCAAAAATAAGTTAATAGTAAGCTTTTAAAGGAGCTACAAAGTAAATTCAAAGTAATTAGAAGGATACAGCAAAAATAGCAGAAATTAATAAAATCAGAAACAGAATCAACAAAGTACTTTAATAGAAACTGGAAAAAAATTACTAGATCATTATCATAAAAGATGTTTTAAAACTATTCCCATAAACAGTTAAGAATTAGAAAGACATAAGGACACTCCCAAATGAATGCTAGTCTACCCAAGATTCTGATTTGTAGTTTCAAATGGTAAGGAAGGAAGATCTGAAATACGGCAGTTAATTAAGTAGGAAAGATGTTCTCTCCCAGTTTTTCCTTTCCTTTCCTGTCTCCCACTGTTCCCCTCCATGCCAGACCTTTCTGCAGTACCCTATGAATATCCTCTAAATCTGTCCTTAACATCCTCAAATGCACTGGCAGGTATGTCTCTCCTCCCCCTACTCTAACTCCTGAAATGAGAACTCCTGAATATAATGTTACTTATCAAGGACCAAAACTGAAGCCCTTATCTTCACCAAGCAAACTTGTCCATCTTTTTTGTGGTTCCAGTTTTAGTGAATGTTCACTGAATTGCTCAAGGAAAAAACTTAGATTGTTCTTTACTCTTTCTCCCTTGCTGTTTACATCCAATCAATATCTACTAAACTCTACTTTATAAATGACTTTCAAATTGATGTGAATCTCTTCTCTAAAATAGCATCATTTATTCTAAGATTTCAAAAACCAAGACCCTAAAATTCATGATTTCTTATAAACAATACAAACTTTCCCTACTTCCATAAGAAAAACTAGGTTAGCTTTCATTTATTTATCCATCCATACTGAACTATGTTTAAATGAAGAGGAGAAATAACAACCCAATATCCCAGATATACAAAGAACTATAAGAGAATATTATGGAAAAATTATTTGCCAACAAATTGGACAACCTAGAAGAAATGGATACACTCCCAGAAACACACAAGCCTCCCAAAACTGCATCAGTGAAGAACAAAATTTGAACAAACCAATTAGTAGCAACAAAACTGAATCAGTGACCAAAAAACTCCCAACAAAGTCCAGGACCAGATGGACTCACAGGTGAATTTTACCAAACATTTATAGAAGAGTTAATACCTATTGTTCTCAAACTATTCCAAAAAACAGAAGAGGAAGGAAAGCTTCCAAATTCATTCTATGAGGCCAGCATTACCCTGATACCAAAATCACATAAAGATACTACAAAAAAAGAAAACTACAGGCCAATATCTCTGATTAACATAGATGCAAAAATCCTCAACAAACTATTGGCAAACCGAATCCAATGATACATTAAAAAAATCATTCACCACAATCAAGTGGGGTTTATTCCAGAGATGCAAAGGCAGTTCAATATTCACAAGTCAATCAATGTGATACATCACATTAACAAGAAGAAGGATAAAAACCATATGATCATTTTAACTATGCTTAGTGTCTCCCGTATTTAAAAAAGGAGAACAAAACAAAAACCCCTATACTCCTATTTCCTTCTACTCCTAACTGAATTATTTCAATTAATTCATTCACCCAAGATCCCTTGAACATTTGACATATTCCAGCCACTGTGCTAAGAAATGAAAAAACAGACTCTCTGTGCTAAACAATTATCCAGATTGCTATACAAGCCCCTTATTTAAAAATATTGTATAGCACAGGAAAAATAAATCCAGTAGATCTCATTCTTCCAAAAAGAGGACTTTGGGATATCAGATCAAGGGTGTCCTTAATAACTGCAGGTGAAAGCACAACATGTGATCATACAATAAAAATATTCATAGGTAAGAAAAAAGATAGCTAAGTAGAATTCACACTGCCCATGACTTGAACCCTAGCCCTATGGGATGCAGAGGCTTAAACCACAGAACCAAACTTTTCAGGGTAACACAAGAAATCAGATTCCTTGGAGTACCGCCACTGCCAGCCTTATCAGGACTGCCACCTATGAACCCTCAAACCCTAATCTGCCAGACATTTCATATTTTCCATTGAGAGATCTTTAGACTTCAGAAATACCTGGTTCTAAAGGCTATGAGTTCATATTCCAATTGTCTTCCATTTCAGAAGGGCCCCGTTCAAATAAAGACCTAACTACACCTCAGCCAGTCAACCTGAACAATCAAGTGAGATAGATACAGGAATTGGTGGTGCCATACCTAGGGTGCAAAGGAGCAACCATCCATTCCTCAAAGAGTTCTAATAACTAGGGTGATTTTCAAGTGAGGATGTAGGCAGGGATTCAGATTCACCCAAGGGGCTTTGTCAAACTACACCCTAAAGATTATGATATGAAATATGCTTTGGGATACCTGGGTGATGCAGTTGGTTAAGCATCAGCTCTTGGTTTCGGCTCAGGTCGTGATCTCAGGGTAGTGAGATTGAGCCCCGCATTGGGCTCCACATTCAGCGTGGAGTCAGCTTGAGTTTCTCTCTCCCTCTCCCTCTGCTCCTCCCCCCATGTTCGCTCACTCTCACGCTCTCTCTCAAATCTTTTTTTTTTTTAAAGTAAGCATTTACTTTCAAACCCAGCAATCCTTCTAAGAATGTCAAAAATAAAAAATGTCAAAAATACAAAATGCCCAATGCAATTCACTGCAACATCATTTATAATAGCAAAGTAACAGAAGCAACTCAAATATCCATCAAAAGGGAAATGGATGAATAAGCCATGGTATATCCACACAGTGGAGTTCTATTTAGGCAGCTTTAAAAAGGAATACAAGGTATCTCTATATACTCCTACAGTTTGATATCCAGGATATACTGATTAGTGAAAAAAGCACAGAATGTATGGTATCCTGCTTTTTATCTACTAAAGAGATATACAAATGCTTATTTTTTTTTAAATGGAAGCATAAACCAAAAAGTAAAAAAAAAAAAAAAAAAAAGGTTACCTAGAGAGTAAGAGAGATGCCAAGCTGAAGTAGAAAAGAATGAAGTTAGATTTCTCTACATGTACCTCGTTTTATACATTTGATTTGGGAACCATGTGATGGTTTACAAAACTATAAGATGTAATTAAATAAAAGTGAAGGGGAGGGGCGCCTGGGTGGCTCAGTTGTTGGGCGTCTGCCTTCGGCTCAGGTCATGATCCCAGAGTCCTGGGATCGAGCCCCGCATTGGGCTCCCTGCTCCACGGGAGGCCCCCCTTGTGTTCCTGCTCTCGCTATCTCTCTGTCAAATGAATAAATAAAATCTTAAAAAAAAAAACCTTAAAAAAAAAGTGAAGGGGAAAAAGCCATTCTCCCAAACCAAAAGCAAAATGAAGTTCAAACAAAGAGGAGCATCTTGGGAAGATGGTGGAGTAGGAAGACCCTAAGCTCACCCCATCTAGATATCACTCGCATCCATGTAAGTAAACCAGAGAGTGAACTGAAGGCTGGCAAAACGAACTCCACAACTAAATGTAGAGAAGAAGCTACAGCTGAGCAGTTAGGAAGAGCAGAAACAGTGGTCAGGAACTGCCCACAGGAGGAGGGAGCTGGGGGAACAAAACAGAAACTAAAAAAAACCAACAGAACAGATCAGTGAAACTAGGATCTGGTTCTTTGAAAAGAGCAACAAAATCTATAAACCTTTAGCCACACTCGCCAAACAAAAAAGAGAGAACCCAAATAAATAAAATCAGAAATGAGAGGGGAGAAGTCACAACTGACACCACAGAAATACAAAAGATCATAACAGAATATTATGAAAATTTATAGGCCAACAAATTAGACAATTTAGAAGAAATGGATAAATTCTGAAAAACATATAACTTCCCAAAACTGAATCAGGAAGAAAGAGAAAATTTGAACAGACTGATTACCAGCAATGTAATTGAATCAGTAATCAAGAAAAACTCCCCATAGGGGCGCCTGGGTGGCTCAGTCAGTTAACCGTCATCTGCCTTCGGCTCAGGTCCTGCTCAGCAAGAAGTCTGCTTCTCCCTCTCCCTCTGCCCCCACCCCTGCTTATGCTCTCTCTCTCTCTCTCAAATAAATAAATAAAATTAAAAGAACAACAACAAAAAACTCCCAGCAAACAAAAAGTCTGGGGCCAGACAGCTTCACAGGTAAATTCTACCAAACATTTAAAGAAGAGTTAACACCTATATTTCTCAGACTATTCCAAAAAACAGAAGAGAAAGGAAAACCTCCTAATTCATTCTATGAAGCCAGTATTACCCTGATACTAAAACCAGATAAAGACACTACAAAAAAAAATTACAGACCAGTATCTCTGATGAACATAGTTGCAAAAATTCTCAACAAAATATCAGTAAAACAAATCCAACAATACATTAAAAAAAAATCATTCACCACGATCAAGTGGGATTTATCTCTGGGATGCAAGGGTGTTTCAATATTTGCCAATCAATGTGATATATCACATCAATAAAAAAGGAATGAAAACCATATGATCATTTCATAGATGCAGAAAAAGCATCTGACAAAGTACAACATCCATTCATGATAAAAACTCTCAACAAAGTAGGATTAGAGGGAACACACATCAACGTAATAAAGGCCATAAATGAAAAACCCAAAGAAAACATCACACTCAATGGGGGAAAACAGAGAGTCTCCCCTAAGGTCAGGAACAAGACAGGGATGTCTACCCTTACCACTATCATTTAACATAGTACTAGAAGTCCTAGCCACAGCAATCAGACAAGAGGAAGGAATAAAAGGCATCCAAATTGGTAAGGAAGAAGTAAAATTTTCACTATTTGCAAATGATATGATACTATATATAGAAAACTCTAAACACTCCACCAAAAAACTACTAGAACTAATAAATGAATTCAATAAGGTTGCAGGATACAAAATCAACATACAGAACCTGTGGCATTCTTAGACACTAATAATGAATCAAAAGAAAGAGAAATTAAGAAAGCAATCCCATTTACAATTACACCAAAGATGATAAAATACCTAAGAATAAAGTTAACCAAGGAGGTGAAAGACCTATACTATGAAAACTACAAAACATGGACAAAAGATATTGAAGATGACACAAGTAAGTGGAAAGATATTCCATGCTCATGGACTGGAAGAACACATTAAAATGTCCACACTACCCAAAGCAATCTAGCAATTTAACGAAATCCCTATCAAAATACCAACAACTTTTTTCACAGAACTAGAATGAACAATTCTAGAATTTGTATGGAACCACAGAAGACCGCAAATAGCCAAAGCAACCTTGAAAAAGAAAAACAAAGCTGGAGGTATCACAATCCCAGATTTCAAATTATACTACAAAGTTATAGTAATCAAACTAGTATGGTACTGGCATAAAAACAGGCACATAGGTCAATAAAATCACATAAAGAGCCCAGAAATAAACCCATGTTTATATGCTCAATTAATCTTTGACAAAGAAGGAAAGAATATGCAATGGGTAAAAGACAGTCTCTTCAACAAAGGGTGTTGAGAGAACTGGGCAGCTACCTGGAGAAGAATGAAACCAGATCACTGTCGTACACCATACACAAAAATAAACTCAAAATGGATTAAGGACCTAAATGTGAGACCTGAAACTATAAAAATACTAGAAGAGAGCACAGGAAATAATTTCTCTGACATCAGATGTAGCAAATTTTTTCTAGATATGTCTCCTAAAACAAGGAAAATAAAAGCAAAAATAAACTACTAGGACTACATCAAAATAAAAAGCTTCTGCACAGCAAAGGAAACAACAAAACTAAAAAACAACCTACTGAATGGGAGAAAATATTTGCAAATGACATTTCTGATAAAAGGTTAGTATCCAAAATATATAAAGAACCGATACAACTCAACACCACAAATAATCCAATTAAAAAATGGGCAGAAGACATGAACATACGTTTCTCCAAAGAAAATATACAGATGGCCAACAAACATATGAAAAGATGCTCAACATCACTCATCTTAAGGGAAATGCAAATCAAAACCACTATTAGATATCATCTCACAGCTGTCAGAATGGCTAAAATCAACAACACAAGAAACAAGTGTTGGCGAGGATGTAGAGAAATAGGAACCTACTGGTGGCAGTGCAAACTGGTGCAGCCACTATGGAAAACAGTATGGAAGTTCCTCAAAAAAGTAAAACTGGAACTACCCTGTGATCAGTAACCACATTATGGGTTGGGGTTACCCAAAAAATACAAAAAGCACAAACTCAAAGGGATACATGCACCCTTATGTTTATTGCAGCATTATTTACAATAGTCAAAATATGGAAACAGCCCAAGTGTCCATCAATAGATGAATGAATAAAGAAGATGTGGTGTGTGTGTGTGTGTGTATGTATACACACATATATGTATGCATATGCAATGGAATATTATTCAGCCATAAAAAAGAATGAAATCTTACCATTTGCAATAACATGGATGGAGCTAGAGTATTAATGCTAAGCAAAATAAGCAAGTCAGAGAAAGACAAATACCATAATTTCACTCATATATGAAATTTAAGAAACAAAACAAATGAGCAAAGGGTAAAAAAAGAGACAAACCTAGAAACGGATTTTTAACTATAGAGAACAGATGGTTACCAGGAGATTGGTGGGGAGATGGGTGAAACAGGTGATGGGGATTAAAGAGTACATTTATCATGATAAGCACTGAGTAATGTACAGGATTGTTGAATTACTATATTGTACACCTGAAACTAATATAACACTGTATGTTAACTATACTGGAATTAAAAGAAAAAACTTAATTAAAAAATTTTAGATAAAATAACAGATAAAAAAGAAATGAAGTTCAAACATGCCAAAAATTACTTTAAGTGACTTTAAAACACAGCAATTTGCTATTCATCCCTAATGGAATATCCTAAGGGAGGGAGAAGGGAGAAATTCAAAATTCCTGTTTTTGATAGTCATATTGATAGTAATGATAGTGTTATACTAAAATCCTATCTCTTTTAGATTAACTTTAAGTAATTATGTTGATTTTCATTTAGAACCAAAATTTTCAGCATGAGAAAAGATACAATAAATAAAACCAAAGAAGTTAAAAACCCTGTCTTAATTTGAGCCAGAATATCAGTAGGAACACATGATGTATTTCTTCCCCCCAAAAAAATACATATTTCCTAGCTCTATCCATTAAGAAGGCTTAGAAAACAATAACCAATCCAATAATGTGCACTCCTGCCCAAATTGTGGCCTCTACATATATTTCCAAAAGGACCAAGGCTCCCTGGAGAAATGACTAATTCCAAGTCTAGAACAGGAAATCTTCAAGATGGGCCTCAAACATCTTATCATACCTGAATACAAGGAAGCTCTCAAAGACCATGAGGATTGTGTCAAAATGATTCAGAAGCCAACTTGAAGGAATTAACACTTTGGAAAATAGTTGTGTTGGACATTGTCTCCTAAAACTGAACATTCATATAGCATATGGCCTAGCATTTCTTTCTTTTTTTCTAAAAGAAAATTTCTTTCTTTTTTTTTTTAAGATTGTATTTGTTTATTTGACAGAGAGAGAGACAGCGAGAGCAGGAACACAAGCAGGGGGAGTGGGAGAGGGAGAAGCAGGCTTCCCGCCGAGCAGGGAGGCCGTTGCGGAGCTTGATCCCAGGACCCTGGGATCATGACCTGAGCCGAAGGCAGCCGCTTAACTACTGAGCCACCCAGGCACCCCTGGCCTAGCATTTCTAACTTATAGGTATGCATTCCCCAAAACATGTACTAGAGATGTATAAGAATGTACTTGTCTTCAGAATACCAAAACCTGGAAACCCAAATGTCTACCACCAAGACAATAAATGAATAAACCATGGAATATTCAGAGTACCATACGGCAGTTAAAACAAATGAACCATAGTGACATGCAACAATATGAATGAACTCAGCAATATAACATTAAGCTTTGGGTTGTTGCCAGAGTCACTGCTTCCCCCCTCCCCCACTGCCCCAATGGTAAGTTTACAGATGCCTATTAATTATTTTGAAAGTAATACTCAAAAGAGGAAAAAAAAGTTTGCCATCCTGAGTTTTGGGTATTTTAAAAATCTGTCTGGTCAAAAATACAACTACTATAATGGCAACAGATGTTGGCCATAGTGATCTTAGATAATAAAACAATTAAGCCCCAAAATATATTAAAAGCAAAATGTTGGCATAATGTTTGGGTTCCTAAAAGCAACTACACACATGTGAATTATCTGCTCAAATCAGATGTACCCAATTGAAAGGATAATGAATATTTTTTTATAATCTAGATTTCTAGTTGCCCTTCTTTAACCTATCCCCAACATATTCTTCCTTTTTTAACTCTTCTTAACCTAGTAAACAACTAAGCATAAGTAACTTTTTACTTTCTTTAAAACAACACATTAGGGGTGCCCGGGTGGCTCAGCTGGTTAAGCATCTGCCTTCAGCTCAGGTCATGATTTCAGGGTCCTGGGATCAAGCCCCCACATCAGGCTCCCTGCTCAGCAGTGAGTCTGCTTCTCTCCCTCCCTTTCCCTCTGCTCCTCCCCACTGTTTGTACTCTCTAATAAATAAATAAAATCTTTAAAAAATTATATTCTATATTCTATTAAAAAGGTAAGTGCTATATTATACTCCCCCAAAGAAAATTGTAAAAATTTATTTCACTGGTATCACATTTAAATAGGAAGTGTTTGGGAATGCTTAAACTGAACAGAATGTTGAGAGATAACATCCTTTATAAAAGATAAATTTTCTCTATTCATTTTCTTTTATGTTGTTTTTCCCAGTTATTCCAAGAGAAAAAAGTATACCTACTCCAACTCATTTTGAAAAATCATTTTAATTTTAAAGATTCCAAAAAGTAATAATGGTATGCCAATTTTAAAGGATTTATATCCATTTTAGGTAATAAGTGCCTAAAGGATAACTGTGTACATTAAAAAGTAATTCAACTAAAAAGACAGCTAGGCACTGTCAGAAAGACTGGGAGGTACAAATACAGTATCTCCTCTTTTGGAGTTTACAAATTAGTTGAGAAGACAAAAGGGTACAGACACAAATAAGAAAACAAAAATGCAGAAGATTTAAGATTAAATGTCAAAGAAAAGGCTTTAACAAACAAGCTGTAAGATGTCTTAATACAGAGAAATCACTGTGGACCAAGAGGACTAGAAACAGCTTCCCAGAAGAAAGATACCCACAATGTATTTTGATAGATGAGCAGCAAACATTCAGAAAAAAAGAGGTGAGAGAATCACATGTAATTAGAAGCAAAAATTTTTTTACAGGGTAAAATAAATACAGATGTGTCAAGATGATTTCTACAGGGTAGTAAAGTTAAGAAAGTAAGAAACATAGGTTACCACTGAACTACAGAAGAACACAAATGCCAACTAAGGTATAAAATGCAATCTGACCTGTGTAGGCCTAATGGCAGTGAAAGGAAAGCATCCAACGCACTTTCACTGATAACTGGGGTAAGCAATGAAATTTTTAAAGCTTTCAGTTTCACTGCACACTACCAGAATGGGGTGGGAAGTGGGGAGGGATATAATGGATATAAAAAATAAGCTTGACTTAACTTTATTAGCTTTTCCCAAGTAACAACAAAATCACAAATGAATAATGTGAAGTATTCAACTGTTAAATTTTATTTATGAAATATGATACAATTTTTTCTTTTGTTCTCTTTAAAGACTAAGCATTTATTTCAAAGTTATGGAAAGTATTTCCCCCATCTTGGTACATGTCCGAGCCAGTTATTTTGTAGCTTTGAAGTTCCTTCAAGGTCTGTCATCTGTTAAGGTCAAGAGATAAATGCCTGAGGTGTTTTGTCCTCTAGGATGCTATTTTTCCTTAATGCATCTCTGTTTAGAAATAATTTATGTACTTTGGACGACAGGGTATTTTTTTAAGATAAAAAAAAATCAAAAGTCCCATGTCAACCTTGTTATATTCAAGGCACAACTGTCCATACATCTATTTTGTATAAATACTCAAACTCACCTTTGCATCAATCCGATCATTTTAAAATTAAAAAAAACAAAAAACAAAAACTTGGGGCACCTGGGTGGCTCAATGGGTTAAGCATCTGCCTTCGGCTCAGGTCATGATTCCAGAATCCTGGAACTGAGCCCCAGGCTGGGCTCCCTGCTCAGCAGGGAGTCTGTTTCTCCCTCTCCCTCTGCCCCCCCCCCGCTCATTCATGCGTGTGCGTGCTCTCTCTCTCTCTCTCAAATAAATAAATAAAATCTTAAAAAAATTAAATTTAAAAAATGTTTTTCTTGGTAAGTAGAGCATTCAATGTAAATTAGGTCATAGGGATAATCAACTTTTGAAGATAGTATTTCTTTAAAAATGTACTGTGAAATAACTTAAAACAGAAAAGTGGCAATATAGTACAAAGAACTCCTACACACTCTTGACCCAGCTTCCCCAATTGTTAACATCTTACCTCATTAAACTTACATTCACTCATATATACACAAATATTTTTCTGGTCCATTTGAAATTACGTTGCAACATGATGTCCCATTAAGACTACTTTGTATATTCCCTCCAATTAAGGACACTATCCTACATAACCATAATACAATCACCAAAATGAACAAATTAATTTTAACGTGATTTTAGGATTTATTTTTTTTATGCATTACTTCCTGGCTGAAGTCTTTTATTATTTTTTTATTATGTTCAGTTAGCCAACATATAGTACACCATAAGTTTTTGTTGTAGTGATTTTATCATTTAAACCAGAGACCCAATTCAAATTTCACCAGTTGTTCCAATAACATGGAATCCAATAACATGATCCAATTCAGATCATGTTTTGCATTTCATTGTCACGTCTCTGTGGACGACTCCAATTTGGAATGCTCCTTCAGTTTGTCTTTGATAACCTTGACATTTCTGAAACATAAACGCTGCTACATCATAGAATGTTCCTCATTGGGATTTTTCTAACGCTTCCTTGTCATGAATAGATGCAGCTTACGTATTTTTGGCAAGAATATCATAGAACTGAGGCTATGCTCTTCTAGGTTCATTATCAGGAGGCACACAATGCTGACTTGTCCAATTACTGGGGTTGGTAAATTTTGTCACTTGTTAAGATGATACTTGCCTCAGTAAAGTTAATAAGAACTTTTTTCTTATTTAAAATAAGGGCACCTGGGTGGCTCAGTTTTTAAGCCTCTCCCTTCCGCTCAGGTCATGATCCCAGGGTCCTGGGATCAAGCCCCGCATCGGGCTCCCTGCTCAGCGGGAAGCCTGCTTCTCCTTCTCCCACTCCCCCTGCTTGTGTTCCCTCTCTCGCTGTCTCTCTCTGTGAAATCAATCAATCAATCAATCAATCAATCAATCTTTAAAAATTTAAAAAAATTTAAAAAAATAAAAATAATTACTAAGCATTTTATGGGGAGATATTTTGACTATGCAAATATCCTGCTTTTCATCAAACTTTCACTCACTATAGTATCCACTGATAATTTTGCCTAAACAAATTATTGCTATGAGGGCTGCCAAAGGTGATTTTTTTTTCTTCCAGAATTTTATTTAAATTCAACTTAGTTAACACATGGTGTGGTACTGGTTTCAGGAGTAGAATTTAGTGATCACTTACATATAACATCCAATGCACATCACAACACATACTCTCCTTAATGCCCATCACCCATTTAGGCTATCCCCCACCCATCTCCCCTCCAGCAGCCCTCAGTTTGTTCTCTATAGTTGAGTTTATTATGGTTTGCCTCCCTCTCTGTTTTTATCTTATTTTATTTTTCTTTCTCTTCCTCTATGCTCATCTGTTTATTTCTTAAATTCCACATATGAGTGAAATCATATGGTATTTGTCTTTCTCTGACTGACTTATTTCACTTAGAATAATACACTCTAGTTCTATCCACATCATTGCAAATGGCAAGATTT
This sequence comes from Eumetopias jubatus, assembly GCF_037043125.1. Lineage (NCBI taxonomy): Eukaryota > Metazoa > Chordata > Mammalia > Carnivora > Otariidae > Eumetopias > Eumetopias jubatus. Next base: position 58,522,262 of record NW_028274815.1, on the reverse strand, counting down.
CACTCTTTTTGATGGCTAAGTAATATTCCGTTGTAGGTATATGTGAATATATATGTATGTGTGTGTGTGTGTACATATTCCATTATATGTATGTGCATAAACATATATATATATATATACACACACCACATCTTCTTTAACATTTGGGGTCTTTCCATATTTTGGCGATTGTGGACATTGCTGCTATAAACATTAGGATGCATGTGCCCCTTTGAATCTATTTTTGTATCCTTTGGGTAAATGCCTACTAGTGCAATTGCTGGGTCATAGGGTAGTTCTATTTTTAATTTTTTGAGGACCCTCCATACTGTTTTCCAGAGTGGCTGCACCAGTTTGCATTCCCACCAACAGTGTAAGAGAGTTCCCCTTCCTTCGCATCCTCGCCAACATCTCATTTCCTGGGTTGTTAATTTTAGCCATTCTGACAGGCCTGAGGTAGTATCTCACTGCGGTTTTGATTTGTATTTCCCTGATGAGGAGTGGTGGTTCTGCATTCTTTCATGTGCCTGTTAACCATTTGCATGTCTTCTTTGGAGAAATGTCTGTTCATGTCTTCTGCCCATTCCTTAACTGGATTATTTATTTTCTCAAGTGTTGAGTTTTGTAAGTTCTTTATAGATTTCTGATACTAGCCCTTTATTTAATATGTCATTTGAAAATACCTTCTCCCATTCTGAAGTTTCTCTTTTAGTTTTGTTGATTGTTTCCTTCACTGTCAGAAGCTTCTTATCTTGATGAAGTCCCAATTGTTCATTTTTGCTTTTGTTTCCCTTACCTCTGGAGACATGTCCAGTAAGAAGTTGCTATGGCCAAGGTCAAAGAGGTTGCTGCCTGTGTTCTCTAGGATTTTGATGGTTTCCTGTCTCACATTTAGGTCTTTCATCCATTTTGATTTTATTTTTGTGTATGGTATAAAAAAGTAATTTTTTTTACTTTTGATGAAATTCCAGTTTCATTCTTCTGCATGTCACTGTCTACTTTTCCCAACACTACTTGTTGAAGAGAATCTTTTTTCCATTGGATATTCTTTCCTGCTTTGTCAAAGATTCATTGACCATATAGTTACAGGTCCATTTCTGGATTCTCTATTCTGTTCCATTGATCTATGTGTCTGTTTTTGTGCCAGAACCATACTGCCCTGATAATTACAGCTCTGTAATACAGCTTGTGATGCCTCCAGCTTTGGTTTTCTTTTTTAAAACTACTTTGGCTATTTGGGGTCTTTTCTGGTTCCATACAAATGTTAGAATTGTTTGTTCTAGTTCTGTGAAAAATGTTGGTACTACTTTGATAGGGATTGCATTGAATGTTGACTGCTTTGGGCAGTACAGACATTTGAACAGTATTTGTTCTTCCAATCCATGAGCATGGAGTGTTTTTCCATTTCTTTGTGTCTTTTCAGTTTCTTTCATCAGTGTTTTACAATTTTCAGGGTACAGGTCTTTTACCTCTTTGGTGGGTTTATTCCTCGGTATCTTATCAGTTTTGATGCAATTGTAAATGGGACTGATTCCTTGATTTCTCTTTCTGATCTTTCATTCTGGTGTATAGAAATGAAACAGATTTCTGTATGTTGATTTTATATCCTGTGCCTTTGCTGAATTCATGTATCATTAGCAGCAATTTTTTGGTTGGAGTCTTTCAGGTTTTCTATATACAGTATCATGCCGTCTGCAAAGAGTGAAAGTTTGACTTCTTCCTTGCTGATATGGATGCCTTTTATTTCTTTTCCTTGTCCATTGCTGAGGCTAGGACTTCTAGTACTATGTTGATTAACAGTGGTGAGAGTGGGCATCCCTGCCATGTTCCTGACCTTAGGAGAAAGGCTTTCACTTTTTTGCCACTGAAGATATTACCTGTGGGTCTTTCATATGTGGCCTTTATGATGTTGAGGTTGTTTCCTCTATCCCTACTTTCATGAGGGTTTTTATCAAGAAAGGATGCTCTGTTTTGTCAAATGCTTTTTCTGCATCTATTGAGAGGATCATATGGTTTTTATCCTTTCTTTTATTAATGTGGTATATCATGCTGATTGATTTGTGGATATTGACCCACTCCTGCAGGCCAGGAATAAATCACACTTGATTGTGGTGAATAGTACTTGTAAATATACTGTAGGGTTCAATTAGGTAGTACCTTTCTGAGAATTTTTGCATTCATGTTTATCAGGGATACTGATCTTTCGTAATTCTCCTTTTTAGTGGATCTTTGCCTGGTTTTAGAATCAAGGTAATGCTGGCCTCATAGGATGAGTTTCAAAGTTTTCTTTCCATTTCTATTTTTTGGAATAGTTTCAGAAGAATACATATTAATTCTTCTTTAAATTTTTGGTAGAATTCACCTGGGAAGCCATCCATCCTGGACCCTTGTTTGTCAGGGAGATTTTTGATTACTGATTCAATTTCTTTGCTGGTTATGGGTCTGTTCAAATTTTCTATTTCTTCCTGCTTCAGTTTTGGTAGTGTATGTTTCTAGGTATTTATCCATTTCTTCCAGATTGCCCAATTTATTGGCATATGATTGCTCATAATCTTCATTATAATTGTTTCTGTTTCTGCAGTGTTGGTTGTGATCTCTCTTCTTTCCTCTGTGATTTTATTTATTTGGGTCCTCACTATTTTCTTTTTGATAAGTCTGGCTAGGGGGTTATCAATTTTGTTAATTCTTTCAAAGAACCAGCTCCTAGCTTTGTTGATTTGTTCTGTTTTTTTTTTTTTTATTTCTATTCAGTGATTTCTGCTCTAATCTTATTTCCCTTCTTCTGCTGGTTTTAGGCTTTATTTACTGAGAACTTCCCTAATCTGTGGGAGGAAACAAGCATTCATGTCCAAGAGGCAGAAAGGACCCCCCCCGACCAAGAACTGTGAACAGATCAATGTCCCAACATATAATACTACAACTCGCAAATCTTAGATCCAAGGAAACAATCCTGAAAGCAGCTAGGGGGAAGAAATTTCTTACATACAGAGGGAAGAACATCAGAATAATGTCAGACCTGTCCACAGAGACCTGGCAAGCCAGTAAGGCCTAGCGAGACATATTCAGGGTACTAAATGAGAAGAACATGCAGCCAAGGATACCTTATCCAGCAAGGCTGTCATTCAGAATGGATGGAGAGACAAGGAGCTTCCAAGACCAGCAGAAACTGAAAGAATACGTGACTACCAAGCTGGCCCTGCAAGAAATATTAAGGGGGGTTCTATAAAAGAAAAAAGACCCCAAGAGTAATATAGAAAAGAATTTACAGAGACAATCTATAGAAACAAGGACTTCACAGGCAACATGACAATAAATTCATATCTTTCAATAATCACTCTCAACGTGAACGGCCTAAATGATTCCATGAAATGGCACAGGGTTGCAGATTGGATAAAAAGACAAGACCCATCCATATGCTGTCCACAGGAGACTCATTTTGAACCTAAAGATACATCCAGACTGAAAGTGAAGGGATGGAGATCCATCTTCCATGCTAACAGATCTCAAAAGAAAGCTGGGGTAGCAATTCTCATAGCAGACAAATTAGATTTTAAGCTAAAGACTGTTGTTAGAGATACAGAGGGACACTATATCATTCTTAAAGGGTCTATCCAACAAGATCTAACAACTGTAAATATCTACACCCCCAACATGGAAGCAGCCAACTACATAAGCTAACTGTGAACCAAAATAAAGAATCATACTGATAATAATACTTTAATAGTAGGAGACCTCAACACTCCACTCTCAAAAATAGACAGATCATCTAAGCAGAAGATCAACAAAGAAACAAGAGGTTTGAATGATACACTGGACCAGATGCACTTCATAGATATATACAGAACATTCCACCCTAAAACAACAGAATACTCATTTTTCTCCAATGCACATGGAACTTTCTCCAGAACAGACCACATACTGGGTCACAAATCAGGTCTCAACTGATACCAAAAGACTGAGATTATTCCCTGCATACTGTCAGACCACAATGCTTTGAAACTGGAACTCAATCACAAGAAAAAATTTGGAAGGAATTCAAACACTTGGAAGCTAAAGACCATCCTGCTAAAGAATGTTTGGGTCAACCAGGAAATTAAAGAAGAACTTAAACAATTCATGGAAACCAATGAAAATGAAAACACATTGGTCTAAAACCTATGGGATACTGCAAAGGTGGTCCTAAGGGGGAAATACACAGCCATCCAAGCCTCACTCAAAAAAGAAGAAAAATCCTGAATACACAAGCTAACCTTACACCTAAAGGAACTGGAGAAAGAACAGCAAATAAAACCTAAACCAAGCAGGAGAAGAGAAATAATACAGATTAGAGCAGAGATAAATGAAGTAGAAAACAGAAAAACAATAGATCAGATCAACGAAACTATAAGCTTGTTTTTTGAAACAATTAATAAGATCAATAAACCTCTGGCCAGACTTATCCAAAAGAAAAGAGAAAGGACCCAAATTAATAAAATTATGAATGAAAGGGGAGACATCACAGCTAACACCAAGGAAATAGAAACAATTATTAGAAATTATTATCAGCAACTATATGCCAATATAAGCAATCTGGAAGAAATAGATGCCTTCCTGGAAACCTATAAACTACCAAAACTGAAACAGGAAGAAACTGACAATCTCAATAGGCCAATAACCAGTAACGAAATTGAAGCAGTGATCAAAAACCTCCCAAAAAACAGAGTCCAGGGCCAGATGGTCTCCCAGGGGAATTCTACCAGACATTTAAAGAAGAAATAATACCTATTCTCCTGAAGCTGTTTCAAAAAATAGAAACAGAAGGAAAACTTCCAAACTCATTCTATGAGGCCAGCATTACCTTGATCCCAAAACCAGGCAAAGACCCCATCAAAAAGGAGAATTACAGACTAATATCCCTGATGAATATAGATGCCAAAATTCTCAACAAGATCCTAGCTAATAGGATCCAAGAGTACATTAAAAGGATTATCCATCAAAACCAGGTGGGATTTAACCCTGGGATGCAAGGGTGGTTCAACATTCACAAATCAATCAACGTGATATAACACATAAACAAGAGAAGAGACAAGAACCACATGGTTCTTTCAATTGATGCAGAAAAAGCATTTGACAAAATACAGCATCCTTTCCTGATTAAAACTCTTCAGAGTGTAGGGATAGAGGGAACATTCCTTAATTTCATAAAAACCATCTATGTAAAGCCCACAGCAAATATTCTAATGGAGAAAAATTAAGAGCCTTTCCCTTAAGATCAGGAACGTGACAAGGATGCCCACTCTCGCCACTATTGTTCAACATCGTACTGGAAGTCCTAGCAACAGCAATCAGACAACAAAAAGAAATAAAAGGTATTCAAATTGGCAAAGGATACCATGTGGCAGGATACAAAATCAATGCACAGAAATCAGCTGCTTTCCTATACACTAACAATGTAACTGTAGAAAGAGAAATTATGGAATCGATTCCATTTATAATAGCACCAAAAACCTTAAGATACCTTGGAATAAACCTAACCAAAGAGGTAAAGGCTCTATACTCTAGGAACTACAGAACACTCATGAAAGAAATTGAAGAAGACACAAAAAGATGGAAAAACATTCCATGCTCATGGATCAAAAGAATAAACATTGTTAAAATGTCTATGCTACCCAGAGCAACCTATACTTTCAACACCATCCTGATCAAAATACCAATGGCATTTTTCAAAGTGCTGGAACAAACAATCCTAAAATTTGTATGGGACCAGAAAAGACTCTGAATCGCCAAGGAAATGTTGCAAAAGAAAAACAAAGCTGGGGGCATCACACTGCCTGATTTCAAGCTATATTACAAAGCTGTGATCACCAAGACAGAATGGTACTGGCATAAACACAGACACAGAGCAATGGAACAGAATAGAGCCCAGATATGGACCCTCAACTCTATGGTCAACTAATCTTTGACAAAGCAGGAAAAAATATGCAATGGAAAAAAAGACAGTCTCTTCAATAAATGGTGCTGGGAAAATTGGACAGCTATATACATAGAAGAATGAAACTCGACCATTCTCTTACACCATACACAAAGATAAACTCAAAATGGATGAAAGACCTCAATGTGAGACAGGAATCCATCAAAATCCTAGAGGAGAACATAGGTAGTAACCTTTTCGACATCAAACACAGCAACTTCTTTCAAAACCGTCTCCAAAGGCAAGGGAAACAAAAGCGAAAATGAACTTTTAGGACTTCATGAAGATAAAAAGCTTCTGCACAGCAAAGGAAACAGTCAACAAAACAAAGAGGCAACCCACGGAATGGGAGAAAATATTTGCAAATGACACTACAGATAAAGGGCTGGTATCCAAGATCTATAAAGAACTTTTCAAACTCAACACCCAAAAAACAAATAAGTCAAAAAGTGGTCAGAAGACATGAACAGACATTTCTCCAAAAAAGACATACAAATGGCTAACAGACACATGAAAAAATGTTCAACATCATTAGCCATCAGGGAAATTCAAATCAAAACTACATTGAGATACCACCTTATATGAGTTAGAATGGCAAAAATTGACAAGGCAAGAAACAACAAATGTTGGAGAGGTTGTGGAGAAAGGGGAACCCTCTTACCCTGTTGGTGGGAATGCAAGTTGGTAAACCTCTTTGGAAAACAGTGTGGAGGTTCCTCAAAAAGTTAAAAATAGAGCTACCCTATGACCCAGCAATTGCACTACTGGGTATTTACCACAAAATTACAGATGTAGGGAAGAGAAGGGCCCTGTGTACCCCAATGTTCATAGCAGCAATGTCCACAATAGCCAAACTGTGGAAAGAGCTGAGATGCCTTCAACAGATGAATGGATAAAGAAGAGGCGGTACATATATACAATGGAATATTACTCAGCCATCAGAAAGGATGAATACCCAACTTTTGCATCAACATGCATGGAATTGGAGGGTATTAGGCTAGTGAAATAAGTCAAACAGGGAAAGACAATTATCATATGGTTTCACTTATTTGTGGAACATAAGGAATAGCATGGAGGACATTAGAAGAAGGAAGGGAAAAATGAAGGGGGGGAAATCGGAGGGGGAGACGAACCATGAGAGACTATGGACTCTGGGAATCAAACTGAGGGTTTTAAGGAGCGGGGGGGAATGGGTGAGACCGGTGATGGGTATTAAGGAGGGCATGTATTGCATGGAGCACTGGGTGTTATACACAAACAATGAATCATGGAACACTACATCAAAAACTAATGATGTAATGTATGGTGACTAACATAACATAAAAAAAAGAAAAAGAAACCAAAAATCTGAGGGTTTCAGAGGGGAGGGGGGGTGGGGGATGGGTTAGCCCAGTGATGGACATTAAGGAGGGCCCATGTTGTAATGAGCACTGGGTGTTATATGCAAATAATGAATCATGGCACACTACATCAAAAACTAATGATGACTAACATAACATAATTTTAAAAAAAGAAAATTAAAAATTAAAAAAATATTCAAAAAATTCAAGAAGTATTCAAACCCTGTAAGATGAACTATATATACTTAAGACATCTAGGAGCCACTGAAGTAAATAGGGTGTCAGTGGTTTAGTACTGTGCTTACATTCAATTTACTTCTGAATCTCTCACTTTGTCTAACCAGTGCCTTGCTTATTGTAAAGTCTCAAAAAATTTTAAAAATTATTATATTGCAAGGTAATCTAAAAAGCAAGCAGGAAATCAGTATATAAAACCAAGAATCCCACATTAGTTAAGCATCTATTTTCTTAAGATTTTAGTTCTTTTTTAAGTTTTTATTTATTCATTTAAGTAATCTACACCAAACATGGGGTTCAAACTCACAACCCTGAGATCAAGAGTGCACCGCATGCTCCTCTGACTGAGTCAGTCAGATACCCCAAGTATCTATTTTTAAAAAGCACTAAATTCTATTACAGTTTATACAATTGAAGAGAAAAGTTGTAAGTCTGGTCATATTGAATAAAAAATGAAAATACAATTCAAAAGTTAGCATAGAAGGTTGATAAATCAAAAACCAGAACTATCTTTGACACCTCCCTCTCTCTCACCACCCATGGTTACAAAAACAACCATTACCCAGTCTTGTCTATTCTATATCTTAAATATTTCTGAAAGTCCAGTTCTCTCCATCTCCACTGCCATCATCATCTGCCACCTCTAAAACTGATTATAGCCTCCCCAACTAATCTATATTTAATACCTTCTCTATGCTGCAGGCAGCTCCTTTATGATGTAAATGGATCCTGCCCCTCTCCATCTTCAAATCCATTCCAATTCCCCTTTGTTGTTCTTTACTTGGCCTGCAAGTCCTTGAGTGTATTTCTTCCAATTTCTCCATTTTCACTGCTCCCACCTTGCTAAGCTTTAGCTTCTCTGGCTTCCCTTAGGCCCCCAACATACCAGCTCTTCTCCACCTGAAAGTCCTGGCACATGATAACCCCCTTTAGGGAACACTCCTCTCCCTACTTTGCTTTTATTGCAGCTTAAATATCAGTTGCTAAAAGGGGCTTTCTCTAGTTCCTCCATCTCAAGGAGATATTTCCTTGCTTTTATCCCCCTCATAGTCCATATTCTTTCCTTTCATAGCACTGATAACAGTCTGAAATTCAATACTTGTGTATTTATTTTATGTCTCTGAACTCTACTAAACTAAAGTTTCTTAAAGGCAGAGACATCCATTTTAGTTGCTGATTGTATGCCCCATGACTTATACAATGCAGGCATCTAATAAATGCTTAAATTTTTGGAAAAAATAAGTAAATTTTTACTGATAAGTAAGCTTTCAAAAGGACAGGACTGGGAAGTAATAAATTTAAGTGTATAAATGGGTCTCTCATAAAAGATAATGACAAGCTTTTTCCATTTCCATTATGGGTAGAATAGAATAATAATAGCTAAAATTTTTAAATGTTTACCATGTTTCAGGCACTTTATATAGATTAATTCATTGATCCTTAAAACAACCATACAAGGTAGTTTGCAGGTGAGGACCTATGGCCAGAGAGGTTAAATAACTCCCAAAATCACAGAGACACGAGAAAGTTGGGAGTTTTGAAGCTGGTTCAACCACTATGCTTTCTAGAATATAAGGAAACAAGTTAAACTATAATATAATTAGTTTACATAAGAAAACAGGAAGAAGTCTCTGACTGTGGAAACTACTAAGGAGATTCCCGAAGTCAGTCCTCTGAAGAGCTTAAAAAATTCCATGAGAGCTTCTCATGTGTACTGGGAGACAAGTACAAAAATGTATATGGTGGCAATGTTTGAAATAGTTAAAAATCAGAAACAACCCAAAGGTCTCAGTATACAGCAGATAACAACATGATTGACTCTCAACTATACTGAGCAAAGGAGCAAGCTGAAGAAAAATACCTATGATTTCATTTATATAAAATTTTAAAATGATCAAAACTAAACACATGACTTAAGATATAAATGAGAAATTTATGAAGAAAAGCCAGAGAATAACTCAAAACTCAGGATGGTTATCTCTGAGAGGGAAGGAAGGGAATGAAATTGTGATGGGACCTATAGGTGCTTTAGAAGCACTGGTAATGTTCTATTTCTTAAACTGGAGGGGGATAGGGGTACACTTATATTTTTTTTTCCTTTATGCCTCATATATGTTATGAATTATTTCACATATATCTAGATAGAGGTACACTATGTCATCTATGCAAAGATCCAACTGGATAGAGAGAAGCCCAAGGAAGCAATGTCAAAAAACAGATGGGAGAGCCCAAGGATTTTAAGTGTTATTCTACCTGAAAATGAACACCACCTGGCTTTCTTCCTTCTTTATCTTTGGTGCTGGGGCCTATACCCAATTTCCTGATTGCAAACATTTGCTAAGTCACAAGGACAAGGCATAAGTGCATTGGAGCTATCATTGACATACAAAAGCAAAAAGGCAGTTTTAAAAGACTAATAGTATATGTGATGACTAAAAACCCCCAAATTCTCCACCTCCACGGTATTTGCTGTATCCTGGTTGATGTGGCTAGCAAGCATGTTTTCAGTTTAGTCAGTGGTCCCTCAGAGTAGGCTACCTGACTTCAACACAGGAAGGACCCCTAATGAGCAGTTCAAAAGACCCTTCAGATTTTTTTACATGCCTTAAAACTCAAGTGTCTACACATAGTTATAATCACTCAAGATAACCCAAGAAAAGGGGTGGGGTTGTGATACATGACTCCCTGCCCCTCTGTTAGTAAGGCCATTTTTCACCACTTATCTCAACATTCAGCAACCAAAACCACAGAAATAGCTGGGTGCTGAGACTAAGATCATAATTATCTACAGTTCTCATTTTCAAATTCTGCTTTTAGCAAAACGTGATTAATCTCACTGACCTGATGCAAACATTACAAATACGAACTTACTAAAACATCTGTGTAAATAAAATACCACTTTTGTTTTATGCATTGCAATAAAATGAGATTTTTAACTTGGAAAAAAGATTCTTTGCTATTTAACAAAAAAAGTTTGAGAACACAGCTATACCATGTATTGTTAAAAAGAAATGGCAGAAGACAGAATGCAGAACATTTTTATGAACCTGATACACGGGCATTCAACATAACTCTATGTCCTTCCCCACCAAACAGTAGCCTGATTTTTCTCTTCTTCGTGGTCTATGAATCACACACTTTCCCTCATTTTTCCTACTCCAGGCTATAAGAAGCTCTTGTTTTCCAGTCAGATATATTGAAAGAGGGGGCCACCAAAGTAAAGAAAGCACTAAGGGACAAAATAAAGCCAAAGAGTGGAGAATTTGGGATAGGAATTACCCACCCCAGGGATTAACCACGGAGATACACTAGCTAGATGATCATTATCAAGTTTATATCGGAGAAACTGAAATGTATATATTACACATGAGGAAAAGAGAATGCTAAAAATATTAGAAATAGGAATTGACATTTCCTCATATTTCATATTTTAACACATGCTTCACCTTTAATTTAGTTTTATTCATATACTGTACTTTATTTGCAATATATTGGTCATGAGGCTTAATTCAGGTTTCATTTTCTGAGGAAATATAATATAGTAGTTAGGAGCACAAACTCTAAAATCAGGTATTCTGGGTTCAAATTTTGCCTCTGCTACTTACTAGCTATGATACCTTGGATAAATTATTTAAAACCATATTATTTAATACCTCACTCTGTAAAACGGAACTAATAATAGTAACTACCCCATTAAGGATGTTGTAATGAATAAATGTGATAATATATGTAAAGAGCTTAACACAATGCTGATACATAGCATTCAATAAATTTTAACGATAATTATTATTTACCAGAGAGTTTCTGCATTATTTCAGTACTTTTACATGCTGCTAGTATTTTCCACTCTACCATTTAAAAATTATCTTATGTTTGAAATCTTATAATTTATATACATTTGTCATTCTTTTTTGAAATATGGATTCAGCTGCATGCAAGCATACTGAAAACTGCTAACTTCTTATTTTAGCAATCCCTCTTTGCATTATTTTTTAGTGGTTGCTCTAAAGATAACAACATACATCCTTAACTTTTCACAGTCTACTGAGAGTTAATATTGTCCCACTTCATAAAAATGCAGGAACCTTGCAATTTCCCTTCCTCAACATTATGCTATAATCATTGTAGGTATTACATCTACATATGCCATATTGAAACCTCACAATACAATATTACAATTTTTCCTTAAACACTCTGATGTGTTTTAAAGGAATTGGGGAATAATAAATACATTTACCCACATACTTCCCATTTCTGGTGCTCTTTATTCCTATGAAAAATCCAAGTTTCCATCTGGTATCATTTCCCTTCAGCCTGAAGAACTCCCTTCCAGCATGTCTTGTAATGCAAGTCTGCTGGCAATAAAATCTCATTTTTGTTTATGCAGTGTTATTCTCTCCAAGTGTTGACTCCCCTTCCATTTCTGCCTGCTTATGGTCACTCTCCAGTGCCTTCAGAGTTGTGGGGTTTTGTATTTTGTCCAGAATTTATAATGGCTTTCTGCAGGAGGATTAGTTCAATACGAGCTACTCCACTATTACTAGAAGCAGCTAAAATTTTAAGATGCCAGAGAAGTTTTAAATATTCAAAGGATATTCTTGGGCATGTGACTCTAAGGTAAAAGATGGACTACAATACTTCAAAATGATATATTCACAGGTATACTATTATTCCATACATTGATTCATGTGGTCTGTTACATTACAATTCAGCAACCGAATTATTTCAGCATTGTTTCTATTTTCCCCACATACAATAATATATACTTCACTTTGTCCTATGTAAATTTGATAATGACCACATACCTAGAAATATAATCATGTACTTGATTGTTTCTTCTATTAGAGTTTTGTTTCAGTTTTTGTTTGCTTAATAAACAACAGAGACGAAGTCCAGTTAACTTTAGCAGAAAAGAAACTGCAAAAAAATCAGGTAGATCACAGAATCAGTAGAAGCCCAGAGAAATCAGACTCCCAAGGAAATCAAAGGAGGCAAGGTATGATGAAAATCCTAAGCCATAAACTCAGGCCCCATAGCCCTGAGAACCCACTGAATACTCATCCCCACTCTCCACACCCATACCGCTGAAACTACTCCACAGCTGCATCATCTGATCTAACTAATTTAACATCCATCACTTAAGAGTCAATGTCCTGGGTGTGCCTGGGTGGCTAAGTTGGTTAAACGTCTGCCTTCGGCTCAGGTCATGATCCCAGGGTCCTGGGACAGAGTCCCGCATCAGGTTCCCTGCTCAGCCAGGAGTCCGCTTCTCCCTCTGCCTCTCTGCCCTACTTGTGCGCTCGTGCTTTCTCTCTCCTCTTTCTCTCTTTCAGTCTCTCAAAAAAAAAAAAAAAAAAAAAAGTCAATGTCCTGAGCAAGACTATCTCTGACTCACAGTCCAGCTGCCAGGGGTATAGGTACAGTTTACCTCACCATACTTGGTATTCCTCAAAATGAGAGAGGAGTATGTAACTCTAAGTTAGTTCTAAGATATTATTATTAGTTATAAAATACAATGATTGGCAAGAGAGCAAACATCGGAGCAAAATCATACAATATGAGGATTTCATAAATATAACATGCCATACTTGCTTCACTCATGGTTCAGCGCTTCTAATTATTTTGGAGTTAAAGTTATACCCAACTTAAAATGTGGTATACATAGCTCTCATTTATAAAATAAAAAGGCAAGAAGGAATTAATTCTATCCGAAGAGAATTCTTGCTTTTCGGAAGTATTCATTGCTGGATGCCTTCATATAACTGACTCCTCCATTATAATTAAAATAATATTAGGTTTATAAAAACCCTATTTTCTTCTACTTTTTGAAGCAGGACATAGGTTTTAACCATTCAACTTTTGTATTTACACCAGAACATCATTTTATTGATTTATAGATTCATGCATTTTTGAGTACCTGCCCTCACAGAATTTACATGACTAAACTGAAATCAGTAGATGGACATGAAACAATGTTTCTCATGCAACTACTCAAATCAAGTTAATATAAAATACCATAAATGAAAACAGTATTGGACAGTAAGGAAAAACTGTGAAAGACTGAAATTAAATGGGAATCTTGACTAGTTCAGACATTTGTCATTGACTAGACTTTTTTATAACTGTAGAAAGAGAAGTTAACTTGTGGAAATGGATAATACAAACATGTCCTAGAAATGCAAATTGGTCCTGATTATTATCCAGTGGATATTGATCAGTTTTATCTGCTCTGCATTCATTTGTACATTCATTTCCGCATGCCTTAGACCATAAACGTGGTACTTTGAACTGGCAACAGTATCATAATACAATTAATTAATGAGTTAAATATAATCTTCAGTATATATTCATTTTATACTTGTATGAAAGTCATGATCACATTCTCTTTTAAAATGTATCCTTTAAAAGGGTGCCTGGGTAGCTCAGTCAGTAGAACATGTGACTCTTACTCCCAGCATCCTGAGTTCAAGCCTCATGTTGGGCATGGCTGGCTGGCTCAGTGAGTGGAGCCTGCAATTGTTATTCTCAGCGTCCTGAGTTCAAGCCCCACATTGGGTGTGGAGCCTACTTAAAAAAAAAAAAAAAAAAGTCTTTTGACAATAGTCTGCTTAGTAGAGGGCTAAAACGAAAAGATAAATGTACACACTGCCACCAGTAATTCTATATAGCACAACCTTAAAATATATGGCAAAGGAAGTCCTGCTTAGAAGATAATTGCTGTAACTGAAGACTTAGGATTACTGATATAATTATTTCTCCATATGACATAATAGAAATAGCCTAGAAATGCACTGTTCTCTACTATAGACGGTGTATCTGTCAGCCTCTGTTTCTATCTCTCTCTCTCTCTCTCTATATATATATATATATATACACACAGTACATAAATATACATACACTATATATATATACACATACTTTGTACAATATAGGGTATATATACTGTATATTATAAGAATATCTTACACAGTATAGAGTATATATATAAACTCACACTACTATACATAGATAGTGTACAGCAGTCTGTATATATGTGTATATGTATATATAAATCCTATAGACAATATAAAAAATTAGAATTTTCCTAATATTAAATGATCATTTCCACCACTTAGAATAAGAATTCAGAAAATAACTATGAATCCTAGACACCTGTATTTTAACTTTTCACCCAGTTGTTCATTACAATGAGAAGAGAGTTTATTTTCTTTTTATAGGCACACAGTTAAGTAATTTTATCTTTTCAGTCAGACATATAGGTTAAATAAATAGCTTTCTCATAATAAACTTATAATAAAAATCACATTTTCACAGCCAGGAAAGACCATGTTGTTTTAAAGCCTTCATTATAAAGTAGTTCCACAATTCAGTTTCAAACATTCTTAAAGAATTTAAAATAACAGTAACCAAAATGTTTTTAAAAATCCCTTGGCAATGAGTTCCATTCAGTATGGTACCTTCATTAATTTTAGATACATATTTTAAATTTTTATTTAATCCTACCTAGAGAGTAATTTCAAAGTGTTATTTCCTGAAGCCAAAACCCAGACTTCATGTCTCTAGAATAATCTTGCCTTGTGGTAGTTTTCACTTCAGTAAGTCTATATGCCCACCCCAAGTAGTTCTGGCTGGCCTGGGCTTGTTGTAAATAGTTGGTTCCATCAGGCAGCTTTTTAAAATGTCAACACATTTAACAATTCATACAATGTACAAGGGAACTATTGTACTTTAAAATAAAGGTTTGTTTCCTCTTGTGAAATAAAGTTAATCATTTGGGAGAGTCTGCTTAAAAGAAATGAGACAGTTTTATGGGCTCTAGAAAAGAACTGAAAGGGTATCTCATCTCACTGTTCCTACCCTTTATTCCATTTTGAGCAAGACCTAGAGATCAAATGTTTTATGTATGACAAAATAAAAAAAGACACTTATCATTAAAGGATGCAAATCTGCAAAATCTAATAGTCATATAAGCCTGTGAGATTCCCAAAAACTGTTCTATATTTTTAATATCTGAAAATAATCAAATAATTTTATGTTAAATACAAATTTTCCAAGCTCCCTAGTATATCCTCTCTAAAATTTTAAACAAATATACTTGATATGAGAAATAGCATTTTATCCAAATATCAAATATTATACTGAGTATTGGAATAGCAAACACAAACAGTCCTAATCCCAATCACAGACTATGTTGTAAAATGTTAATGTATTTAAATTTTTTAATTATACATGGAATTAACTGAAATGCTCCACTTTAAACAATTAGTTATTAATATTTCAGTCATATTAAATAACAAGAACACATGAACAAGTGAAATTTAATGCAGGAAATTTTCAGAAGCAAATTATACAATGTGGGAAGTCTATTTTGGGCTTCCAGAAAATGTTAAGGGAAAACAGTCTCATCTACACAGATTTACATAGAAAGTGCTAAATAGCTTTTAAGGAAAATACTAAATGATGATGCCACAGTAACACAAAAGTAAAGGAAATATACAGTTATATTTATACCTCTCAATCAGGTTAAATTAATGAGGCACACTTAATTACAAGTCATGCTTTCATAATACTTTTAGTGAATCATACCAGGTATTAGATTATTGAAAATCCTTGTCTAAGTTTTATACCAATTTTCAGCATTATCATTACTGAAAATAAATTAAAATAAATATCACATATTAATATTATGAAAATAACTCAGAAGGTCAGTCACTTAGCTTATGTTGCCTCTGTTCTGAAAGGATGAAGAACCAGGATGCAGATACATATTGCAAACTATATCCGTAATAGCCACTTATGGAAAATGCCCTCTCCAACAACCCTACTACAAGGGTATTCCATGAAAAGGAATGTGTTCTGAAAATCACGACTCCATACATATATCTGAGTGGGCTGGGAATGGGCACCTGCCGTAGTCTGAAGACTGGTAAGCAAAATATGACGGTTCTGGTAGGGGAAGCTCCGGCCAAGCAACAATGGTGAGAACCTCCCACGCCTGTCTCCCTCTCTCTTTTTCTCAGCACTTATGGATATACCAGACAGTTAAGAGTAGGAAGAAAAGCAGAAAGACTTTTAAAAAAGTCAGGTTATTGGTGAATCTGTGAATTCCTAAAGCTAGATGGACAAGATAACCAAAAATACATAACCTTCTGAGATTCTAGAATAGCCTATCAGTTCTGTTCTCCATGAGGCTCACATAATTGTCCTATTTGTTCCTGTTCAGGGAAAGGGAGAGTGGGACTAAAATCTGTTTGACTTTCCCTCGGTTCTGAGAGTTCTTGCCAAGTTGCTGAAATTTGTCCTTTTCTTCTTACTACATGTATCCTCACAATATAGCTTCAAAATTACAAAGCATCTGAGGTAATCTCTGTTCCTAAAAAACCAAGAATGCTAAATAAAAGACCTCTGGTTTTGATATTAGCTCATTTCCTCTTACTAGGTCATGCCAAATTAGAAAAAGTCATTATCATTTACTTAAAGAAAAATAAACCCTTCGGGCGCCTTGGTGGCTCAGTCAGTTAAGCATCTGCCTTCAGCTCAGGTCATGATCTCGGGGTCCAGGGTTTGAGCCCCAAGCCAGACTCCCTGCTCAGCAGGAAGCCTGCTTCTCCCTCTCCCCGACCCCTTCCTGACCCTGGCCCTGGCTCATGTGTGCTCTCCCTCTCAAATAAATAAATAAAATTTAAAAAAAAGAAGAAGAAAAAAAGAAAAAAGAACCCCTTAAGATACTAATGTAATTCACTAAATAAAAATCCACAAGCCTATACTAACTAGATAGACAGAGTGATTCTGTGATAAAATAAACGTTTGGTCTTCATCCCTGGTTCCCTAGCAAAAGAGCTTCTAAAACCCTTGGAGTTTCCTGAGTGATAAGAGTGCCTTTGGTAATACTAATGAGAAGATTCTTGGCCGAGGTGCTCCTAGATAGCTTCAGGATGGGTGCCAGAAAGACCAAGGCATGATTAAAGGTTGGGAACTTTCAGCCCCGTCTCAGGATCTCCAAGGAGATGAGAGAGGCTAGAGAATGAGTTAATCAATAATGGCCAGTGATTTTTCTCAATGTCTAATTATGAAACCTCCATAATAACTACAGGGTTCAGAGAACTTCCAGGTTTTTTAACACATCAAGGTGCTGGGAGAGTGACATGCTCAGAGAAGACATGAAAGTTCCATACCTCTTCCCCTACACCTTGTCCTATACATTTCTTTCATTTGGCTGTTCCTGAGTTGTACCCTTTATAATGAATTAGTAATAGCAAACAATCTTCCTAAGTTCTATGAGCATTCTAGCAAATTACTGAACCCAAGGAGTGGTCCTGGAAACCTGTGATTTATAGCCAGTTGGTCAGAATTATGGGAGGTCTGGACTTGTGATGGCTCTGAAGTGGGGAGCAGTCTCGTGTGATCGAGCCCTTAACCTGTAGGGTCTTGCTAACTCCAGGTAGTGTCAGAATTGAACCGAATTGTAGGACACCCAGTTGGTATCCACAGAGAACTGGATAATTGTTCAGTGTAGAAAACACACACATTTGGTGTCAGAAGTGTTGGTAGTAAGAATAGATGATATACTGATAAATAATAAGGGAAAACAAGCTTACAGAATGACATCTGTGTTGAAAAATGACAGACTTTGAAGAGCATTTTACCATCATACTAATAGCTGATTTGAGAAAAAATTATCAGTGAGAGCTAAAACTATTCGTTAAATTTTGATGAGAAATAGGATTTTAACAAAGTATGTCACCACTGATTATTAATTACAAAGGGAAAAGGCATGATCATGTATTGAAGAAAAAATGTTGGGGTGCCTGGCTGACATGCAACTCTTGATCTCAGGGTTTTAAGTTCAAGCCCCACATTGGGTGTAGAGATTACTTAAAAATAAAATCTCTAAAGAAAAATGTTGGGGCATCTAGGTGGCTCAGTCGGTTGAGTGTACTGGACTCTTGATTTCGGCTCAGGTCATGATCTCAGGGTCATGGGATCAAACCCCATGTAGGACTCCACACTCGACACAGACTCTGCTTGGCCCTCTCACTCTGCTCCTCCCTCCCCCCCCCATTCGCTCGCTCTCACCCTCTCTCAAACAAATAAAATCTTTTTTAAAAAATGTTATAGGTTATTATTGAGACAACTGGCAGTATGTGAGCATGAGAGGATACTATAGTTGTGAAATAAGAAGAAATATAAATATTGGTCTCTCCCTCTAGTTCCTGAAAGAGAAAACTAAAACCCTTGTAAAAGGGGTGCTAGGAGAATTTTTTGTTCTAATATTTAGCCTTTGAGCCCAGTTCCCAGCAAAGAGGTCCCAAAATTCTTATAATTTCCTAAGTGATAACATACTACGAGCATGTTTAGTTTGAATATTTGGATCTTTTTACTTTTTGAGGCAAAACTGACATATAACAGTGCTTTAGTTGCAGGTATACAACATAATGAACTGATATTTGTATACACTGTGAAATGATCACAATAAGTCTAGTTTTCCCCATCACCATATTAAGTTATATAATCTGCAATATGATATTATTGACTATAGTCACCATGCCATACATTAAAATGCCATGACTTATTTCTGACTGGAACTTTGTAACATTTGACACCTGCCCCAGTTTCACCAAACTCCCAACCCCCTTCCCCTCTGGCAACCACAAATCTGTTCTCTGCAATGAGTTTTGCTTTGTTTTGTTTTGTTTTTTAGATTCCATATATAAGTGAAATCATATGGTATCTGTGTTTTCCTGTCTGATGTACTTCACTTAGTATTATATCCTCAAGTCAATCCATGTTGTCATACATGGTAAGATTCCATTCTTTTTTATGACTGAGTAGCATTCCATTGTACATATACATACCATTTCTTCTTTATACATTCATCCATCAGTGAACACTGGTTGTTTCCATATCTTGACTATGTGAATAATGCTGCAATGAACATAGGAGTGCACATATTTTTTGAATTATTGTTTTTATTTTCTTCAGATAAATATCTAGAAGTAAAATTGCTGGATCATATGGTAGTTCTATTTTTAGTTTTTTGAGGAACCTCCACTGTTTTCCATAGTGGCTGCACCAATTTACATTCCTATCCACACTGCATGAGAGTTCCCTTTTCTCCACATCCTTGACAACACCTGTTATTTCTTATCTTTCTGATAATAGTCATTCTGACAGGTGTGAGGTAATATCTCATTGTGGTTTTGATTTGCATTCCCCTGATGATTAGTGTTGCTGAGCATCTTTTCATGTACCTGCTGGCCATCTTTTTTCCATTTGGAAGAAAGGTCTATTCATATCCTCTACCCATTTTGTAATCAAATTCTTTTGGGGGTTTTTTGTTATTGAGCTTTAGGGGTTCTTTATAGATTTTGGATGTTAACCCATAATTAAATATATGACTTGCAAATATGTTTTCCCACGCATCTGGTTGCCTTTTGTTTTGTTGATGATTTCCTTCACTGACCAGAATCTTTTTGCTTGATATAGTCTCATTTGTTTATTTTTGCTTTTGTTGCCATTGCATTTGGAGTCAGACCCACCAGGCCAAAAAAAAAACAAAAAACAAAACAAAAAAAAACTCCAAGAGTGATGCCAACCTAACTACCTCTATTTTCTCCCACAAGTTTTATGGTTTCTGGTAATGCATTCAAGTCTTTAATCCATTTTGACTTAATTTTTGTGTATGGTATGATAGTGATCCAGTTTCATTCTTTTGCATATAGCTGTCCAGTTTTCCCAGCACCATTTACTGAAGATACTGTCCTGTCCCTATTGTATATTTTTTGCCTCTTTTGTCATAAATTAATTGGTCATACATGCATGGGTTTATTTGGAGGCTCTCTATTCTATTCCACTGACCTATGTGTCTGTTTTTATGCCAATACCACACTGTTTTGATTACTATAGCTTTGTAATACAGTTTGAGATTAGGAAGTGTGATACCCTCAGTTTTGTTTTTTCTCAAGATTGCTTTGGGTATTCAGAATCTTTTATGGCTCCATACAAATTTTAAGATTGTTTTTTCTATTTCTGTGAAAAATGCCATTGGAATTTTGACAGGGATTATATTGAATCTACAGTTTAGTTTGGGGTGATAAAAACATTTTAACAATACTAACTCTTCCAATCCATGAGCATGGAATATCTTTCCATTTATTTGTATTGCTGTCAATTTCTTTCATCAATGTCAAAGACCTTTGACCTCCTAGGTTAAATTTATTCCAATGTATTTTATTCCTTTTGATGTAATCGTAAATGGGATTATTTTCATAACTCCTTTTTTCTGATAGCTCATTGTTAGTGTATAAAAATGGAAATGAGTTTAGTATATTGATTTTGTACCCTGCAACTTTACTGAATTTGTTTATTAGTTCTAACAGTTTTTGGTGGAGTCTTTAGGATTTTTTATACATTAATTCATGTCATCTATAAAGGGAAAATTTTATCTCTTCCATTGGATGCCTTTTATTTATTTTTCTTGCCTGATTGCTCCAGCTAGGACTTCCAATACTATGTTGAATAAAAGTGGTAAGAGTGGGCGTCCTTGTCTTCTTCCTGATCTTAGAAGAAAAGCTTCCAGCTTTTCACCACTGAGTATGTTAGCTGTGGGTTTGTTACATGTGACCTTTATTATGTTGAGATACATCCCATCTATACCTGCTTTGTTGAGAGTTTTTATCATAAATGGATCTTGAATTTTGTCAAGTGCCTTTTTTCCTACAACTATTGAAATTATCACATGATTTTTATCTTCCATTTTGTTAATGTAGTATATCACATTGACTGATTTGCAAATATTGAATCACACTGCATTCCTAGAATAAATCCCACTTGATCATGGTGTATGACCTTTTTAATGTATTGCTGAATTCAGTTTGCTAATCTTTTGTTGAGAATTTTTGCATCTATGTTCTTTACAGATATTGGCCTGTAATTTTCTTTTTTTCTTTTTTTTTTTTTATGGTGTCCTTAACTGGTTTTAGTATCAAGGTAATGCTGGCCTCATAAAATTAATTTAGAAGCACTCCCTCCTCTTCAATTTTTTGGAACAGTTTGAGAGGATAGGTATTAAATATTCTATGAATCTTTGGTAGAATTCACCAGTGAAGCCATGTAGTCCTGGGCTTATGTTTGTTTGAAGGTTTTTGACTGCTGATTCAATCTTGCTGGTAATTGGTCTATTCAGATTTTCTATTTCTTCATGATTCAGTCTTGGAAGACTGTATGTTTCCAGCCATTTATCCATTTTTTTTCTAGGTGAATATTTGCCCTTTGACCCTGGTTTCTGATATAGGACTCCTAAGTCCCTTGGAATTTTCTGGATGATAGGAGTGTTTTTTGTTCTAATGAGATGGGCTCCTGGATCAAGGCTGGTCACAGAAGAGCAAACCATGATTAAAAGCTTGGAATTTTCATTCCTATCTCCCATTCTCTAGAGGGGAAAGGAGCTAAAAATGGAGTTAATAAATGATCATGCCTACATGATGAACCTCCATAAAAATCCCCATACTATGGGGATCAGAGAGCTCTCAGACTGGTAAACACATCCGTGTACCAGGAGGGTGATGCACATCAATTCCATAGAAATAAAAGCTCCTGCACTCAGGACCCTCCCAGACCTTGCCCTATGTATCTCTCTATTCGGCTATTCATCTGTATCATTTATCATATCCTTTATTATATAAAACACTGGTACACATAAATAGGTGTTTCCTTGAGTTCTGTGTGCTGCTCTGGCAAAAAATCAAATCTGCCTCTGATTTGCAGCCAAGTTAGACAGAAGTTAGGGGTAACCTGGGGATGCACCACTTGCTATTGGCACTGAAGTGAGGGGCAGTCTCAAGGAACTAGGGCCTTAACCTGTGTGATCTGACACTATCTCTAGGTAGACAGTGTCAGAATTGGGTGAAACTGTAGGACATCCGGCTAGTGTTGCAGAATTATTTGGTGTACGAAAAATCCCCATACATTGGATGACCAGAAGTGTCAGAAGTGAAGTGTTCTGTATGAATAGCGAAGGAGAAACCTAGGAAGAAGACTGAGTTTTTTCCTACAGGAGAGTATACAATCATGTTAAATTTTCTGAATTTTATATTTTGTTGGTTATGGGAAAGAACGTCCTTATTCTTAGAAAACATTCACTGAAGAATATTGGAGTAAAAAAAAAAAGCATGATGTCTGCAACTTAATATCAAATGGTTCAGAAAAAACATCTGGAGGGAAAGTAAAGAGAGAGAACAAGTGTAATAAAGCAAATATAACTAGATGTTAATTGGTAAATATAGATGAGAGGTCTCAGAAGTTCTTACATTATTCTTACAATTCTTCAGCAAATTCAAATTATTTTTTTAAAAAGATATTTAAAAAGAGCTGAGCTTTCAAGAAAAAGTTCATATTTACCAAAAAGAAAGTACAGTAAAGGAAACAATTAACAAAACTAAAAGACGATATACTGAATGGGAGAAAATATTTGCAAATGATATATCTGATAAAAGGTTAGTATCCAAAATATATAAAGAACTGATACAACTCAATACCCAAAAGACAAATATTCAATGAAAAAATGGGCAAAAAATATGAACAGACATTTCTCCAAAGAAGACATACAGATGGCCAATAGGCACATGAAAAGATATTCAACATCACTCATCATCAGGGAAATGAAAATCAAAACTACAATCAGGTATCACCTCATACCTGTCAGAATGCCTAAAATCAAAAACACAAGAAACAACAAGTGTTAGAGAGGATGTGGAGAAAAAGGAACCCTTGTGTACAGTTAGTAGGAGTGCAAACTGGTAAAGCCACTGTGGAAAACAGTATGGAAATTCCTCAAAAAGTTAAAAATGGAACTACTCTATGATCCAGTAATCGCACTATTGGGTATTTACCCCCAAAATTTAAAAACACTAATTCAAAGGGATACATGCATCCCTATATTTATTGCAGCATTATTTACAATAGCCAAACTATGAAAGCAGCCTAAGTATAGATAAATGGATAAAGAAGAGGGGGGATATATAGTCAATGGAATATTAGTCAGCCATAAAAAAGAATGAAATCTTGGCATTTGCAACAACATGGATAGAGCTATAGAGTATAATGCTAAATAAAATAATTCAGAGAAAAATAAACACCATATGATCTCACTTAAACATGGAATTTAAGATACAAAACAAGCAAAAGAAAAAAAGAGAGAGAGAGAGACAAACCAAGAAACAGACTCTTAACTCAGGAGAACAGAGTGATGATTGCCATGGGGACAGGTGGGTGAGGGGCATGGGTGAAATAGGAGAGAGGAATTAAAGACCACACTTATCATGATGAAAAAAAGTAATAATAATAAATAATAAAATAATAAAAAAAGAACAAACCCATGCCGATATCCTTTGAATCTCCAAGTTCTTGATTTATTATGTAAATTATGTAAATTGTTTAACAACCTCATTTTACCAAAAGAGATTTTAGTCACCACTATTCTAAAGAACTGTCTTACACAACAGGGTACCTCTGTAAGGAGCTGCGCTGTTCATGAGCCAGGATCACCCTGGTCATCAGGGGTGGAAAACAGCACAGACCCTAAAGGGACAACCAGGCCAAGATGGCCTTAATCCTTAGTAATAAACATAGCCCAGTTTCTTAGGGGTCAGATTTATAACTAAGGAGGCTCCACCTTATATAACAAACTCACCAGGGAAATGGTGACTTTTCTGAAGATATCCAGCCAACTGGTTTGGAAAATTAAAAAAAAAAAAAAAAGAATAAACCAAATGTCCCTATTCCTTCCCATTCCTCTGATAGATGATGGTGGGGAGGGTTGGTAAAGCAGGAGAAATAAGAGGAACAAAAATTGTAAAAACAAGAAAAATAAAATGAAAAATAAAAATAAACAGGCTGGATCAGAAATAAAAAATGTCAAAACAAGCAAAAATGACCTTTTGATAAGAAAGGTATTTCATAATACAGTGCCTATAACATGGAAAACCACTTTGCACTACAAATCACTTTTCCACAAAGAATTAAAAGCAGAATAAACATAAAAATCAATTAAGGTCCAAAGAAGGGTTCCAATACCCCTTGAAGGGCTTGTTCTTATCCAAACACTGACTAATGTAGGTACTGTCAGGCTACCTAGTAGAGGATATTTTTTATTCTCCTTGAGCTTGTCTGTTTGGAAAGTGATTTCCCCATTTTAGTTTGCAAGGAAAGGTTAAACTGGAGGAGTAGAATGTTCTTCCACTTAGAAAATAATCCAATCCATCCCAGTGCCTAAGGCTGATGGAGCCTCCTGTGGGAGTATCAGTCTCCAAGGGGCTCTCCTGGCTGTACCAAGGACCAGCTTTTGGTTGTAGGTGAGGCCAAACCTCTCAAGAAAAGCACCCACCATTTTCAACAGCTCCCATCAAGAACAAGGCAAACATGGAGAAACATGTTTGTTCTCCAAGAACAAGAACATGGAGAAACCAGCAAAACACTTGGCCCATAGGAAGAAAAAAATAGCTGAGCTTGCAAGAAAAAGTTCTTGTTTACCAAAAAGTAAGTAGGAACTAAAAACAAAACTGGTAGGCATACTGAAGCTGTGTTCAGAGAGAGAAAGTATGATACAGAACAGGGGAAATCAGGAGAAGCCCAGGAAAAACTTGGGTTGAGGAGACAGTGCTGGAAGACTGGGGAGGACAAGACGGTTAAAATTCTCTGGAGAGGAGACAGCCACATAGAGGGAGAACTACAGAGATCTTCACAGGGTCCCCTTGAGAATTCAACCAATTACTGACAGTATATGCATATAAGAAAATTTCACAAGACCAGGGAAAGAAAGACCAGGAATGATTAAAGATAATAGTGCTTGGCACTCATATGGGGCTAAGAATAGTGCCTGCTCCCACCAGCCTGTCAGAAAAACTTGGTAATTTACAGTAATTGTATAGAGTATCCAGAAAAGTCT
Organism: Eumetopias jubatus; assembly: GCF_037043125.1. Taxonomy (NCBI): domain Eukaryota; kingdom Metazoa; phylum Chordata; class Mammalia; order Carnivora; family Otariidae; genus Eumetopias; species Eumetopias jubatus. The sequence continues at coordinate 58,496,812 of NW_028274815.1, read as the reverse complement.
TGTTTACCAAAGTCTTGCCTCAGGAATGAAGATTAGCCCTAGGCTGAACACTACTCAGTTCTACCTAATAAATCTTAAAAGCAAGTCCTGACAGATCAAACTGTTTCCAAATAACATAACTGCATCCCAGAATAAAGTTCAAAATTATTTATAGAGAAATAAATCTATCCAACACCCCAAAAGATAATATTTATAGCATCTGGCATGCAATACAAAATCACCAAGTATCCAAAGAACCATAAAAATATGATCCAAAATAAGAAGAAAAATCAATCTAAACCAAATCATCTCTGACAATAATTAAGAGACTAGAATATTAAAACAATTATTATAATCTATTTCATAGATTCCAAAAACTTAGCAGACATGAGAGCTATGAAAAAGACCCAAATCAAACTTCTACAGATGAAAACTACAATATGTGAGATGAAAAGTACAATGGATGGAATCAACATTAGATTACAGGTAACCAAAACAAAAAAGAAGAAAAAGAAAAGAAAATAGTGACCTAGAAGAAACAGAAATAAAAACTTTACAAAATGAAACCTAGAAGGAAGCAGTAATTTAAAAAATGAACAGAACATCAGTAAGCAGTGGGACTATTTCAATCAGCCTACTCTACAAATAATTTGCATCCTCAAAATAGTGGCAGGATGGGGGATAAGCAGACAAAATATTTGAAGAAATAATAACCAAATTTTCCCAAATTTGTTGAAAACTATAAATTCACCAATCCAAGAATTTCAAAGAACCCAAGCATAAGAAACATGAAAAAAACTAAACCAAGGCATACCATAATAATATTATTCAAAACCAGTGATAAAGAATAAAATAGACACATAAAGAAAGATAAAGATGACAGCAGATGACATCAGAAACAAGGCAAATGGAAAAGACACCATCTCTAAAGTACTGAAAGAAAAAACTGTCAACCTAGAACTTTATACCCAGTGAAAATATCTTTCAAAATAAAAGGTAAAACAAGGAGTTTTTCAGACATACAAAGCTGAGAACATTTTTCACCATCCACTTTGTGCTATAATAAATATTTTAAAGAAAATCTTTTAGGTAGAAAAAAAATCATGTCATACTAGAAATATGGATCTATACAATGAAAGTACTAAAAAGGGTAACTACATGAGTAAATGTTAGATATTTTTCTCATTATTTAAATCTCCTTAAAAGGTAATTCTTTAAACAAAAATAACAACATAGTATGTGACTCAAACTTACGCAGAAATAAAACATATAACAACTAAAGCACAATGGCCAGGAAGGGAAAAATGCAAGTAACTTACTGAATATTCTTATACTGTAAGTGAAGTGGTATAACACCAATTTAAGGTAGATATGAGAAATGGAAGTATGCTATTAACCCCGAAGCAGTCACATAAATAAAACTCTTATCACTAACAAGTCAACAAAAGAGATAAAATGGAACCATAAAAAATTTCAATTAATCAAAAAGAAGGAAGAAAAGGAGGGAAGAGAGAGAACAAAGAATATATGGCACAGGGCGCCTGGGTGGCGCAGTCAGTTAAGCGGCTGCCTTCAGCTCAAGTCATGATCCTGGAGTCCCAGGACTGAGTCCCACATAGGGCTCCCTGCTCCGTGGGGAGTCTGCTTCTCCCTCTGTCCCTTACCCTGCTCTCATGCTCTCTCTCGCTCTCTCTCTCTCTCAAGTAAATAAAATCTTTAAAAAAACAAAAATACAGGACAAACAAAACAAATGGCAGGATGATAATTTAAATCTACCCTTGAAAATCTGAATGGGATTTACAGAAATGTAAATTTGTCTATTAGGGTAGAAGATTTATGAGAGACTTAAATCTTTTTCAAAGGTGTTACTTCATAATAAAAGAAAAAGCTCTAAGCATTATGTATTTTTTATAAGGTATCATACAAATGTGATCAGATGTATATATTTTAAATATGTAATATTAAAAACATACAAAAGAATAAATTAAACAAATACCCATGTACCCATACATCTTAAGAGGCAGATTACCAATACTTTGAAGACCACAGTACACCCACCCTCTCCCACTCCCCATCAAAGAAGCCACTATCCACTATCATAACTTCTGAATTAATCATTCCTCTGTTGTTCTATATGGTTTTACCAGATGTGTATGAAACCCTAAATAGGATTTTTACACATTTTTAAATTTTATAAAAATAGGGTCATACAGTATATATTATGTGATTTGTTTTCACTCAACATTGTATTTTTGATATCTATCCACGTTGGTGTATGTAGTTATGGTCCATTCATTTTCAATATATTCATTCATTCTCCTACTGATGGGCAAATGGGTAGAGTTTTGCTCTTAGAAACTTATGAACATTCTTGTGCATCTCCTGATTTTTGAAATGGCTCTCTATAGGAGTGGAACTATTACATCACATTTCCAAGCTTTATGTTCATTTTTGTGTTATTATCCTCCCTTTATTAATAAACTGAGGCTTAAAAGAGACCAAAAAACTTGTTCAAGATCACACAGCTAGGCAGTTTAAACCAATATATTCTATTACATCTACTTAAAAGAAAAAAATCTCAAGGTTAGGTACCTCATAGAACTGGAAACAAGCACTTATCACAAAGAATCCTGATATATTTTATCTTGTTTTACATGAAATTAAGAGGAGGTCCTAGCAACTGAGTCCAGTCAATTCTACCTCTTGACCACTCACAGCAACTTGATTATATGATAATCACATGACCATAACTTTCCTCCTGTTAAAATATCCTGTACTTCACCATTCCTGAAAATCTAATCAAATATTTTATAGTTAGGGACACCTGGGTGGCTCAGTCGGTTAAGCGTCTGCCTTCAGCTCAGGTCATGATCCCAGGGTCCTGGGATTGAGTCCCACATCAGGCCCCCTGCTTGGTGGGAAGCCTGCTTCTCCCTCTGCCTGCCAGTCCCCCTGCTTGTGCTCTCTCTCTCTCTCTCTCTGACAAATAAAATCTTTTAAAAAATACTTTTAAAAATATATATTTTATAGCTATGCTGGGATGTGTGTAAATTGTATATGTATAAAATATAAAAAACAGTAATAAAGCAGCTCCCATTGTGACTACAATTTTAACTTAAATTACAAGCACTTTTATTTATTCTACAACTAAAGTTGATTTTGGAATTGCAGTGTTTAAGATCTGCCAAAGTGAATGTAATAATCATTTTTAAAATACTCTGGGGGTGCCTGGGTGGCTGAGCATCTTACTCTGGCTCAGGTCATGATTTCAGGGTCCTGGGACTGAGCCCCAAGTTGGCTCTGCACTCAGTGGGGAGTCTGCTTGTCTCTCTCCCTCTGCCCCTCCCCCTGCTCTTTGGGCTCACACATGTGCTTTCTCTCTCTCTCCCTCTCAAATAAATAAATAAAATCTTTTAAAACAAATTAAAAACTCTGTATTCACTTTAGAAGCCATTTAAGAATACCTGCAAAAACTGTTTTGCATGTCACCTAAACCAAATAATTTCCAAGATACCTTAATACTATCCTTGCATTTAAAAAAGAGTACAGCCCAAACTTTTTTTAGTAGCTAAGTCAACTAGTAACTATTTAGATCTGCATAATCCTTCAATTTAAAAAAATATTTATGTGTAGACAACTCTGGGAAGATGGTAGAGTAGGAGAAACACCAGGAATCTGTCTCCCTACCTAGGCAATAATTACACTGGCAGAATCTGTCATATGTAACTATTTTGGATGTCTGGAGTCAGACGAAAACTTGCAATTTCCAGAAGACCTGAATGGGCAAATTTGTTAGCTTTAGTCAATTTCAACTTTCAGCACAGTAGCAGCCAGTGGACAGCTGTGCTTGTGTTCCTAGAGCAGCTTGCTCATAGCCTCCTGGACATAGGCGGAATTAAAAGAACTCTGTCCTGGGCGCCTGGGTGGCTCAGTTGGTTAAGCAACTGCCTTTGGCTCAGGTCATGTTCCTGGAGTCCCAGGATTGAGTCCCGCATTGGGCTCCCTGCTCAGCGGGGAGTCTGCTTCTCCCTCTGACCCTCCCCCCTCTCATGTGCTCTCTCTCTCACTCTCTCTCAAATAAATAAAAAAATCTTTAAAAAAAGAAAATACAAAAAAAAGAACTCTGTCCTTCAAATAGTGATAACTGATTACTACTTCTGCTCAGAGTGCAAAAAGGCAGCCATTCTTGTTGTACACCCCCTTCATTGTTGCAAGCCCCATCCCCTCTGCTGAACTGACCTCTCAAGGATTTAAAGGGCCAGTGCCCAATTTTTTCCCTCTTCATTTTTTGCTTTTTTCCTCTTTGGAGAGCCAGGTATTAAAGAGTAGAACATCAAAAACACTAAACATACAAGGAAAATTAGAAAGTGACCATGCATGCCCAGAGAAAGGCTCACAAGTGACCTGAGCAGACATTAAGTTTACACTTCAGTCTTATCTCAGCATAGATGCAGCCTATATTTAAACAACAATAGCAGCAAACCCTGGGGAAAGCAGAGAATTCAATTTCCAGTGTTACCATATTATTAGATTCAAATGTCTAGTGTTCCACAAAAAAAAAAAATTACAAGGCATACAAAGAAACAGGGAAGTATGGCCCATTCAATGGAAAAAACTAAGAGAAACTGTCCCTGAAAGACGTAATGGCAGATATACTAGACAAAAGGCTTTAAAACAACTGTCTTAAACATGCCCAAAGAACCAAAGAAAGATGTAGAGGAAGTCAAGAAAATGATGTGTGAACAAAATGGAAATATCAATGAAGAAACAGAAAACCTAAAATAAACCAAAAATAAATTATGGAGATGAAAAGTACAGTAACTATAATGAAAAATTCACTAGATGGATTCAAAGGCCAACCTAAGCATGGAGAAAAAAGAATCAGTGAACTTGAAAATAGAACAATGAAATTTACTGAGGCTCGGGAACAAAAAGAAAAAAAAAGACACTAGACAGCAATTTAAAGCCATATGGAGAAATAAAGATGTCAATAAAGGTAAATACACAAGCAATTATAAAAGCCAGTATTACGTAACAACGCTCTGTAACTGCACTTTTTGTTTTCTACATGATTTAAGAGACTAATTCATTTAAAGAAATAAAAGCAATTAGTATAAAAACTAGTATTACTGTAACTTAGGTTTGTAACTCCAAATGATGTTTTCTATATAATTTAAGAAACTAATGCATTTAGAAGAACTATTTCTGTTTGGGGGTACACAATGTGACATCAACAACCAAAAGGGTGAGGCTAAAGCTGTAAAGGAATAGAGTTTTTGTATGTTACTAAAGTTAAACCAGTATAAGTTCAAATTAGAATGTTATGACTTTAGGATGTAAGATGTATTCTGCATGGTAACCACAAAGAAGTTAACTATACTATATACACAAAAGAAAATGAGAAAGTAATTTAACATTTTACTACAAAAAAAAAAATCAACTAAACATAAAAGAAGACAGCAATGAAGGAAATGAGGGTCCAAAAGTCTACAGGACATACAGAAAACAAATAGCACAATGACAAAAGTCCCTCCTTTTCAGTAACTACTCCATATTTTAATGTATTAAACTTTCCAAACAAAAGACAGAAGTTAAAAGAATGGGTAAAAATATATGCCCCAACTGCATGCTGTCCTCAGGAGATGCACTTAAGACCCAAAGACATAAAATGCTCAAAATGTATGAAGGAAAAAATGACAGAATTTAAGAGAGAAATAGACAGCTCTATAATATAGCTGGAGACTTCAATACTCAATTCACAATAATGGATAGAACTGCCAGGCCAAAGATAACTAAGGAAATAGACCACTTAATAAAATAAACCAAACTAGAGCTAACAGACATTTTAGAACACTCTAACCAAAAACAGTGGCACACACATTCTTCTCAAGTGCACATGGATATTTTCCAGAACACACCATATATTGTGCCACAAATTAAGTCTCAACATATTTAAAAAGATATCATACAAACTCTAATCTCTGGCCACAACAAAAAGTTAGAAATCAAATAACAGAAATCAAACTAAAACATTAAAAAAACTGTGGAAATTAAAGAATATACTTGTAAACAATATTTCAAAAAAGAAACCACAATAGAAGTTAGAAAATACTTAGAAAAAAATAAAAACAACAACATGCAAAAAATTATGGAACATAGCAAAACCAATGCTAAAGGGGAAATTACAGCTAAACATGTGTACATTTAAAAAAAAAAAAGATACCAAATCAACAACTTAACTTTACAACTCAAGGAACCAGAAAAAGGAGAACAAACTATCCAAATCTAGCAGAAAGACGTAAATAATAAAGATTAAACCAGAGATAAATTAATAAAGAATAGAATAGCAGAGAAAATCAATGAAACAAAAAGTTGATTCTTTGAAAAGATCAACCAAATTGACAAACTTTTAAACTAGACAGACTAAGAAAAAAGGAGAGAAGACTCAAATTACTCAAAAATCAAAATCAGAAAAGAAAGGAAGGACATTACTACTAATTCTACAGAAATTAAAGGTATTATAAGAAAATACTGGGGCGCCCGGGTGGCTCACTCATTAGGTGTCTGCCTTTGGCTCGGGTCATGGTCCCGGGGTCCTGGGATCAAGCCTGGCATCCGGCTCCCTGCTCAGCAGGAGGCCTCCTTCTCCCTCACCCACTCCCCCTGCTTGTGTTCCCTCTCTCGCTGTGTCTCTCTCTGTCAAATAAATAAATAAAAAATCTTAAAAAAAAAGATCCTTTAAAAAAAGAAAAGAAACTACAATGAACGACTATATACAATGAACGACTATACGCCAAAGAACTGGACAATGTAGATGAAGTGGAGAAATTCATAGAAACACAAAACCTACCAAGACTAAATCATGAAGAAAAAGAAAATGTTAATAGAAATCTATAAGAAATCTATAACTAGAAAGGAGATTCAATCGGTAATAAAAATCTCCCAATAAAGAAAAGTCCTGCAGCTGTCACAGGTAAATTGTACCAAACCTTTAAAGAAAACTGAATCAATTCTTCTCAAACTTATCCAAAAAATTGAAGGAAAGGGAATACTTTCTAACTCATTCTAGGAGGCCAGCATAACACTGATACCAAAGCCAGGCAAAGACACTCTAAGAAAATTACAGATCAATATCTCTTATGAACACTGATGTAAAAATACTCAACAAAATAGTAGCAAACAGAATTCAGCAGCATATTAAGAAGATAACACCATGACCAAGTGGATTAATGTAAGGATGGTTCAACAAATGAAAATCAATGTAATACACAATCAACACATGAAGAAAAAAAAAGCACATGATCATCTCAATTGATGGAGAAAAAAGCAGTTTACAAAGTTCAACATCTTTTCATAACACTCAACAAATTAAAAATAGAAGAAAACTACCTCAACATAATATAAAAGCCATATGTGAAAAATCCATAGCAAACATCATACTCAATGGTGAAAGACTTAGAAGCTTAGAGGATCTTAGAGCTTTCCCTCTAACTTCAAGAACAAGGCAACATGCCTACTTTTCACCGTTTCTATTCGACATAGTACTAGAAGTTGTACTTAAAGCAATTAGGCAAAAAAAAAAAAAAAGGGCATACAAATGGGAAAGGAAGAAGTAAAATGATTTTATATTTTTTATATTTAGAAACCCTAAGACTCCACAAAACAGCTGTCAGAATACCAACAAATTAACAGAATACAAAGTTAACAAACATCAGTTGCATTTCCATACACCAACAATGAACAATCTGAAAAGGAAATTATAAAATCAATTCCATTTACAACAGCATCAAGAACAATAAAGTACTTAAGAATTAACTTAACCAAGGAGGTGAAAGACTTGTTCAGTGAAAACTACAAAACACTGCTGAAAGAAATTAAAGACAACATGAATAAATGGGAACACATCCCACGTCCACAGACTGGAAGATTTAATTAGTTAAAATGTCAATACATCCCAAAGCAATCTACAGATTCAACGCAATCCTAATGACATATTGTGCCAAAACAGAAAGACTCATCTTAAAATTCATATGCAATCTCTAGGGACTCCAAAGAGCCAAAATAATTGGAGAGAGAGAGAACACAAAACTGGAGGCCTCACACTTCATTTCAAAACTTACTACAAAGCTACAGTAATTAAAACAGTGTGGTATTGGCATAAAGACAGATATATAGACCAATGGAATAGAAGGCCCAGAATAAACCCTGACATATATGATCAAATGACTTTTGACAGGGGTGCTAAGACCATTCAATGGGAAAAGGAGTCTTTTCAACAAATGATGCTGGCAAAACTCGATATGCACAGGCAAAAAAAAAAAAAAAATGAAGCTGGAACCTTACTTTACATCTCATATAAAAATTAAGTCAAAACAGATCAAGGACCTAAGTGTAAGACCTACAACAATAAAATTCTTTTTTTTTTTAAGATTTTATTTATTTACTTGAGAGAGTGAGTGAGAGAGAGCATAAGCCAGAGGAGGGGCAGAGAAAGAGGGAGGAGTAGACTTCCTGCTGAGCAGGGAACCTGGTGTGGGACTCGATTCCAGGACCCTGGGATCATGACCTGAGCTGAAGATAGATGCTTAACCAACTAAGCCACCGAGCACCCCAACAATAAAATTCCTAAAAGAATACATAGGACAAAAGCTTTGTGACATTAGATTTGGTGATGATTTCTTGGATATGACACCAAAGGTCCAAGTAACAAAAGAAAAAATAGACAAATGGGACTACATGAAAATTTTAAAATCTTATGCACCAAAAGACACTATCCTTAGTGAAACAATGAATTACCTAAAAAGTCATGCATTGGTACAAGAGCCATTTAATGTGCAAGAAAGGTCTACAGATTTTTTTATGTAATCGAATAGGAAATATTCAATGATATTGTTTCAGGTTCCATTTTGCAAATGACCTTTGAGAAACTACTATTGGTGTAATTTTAATTTAGTATTAAAAATAAACATCCACAATTACTTGAAAAGGTTGTAAGAAAAAAAACTACTAAGAAAAAAAGAGACACTATACACAGAGTAAATGGCAACTCACAAAATGTGTGAAAATATTTGCAAATCATATATCTGGTAAGAGATTACCATCTAGAATCTACAAATTCTAAAGCTCAACAAAAACAAAAACAAACAGGGCACCTGGCTGGCTAAGCTGGTAGAGCATGTGACTCTTGGTCTTGGGCTTGTGAGTTCAAGGCCCATGCTGGGTATAAAGATTACTTAAAAAAAAAGAAGGTCTTAAAAAAGAAATCCAATTCAAAAAAAGACTTTAGTAGACATTTCTCCAAAGAAAATATATGAATGGTCAATAAGCATATGAAAAGATCCTCAAATCACTAGTCATTAGGAAAATGCAAATCACAACTACAATAAAGTATAATCTTATACCCACTAGGATGGCTACTATCAAAAAAACAGAAAATATATGTTGGCAAGGATGTGGCGAAATCAGAACCCTCGTGCAATGTTGGTAGGAATCTAAAATGGAACAGCTGTAAATGGAAAGCAAAATGGTAGTTTCTTGAAAAATTAAAAACAATTACCATATGATCCAGCAATTCCACTTCTGAGTATTTACCTAAAAGAACTGAAAGCTGGGTCTCAAAAAGGTATTTGTACACCCATGTTTATAGCAACACTAATCACAGTAGCTAAAACTTGGAAGCAACCTGTGTCCATCAACTGATGAATGGATAAGCACAATGTGGCTTACACCTACAGTGAGTGGTATATTAGCCCACCTTTAAAAAGAAGAAAATTCTGAGTATGTCACAACATGGATGAACCTTGAGGACATTATGCTTAGTGAAATAAACCAGTTACAAAAAGTAAAAAACTATGTGATTCCACTTATGTGGGGTGCTTGTAGTCAAAATCACAAAGACAGAAATTGTAATAGTGGTTGCCATGGGCTGGGGAGAGGGGAAAATGGAGAGTTATTGTTTAATAAATATTGAATTTCAGCTTTACAAGACAAAAAGTGTTATGGGGATGGAAGATGATGATGGCTGCCAAAAATTATGAAGATATTTAAAACCACTGAACATTATACTTAAAAATAGCTAAGATGGTAAATCTTAAAAAAAAAACTTTATAATAATTTGGTATCTGATTTATTTCACAAGTCTTAATCTTGCTTTTTAAAAGATCCTGTTTTGGGGATGCCTGGGTGGCTCAGTTGGTTAAGCATCTGCCTCAGGCTTGGTCATGATCCCAGGGTCCTGGGATCTGCTCAGCAGGGAGCCTGCTTCTCTCTCTCCCTCTGCCACTCCCCCCTTGTGCTCTCTTGCTCTGTCTCTCAAAGAAATAAAATCTTTAAAAAATAAAAAAGTAAAAATAAAAGATCCTGTTTTTAATTACACTATTATCTACCATGGCTCTTTATTAATTACACAGATGGTATGTAAAACACCTATTTCTAAACATGCAGATATTTAAACCAACAACAAAGGTATCTTAAGATTACTCCCTAAATATTACTTTGCTGGTTTCAATGAAATAGAATCAGATTATAACAAAATTGTTATATAAAGAACCTTAATTGTAGTTCATTAAAAAAAATATTAAAATGAATGATTTTTAGGCAGAATCATACCAATTTTACATATGCTATAAATAAAATTAATGAGTTTAAATAATTTCATACTGTGTAAGTATAAAATCTTGTAAGCTCCAAAATACCTACAGTATCAAGAGCCAACATTCAATTTTAGGGATATGAAACTTAATGCTCCTTCAATAGCTCTGGTGGATGTTGTTAGAATGATATTTCAAATATTTTTTATCATTTGAATTAAACATTACCTAAATAATGCCGAGCTGAGAAAAAACATTTAAAAATCTTCAAATCTAACATAACAGATTAATGCTTTATTGTTTGTTGTCTTAACAAAAGTGAACGCTTATGAGGAATTCAGAAACCACCGGGAAATTCAAAATCACAATGAAATTGCAATGACATATTGTGCTACTTGATATTATTACCAGAGATGGTTCTTCAAGAAAGCAGAGAAGACAACCTTATTATTAGTATAATTGGAAATGGGCTAATATGCCCACCAGAACAAAAATCCTCTCTTGCAACATATTACATTACCTGTGAAAGGTAATTTATAAACTAATCAGTGCTAATGAGTGTTTCTTCATCTGACTTAGAGAGGAAAGGCCCACGAACTACCATAGAGCTGACTTTGATTGTATTTGGACTGGAAGGTGGGGCGGGAAGGGGGAAGGTATACATGTCTATGGCCTACTTGGAATATGGAGATGTCCTATTCCACTGTAGGACTGCAGTGAGATTTGTGGTTTTGAAAACTCTCCCTTCAAAAATTCACTATAAATCGAGGACAGAAATCATGAGATTTTAAAAATAACAACAGGGGAAATACCTTTTCCTCTTAGCGGTTAGTAGAATTCATGTGGCAGGATCATGGGAGAAATTTTTTATAAACTTAGAAGCTAGGTTTGGAGAATATGCACACCTACTCTATAAGAGAAAAGGAGATCAATCTGTTTTGCTCCCAGAGAGAAGGAAGAAAGTAGGAGAGGGAGCATGCTGTGTGCCACGCCATGAGAGCCATCCTGGCACTCTATGCCCAATCTTTGGTAGGAATTTAATGGAAACCACATTTTTTAAGCGAATTACACAATAAAGTATTTATTCCAATTACAGTCAATCTTGATCTTAGAAAATGTTATTTTCTAGTTTCTATTACCAAAATTTAAAATTATATGCTAGTTGCCAGACCAACTCTTTTTAGTAATTCACTTTCTTCATTAAGTACATTGGAAAAGTCTGATTTTGAAGTGATTGGTTGAGTGTAAGAAGTCTAACAAAATTCCTGTATTTACTTCTAATCTGTATACATGATTCTTAAGTACTCTGCAGCTCAAAACCTTTAATACCCATTTACTGAAGGAATACCATACCTTTTATCATATTCCTTACTTCATAAATCATTTATCATTTAGGTCCACTTTATATCACTTTATTATAAATTAAGCAATGAGAAATAGCATTATTGTGATTTTAAGAAGTCATTTTAGACAATATTTTATCTCTGCATCATTTTAACCTTCACTTTATTGGTTTAATAATCTTTCTTTAAAAAAAAAAATTTTATTTATTTATTTGATAGAGAGAGACACAGCAAGAGAGGGAACACAGGCTTCCTGCGGAGCAGGGAGCCCTGATCCCAGGACCCTGGGATCATGACCTGAGCCAAAGGCAGACGCTTAACAACTGAGCCACCCAGGCACCCCTAATAATCTCTTTCAAATGCAATCCATAACTTATTTCTCAGTGGTTTTTATAGTATTCCTCAAAATGGGTATTAACACATTAATTTAATTTAAAATGAAGTCTTTTTTTTTTTTTAAAGTAAGTCAATCTTATTTGACTGGGCTTCACCAATTAGGCTCCATGGCATTATTTTATCCAAAACTGAAAATTCAACAGGCAAATAAACCACCTCAAGTCTTTGACATGTCTAAATAGATTTAAAGCATATGGTAAAATGAAAGCATTTAATTAAAAATATTGTTTGGGGAAGGTCATAATGAAATCCTATGTCAATTTTTCTGAACACTTTCAGAGCATATTAAATTAATCAAGGTAACTCTAAATCAAAGAGGGACGGTATAGTTTTAGACAAATTTTAGTAAAGCTTTGAATGACTAATAGGTAATAAATCCTTTTGGAAGTCAGGTGGTTTTCAATTTTTTGTTTTCAGCCAAATTAAAGAAATGGCCTAAATGAGTTACATCACTGAAAACAGTTTCTGATAACAGACCACCATGTGATTTTGTTTTGCAAATAACATGGAAGGAGTTCAAATAATTCCCATCTTCTTATTTTTGTGAATAGGTTTCTAAGCACTTACATCTATAAATCTAAACAGGAATAAATTTGAAACAGAATCCAGTCTCATTCTAACCACAAGTAATATTCATCCACATGTATATAAATTAATCAGGGAAGAAAAGTCCCAACCATTGAGATAAAACCATTAAATTTTTACTTTTAATTTTTAATAAATATGTAAATTTGTAACATTTGTTTTGATAAATTGTATGCTATTAAGAACTGTAATGATAAAAGGTTTATTTTATTTACAGCCACAGGTAACAAATTAAAAAAACAAAAGTTAGTTTCAACTTATATTCATATTTTTGTGATAAAAAACTGACAGTATGATCATAAAAAGCCTTCTTAGCATTAAAATCCATTAAAGTAAGATAAAATTATGTCAGTGAAGTGTACTGGAAGTTTGAGATTAGCAATGTATAGAAACCTCAACTTTTAACTGTCAAACAAGAGATATTGATGTATTTTTTAAGTGGATGAGGGTAGGAGGATATTTAGATTCCACTGCATGCTTTTGAAAGAATGATCTAACAGTTTTGTTTAAAAAATCAATACTCATAGGGGCGCCTGGGTGGCTCAGTCGTTAAGCGTCTGCCTTCGGCTCAGGTCATGATCCCAGAGTCCTGGGATCGAGCCCCACATCGGGCTCCCTGCTCTGCGGGAAGCCTGCTTCTCCCTCTCCCACTCCCCCTGCTTATGTTCCCTCTTTCACCGTGTCTCTGTCAAATAAATAAAATCTTTTAAAAAAAAAGAAAAACCAATACTCATAATACATTGGAAATTACAACCTTTACAACTGTATAAACATAATACATTTTAAATGTTCATTTTTAAATGTATGAGGGGATATGTAATTTGTTTTCTTAAAGTAAGAAGATCTGTTTTCTAGACATGGCTAGAAGAACTGGAACAAATCACAACCTTTGAAATTGAGTTTCTTAAACTATAAAAATGAGAATAATATTCACTCTACCTCAGGATTATACCTATGTAATATTATACATATTCACTATCTATATGTTTTTTGTAAAATGTAAAACAATATGATTAAACTTATGAGGGCCTAGGAAAGTAACATCTCCCTTAATTTTGAGTCCTTTTTATATGAATTAGACCAAGAAGACATCACATAACAAATACCAGCTGTAAGTCATGAAAACTTGATTCATTTTCAGGGGCTATATATTAAATTGATCTATAAATAAGTAAATTCCTATGTGCCATGTTTCTTTAAAATTAAATTTAGCCAAATATAAGAGGGTATTACAAAACCAGACTTGGGAACTAAGACACTGAAATGTAAAAAGGGAACAGGGGACTTAGGTTTAGAAACAATGTTATGGAGGGCCATCCTTACCCAGTCAAGCTCATCTTTTGGGGACAGTTTGCAACTTTCTATCTTAAAATAAGCATTTTGTAACATAAATTCTTAGGCCTGCAGCAAGGTTATGAAACCCATAAGAGTAACATATGCCCATTTTCTGGGCCTCCAACTACAGTTCTCAGTAGTTTCACTTAGATGGAGCCAACTATATTCTCCAAGCAAACCAAGCACACTAGATAATACATCATATTGAAATAAAAAAATAATTTTCCAACATACATATTTTATAATCAGAACTGTTCTTAATTCTGCCTATAGATTAATCCTGATAATTTAGCTAAATGATTTGGTACTCAAATGAATAAGCTATTTACCAAAAATTGATATATAAATTTTTATTAAAGTGCAAATGACATCTGTGAAATTTCAGCTATGCTCAGTATTTCACAAGTTCTTCCAATCATTTTCCAATATAATTTGCACTTACAAAATTTCTGCTTAGCTAGAAAAGTTTGAAACTGATCAGGTCCATTAAGCCAAGATTATTAGTCTTGTAACAGCAATTATAAAGATATTTCTCTTGTACCTACTGTGAGGAAGACAACATGTCGTGTTCTATGAGGCATACATAGATGTATAAGATGCAGTCTCTAAATTCAAAGAAATTACCAGTCTAATAACTGACACAGAAAAGTTGAGAACATTGCACAGTGATTACCACTTAACTTCTATAATTAACATTTTACTACACAGCATTTCCTGTACCTATATTTGCTTTATCTATATTTTAATTTTTTATGGACCTAACTATTCAACCCTCTTTACATCCATCATCTATCTTTTTTTTTTAAGATTTTATTTTCAAGTAATCTCTACACCCAACATGGGGCTCGAACTCACAACCCCGGGATCAAGAGTCCCATGCTCCACCAACTGAGCCAGCCAGGTGCCCCCTAATGTATTTCAAAGAAAGTTGCAGGCTTAAGTATGTTTCACACCTAAATACTTCAGCATACCTATCATTAGCTGGAGCTTAACAGTTTTTAGCTTTTTTAGAGGAAATTTTACAAATATGAAATGTACAAATCTTAAGTGTCTCAACTGCAGATTTTACAAATGCTTACACTCTGTAATCCAAACCCCATCAAGATTTAGAACATTATACTGTCACCTAAAAAGTTCCTTCTTCTCGCAATCTCCACCCCAACTCCCACCTAGAGGGAACCACTATTAGTGATTTTTTCCCTACCATAGATTAGTTTTGTAGATAATTTTAAAACTCAAAATTTAAAACAAAGCATGATCAACAGACTGAGGAATCAAAAAAGGCTTCATGTGGATGGAGAGATGTATAAATACATGATAAAGTAAATATAACAAAACGCTAACAACTGTAGAAATTAGGTGGTGGGTATAGGGGTGTGCCAGTTATCAATTTACTATCCCTCCACTCCAAATCTACTTTTCTTCATCCTGCTTTGTGACACTAGAAACATTTTTCCTTTGCCAGCTTTAGAGAGGACAATGGAGTGACCCTGTAATGTGAAAGCAGCAAAGAGACACTTGCCTTCTGAATTCAGGTCTCCATCATCATTATCATTATTATTACTATTATATTATCATTATTATTATCGTTATTATTCAGCATGAGAGCCCAAAAGCCTTGCTGAGGAGACAAGTTCCAGCTGTGGCTGTGGCTCCAGCCTCCCCACTGACAGTGGGCACTTTTCTAGACCACGTAGCAATAGTACACATGCCTTTTCTGAACAGGTCTCCATACAGGCTCTGGGAAAAAGGGCCCTCTTCTTCTGCCTCATCCTAGAAATATTAGCTGTTCTTTAACATCTGCTACTTCTAGAACCCTTAGACTCAGAGCTCTTTTATGCCTTTTAGTATAACCACCTCCTTGTTCTAGTTAACATTTCATCATATTAAATTTTCAAAACCAGCAGAGATCTGTCTCCTAACTAAACTCAGACTACTATAAAGGGTTATTCACTATACAGCTTTTCTGTATGTTTGAAAATGTTGGGGGGGGCAGAGAAGCAAAAAGGCATTCTTTTTCTTGCCAGCAAAAATGGGTTTATTCAGGGGTAACAGAGAATTATACTTTGGGGCATGCAAGCTATGGCAACTCAAAAAAAAAAAAAAAAGGAAGGGAACATTATTTGAGGAAATTGGGAAGAGTTGTTTAGAGTCCATCCATTGGGGAAATTGATTTGCAGGGGTATTTGATTTCTCGTAGGAGACACCATATACATCTTTACCAGTTGAAGCCTGTACTGGATGATTCATTCCTTTTGACGATTCTCTGCAGGGGTCTATAACTGACAATTCTTCCTGTAATTGATGTTGAGTGGTATATTTACCCCGTCTAGCCTCCCCTTCTATCCTCCTGATTCCACTTAACTGATGTTGCCCTATATTAATTTTCACAGCCATTTTGGATATATATCTCCTTCCTTTATCACCAATTTCCCTCACTTTTAGCCAGCATTTTGGCTGATCTGTATTGTTTGTTTGCCTATTGGTGTAACCAGAGCCTTTATTCCTGAAGGATCTGAGCCCTTAGCTGCCCTGCCCTTATTGGATTGTGGCTTCTGCAGTTGTCTATACAAAGGTCTGACAGACCCAGTTTAGGCGCTTCCCCAGATTTGCTTGGCCTTCCCCGCTGACTGGACCTTGGCTGCTTGCATATTTAAAAAGATTGATAAACTCTTAATAATTGTTAAAGCTGGATGATGGGCTGAGAAAATTATACCACTATCTCTTCATTTGTTTATGTTTTAAATTTTCTGTGATACTTTTTTAAAAAGGGGGGTGGGGGGGAGAAAGGCTTCATAACGGCCAAAGATTTATAAAGAACCCGGTGGAACGGATTTTTTAACAGGCAGAAACAGAGGATAAGACTCCAGTTAAGTAAAAAGCACATATCAAATATGGAGGCATAAAATCAAAGGACATGTTTTAGCAACAGCAAGTAGGTTGGCTAACGTGTAAGACGTAAAACGCAAATGAGTGTGCTTGGTGAGATTTTTTTTTCCTCCCCTTCACTTCAGTATTAATTCTTCACATTCAATTGCTTTCTTTTTGGCCTACTCTCCTGTCCCTGCTCTGCGCATACTTCTACCTACTGTCCAAGGTCTAGCTCTTCCCACTCTTCCTCACCTCTTATGAGCCATAAATTGATCCATTGCATCCTTTTTGTATCTTAATTTCTTCAAACATGGGCATAATTTTATGTCTTTGGACATATTTATGACAAAATGTAGATATGTCTGCACTTATACACCAGTATTTTTTTTTTACATTTAAAAGCCATCAGCAGTAACATAAAACTAACATGTCTAGTTAGTAGGGGATAAGAAAAAGCATTAGTTGATTTTTTTATTATTTAACAACTCGTGACTTTTTTATAATTACAAAATATATCTATACACACAAGAGTGAGTGTATGTGCACGTGTGTCAACATAAGATCTCTGGGAAGGGACTGGTAATATTCTTTGTTAAACTGAGTGGTTGAGTACAGTTGAACAAATAATAAAATGAATACCCAGTATTTTCTCCACCCACCCATATATTTAAAGCACACTTAGGCCACTGTCCAATTGTATCTCTATTTTTCCCCTTCCTTAGAAATGACAACTGTGGTGAAATTTGATTTACAAAAAGCATGTTTGTTTCATCCAAACTGAAAATATTAAAAATTATAAACCAGCTAGATATTTAATAGGAAGAACTCATAAAAAAGATAAAGAACACAAATATATCCAAACACAACATATGACAATTCATTAGAAGCACATAAGAACATGGACTTGTTGTACACATTAAAGTATACAGATACCCCAGTGAGGCTCCTTTCCCTCCTAATCCCCATTACTGGTAAGGTCCGAACCTGCCATTCTATTTCAATATGTGTTATAGGCTCTACATGTGTTATAGGCTCTTCCATCAGTTTAAATGTGGCAGGAACAAAGGTATTCCAAAACAGTAGAGAGCAGCAGACAGATGTTGTGTGGTATCACCCAGGCAATGACCTCTGCTTTCTCAACCCTTTCTGGGCTCGCTGATGCAAAGTCTGGCTCAAGATCCAGGACAATGCAATGTTTGGAAACATTTGTTCAAAAAGGTACACCAAGACTGTTAAAGTAAGTTCTTCCAAAATACAAAGGCAATGGTCAAGACTAGAACTGGGTTTCTTTCTTGCCTCTGACCTTACCCTTCCTGTGCAGTCAGTATCACAAACAGCTATGCACTCCATTGTACACCCAGGGCAAAAGAAACGCCCCCACAAAGATATGTTGCAGCTGTGCCTGCTCTGGGTGACGCCTTGCTTCCACTAAGTTCTAGCAGCTGTGCAAAAGAACTTTCTGTGATAATGAAAATGTTTGATAATCTGTCCCATGTGGTTATTGAACACTTGAAATATAGATAGTGTGACTGAGGAACTGGATTTTTAATTTTATTTATTTTATTTAATTTTAATTAATTTAAATTTAATAGCCACATGATTCATAGCTACAGTCTTGAGTAATATAGTTCTAGAGTTTTAGTTTAAAAAAAAAATCAGGAACTTAAAGCATGTATGGTTGCAAATTGCCTTACTGCCAATCCAACACTGCAAATGTGGTTCTACCTCCTACCTTAGCTGCCTGGCAAAAACATCCATTTGTCTTCATTCATTCAAGGCAGCACCTCCTTTGAAAAGTCTTGGCACCCTAGAGTTACTAACTCTTTATTACTACCAACCAGGTCATACCATGTTATCATTATGGGTTTACATAGTTGTATTCCCTGCTAATATGAGGGCTCTAAAAAGGCAGTAATTGTGTCATACTAATTTCTAATTTCCCACAGCCTAATAGGGTGCCACATCCTAAGGCCCTTGCCCTACATTTTCCTAGCCAGTTTATTAAGCCGGTCTTCATCTAACTAATCGGTCTTCATCTAACTAATCACAGCTCTTTACTACTCTACCATTTGAAATCTCATAATCCCATCCACAACAAACATCTTAAAACTGGAGAAATTCCAGGTCATTTTATCTGTATCAAAGGGTGTGGTGTTTTACCTCTATATATGATTGTTCAGTAGAAAACACTGTAAAATAGTGAAAATGATGCATTTAGAAAATCATGGGGAAATAACGAAGAAGTAGTTTGAGATAGAATCTGGAATTCAGGACAAGACACAAATTTGGGAGCTTTCTGACATAGACGTAATCATGCATTTGACATTTGTAACATGCAACTCCTAACTTATATCACTTAGGGATTAAGTGTAGACAGAAGGACAAAGGCACTCCAATGTTAAGTCAGAGATAAAAAAGAACGTTCGAGGAACTGAAAGGGGCAACCAGCGACTAAGAGGAAAACCAAGAAAGTACATGATTAACAAGTGAATAAGGTGATTCAAGGAAGACAGAATCATTCAGTTATGATAAATGCTATTGATAAAAAGATTGGAAAGGTGTTATATTCTTTCCCATAATAGCAAACCCTCCAAAAGAGTCTACCTCAAGAGAGTAAAACTGAACGATACCACTTGGCGTTCAATTACCAGTGATAGAGACAAACTAGAAGTTACAGCAATGTTATCTAATATAGATACTGCACTCACTTTCTTTACAGATATTCTATTCCAAAACACCACATCTTCCTTTCAATATCCACATCAAACAAGGTTTCAAGGAGACTACAACTCTCGTGGGCAGCATTAATTTTAAATGAAAACCTCTTGTTTTACCAGTTGAGATTCTGCCTGAAACAACCAGTGTCTCCCATACAGCTGCCACACTTAGAAATACAGGTATGGCATAATTTCAAGGTCAAGATGGTTTATACAGCAGCTTCCAAAAACGAATGGGCAAAACTGTCAACATTCCCGGAGGTCTTAAGAAAAAGATCCGTGAACTGTGAGCTCCAGGAAGGCAAGCGCTCACTATTTTTTATTTAACTCTGAAAGAGCTGCATCTTACAGAAGGGAGGAGGGCGAGAACTTCAGGGCACTACACCCTCCAGAATGCTATTGCCCTAACAGCGCTGAGTAGGGACCGGCGAGACTGCGGGCACCCACCCAGTAGGTCAGCACCCGGGTAGATAAAAGCAACGCCGGACGGCGCACAACCGCATTCCAGACCCTAAGGTTAACAGAAAAACCCTTGCCCTCGGGCCCGGGCTCACCTGCCTTTTGGAGTGGGGAAGACGCGCGGCTCCTGGCCGCCTCAGAGGCGCGTCCCCGCAAGCTGCTCAGCTCGTCACCGGACACTACCCAGAGTGGAGGGTCCCCCTGGCAACTAGGAAGGAGGACCCGGCAGGCTGGGGCGCGCTTGCTCGGTCTCTTCTGCCTAGGAGCTGCAACAGCCACAAATCCCTCAGATAACTCCCCAGCGGCTCGGGCGTGCGCGCGCACTCCCGCCTCGTCGCTTAGCAACTTGAGAAGCCTTCCAGTCTTCGCGACACGTCAATTCCGCCCGCTCCTCCAGAGTGTGAATAGTTTTTAAAAAGACTTTGTTTCCGGGTCGAGCCGCTTTTACGCAGCGGAAGGTCTCTTCACCTCCCACGTTTACCCTTGGGGTAAGATAGTCTCAATTGCGCACGAGTGGGTGATGTAGCTAAAGGGTCTGTATCTCCTCCCTCGAGTTCCACATGCCTCCCCTCCCACCAATTACTGGGCGCCAACAGACGGCTCTTTCCCTCTAAGCATAAATCTTCTGCTCATCGCTGTCCTCCAATCACAGCGGCCCGCCCTCAGGGACTACTTTGCAATGGCGAAGAGCGCAGGGAGAAGGGCGTGAGCAGACCCTCTGACCTCGGGAAGTGTAGTTCAACACTTGAAGGAAATGCGTTGGGGAGTGCGCCAGAATCCGGGCACCATAAACTACAGTTCCCAGAGGGCGCTGCGGTTGGGAGATGAGCATTTTCTTTCTTACATCGCTCACCCTCCCCAAGTCAGTTCCGCGGTAGAGGTGACCCGATTCCTTGAGGCTCATTTTGCAGGCGCTGAAATTGTTCGCGCACTTCTTAATCATGGTGAGTGTTGGCCCCTGGATCCGGCCGACCCCCGACCTTCGCGCCCTTGTGTGGGGTTTCTTGCATTTGAAGGACTTTCGGGGCGGGGGGCGGCTGTGCAAGGCACAGTCTTTCCAGCCCTTTGGAAAAACCCGACTCAATTTTTGGGGACTGTCGCAATGACCCAGTTATTGGGAAGGGGTTGGTTTCCACCTGGGGATCTCTTACAAGGACTCTGGAGAAATTTATCCTTGGAGAGGCTTGATCTCAGTCCTGCTGCGTGGCTTGGGTACAAAATAAGCTGCGGATTTTCTCCAAACCACGATATGGGGTTTGATAAGGATGCTAAGGTTTGATATGGGAGGCGGGGGTGTTTGGTTCCTAACGCCCCCTTTTTTTAATTGAGCCAACGGTGTTTTTAAGGGTTTTTGTCACAAAGCCCTTGAAAGCAAAAGGCCTTCAGTTGTAAAGATTGTGCTTACCAGGTACTCCAGATTACGATCGACGTTTTCGAGAGACGTGTTTCCGCCATATCTAATTTCACAAAATGTTATTTAAAACCTGTTCATTAATTTCCTTTTGTAATGACAGGACGTGTTGCAGTTACGGCATCACTAGCCAAAAACTAGTGTAGATACTCTTTGCTGGTCTGTACGTTATGAATTCTAGAACCACTACTTGTAATGTTACACAATGTAACCATCTTGTGAAGGTCTGGATACCTAGATCACCGTATCTTGTCTCTGCTGAAAGGGAGAAGGGGGGGTGGTTGGTGAGGGAACTCTGACGTATGAATAATCTGCGTGATGTTTGAAGGTGACATTTGACATGAGACAAATTTCTCCAGTACCTGTATTTATAGTTGAAGTTATTCTTCCTCCGTTAGCTCAAAATACTGAAATAGGTGGGAATTACGGGGAAATATTGGAATGAATTGGAAATTTTCCAGAACCTGAAAAGACATATTTTTAAGGCAAGGGGATTACTGCCTCTGCCTTTATAAGGGTCCAGTGAGGACAGCTACTAATTCTCAGTAAATGTTAAACCTGTTTCCTACTTATAATTTAGTCATTTAAATGATGGTTTCAGTGGTCTCTGACTTAATAATCTTAGCAAGAATGCAGAGGTAACAGAGAACCTGAGACTTTATAATTTTAGAACTGGATGGGACCTTTAAAGATCATTTTGATAAATCTCCCCCCACTTCAGATCTTAAAATTGAGCTTATTAAAACCCAAAGAGAATGATTTGCTCAAGGTCATACAACAGTTTGCTCCCAGGAGCCTTAACAACTCTTTCCGTCATACCATATTGTGCCATACAATTACCAAGTCATTTTGAAAATTTATTTTCAGTAGCTGAGGTTCTGGAGGAACATACAAACTGCAGATACAAACTAAAGTATTTTATCAGCATTTATATTACCTGATAGCTTTATTCCCCTGCAATTCAGAATATTGGAATTCTAGACTTAGAAGTGAATTTGGATATTATTTACTCTAATTTCAAAAGGTAGCCTGGTGAGGTTAAATCATTTTTCCAAGGTCACAGGGAGAATCCTGGGCCCCCATTCTTAAGTTGTTTTGCAACGCAGTAGATAAAGACGGGCCTCACCCCTGGAAGGTCACTTGGGCACCAGGTAACACAGAGATGTCCCTAAGAAAGAACACTCCTGTCAGTTTACTGAAACTGACAGCCCTCTCAGGTGACTCAATCTCCTTGCCTCCTCAGGAGACCATGTGAACAATCACTGAGTTTAAAAAGAGCCATCTTTTATAAGGCTGTTGAAAGCAAGTTTTTTAAAAGAAGGAATAGGGAGGGACAGCAAGGATTAACTGTAAGAAGAAATCTGAATGATTGTTTTTTATATTACAGAAATATATGTAAATTAGAAAGTAAAAAAGGAATACATGGGTCTTTCTGTAGAATAACAGAAAGAACACTTACATTCAAGCTTCACAACTGAGACTTGAGCACATGCCCAAGGCAGTCTGAATCTGCAGGAAGGTCATTAGAGCCCTGCCAAGAGCAGAGACATTCCTTCTTTGGATCTTGGCAGACTGCCCAGATATCTAAGCAAAGAATAGTAACCTGTCTTCACACTGTAACATTGTAGAAAGTCAGCAGGAATCTCCCACCCTCCTGCTTTTCTACGCAATGTTGCAAAGAGCAAAAAGAAGCAAATACACATATCCTTTCCCATTTCATAATCAAACATTCAGGCATTTACTAGGCTTCATACTACTCTTAATAAGATAGAATTACCTATCTGTGAAAATAATTTGTTCATAGACATAGAAGAAGGGAACTGCTGAAATGGAATTAGCAGTTGTTCATTAGTGGCCACAACCACTTCACTAAGGACTGTGATACTGGGAGCATATTTTTTAGCAGCTAAAATTAATGCCTAAGATTGACTATTGTGTTCTAACCATCTACCTGTAAGCTTTACAGATAGTGATACTCACTTTCCCCTTTATTTCTTATCCTGGCCTGCTTTACATTGAAGTAGCATGTGTTTATATTTAATTCAACAAATACTTGTCGAACACTGTATGGGAGTACAAATTTGAGTCAAGGGCAGACTGCTCTCACAGCAAGGGGGTGGTGGTTCACAGCCTAGTAGAGAGTAACGGACATGTAAGTAGAACCCCACAAGGTGTAAGAATCCTTAGAGGAAAATTTTATGGTGACAGAGACCTATAATTATAGTATTTGCTACATACTGCTCTTAATGCTTTGTATGTTAACTCTGAATCCATACTACTACCTTATTTGTTAGGTAGCTGCTATCATTATCTCCACTTTACTGTGGGGAAACTGAATACAGAGGTTAAGTAACTTGTCAAAAACATACTGCTGATGAGTTGTAAGTCTTAAGTTTGAACCCAGAACATCTGCCTCTAAAGGCTATCTCTTTACTACACTCTGCCACCTCTCTAGCCCCCCGTTTTAGAAAATTGGGTTATCCTCTTGTTTCCTGCACATGGTTCACTAATGGATTCTCTGGCCTAAAATAGTACCAGGTACATAGAGATTCAGTAGTGTATTTAATGAATGAAGTGAAATAACAGTTCATCAATTGATTTATAAAACTGTATCATTAGAACTGGTGACATAATTTTGCTAACTATAGCTGGAATTACTGTGGTCACTAAGTTTCCAACCCTCTCAATGCAAGTATATATGAATAAAATATCTTCAACAGTTTTTTGAATCGTGTTAGGTTTGCTTCCAAACAATTCTTTTACATTTCCAAGTTTGGGGTAGTCATTGTACAAGATTCAGCTATTCCTTCATCAAGTATTTGAGATCCAGCTACGTGCCCGGCATTGTTGTAGGCAGTTGGAATACAACAGTAAATAAAACAGACAAAGCCCCTGTCCTTAAGGAGCTTGCATTCTAAAGCGAAAGGAGGAATAATTTCTTCCTCTATTCCCTTTTTCTCACCTCTCTACTTCAAGGGAATAGGGGAAAATGACATAATTAAAAACATATAAAGGCCACATGATAAAAAAATAACCATATATGATACCTTTTAGCGTTCTTTATAAACCTAAAGTCTGTTGGAAACATAAGAATGTCTTGTTAAAAAAAATGGTTTATTTTAGGGAATTACCATATTTTGTCTTTGTAGGGGTATGAAGGCCTGGGGCAAAAGTTGGTGAAGAAAATGGGGAAGAGATTCAGAAGGTCAGGGAGCAACTCTCCATAGTTTTCTCCTTTTTTGCACTCACATCCCGGTCACACCTGTGAGGAAGAAATGCACATATAGTCTGCTATGTACAGATTCATTTCTCTACAAGCAATTGACACTTCTTTCCTGAGATTTTTTTTCCTTTGATTTCTCTGGGTGTCAAATTGCTAAATGCTGCTGACCTTCAGAGGTTAGGATTGGAAGGTCAGAGGACATAGTCTCCTTCCACCCCAAAGACATGACTCACCTGGAAGAGGGAATTCTAAATATAAAGATTCATTTCAGTAGACCACTTCTCTCATGCAGGTAACAATAGAGGTGACTCAGTGAAAGTCTGTTTACACAGTATTGTCAAGAAAAGGAACAGTTCACCTTGATCAAATTTGTACATCTAATGTGTCCGTTAAGTTTCCAAACATTTTTGTTCAGTTCTTTTTAATAGAAATATTTCTATTTAATTCTCTGAGCTTCTTTTTTTTTAGTGACTCAGGATCATCACTTTGAATATTAGTTACTATTTTTGTACATACGTCTGTATTTTGTTCAGGGTCTGTTGAGGTCTGTAAGGTGACTTCTATTATAACTATTATGCTCTTTGTACTTCTTTCTCCTCTCTTTTAAAATTAATTTTCCCTTGGAATCAGGTTGTCAGCTGTCACTATATTTTGATGTAGTTATTTAATACTAAAATTTATTGTAATCCAGTATTCTCTTGCTTTTCTTTCTCCTTAAATAAAAAATAAAGACTTATTTTTCCTCCTTCAAGTAGTCAAGTTGAATCATGATTAGTAGTTTTATTAAAACTTTCTGACTTACTGTAAGTGGAAAATTTTAACCACTGTCACTCCTCTTCCTGGCATGAAGGATCCCTATTCTAGCAGATGGGGCGTGGGGGGATTTGCATAAGAGGATTTATAAGGTTCCAGTCACTGCCAGGGTTTGTATCACCGTATAAGGCACATCAACATTGTTAGGCCTATTTCAGTGGCAAAATAGCCTTAAAGAGATGGATAAGATTTTGTAAGTAAATCCAGGATAACAGTGAGAGTTAAGTAACACCGCATAAATAGCTAGCCAAAGGACACATGTTCTAGAAGTTGCTCAGCTGATTTGTGCATGCTATATTTACTGGGACAAATCTGGAATAAGTTTGTCTTCTACTAAGCCAAATGTGAAGAGACTTTAAAATTTTACATTAACTTTTAAAGTACGTGGTTGTCTTATTATAGAGAAAACTCTGAATGTCTTTAGGGTAAAATAGCATTTTTAAATCAAATGTTAATTAATGGGTCTCTTTCATTACAGTCTGAACCAATCAGAGTCCTTGTGACTGGAGCGGCTGGTCAGATTGCATATTCACTGCTGTACAGTATTGGAAATGGATCTGTCTTTGGTAAAGACCAGGTAGGGGAACCATCTGTGTACCTCAAGTCAAAATAAGAATATTGTCAGTAAACCCTGTAATTAGTTTCAAAGAATTATTTTAATGATAAAGGAATGGGTTATCCCAATAAATGTACTGGGCACACTGCTATAAATGTAAGCTGGTATCTTACTTATATGTAGCCCTCCAGCCATTGAAAATGCTTTGCAAATCAACTATTCCGCATACTTTATTTAGTTGACTTGGTACAGCCAGCAGGTATCAGTCAGTGGAAGGTTTTCACTAGTAACAGTAACTATTAGGGAGAGTCATGTGGGAGAGAAAGTTGCTGAATTAGCACTTCCTTGTTGATAAATGGTCTTTAGAACCCAAAATAGTCAGACAGGCAGATCTGCTTTCCAGTTTAAAGAGGCACCCCCTATTCTTATTCCCCTATTCCACTAAAATCCTTTTTAAAGTATTCATTTATTCCTTCTCTTCACCCATAGATAATCAAGTTCTTCCTTCATGCCAGATAATATTTAGCTTTCCATGAACTAAAATTAGATACAGAGCTGTGAACAATAAGAGTAAACTATGGCGGGGCACCTGGGTGGTGCAGTTCATTGAGCATCTGACTCTTGGTTTCAGCGCAGGTCGTGATCTCAGGGTCATGAGATCAAGCTCCACATCCGGCTCTGCACTCCGGGAGGAGTCTGCTTGAGATTCTCTCCTCCCTCCCGCTGCCCCTCCCCCTCAGTGTGGGTGCGCACATGCACACGCTCTCTCAAATAAATAAATCTTTAAAAAAAAAAAAGTAAGCTGTGGAATGTCACTTCAATTTAATATTTTTTCCATGTATACTCCTTTAAAAGTCAGTAATGATGATTCCTCTTTGTCTGTTAGCAAACTATTGCTGGTTTTATAGCATTCCTTTTTCTGAAAGTGGCATGATGTTAGATACCTCAACGTCCTAAAATAATTATAACTAATTAATGGTAATTATACATATATTATATACACATATACATATGTATGTGTATATATTTATATGTGTGTGTGTGTATATATATATACACATATATATACACACACACATATACACACACACACCAAATAAACAAAAACTTTACAGGAGGACTTTTTTGTGACTAAATGACCTAACCTACACTGACAGATGCTGTCTTTTATTTATTTGGCAGCCAGTAACTCTTGTGCTGTTGGATATCACTCCCATGATGGGTGTCCTAGATGGTGTCCTAATGGAACTGCAAGACTGTGCCCTTCCCCTCCTGAAAGGTGAGTTGGGGGGTGGAGGATAAAAGGATTTTATAGTATTTTATGTCTTTCAAAAAATAGGTTTAGATTTTTAACTAGCCTCTCAATTAGAAACTATGTCATAAAAGTATTTTTTGTTTGTTTTTTGAACTATAACTATTTGGTAAAGTGTATACCAAGAATAAATAAGGGTAAAAACGGTAAAAACAAGAAGTAACCAATGTCAGTTAAAAGACTATGCTTTTTTTCCAACGTGCTTATACATAATTTACCTTACTAATTAAGCATAGTATTACACGAGGGTTATACTCCTGAGTTGCCTACATTGTGTTGTTATTTAAAATCTATTTAAAAAGTAATAGTAGTGCCTAAATTATGCAGCTCTAAATGATGTCTTCCAGAGCTATATGTTGCCCTGAAGCTGGAAATTATTTGGTCCCTCACATGTAGTCCTAACCCACAGCCAGTCATCAGATTGAGAAACAGCATAAATTGTCCTAATCATATGCTACATCGTTTGAAAAAGCCCATGAGAGTTCTGCTAAGAGCCTTTAAGAATCATTGAACTATTACACAAATGTAAGACAGAAGTCTTAAATTTGATTGAGGTTTTCATTAAAATATTAAGTCAACTTGTAAACTAATTTAAGTATTTTTCTTTAGGTATACCTTCATTATGATCATTTTCTTTTGGTAAGGATTAATTAATAATAGTCTGCTGAGTTTGCACAGAGCAAAATATATACACACCCAACGGAAACCATGCTCAGAGGGGCGCCTGGGTGACACAGTGGGTTAGGTGTCCAGCTCTTCTTGGTTTCGACTTGGGTCATGGTCTCGAGCTCTGCATCGGGTTCCATGATCAGCGGGGAGTCTGCTTGAGATACTCTCTCCTTCTCCCTCTGTCCTCCCGCAATATATTGCATGTGTGGGGGGTGTTTGTGTGTGTGCGCACACATGCACACTCGCTTTCTCTCTCTCTCTCTCTCTCTCTCTCTCTCTCTAAAATAATAGGTGAATAAATCTTTAAAAAAAAGAAAAAAAAACCATGTTCAGAATTCATACATCCATTCAGTAAATGTTTACTAGAAGGGGTACTCTGTTGTCTGAATCATTTGGTTGCATAGCTATATAAAAGAGTGCATTGCCCTGCCAAGCTGTTCTGCTGGCTCCCTTTCCTCACCCTCTCTTTTTTTCAGCTGAAGTATAGTTGACACACAACTCACTCTCTATTTCCAAATCAACTTTGTTGCATTGTCCCATTTTTATTCCTTTCTCTGCTGAGTTCTGATCTCTCTAATGGGTCCAGGTTATAGTCAGCTTGTCCTCGGTCAGCTGTGAATATGACAGGGAGGGAAGATTCTGCAGATAAGGATGCATGGCTGGGAAGAACATTCCCCTCACCAACTGGTGTTTCTTTGTATACCTGTTGGGGGCTCTACAGCAGCCTTACTGTGACACACGTTGACTCCCCTAAAAATTTACCAATGACAATGCTGAATCCTGGTTGTCTTAGTCCATTTGGGCTACTATAACAAAAATACCATAGACTGAGTGGCTTATAAACACAAAAATTTAATTCTCATAGTTGTGGAAGTTGGGAAATCCAAGATAAAGGTACCAGCATGGTCTTATTCTGGTGAGAGGCCATTTCCTGGTTCCGTCTTCTTCCTGTGTCCTCAAGGCGGAAGGGTGAAGCAGCTCTCTGAGGCCTCTTTTATAAGGGCACTAATCCCATTCATGAGGTCTCTACCCTTATAACCTAATCATCTTCCACAGGCCCTACCTTTCAATACCATCACACTGGAGATTAGGTTTCAACATGAATTTTGTGAGGGACAGAAACATTCAGTCTGTAGCACTGGTCGTGGCCTTTTTATACTGTCAGTAAAGGAGAGTGATGATTTATGTTCTTTAATCAAAGAGTAAGTGGTATATGTTTATTGGACTAGCACAGCGGCAGAGTGGTTGACCTCTGGACCAGCCTGGGCTGGAATTACAGGTTCACTGCTTTTTGATGGCAAATTAATCCCCTTAAACTTCTTTGTCTTCATGGATGAAATATTAAGATTAAATTTGATACAACAAAATTCGTAGTGTTATTCCTGGCATGAAACTCCTCAATAAACAGTATTTTGAATTTGTGATTGATGTCTTAGACTTTAAAGTAATTACAACTTTTAAAGGTTAGGTAAATTAGTTTCTCTTTCATGTTATCTGTGGTAATTGGTGTGAATAACAAATGTTGCACAGAGTTGAAAGTTACCATATTGTACTTTGCATCATATCTGATCCTACAACAAAAAGCTGTAGAGTTTTCAAACTTGAAATAATTACTGAGATAGGAAAAGCAAAATAAATGTAATTTACATTTCTGCTAATATTATGTTTGTTGATTATATAATTTTTCCTTTCTTAGACCCCTAAAGCTTTTTATCATTGTGATATGTGAAAGTAAACATTTGCTACAAAGTGAAAGAATTACTGGGTAGATTCAGTGTGAAAAAGAAAACCTCAGACTTTGGTGTTTCAGTAGCTCTGCATATTTATTGCCGTGTTCACAGATGTCATAGCAACTGATAAAGAAGACATTGCCTTCAAAGACCTGGATGTGGCCATTCTTGTGGGCTCCATGCCAAGAAGGGATGGCATGGAAAGGAAAGATTTACTCAAAGCAAATGTGAAAATCTTCAAATGCCAGGGTGCAGCCTTGGAGAAGTATGCCAAGAAGTCAGTTAAGGTGACCAGTACAGTATTTTATGGGGTTTTCATTATCAGCATTTGAAACTACTTCTTTTAGCATTGAAGTAAAGACAAAATTATTTGCTTCCCCCTCCCCCCCCAGTTTTGTGCAGTGGTCAGTAAATACAGATAGAGTTTTGCTTGATAAGCTCTCCTTTTCTGAGTTTTTTTTGTTTCTTGTTTTTTTTATTATGTTCGTCACCATACATTACATCATTAGTTTTTGATGTAGTGTTCCATGATTCATTGTTTTGAGGGTTTTTTTTTTCTTTTTCTTATAACGTAGAAATCTTTATTTAGAGGTGCTCAAAAATATTTTGCCCATTACTGTGGTACGGAAATTTAATAGGAATTTACAAACCTATAGAGAAGGCACAGAGCCTTCGGGTGGGAATATTTGTTCAGACATTTGTGTGTGATAGTAGAGAGAGAAGGCTGTGAACTGCATTCTCAGCAGTGAGAGATGGTAGCTTCTGAAATACTCAGATTTTCTCAATCCAGAGAGATTTTGATATGCTTGTCTCTTGAGGAGTTGCATTGGTATAACTTCCTCTTCTGTCTCTGTGTACAAGTTACTTTAGTTTCTAAATTTGCCTTAATATTAGAATAAGGCCTCCTTTTACCAAATAAGTAAGCAAAAAGACTTGGCTGGTTAGAGGTTTTACTGATTTTGATAGATTTGTTCTTCCCAATCCTGACTTTAAACCAAGGTAAAAGAAAATCTTTAAGGTTTTAAAGTTGCCAGTTACAATGTTCTATTATAATATTTTATACATACCTGAATTTTTGCTTCTGTAGAATTCATTTTAAATAGATTACTTATATTTTCTGTAATCATTAACAGAAAATAGTAGAAATGACTAGAAATCCAGGGGTCCCTTAATAAAACATAACAGTGTTGTTTGGACTGCTCCAGGCTGCTTGCACTATAATCACCCCTCAGCCAAGTGTCCTTTTTGGGAAAATACATACTGACACCGGAGTGCTTAGGGGCATTGGAGTATCATATCTTCAGCTTGCTCTCAAATGGGCCAAAAAGAAAGCCTAAGGGTATAGTGTATGTGTGTGTAGAGAGAGGGAGAGAAATGGAAAAAATTAGGGAATCTGGGTAAAGAGGATGTGGGAGGTAGTCTTTGTAATATGCTTGCAGCTTTTTAGTAAGTTTGACATCATTTCCCAGTAAGTTTATAGTTTTATTAAAGAATTTAAAACTTAAAAGATAAAGTCCATGTGTACATTTGCCTATACTATATTACAATGCAGTGTATCCTGTACCTCCCCAATTAAAAAAAAAAAAAGCCTGAAGTGCTTTCTGCTAAGGATTGATTGAACAGGTATAGAGTGGATAGGACCTGGTAATCTGTATTTAGCAAATCCCAGTTAATTTTTAGGATTAGGAAAGATTAAAAAACTCTTGTAATTAATAAAGATAAATCATCATTCTGCTCAAGTAGAATTTCTTTCTTGGACTACTTTTATAAGAAGGAAAATTTTATGAATGAATTGCTCTCTCAGAGCCTTAGATTACTTGTTTGTGTGTGTGTGTGTGTGTGGTAAAGAAATAAATGCTCTGTCTCTGTTTTGTCACAACACAAAATAGAAAGACATGTACCTTTGGTCTTGGATGCTGCCACCTGGAAAGCACCTTGTATACATGTTGGTGGCTTTATTAAAGACGTTTTTTCAGTAATCACACCAGACACTAACAGTGGGGGGGGGGGGCGGGGGGGCGGGTGGGAATACTATAGAAACTACAGTGGTAACTCCACATACTTCGCTCATACAAACTTGACACATAGGCTACATGTTACACATTTATCAGCCATATTCTAAGATAGTTTAGTTCATCAGTATATGGTGTGTAACTTTGCTGTGCCTCCCGTGTATCCTAGGTCATCGTGGTGGGAAACCCAGCCAATACCAACTGCCTGACTGCCGCCAAGTCGGCCCCATCCATCCCCAAGGAGAACTTCAGTTGCTTGACTCGTTTGGATCACAACCGAGCTAAAGCTCAGGTATATTTTAAAATATTGACTGTTCAACTTTAAAACCTTTTTCTCTCACTTTTGAAGTAGCTGAATTTTACTTTTTTTTGTTTTTGTTTAGTAGGAAACCATTCTAATTTGTTAGGGAGTCTTTAAATGGAGTCTCTTAAGGAGGCTGAACTTGAACTTAATTTACTCTACTATAGTTCATTTGCTATGTCAAAATACTGTCCCTAATGTCCTCTTACTTCAGGGGTTAAAAAACCAGTCATTAGGGGTGCCTGGGTGGCTCAGTCATTCAAGTGTCCAACTCTTGATTTTAGCTCAGGTTTTGATCTCAGGGTCATGAGTTTAAGTCCTGCCTTGGGCTCCATGCTGCGTGTAGAGCCTGCTTAAGAAAAAAAAAATCAGTTATTAGTATAATTAACGGGACAATACATAGTTTATTTTTGCCAGATATATAGAACATTATAAAAAGAGAGATTTGAGCTTTTTGTTTTGTGTGGTTCTGCTTCCTTTTTCCCCTTAGCTAAGCCATCAGAATCAGATTTTTTAATATTTAATTTTATATTTAACTTTATTTTTACATCTTTTTAATATTCTACATGTTTCTATAAGACTTCCTACTTTTCACTACTTAGCAACTAAATTTTAATTGTTCTCAAGTTTCCTTACCCATTGGAGTTTTAGATAAATGTGCCAAGGGGTCAGTGACCAGGGTATTAACAGTAGCTTTTTGAAAAATGAGACGCCACCTGGGTGGCTCAGTCAGTTAAGCAGCTGCCTTCGGCTCAGGTCATGATCCCAGGGTCCTGGGATTGAGTCCCATATCGGGCTACCTGATCAGCGGGGAGCCTGCTTCTCCCTCTGCCTCTCTCTCTCTCTCTCTGTCTCTTATGAATAAATAAATAAAATCTTTTAAAAAAAAAGAAAAATGAGACGCCACCACCAATCATCTGTGCTGGTTTCCTAGGCTTTCTTGGGTCTAGATGATCCTGGTGCCCTTCAAAGCCATGACAAAATTCTGGGATCTTAGACATAATGCCTTTCCTTTTCCCCAGCACCTTTCTGGCCATACTTCCTCATCCACAGGTCATCACTGTTAGATAGGTCTATGAATTTAGTCCTTTTTTTCCTAAAGAAGACAACTTTGTTTAGTTTTAAGAAAACATTTTATCAATGGGGCGTCTGGGTGGCTGTCGTTAAGCGTCTGCCTTCGGCTCAGGTCATAGTCCCAGGGTCCTGGGATCGAGCCACGCATTGGGTTCCCTGCTCTGCAGGAAGACTGCTTCTCCCTCTCCCACTCCCCTTGCTTGTGTTCCCTCTCTCGCTGTGTCTCTCTTCGTCAAATAAATAAAATCTTTAAAAAAAAATTTTTTAGGGCGCCTGGGTGGCTCGGTTGGACGACTGCCTTCGGCTCGGGTCATGGTCCTGGAGTCCCGGGATCGAGTCCCGCCTCAGGTTCCCTGCTCAGCAGGGAGTCTGCTTCTCCCTCTGACCCTCTTCCCTCTCGTGCTCTCTGGCTCTCATTCTCTCTCTCTCAAATAAATGAATAAAATCTTTAAAAAAAATAAATAAAAATTAAAAAAAATTTTTATCAAAAGATGGTGTGAGGTCTAAGTTGAAAAACCACTGCTTTAAACTGAGAATTGATCACCTTTCAGTTTCAGAGTACCCAGTAACGGAGAAAAGAATTGATATTTGTTAAGCTTCTACCCTAAGCTAAATGCTGTACGTGTAACTTATCATTTAATTCTTCTAATAACCGTGTGAGATATGTTATTATCTTTATTTTACACAGAAGAAACCTGAAGCCCAG
Organism: Eumetopias jubatus; assembly: GCF_037043125.1. NCBI lineage: Eukaryota > Metazoa > Chordata > Mammalia > Carnivora > Otariidae > Eumetopias > Eumetopias jubatus. Next base: position 58,462,731 of record NW_028274815.1, on the reverse strand, counting down.
AAAGGTCTGGGATCATAGTCATATAGCTAGTAAACCTAGATTTGCCTGACTCCCAAACTCTTAGGTGTGTTCTTACATAATGAGATTATGTGACCTAAGTCCACTTACTAGCTCTGACCTTGAGGGAGTATATTCAAGGTATAAAATGGGGCAATAATTCTTTCTACCTCAAAAGGAGGTTATGTGGATTAAATGAGATAAGATCTTTCATGGTACCTGTCACATAGTAAAACTCAATAAAGATTGGCTGCTCTTGGTAGTAATGATTTTTATTAGTAGTGTTATTATTAAGAGGGATGTAACTAAGAGTGGAGAAGAGCCACACCTCATATATCTCTGTGAATATTCCATTAATTAAGAAGGTCATTGGATAACAAGCTTAAATTGCAAGTATTTCCTGAAGGGCTTTAGGCTGTGAGCTGGGTCTTTTTCCTTATTTTTTAGAGTCTAATGGGTGGAAGGAATGGGAGTTAGTTTGAATGAGTGTAGGGAAGAGATTTGGGTACTACAGAGCAGTCATGAAGGAAAAGGTGGTTTTAGGTGTTACATTTGTAGCTTCTAGATGGCCAGATGGTAGCTCTCCCTGCAGTAGGGAAAAAGAGGTAAAATGACACCACTGACAAACTTGGTTTTTGCTATTTCAACTGAGGCCTTGGTGGAGGAAGACACTGGAAAATTTCTGCTTCCAGAGGTATTACTAAGTGACTTTGTCCCTGTTCCTGAAACAGTTTTCCCTATGGGGCAAAAGTCTGAGTGAGGAAAGAGAGAAGAAGCAGTCTTGCTAGGCTTTAACTTTTGGCACATGTTCCAGTATGTCAGTCTGGCACAGTGAGAGCTTTTGGGAAGTTTTTGAAAAAGCAGTTTCTTCCTCCTGTAGAAGTTGTTCATCCAGTGAGAAAAATAAACTCAAAGACTAGTTTCTTACATGAATGTTGCTAGTCTTACATAATTCATTTTGGAAATCCGAAAACCTAGCTACCTAGTGACTCTTCGTCACCTGCAGAATTCCCCTATGTATTTGCAGACCAGAGCTGTGTATGAATGCTGACAGGGTATTTTGGCAATAAAACTAGTTAGCTGGTATGGGGTCGGGGGAGGTGGGAGGAATTCCTGGGGCTGGAGAATTAGTCCAAACCTATTTAACAGATCTGTGTGGCAGACATGAAAGGTCTAAGGGAGCAAGGAAGTAGCAATCCTGGATACATGTTAATTTAGACTAGCTCTGACATGAATGAAATTCAGAAACTACGTCTACAAAGTATTGGCCTTTGGTGTCTAGACAGAAATGGATTAGCTCAAGAAAACAAAAAAACAAGAGGAGGTAGGCAGCAAGACAAAGGAAGTAAGGAGCTTCCTGTAGGGAGGAGAGGCCCAGAGGCAGTTTGTCTTCACCATTCAGCAAAATTATAGATTCTAAGTTCTTGGTAATAGACATCTCTGAGGTAAATTTTCCTTTTTCTCCATGATTCCAGCTAACTATAAGTAAGGGCAGTTCTTCCCAAGTCCTTGAAGGTCATGGCACACACAGAAAATGGTACTCATTGCACAGCTCCACCAACTGTGCCTCAGCCACTAAGCAGATCAGTAGCTGGATTCTCTAGAAACCAACTATCCAACTAATTTGTGAAGATTGATTGGTACTTAATAGCCCTAATACTTGCAGAACTCTAGATGAAGCAGGGTTTAGCAGAGAAGTGATGTTAAATGTCAAAAACAGAATTTTAAGTGAATTTTTAAAAATCATTTAACTATTCTAGGATTTAAGAAACAAGTCTCAACTTACTTTAAGGGTCATAGTGAAAGTAAACACAATTTGATTCTTACTTGACTGAATATATTGGTGTGAAGAGATGACTCAAGTCACTGCAAACATTTTAGGTATTGGCCTTTTTCATCAGTATCCTTTTTGTTTGGTTGCTTGCTGTTTTGTTTTTTACTTTTTATTTTGGAGTAATTATAGACTCAGAAGAAGTTAAAACATAGTACAGAGAATCCCACATCCCCATCACTCACTTCCCCCAGTGGTAACATCTTTCATACCTATAGAGCATCTTTAAAACTAGGAAATTGACTAAACTACACACAACAGTTTTAATAGACTCACTCAGATTTCTGCAGTTTTTACATTCATTTTTTTGTATGTCATTCATCACATATCTAGATTACTATAATCACCACAGGCAAGATACAGAACTGTTTCATCACCCATAAGAGAACCTCCTCATGCTACCTCATTATAGTTGCACACTCCGTCTCCATTCCCAAGCTCTGAAAACCACTTAACTGTTCTTCATCTCAATTAATATTGTCATTTTGAGAATGTCACAAAAATAGAATCATGTAGTAAGTGACCTTTTGAGGCTGGCTTTTTTCATGCAAACGCAGTGAACTCTGGCACAGCTATTTTTTTCTCCCATTCTAACTGTAACATGAAAGAAGGAAAAATCACCCACAATGATACCCTACCATATCAGCTCATAAAATCATAAAAAATTTTTTCCCACACATTTCCTTCTGGTTCATCACAATTCTGCTACCTAATTAAGAACAAATTATGCATACAACTAATCATAATTTCTTTTTGCACATTACCTTATCAGGTGAGTAACAAAATAAGTGAACTTACTTTGTTTACTTAAATCTTTCAAAACATAACATTCTCTCCCTTTCTATGGCTAGTGTACTACATAATGTGTTTGATAGTCATGTGACTACAAGGCTTGCAGGATCTTAAAGTGTTTTTTTGTTTTTTACATTTTTTAAATTTATTTTTAAGTAATCTCTACACCCAACATGGGGCTCGAACTCATGACCCCGAGATCAAGAGTCACGTGATTCCCCAACTGAGCCAGCATGGTGCCCTCTAAAGTGTTTTTTGAACCTATAGCTAGAAATTGTTACATTTGGTATCATTTTAGTATTATATTTAAGCTCTTTCCTTTGGTTTCCTAATCTATAAATTGAAGACAATCATACTTTTGGTAATCTGAGCCCCTTCCAACTCCAAAATTTCATATTTAGGATTATTTGAAAATTAGCTAATTTATGTACGTGGTATATGATAAAAATTTCACCTAAATATGGAGAAATTCCCATATTCTAACCTGATTGCTCAGAAGTGCTGAGGAGACATCTCCTAGGTATTAACAAAACAGAGGTCATATTTATATATTCTTAACCTCTTGCCTTGTATTTTATGTCAGTGTTTTATGTTTGATAAACCCCCTACACTGATAAGTTAAATCATTAACTGTAGGATGTTCTCTACTCTTAAATATTCTACCCTATAATGTTTCAGGTTCACATTTTGTTTACACTGTTAAGCTTTAGGAAATTACCAAGCAATATAACTCTTGTGTGTTCTCTTGAAATTTCAGAGGCCTTAAGGATGTTTGTTAAACAGGCACAATTTGAAATAAAAAGCGTTTGTCTAAGTAAGGTATTTGTTTTCTATTTAACTAGATTGCTCTTAAACTTGGTGTGACTTCCGATGATGTAAAGAATGTCATTATCTGGGGAAACCATTCCTCCACTCAATATCCAGATGTCAGCCATGCCAAGGTGAAGCTGCAAGGAAAGGAAGTTGGTGTTTATGATGCTCTGAAAGATGACAGCTGGCTCAAGGGAGAATTCATCACCGTAAGAAAAACCTCTCTTGGGGCGCCTGGGTGGCTCAGTCGTTAAGCATCTGCCTTCGGCTCAGGTCATGGTCCCAGGGTCCTAGGATCGAGCCCCCCCATCGGGCTCCTTGCTCGGCAGGAAGCCTGCTTATCTCCTCTCCCACTCCCCCTGCTTGTGTTCCCTCTGTTTGCTGTCTCGCTCTGTCAAATAAATAAAATCTTTAAAAAAAAAAAAAAAGAAAAATCTCTCTTAACAGCCAAGCATAAAGAACTCTTAAGAGAGACACCACATTGCTGACCCGACTATCTCTCCAAGTGCCTCTCAGTTTGGTGGTGTGGTTCTCAAGGAGGGCAGGCCTTTCCTGGTTGCTCTGATGACTACATACAGAGCCAGTCATGAACCAGTCTGATCTGATCTGCTGTGCAGCAGTCAAGACGGATTGCTAGCGTGGGAAGAACTAGAGTTCCCTCTAGTCATCCAGTCTTCATAAAGAGATTCATTTCTTTGTGTGGAGTGTAGTAAACTTTTATGTGGATTTATAGTTTTCTTTTTTTCAAAAAGACTGGTGCTTTTAACTGAAATAGGTTGGTAAGGCCCATGCTGGGTAGTTGGATGAATTTGGGGGGAGGACATTAAACTGTGATTGTGGTCTTTCACCCCAGGATTAGTTTGGAAGCGATGAAAATTCTCTTATGATCAAGTAATGCTGTCTCTGCCTGTCCCCAACCAGACTGTGCAGCAGCGCGGCGCTGCTGTCATCAAGGCCCGAAAGCTCTCCAGCGCCATGTCTGCTGCAAAAGCCATCTGTGACCATGTCAGAGACATCTGGTTTGGAACCCCAGAGGTAAGGACTCTGGGATTGGCACAGGCCACTCGTTGATCTTTGTCCTCTGATGCTGTGATGTGAGAAGAACGTAACCTTGCAGTCAGGCAGGTTAGTTAGGGTTATATCCCAGATCAGCTGCCTACGAGCCAAATAATCTTGGGAAAGGTACTTAACCTTTGGTTATCTCTTACACGGCATTTACCTCACAGGGTTGTTAAGGATTAGATGAGATGAAGACTGGGAGCCACCGAGCACACCTGGTGGACGTGACTTTTTTCCTTAAAACTTCTCCTGGGCCAGAGCTTCCTCATTTATGAAATGAGGATTATGTTATAAAATGAGGATTATGTTTCTCCGGCCTACTTCAGATGGAAGAGTGGAATGAGAGAGAATACCCATGAAAGTTACCCTGTCCTGGCAGTGCCTGGTGATGCTTCTCTATACAGTACTGAAGTCACACACGTAGTAAGAAAGCATTACCTGGCTTAGTTTTGTTAATTCATGTGTTATTCGATTGCATAAACTAATCCCGACGCACCATGAGAATGTAAACGTTGATTATTATTTTCAGGGAGAATTTGTGTCCATGGGTATTATCTCCGATGGCAATTCCTATGGTGTTCCTGATGATTTGCTGTACTCATTCCCTGTTACAATCAAGGTAAAGTATTTTGGGGTTATTTCCCCCTGTCCCCTTCTGAGAAAGTAGTTGCATATTTTTATGAATGCTGGTATAATTTAGTCTACAAAGTTGTTCCTTTACTAAATTAGACATTTTTCTCAACTTTGAAATTCTACTAAGCACAACCACAGGTTACTAAAAGATTGAAAATAATCTGGAAAGCAAGGTTCAAGTCTTGCCACTAGACACTGTTATTATGCCTCTAATATTGGATATCTACCAATATAGTATCTTACTTTTTACTAAAGTGAGTAGGTTTTTTTAATGTTTGCTAATTAAATCCTCATTTAAAGATTGTTCTCTAGATTCATTGAGTTTTAAATTCAGGTGTTGAACTTTTATCAGAATTACCTGTTAAGATCTGGATTTTGATTTGCTTCTTTAATCAGACTTTAAAAACAGGTACTCCTGTAGCTTTAAGTTCAATCTAAATTGTTGCTTGCTGGAAGACCAGTTCTCTTTAATTATAAATCTTTTATTTCCAATTATTTTCAAACAGAATAAGACCTGGAAGATTGTTGAAGGTCTCACTATTAATGATTTCTCACGTGAGAAGATGGATCTAACTGCAAAGGAACTGGCAGAAGAAAAAGAAACTGCTTTTGAATTTCTTTCTTCTGCCTGACTAGACAATCATTTTGATGTTATTAAAGGCTCCAAAGCTGAAGAATCTAAATGTCGTCTTTGATTCTAGTACCAAATAACAATAATGCTATACTTAAATTACTTGTGAAAAACAACACATTTGAAAGATTGTGTGCTTCTTGGTATAAATTTGTGACAGTTTATCATCATGCTGTTAGTGCTGCATTCTAAATAAAATATATATTCAAATGAAGATGACTCAGACTCTAATTTCCAGCTAATATTTCATTTCGGTTCAGACAACAAACTTGCATGTTTCCTAGCTTGGGGTTGTGATTTTTTTTAAACCAGAGAAAGGTAGTAAAGACAGAAAATGTTAAAAAATAAAGCATAATTCTCTTCTATTTAATCTTTTTTTTTAAGAGTGGGAGGTAGGAGGGGCAGAAGGAGAGGGAGAGAATCTCAAGAAGCAGGCTCCACGGCCAGTGCAGAGCCTGTCACAGGGCTTGATCTCACAACCCTGAGATCATGACCTGAGCCAAAATCAAGTGTCAGGGGCTTAACTGACTGAACCACCCAGGCGCTCCTCTCTTCTATTTAAATAGGATAGGAAAATCCACCTTGTGGTAATGAATCAATCTACTCCAGAATATATTTTTAAACATTACCTACATTATGCTATTAAATACTTAACATTTTTTAAATCTTGAAGGTTCATGCTCTGTGGATAATGTGATTTTAACATCTGTTAAATAGGTTGCAGAAATACTGTTAACAGTTTAATGCCATTTGATGAAATTACAGCAATCATTTTTTGTGATGGAAGGAAAACGTAATAAATCTTCCTTGATGTATACCTATCGCAGATAAGAAATAATTTACATTTCATAACTGGTAAATGCCACAGAAATGTAAGCTAGTGGGAATGTTTTCAATCTAAGCTTATTACTAGAAACAGTGTTGTTCAAAAAAATTGTCTTTTTTTCCAAAATTCATAAGGACAGGAGACCTCTATCTTCATTCTTGTACTTAATTCATTGTACATAATAGACACTCAATATCCTAAATCTCTCAGTGCCTAATCTAGTGCTCTTCATGGGTGCTCAAGTACTTAGTTGGATTTATAACATGAAACTACCTATATCATTTCATATTTCAGATGTAGAAAAAAGAGAAGCCAGTGAGTGAAAAGTGGTTTTAGAACTGTTGTTAATCAGATGCATAAAAACAAAATTTCATATGAATCCTCTTTTTAAATTTTATATAAAGGAAGCATGAGTGTGTACCATTTATTAAATTACTCTCAGTTCCAAACACACCCTTCTATACTTGTTTATGACACTGGGTCTGGGATTCTGCAAACATTTCTTTACCAGCTGCTCCTTGAGTTAAAACCTGCCAAGAGAGGGTACTAGAAGGAGACCAGCAGGCTGGGGAGGAAGAAGGAACATAGTCTTGCTCCTCCCTGTTGGCTTCTTTTATCATTACTTTCACTCCACTTGATAAACAAGCCAGAAAAGAAAACAAGTCAAACTTGTCTTTAAAAGAGCAGTTAATTGGAAGCATGAAGGCAAAATAGTGTACATTTTTTAAATGTCATATGAAGAAAGAACATATAAAAGTTACAAGAGCTAGAACACATGATAGAACTGGAAGATGTATAAACAAAATTAACTCAATAATATATCCACCTCTATTTTGTCATCCATTTGTGTAAACTGGCCTACTGTTTGATTCTGTAAATTAACTCCCTATAATCAGGGGTCACATAAATAGCAAGCAATAAGGCTTTGGAGAGATCTGGTAGATTACTTGTAGAAACAATTTCTCACCAACTCCTTCTGAAGCATGGCTTCGTGTTTGAATATTCACACTGGGAAGCTTATCACTCCTGTATGCCATTTCTTTATGCTATTCACCTCTGTCACTTTAACCATGAGAACAAAGCATTTTATTGATGTCTCTCTTAATGGACAGTCCACGCCCAGGAAATTGTGCCCTTAAGTGTGATAATTTGGGGCGCCTTGGCTCGGTTAAGCATCTGCCTTCTGCTCGGGTCATGGTCCCGGGGTCCTGGAGTCGAGCCCTGTGTTGGGCTCCATGCTTGGTGGGGAGCCAGCTTCTCCCTCTCCTGCCCCCCCACCTTGTTCTCACGCTCTCTCTGTCAAATAAATAGAATCTTTAAAAAAAAAAAGTGTGATAATTTGTGAAAAGCCAGGCCTTTCTTAAGGATTTTATTAGAACGTGAGGAAATGACACATGGGTGAATTACAGGGCAAAAGATATTACATGTTAATACAATAAAGCTGGATTCAAAAATTTTCCAGAAAAGATACAATCTGAATAAATCTTAGGAGAGAATTGGCCTCTGCAGATCATGAGCCTGGTAATGTTTACTAAAAACAGAAATAGCCAGCAACAGCTTTTTCAGAAAAATTTTAAAAAATATTTTTTAATTGTAAGAAAGCATAAAGAAGGGGGGTGTAAAAACTGTAATCCTACTACCAGTTAAATCATATTTTATATAAAAGTAATAGATACTTGTCAGAAAATCAGTGAAATGGTATTAAATGAATACCAAAAGCCCCTTCCTTCTCTCATGGATAAATGCTTGAAAAAAGAGGGGTTTGGGGGGCCTCCCATGGATAAATGCTCAAAAAGGGGCTTTTGGGGGGCACCTGGGTGGCTGACTCAGATAAGTGTCTGACTCAATCTCAGCTCAGGTCCTGATCTCAGTCATGAGTTTAAGCCCTGCCCTGGGCTTAAAAAAGGTGGGGGTGGGGTGGGCCTAACCTTCCAGGGAGAAAAAAATACAAACGCATAGATTTACTTCAAGAGGTTTTGTTTTTTTTTTCCCTTGAGTGAGGGCTATATAGTGAAAAGAAACTTTTTACTCACCTAACTCCTACCCACCTAAAGCCCATTTTTGTCTCCTTTCTATAATACAAAAACATTTAATACATAACCCAAGTATATAATGCGGGTATGTGTTTATCTTCCCCTTTCTGTACATAAATTATACTAAGTACACTATTCTGCACTTTCGTTTTTTTCCCTCAATAATATATTTTAGAGCTATATTGATACCTATAGAGCTGCCTCATCCATTTGAACAGCTGTGTAGTATTCCATTAAATGGATATATTAATTTTATATAGTCAGTTACCTGTTGATAAATTTTTAGGTTCTTTCCAATCTTTTACTACTGTAAAGATGCTGCACTAATTTTGTAAGTAGGCTATTTCACACGCACACAAGTATATATATGGGATAAATTCTTGAAAGCATAGTGGGGGGTTTTTAATACTGTTGAATCTGATTTATTTTAAAAGCAACAGCCTTCTGGGTCCTATAGCATTATATTTATTTAATTAACATTTTAATTGGTTTTCTTCTAAACTCTTTTTTTTTGTTTTAACAAGACCTTGATTAAACCATCCACAATATTTCTCAAGGAATGTTGACCAGGGACAAAGTCTATTAGAGGATACCCTTTTGGTATATAAACTTAGAAACTTGGCTATGAAAAACAAAAAGCAACAGAAGTAGGTTGGAAGGAAGAAAATGGAATAAGAACCCATGATCTTTATGGCTTGTAAACAACATTAACAAAACTGGAAACCTATCCATATTTTGGTTTCTGAATATTAACTGGTTACTACAAGGGTTATTGACTCAGTAGTGTACAGGCTTTGAGATATTTTCCTATTAGTGTCACCTAATTGGTGACTGGTATTTTGTGGGTTGTATTGACAGTAGTAGCCATCCTGAGTTTTCATAAGGTAAATAATGCTTATGACACAGGATTAAATTAGATAATGTTTATATAGGTGGTTGACACTCAGTAGGTGAAAAATAAATGTTACTTCTCTCCATTACATACACCGTGCTTAGTGATAGAAGGAAATCACTCGCTCTATTGCTAAGGTACCAGACTAATCTGGAAAATTATACAGGCTTGATTTTTTTAGCATGAAAAAGAAAGTCTACCCTGCAAATCTGAGTCCTTTATATATCTTTTATTTAGCTTTTAATAAATATAAAATAAAGGAGTGCCTGGGTGGCTCAGATGGTTAAGCGTCTGCCTTCAGCTTGGGTCATGATCCCAGGGTCCTGGGATCAAGCCCCACGTCCGGCTCCTGGCTCAGCGGGGAGCCTGCTTCTCCCTCTCCCTCTGCCATTCCCCCTGCTCATGCTCTATCTCTGTGTCTCAAATGAATAAATTTAAAAAATCTTTAAAAATATATATATATTTAAATATATATTAAATATATATATAAAATATAGAAAAATAAAGATAATTTTAAGCTTCTAGTGGCTTAGTATTGGCATTGCCAATAATATTGATTAGCAGACAGTTCTGCTTATCCTGACTGGAAAGAGGTCATATTACTCTACTACCTTCCTCTAGTATTACAATGCAAATATCATAGATACTTAAACACAGCCTCTCATGCATAAAAGAAAAAATTACTATAAAGGAAAAAGTATATGCAAATAAGGATTGTAGTGATAATGTGAAATGACCTATATAAAACTACAATCCATAGAAGAATTTTAAAGCTGAAAGAAACCTTTGCATTTATTTAAAAAAAAAAGAAAAGAAAAGGACCTTTAGAGTCTAAGTATTTTTGTTTGTAAAAAACAAAATGCCGTGGCACCTGGGTGGCTCAGTTGGCTAAGCGTCTGCCTTCAGTTTGGGTCTGGATTCCGGAGTCCCCTGGTGTCGGGCTCCCTGCTCCGCAGGAGTACTGCTTCTTCCTCTCCCACTCCCCCTGCTTGTGTTCCCTCTCTCGCCGTCTCTCTCTGTCAAATAAATAAACAAAATCTTGGAAAAAAAAAAAAATGCCTTTCTACAACATAGCCAAGAGTGAAAGTAAAGCTCAATTAAGTGGAAAAACAAGTTTAGAAATGAAGGCAAACCAGGAGGTTTTGCCATGTCTCTGCTCTGCTGGCAGGTCCTTTAGCGCAGAACTGAGCTCTCGCCATAAGCACCTCACCAGGGAAGAAATTTTTAAGAACTCTCAACAAAGCCATTCATGACACAGAATAAATTCTTGCACATTACTCTAGGGGGGAAAAGATCTACATTGGCCATGCTTTTGCAATCCTAAGAGCTAATAATTAATCATGTTTTAATGTAACTGTTGGAGTGACGATGTAGATGGGCTGCCTTTTGATTCAGCTATCCAACTCAAAATAAAATTTCACAGAATTACCTTAAAGATGGGTTGATGATAAGATTAAAATGATTACATTGTACTTTCAGATGAAATAATGACCTCATTCTGATAAGGAAAATCTGTGTCCTAAGATGGCCAACCAAGCCAGAGAGAGAGTCTCAGTCCTTGCCCCAGGGCTCTTCCAGGTTCTTCTCCCTGCTCCGCTTTGCGCACGCGCCAAAAGTACCAAGTACGCGGAAGAAGAAGTGTATAAATCACCCCCTTTGTGCTGGGGCTCAGACGTTTGGAGACCACTCTCCTCTGAGCGCCAGCATTAAATAAACCTCCTATCCTCCAAGATCTCTGGGTGCTGCTTGGTTCTTCTGACAGGCGATCCAGTCCATGTTCCGTAACATTTGATTCCCTGACTGGGAAACCCAACTGTGCTGGCTCATTGTTGCCCCCGGTTTGGGGCAATGGTGGGGCAGTGACGGAATGAGGGATTGTAATGGAGAAGGCATGCCCTGCCTAATTTTCAGCAGTCTCCCATCCTGGTCGCCTCAGGCCAGCCCCACTCCACTGTTCTCACCAGACTCAAGGAGACTTGGCAGGTGAGGACCTGGTCCTGACGTCGGATTCCAGTAAGGCCTGGGGCCCCAGGACCCAGACACGCCCACCCCCATTAGGGTGGAAGGGGAGGCTGATCATCTCCCAGAGACCTCTTAGAGGTCTCACAGGTAGGGATTCCAAGGGAGGGAATGTAATAACTTCTGGAGTGTGAATGTGTGAGGGAATGTGCAGTCTGACCTGGCTTGCTCAAGCGGACTGATTCTGTGACTCCACAGGCAGGCACCCTCCTTAAGGTCCCCAGAAGCCTACAGAGTCTGAGTGGGCCCATCTGTGATTCCGTGGTGAATGGCATACAGTCTTTGGTGGCATCGGAATAGCTTCTGTTCTTAAGTCACAATGCTGAGACCACTATGGCTAAGCCTCACCTAAGCTCCTTTGGGACATGGCCAGACAGGCATCTGATTGGTCTCCTCATCTCAGGAGGCACCCCCCCTTTGTCTGTCTCTGCGCCACCGCACACAGGGATATCTCCATGGGGTCAGGGCAGAGTAAACCTACGGTTCTAGAGACCATGATCAAAAATTTCAAGAAGGGGTTTTCAGGAGACTATGGAGTCGGGATGAACCCCGGCAAGTTGAGAACTCTATGTGAATTGGAATGGCCCACCTTTGCTGTCAGGTGGCCTTCAGAAGGGACATTGGATGTCCCAATGATTAGTCAAGTATAGCAAGTCATAACAGGAGAACTGGAACACCCTGACCAGTTTCCATACATTGACTCCTGGCTAGGAATTGCTCAGACCCTTCCGCCCTGGGTGCGATTCACTTGCAATAGGCAGGGACAGGCCAGGGTCTTAATCGCCTCATCCAAGCAACCTAAAGAAAATCAACAAAAGCCCCAGTCTCCACAAATCCTAGCCAGAGATGCTGAGGATGAACTGACCCTGCCCCCACCCCCACCGTGCGTACTCCCAAGACTGCTTACACCTGGCCCTTCAGCTCTAGACACTCTGCCGCCGTCGGTTTCACTGGCACCCCCAGGCCCAGAGGATCCACCAGTGCCCCCAGGCCCAGAAGATCCACTTTCTCCAGGACCAGCAGCCAGGCTGCACCCCGGGCCAGGCACAAGTGCCTTCCAAATGCTGGTACGAGAGACTCGGGAACCCGAGAGGCGCGATCCAATCAGGGACAGTCCAACCCAGCCGTTCCATGATGTATTATCAGCCTTTCTCCACCACCGACCTCCTCAACTGAAAACATAACACCCCATCCTACAACCACAGGCTATGGTAGACCTCATAGAATCCCTCTTTCAGACTCATCAGCCAACCTAGGAAGACTGCCAACAGTTACTCCGCAGCCTGTTTAACACAGAGGTAAGAAGGAGAATAATGAAAGGTGCAGAGCAGTACCTGGAAGAGCATGCACCAGCGGGAGTCATCAACCCTGTCAGCCTCCTTGCCTCCACCAACCTTCAGCCTCCTTGCTGCCACCCTGAAAGAAAAGGACAACACAAAGATGGGGAGACCCCAAACACCGAAATGGGGGAAGCCCAGAACCCCCTTGGCAAGGGATCAATGTGCCTACTGTAAAGAGAAAGGGCATTGGAAAAATGAATGTCCCAACCGGGGAAAGGTTCAAAAGCCCAGCTGCTACAAGGAAGAACCCCGAGAGGAGGACCTCACAGGCCTTGCGGGAATAGACTTAGACTGAGGGGGACCGGGCTCTTTCCTCCTTGGTCCCCATGAGCCCACGGTCAAAATGGAAGTGGGGGGCCAACCAGTGACTTCTATGGTTGATACTGGGGCCGAGCACTCTGTTGTCACCTCCCCAGTGGCCCCTTTCAGCAAAAGGACTGCAACCATCCTTGGGGCCACTGGGACGTGGGTGATACAGCAGCCCTTTTGCCAGGCTCGCTAGTGTGAACTCAGGGGCCACAGGGTCCAACATGAATTCCTTTATCGGCCTGACTGCCCCATCCCTCTCCTGGGCTGAGACATACTCTCCAAGCTTAGGGCTCAAGATAACCTTTGAGCCCACTGGACACACTAGCCTCCAACTGAACCCAAGGCAAGAGGAGATGGGGTCGCTAATACTAGCAATTACCACACCAAGGGAAGAAGAATGAAGGCTATTCTGTGCCCAGGCCCAACTGAGCAGCCCGCTGGAGTTCAGACTTGCCTTCCCTTCAGTATGGACTGAAAACAACCCACCTGGACTAGCCTGGAATCAGACCCCTATCATTGTTGAACTGATCCCAGGAGCCCAACCTCAGAGGCAAAGGCAGTACCCCCTTCCACAAGAAGCTAAGATCGGCATTCAAGAACATCTGACCAAACTCAAAGAAGCAGGTAATCTAGTCGAGTGCCAGTCGGCCTGGAATACTCCACTCCTGCCAGTCAAGAAGCCAGGAGGGGGATACCGAATAGTTCAAGACCTGTGGGCCGTCAACAAGGTGACCATCTCTCTGCACCCAGTGGTTCCGAATCCATACAACCTCCTCAGCCAAATCCCAGGGTCGGCCAGATGATTCACTTGCCTAGATTTGAAGGATACCTTCTTCTGCCTCCACTTAGCTCCCCAGAGCCAGCCACTATTTGCCTTTGAATGGTCTGAACCTGATACAGGGCGCCAGATGCAACTGACTTAGACGCGCCTCCCACAGGGGTTTAAAAACTCACCAACCCTCTTTGGGGAAGCACTGGCCATGGACCTCACCAGCTTTCCAAGAGAGGCCACATGATGCACCCTCCTCCAGTATGTGGATGACCTCCTCCTTGCCAGTGACACACAAGAAAACTGCACAAAAGTCACAAAGGCCCTCCTACAGCTCCTGTCAGACTTGGGATACCAAGCCTCATGGAAGAAGGCACAAATCTGCCAACCACAGGTCCAATACCTTGGTTTCCTCTTCACCCAAGGGAAAAGAGAACTAGGGCCAGAAAGGAAAAGGGTCATCATCTCCCTGCCACAGCCACCGACAAAAAGGGGCCTACAAGAATTCCTGGGGGCTGCAGGATTCTGCCGCATCTGGATCCCTGGGTTCTTGGCAATAGCAAGAGCCCTTTATGATCTCTTAGGGGCACCAGATTGAGAACCCCCTACCTGGACTGAGGAAGCAGAAGCTGCTTTCACAGAGATAAAGACCGCACTGGGACAGGCTCCAGCTCTGGGCCTACCAGATGTAGAAAAACCCTTCAATCTCTTTGTGCATGAAAAGGTATGATTAACGCTTCCCACCAAGCATTTAACCACTCAAATCCACCCCTAGCGTCTGACTGCTGGATCTGTATAAAGCCCAGTCCCATCCAATACCTAAGTGTCACCTAGGTACTCACCGAAGCTGTTCCCTGGCAACGGCCAGTTGCTTACCTGTCAAAGAAGCTGGACCCAGTGGTAGCGGGGTGGCTGCCGTGCCTCAGGGAGCTGGCAGCCACAGTCCTACTCATCAAGGAGGTGGAGAAGCTTACCCTGGGGCAAGAACTTAACATCAAGGTTCCTCATGCAGTTGTGTGTCTCATGAATGCACAGGGACACCGCTTCCTTTCCAATTCTCGGCTAGCACAATACCAAGGGTTCCTCTGCGAAAACCCACGGGTCACCCTCGAAACAGTAAGGACATTAAATCCAGTAACCTTTCTCCTCATGGAAGAGAGGGAACCAGACCATGACTGCTCCAAGGTGACTGATGAAGTCCATGCAAGCTGTCCAGATCTGCAGGATCAAGCCATAAAGAATCCATAGCTCACGCTATTCAGCGATGGCAGCAGTTACCTACAAGAGGATGCCTGGAAAGTGGGTTACACAGTAACCACAACCACTGAAGTCCTAGAAGCTAAAGCATTACCAGCCGGATGGTCAGCTCAACGGGCTGAATTATATGCCTTAGCCCAAGCCCTCACCCTCGGTGAAGGCAAGAGTCAACATCTATACTGACTCTCGGTATGCCTTTGCTACTATACATATACATGGAGCCATCTACAAGGACAGGGGCCTCCTAACCGCAGCAAGAAAAGCTATCAAGAACAAAGAGGAGATGCTGAGACTCCTCGAAGCCGTCTGGCTTCCAGAGGAAGTAGCAATCCTGCACTGTAAGGGACACCAGAAAGGAGACAACCCCATAGTGCAGGGAAATCCTCTGGCAGATGAGGCAGGCAAGACCACAGCCAGTGAGGACATGGACAAAGCCCCTCCCCTCACCATGGCCCTAACACCCCAGAAGAAGTCCCTTCACTCAGTTACACTAAAAAGGAAAAGGAATGGGCCATGGCTGAGGGAGCCACCCTGACTGAAAAGGGATGGTGGATGATGCCAGACGGGCACATCTTTGTTCCAACAGCAACTGGAGGGCACATAGTCAAGGAATACCACCAATGCACTCATCTGGGAAAAACTGCATTAGAGGCCCTTCTCAAGACATCAGTCAGCTGCCAGCACTATGCCGAGCAATGGGTGAACCAATGCATAACGTGCTAAAAATAATGCTCGGTCTGCACCACAGCCCCCGCCAGGTGTCCAGAGGATGGGAACAACCCCCTTCAAAGATCTAGAGGTAGATTTCACAGATGTGCAGCCAAGCAGGGGGTTCAGATATCTCCTAGTAATAGTATACACATACTCTGGGTGTGTCGAAGCCTTCCTGACTAGGACAGAGCAAAGCTGGGAAGTAGCTAAAGTCCTCTTGAGGGAGATTATGCCCTGGTTCAGCCTGCAATTAACAATCCATAGTGACAATGGACCTGCATATGTGGCAGACATTGTACAGGTCTTGACCCAAACTCTCAGCATCACCTGGAGACTCCACACTGCTTCCGGCCCCAAAGTTCAGGGAAAGTAGAGTGAATGAATCGCACCCTCAATGGAACCTTATCAAAGTTGTCAGGAGACTAATCTCCCATGGCCAGATCTGCTACCCCTAGCTCTCCTGCATGCTCGCTGCACACCCAGGACATCAGGTTTCTCCCCATTCAAATTAATATATGGACAGCCTCCCCTGTGCTTGGGAAGCCTTCCAGGAAACTTGCATCAGGTTGGAGATAAAGGGATAAAGGAGCAGCTTCAGGCTGGGGGCCACCCTAAATAAATTACAAAAGTACACCATCAAGAGGTCTCCAATCTCTTTAGGGTCTCAAGTACACTCCTTCCTGACAGGGGACTCAGTTTGGGTCAAAGATTGGAAGAAAGACCTCCTCAAACCACAGTGGACAGGGCCCCACACTGTTGTTCTAACCGCCCCCGCTGCCCTCAAGGTCTCAGGTGTCACCCCATGGGTCCACCACTCCAGAGTGAAGAAAGTTCATCATGCAGATGAGAAGCCACACCAGCGGAGAGTCCAGCCAGGCTTCAGGAACCCACTCCAGCTTCACCTTCGACGAGACCCTACCAACTGATGGACACCTGCTCACCATGGTCCCTGGCTCTCATTGGCGTGATTTCCTTCATCTTGGGAGTCAGACTCTACACTGTTGCCCCTCCTGCCTGGACTTTCCCCCAGAGGCTTACTATTGTCATTGCTTATTGGGTGTCCCTAGGGTATATTACTGCACTTACTTGTCCACAGGTTTCATCTGCTGATGAGTTAGCCATGATGGCTCCCTCTACCTAAGGTCATAGATCCCACTTTTACTGGCCCTCTGCTGTCTACTCCTGAGCACATTTCACCATGGTTTTCCTGGCCCCAGTCAGTACTGGTCTTCTGCTACCTGGTATGCTATTCCTCCTCACTGCCTCTAGCTTGCCCGGCCAGGCAAACTCTCGTATCACTGTTACTGGCAAATGGACTTTCCAGTTCATCCCCCTCAATCCCGCACCAGCGCCCCCACTGACTTCTTCCACCTGGGATGGGCACACACCAAAGGTTAACCTCCATTTTGATGGATGCCAGCTTCTTAATACCTCCTGGGAGCCTCATAGACAGTGTTCCTACCATGGCCCTCACTCGGGTTACTGGCTGGTAGATATCTACATCTGTGGGGGCCCTACGCCTCAACAGCCAAACACCTGCCCTCAGTTCTGCTCACAAGCCTGGGGATGTGAGTCATGGGTGGCTACTTGGCCGGGAATGGAATGATGGTCCGCCAGGTGGTGGCACCTCAAACAGGGCAGTGACACCCGGATTTCCTTGTCACACAGTGCCACCCCCTCCTCTTGCTCTAGCAGTCCCTGTATACTGCTCACCCTCTCAGTCTTAGAACCCAATGCCACATCATGGGCTGTAGGAATCATTCTCCTGTTGGGCCAATATCACCCCATGGGAACCGACCCCATGGCCAAATTTATGATTAAGTCCATGTTCACTCCAAGCCTTACAGTCAACCCCCAGAGTCAGACAGAAAATAATTCATCCTGGAGAATACCTGGGTCCCCCATCCACATGCAAGCATCTATAGTGCAACTGTTAGGTATGAGTAACGCCTCCCACCAAGCGCTTAACCACTCATATCCACCCCTAGCGTCTGACTGCTGGATCTGTATAAAGCCCAGTCCCGTCCAATACCTAGGTGCCATCCTCAACCGATCTACTGTGTCACCTCCCACCTCGGCACCAGGGACCTCAGATTATCCCTTTCTGGCTCCAGTACCGCTGTATGGCAACTCCTCCTCTCCCATCACGGGCCACAGCCAGGTCTGTGCGCCTAACAACAATTTTCTGGCTTGTGATCAAGGTGTATATACATCTGCATCACCCCGCGCAATCAATCGTGCACGCTTGTCAGTCTCTTACCCGATCTTTCAGTCCTTCTCAGGAGCGATGTCCCACTCACATAGAGACCTCCTAACTGCCCTCAATGCTCCACCACGGCCATCCCTCTTACCATGAGCCTGCTGGCAGCATCAGGTGTTGCCCTTGGCGCCACGCACATCAGGATGTCTCAGGTTCAGTACCAGGGGTTAACTCAACAACTCACGCCGGACTTTTCTGCCCTCACTCAGTTGGCCCTGGCCCTGGAGCACCAGCTTGATTCACTGGCCTCAGTGGTCCTCCAAAACAGAAGTGGGCTCGACTCACAGCCGTGCAGGGCGTGCTCTGCCTCTTCTTACAGAAGGAATGTTGTTTCTATGCTAATGAGTTGGGGGTGGTCCAAGAAACTCTGACCCAATTACAGGAATGAGTACATCACTGGTGGGAATCACTCCAGCAGACACCTTAGTGGGATACCCTCTCACAATGGTTCCCTTGGTTCACCCCCACTAGCCGGCCCCCTCCTATTGCTTCTCATAAAATAGCATTTGGTCCTTGTATTCTTAATGCCCTTACCAGGTTTAGCACTACTCAAATTGCTAAAATCAGACTCCAGTTACTCCTTACTCACTATCACCCCTTAGAAGATGAAAATGATGCCCTCTAAACTAAGTGTTTAAAGGGGCATCAAAGTGGGGGAATGATAAGGAAAATCTGTGTCCTAAGATGGCCAACTGAGCCAGAGAGAGCCAGTCCTTGCCCGGGGGCTCTTCTCCCTGCTCTGCTTCCCGTGTGCACCAATCTGGGTCCTTCTCCCTGCCCTGCTTTGCGTATGTGCCAAAAGTGCCAAGTATGCAGAAGTAGAAGTGTATAAATTGCCCCCTTTGTTTGTGGTGGGGCTCAGACCTTTGGAGATCACTCTCCTCTGAGCCCGCCAACGTTAAATAAACCTCCTATCTTCAAGATCTCCAGGTGCTCCTTGGTTCTTCCGTTGGGTGATCCAGTCCAGATTCCATAACAATTCCTTCATTTCATATGTATATACATACACAGTTTTATTTCAACCTTTTACTGGGAAAATACAAACAAATATCTTGAAACCCCATGGCTTTTAGGCAAGACAAATGAAAATAAAGAAGAAAGGTGCTTTGTTAAAATTCTTTCTCTGTACTGTTTGTTTTCTCTTATGGTTGTTTCATTTATTTTAAAAAATGCATTTTGCATTTAAACTACTAAATCCTTGAGGATTAAGATAGATTTAAATGAAAGAGGAGCTTATGTAAATGCAACCACCTTTGAGTTGGAAATAGAAACAATTTTCTTTTCTGCTCAGATACCAACGTCCTGTTGAGAAGAAGATTCTCCAAAATGCTCAAGCAAGTGCTTAGAATGAAAACTCAGCCAGCATGGAGTAGAGGACTGGAAAGGCAGGGAGCATGCTTTATTTCCTGGGGGGAGCCACATTTTTGAACTTAATAGCTTAAGGGGGGAGGTACAATCTGCAACTTAGGCAGAGATGGACTTCATTGTCTTCCTGCAACACATCCAGCACAGTCAAGTGTAATCACTAACTTATTAAGAATTTAATTGCCCAGGTGTCAGACCTATTTTTTTTTCTGACTATTTACTGCAATTGTCAAATGATAAGTGATTATCTCCCATCTTCATCCTTTAGATGCTATCACCAGGCATGCTGGAGCAATTTCTCTTTCAATACCCTTGGGCTCTGGTTGACACAATTCTGCATGCCCTTGGTTCACTTTTGGAAGCATAAGGACCACAGCCCTTAAAATGTGTTACTCTTGATAGAAAAGGGATAATCATTTGGTTTTAAATTGGCTGTAAATTGTATGTTGTGAGGAGGATCTATTACAGCACTGATCCATGTTAAGATGTAAAATTAAACGAAACCACTAGCAGGTTTCCCAGGAGGATTTTCTTTATTCTCTGATCCTCTTTCATTTCTTGACCACTGACTTTCCCCAACCCATGTCAATCTGCTGACCACAAAGGGAACAAGAAAAAAGAATGAAGGGCAGAGAAGGGTTTTAAACTGATATCAGTATGCTGGGTCATGGGTAACTCAGATTATCCACAAAAATTACCCAGCTTCCTTTAAAAAGACTAACAGAAGGAATTTCAAGGCTTGAAATGCCTATTCTCCTTCACCTCCATCTATCCACATCCCTCTCACCCTTCAAGATTTGGTTCAATTATCACTGTCTCTGAAAACTCCAATCTGAAGTGATTCTTCTTCCTCAAAACTCCCATAGAGATTTTCATTGTAATTAACTCATTCAGGCACTTATCCTATGCTGGCTCATATCATCTACCTTTGAACATAAACTGCTATCACTGTTTACTTTTCCAAAGATGTATGTGCTAGTTCACTAGACTGTAAGCACCTTGAAGAGCAGGATCTACATTTTATATTCTCTAACAGCCTAACACCATGCTTTAGACCTAGTGGACTATTAATAATTACTGTTGAATTGAAAATAAGCACCATGCAACTGGTTCACATGAAAAACCCAGGAATTCATTAAATGGCACATTTGGTGACTATTTCCATAAAAAGATAATTTTCCTGCTTTGATCATGATTAACTCATTTTGTTTTCTAAAACTTTAGTCTCAGATACTGAAATTTTTTCTTGGTTTTCCGAAAAAAAAAAAAAAAAAAAACGGATACCTAGCAGACAACCTGCAGTTCAAAACCCAAAGCTCACTTATTCTTTTTTTTTAAGCTTTTATTTATTTATTTGACAGAGAGAGAGACAGTGAGAGAGGAAACACAAGCAGGGGAAGTGGGAGAGAGAGAAGCAGGCTTCCCACTGAGCAGGGAGCCCGATGCGGGGCTCGATCCCAGGATTCTGGGATCATGACCTGAGCCGAAGGCAGACGCTTAACGACTGAGCCACTCAGGTGCCCCAGCTCACTTATTCTTAACTCTCCTCAAGATTGTCATGATCTAGGGGCACCTGGGTGGTGCTGTCATTTGAGCATCTGACTCTTGATTTTGGCTCAGGTCATGATCTCATGGCCTGGGATCGAGCCCCATGTAGGGCTCCAGGCTGGGTGTGGAACCTGCTTGGGATTCTTTCTCCCTCTCCCTCTGCCCCTCCTGCTCATGCTGTCTCTCTCTCTTTCTCAAATAAATAAATAAATAAATAAATCTTTTTTTAGAAAAAAGATTGTCATGCTCTGGAGTCACGATAGTCATAATACCCAAGAAGCATTTATCTTTTCAACAAATGGTGTTGAATGCAAAAGAATGAAACTGGACCACTTTCTTAACATCATACACAAAAATAAATTCAAAATGGATTAAGGACCTAAATTTGGGATCTGAAATCATAAAAATCCTAGAAGAGAACAAAGGTTTTGACAGTGACTATAGCAACTTACTTCTAGATATGTCTCCTGAGACAAGGGGAAAAAAGCAAAAACAAACTATTGGGACTTCATCAAAATAGGAAACAAACAACAACACTAAAAGGCAACCTATGGAGTGGGAGAAGATACTTGCAAATGACATTCCAAGAAAGGGTTAGTATCCCAAATATATAAAGAACTGATGCGACTCAACACCAAACAGCACAAGTAATCCACCTAAAAAATGGGCAGAAAACATGAACAAACATCTCTCCAAAGAAGACATACAGATGGCCAACAGACACATGAAAAGATGCTCAACACCACTCATCATCAGGGAAATGCAAATCAATACCACAATGAGATATCACCTCACACCTGTCAGAATGGCTAAAATCAACAACACAAGAAACAAGTGTGGGTGAGGATGTGGAGAAAAAGGAAATTCATGTACTGTTGGGAATGCAAACTAGTGAAGCCACTGTGGAAGACAGAATGGAGGTTCCTCAAAAAGTTATAAATAGAAATAACCTATGATCTAGTAAATATACTACTGGGTATTTACCCCCAAAATACTAAAGTACTAATTCAAAGGGATACATGCACCCCTATGTTTATTACAGCATTATCTACTACAGCCAAATTATTGAAATAGCCCAAATGTCCATTGATAGATGAATGGATAAAGAAGAGGTGGTGTGTGTGTGTGTGTGTGTGTGTGTGTGTGTGTGTGTATACACACAATGGGATATTAGTCATAAAAAAGAATGAAGTCTTGCCATTTGCAATGACATGGATAGAACTAGAGAGTATAATGCTAAGTGAATAAGTCAGAGAAAGACAAATACCATATGATTTCACTCATATGTGGAACTTAAGAAATGAAACAAACAAACAAACAGAAAGGGGCAAACCAAGAAACAGCCTCTTAACTATAGAGAACAAACGGATTACCAGAGGGAACGTGGGTGGGAGATGGGTGAAACAGGTGATGGGGATTAAGGAGTACACTTATGATGAGCACTGAGTAATATATGTAAGTGTTGAATCACTATATTGTACACCTGAAACTAATATTATACTGGGTTAACTAATGGGAATTTAAATAAAAGTTTCCAAAAAATTGTCAGTTAGATGCTTCTTGTATTTTTCTGTTGTTGTTGTCTTTTTGTTTTTCTTCTTTTTTGGGGGGGATTAAATTCATTTCAAAAAAAACTTTAATTCCAGTCTAGTTACTCTCTAGATCCATCCATATCATTGCAAATACCAGGATTTCATTCTTTTTTATGGCTGAATAATATTTCTGTGTGTGTGTGTGTTTGTGTGTGTGTGTACACACACAAATACATGCATATATATGTATATATACACATATATATAATGCAATAGAAATGTCTATTCATGATTTCTGCCCACTTTTTTTTTAACTTTTTAAAAAATTTTATTTATTTGAGAGAGAGAGTGAGAGAGAGAGAGCACAAGAGGGGGTAGGGTCAGAGGGAAAAGCAGACTCCCTGCTGAGCAGGGGACCTGATGCGGGACTGGATCCCGGGACTCCGGGATCATGACCTGAGCCGAAGGCAGTCGCTAAACCAACTGAGCCACCCAGGCGCCCTCTGCCCACTTTTTAATTGGACTATTTGTTTTTTGGGTATTGAGTTCTATCCGTTCTTTATGTATTTGCGTTACTCCCTTTATCAGATACGTCATCTGCAAATATTTTCTTCTGCTCCACAGGTTGCCTTTTAGTTTTGTTGGTTGTTTCCTTTGCTGCGCAGAAGCTTTTTATTTTGATGACGTCCCAATAGTTTATTTTTGTTTTTGTTTCCCTCGCCTCAGGAAACATATCTAGAAAGAAGTTGCTATAGCCAATGTCAAAGAAGTTACTGCCTTTGTTCTTTTCTAGGATTTTTATGATTTCAGTTCTCATATTTATGTCCTTAATCTGTGGTGAATTTATTTTTGTGTATGATGTAAGGAAGTGGTCCAGTTTTATTCTTTTGCATGTAGCTGTCCAGTTTTCCCAACACCATTTGTTGAAGAGACTGTCTTTTTCCCATTACCTATTCTTTACTGCTTCATCAAAGATTAATTGACCATCTACTTTTGGTTCATTTATGGGTTTTCTATTCTGTTCTATTGATCTATATGTCCATTTTTCTGCCACTACGATACTGTTTTGATCACTACAGCTTTGTAGTATAACTTGATATCAGGAATTCTGATGCCCCCAGCTTTGATTTTGTTTTTCAAGGTTGCTTTGGCTATTAGGGGTCATTTGTGGCTCCATATAAATTTTAGGATTGTTTGCTCTAGTTCTGTGAAAAATGCTGGTGGTATTTTGATAGAGATTGCATTAAATGTGTAGATTGCTTTGGGTATCATAAACATTTTAACCATATTTGTTCTTCCAATCCATGAGCATGGAATGTCTTTCCATTTCTTTGTGTCATCTTCAGTTTCTTTCATCAGTGTTTTACAGTTTTCAGAGTATAGGTCTTTCAGCTCTTTGGTTAGGCTTATTCCTAGGTATCTTATGGTTTTTAGTGCATGGTACATGGGACTGATTCCTTCGTTTCTCTTTCTGCTGCTTCATTATTGGTGTATGGAAATGCAACAGATTTCTGTAGGTTGATTTTGTATCCTTCAAATTTACTGAATTTATCAGTTCTAGCAGTTTTGTGTGGAATCTTTCATGTTTTCTGTATAGAGTATCATGTAATTTGCAAATATTGAAGCTTGACTTCTTCCTTGACAATTTGGATGCCTTTTATTTCTTTTCATTGTCTGATTGCTGTGGCTAGGACTTCCAGTACTATGATGAATAACAGTGGTGAGAGTGGTGATCCCTGACTTGTTCCTGACCCTAAAGGAAAGCTCTCATTTTTCCCCATTGAGGATGACGTTAGTTGCTGATTTTTCATAGATGGCTTTTATTATGTTGAGGTATGTTCCCTCTAAACCTACTTTGTTGAGGGTTTTTATCATGAATGGATGTTTTACCTTGTCAAATGCTTTTTCTGCATCTATTGAAATGATTATATAGTTCTTATCCTTATCCTTTCTTTTATTAATGTGGTATATCACATTGTTTGATTTGTGAATATTGAACCACCCTTGCATCCTGTGAATAAAATCCCACTTGACTGTGGTGAATGACTTTGTTTTTAATGTATTGTTGGATTCAGTTTGCTAGTATTTTATTGAGAATTTTTGCATCCATCCTCATCAAAGATATTGGCCTATAATTCTCTTTTTTGTGGAGTCTTTATCTGGTTTTGGAATCAGGGTAATGCTGGCCCCATAGAATGAATTTGGAAGTTTTACTTCCTTTTCTATTTTTTGGAATAGTTTGAGAATAGGTATTAACTCTTCTTTAAATGTTTGGTAGAATTTGCCTGTGAAGCCATCTGGCCCTGGACTTTGTTTATTGGCGTATTTTGATTACTGATTCAATTTCTTTGCTGGTTATGGGTCTGTTCAAATTTTCTCTTTCTTCCTGTTTCAGTGTTGGTAGTTTATATGTTTCTGGAAATTTATCATTTTCCTCCAGTTGTCCAATTTTTTGGCATATAGCTTTTCATAATATTCTCTTATAATTGTATTTCTGTAATGTTGGTTGTTATTTCTCCTCTCTCACTTGTGATTTTATTTATTTGGGTCCCTTCTCTTTTCTTTTTGATAAGTGGCTCAGGAGTTTCAATTTTACTAATTTTTTCAAAGAACCACCTCCTGGTTTCGTTGACTGTTCTATTGCTTTTTAGTTTCTACACCATTTATTTCTGCTCTAATCTTTATTATTTCCTGCTTTCTGCTGACTTTAGGCTTTGTTTATTGTTCTTTTTCTAGCTCCATTAGGTGTAAGGTTAGGTTAGGTTGTTTGACATTTTTCTGGCTTCTTGAGGTAGACCTATATTGCTATATACTTCCTCTCAGGACTTCTTTTGCTGCATCGAAAACATTTTGGACCACTGTGTTTTCATTCTCTTTTGTTTCCATGTATTTTTAAAATTTCTTCTTTGATTTTCTGGTTGACCCATTCATTGTTTAGTAGTATGTTGTTTAACCTCCATGTATTTGTGGTATTTCCAATTTTTTTTCTTGTTGTTGACTTCTACGTTCACAGCATTGTGGTCAGAAAAGGTGCATGGTGTGATTTCAATCTTTTTGTATTTGTTGAGGTCTGTTTTGTGATCTGTTATGTAATCTATTCTGGAGAATGTTACATGTTCACTTGAAAAGAATGTATATGCTGCTGTTTTAGGATGGAATGTTCTGAATATATCTGTTAAATCTATCTGGTCCAGTGTGTCATTCAAAGCCATGATTTCCTTATTGATTTTCTGTTTAGATGATCTGTTCATTGATGTAAGTGGGGTGTTTAAGTCCTCTACTATTATTGTGTTACTATCAATTAGTTCCTTTATGTTGTTATTGTTTTATATATTTGGGTGCTCCCATTTTGGGTACTCCCACTTTGAGTGCATAAGTATTTACAATTGTTACATCTTCTTGTTGGATTGTCCCACTTATGATTATATAACCCCTTCTTCATCTCTTGTTATAGGCTGTGGTTTAAAGTCTAGTATGTCCAATATAAGTATTGCTATTCTGGCTTTCTTTTCCTATCCATTTGCATGATAAATGTTTCTCCATCTCCTCACTTTCAATCTTCAGATGTCTTTAGGTCTAAAATGAGTCTCTTGTAGGCGGCATATAGATGGGTCTTGTTTTTTTTTTACCTATCCTGACACCCTATGTCTTCGAGTGTTTAGTCCATTTACATTCAAAGTAATTATTGATAGATATGTATTTTATTACTTGCTTTGTCATTGTTTCTGGTGATTTTCTCTGACCCTTTCTTGTCTTTGTTACTTTTGACCTCTCCTTTGCAAAGAGTCCCCTTTAATATTTCTTATAGGGCTGGTTTAGTGGTCATCAACTCCTTTAGTTTTTGTTTGTCTGGGAAACTCTTTATCTGCCCTTCTATTTGGAACAATACCCTTGCTGGATAGAGTATTCTTGGCTGCAGATTTTTCCCACTCAGCATGTTGAATATATCATGCCACTCCCTTTTGGCTTGCCACGTTTCTGTTGAGAAATCTCCAGTTAGCCTTATGGCTTTTCCCTTGTAAGTTAAAGACTTTTGTCTTGCTGCTTTTAAGATTTTTTTCTTTGTCACTATATTTCGCAGATTTAGTTACAATATGTCTTGGTGTTAGCCTGCTTTTATTGATTTTTATGGTAGTTCTCTGTGCCTCCTGGATATGAATGTCTGTTTCCTTCCCCAGATTAGTTAAGTTTTCTGCTATTATCTCTTTACTTAAATTATCTGTCCCCTTTTCTCTCTTCTTCTTCTTCTGGGACTCCTATAAGATACATGTTATTACATTTGATAGAGTTGCTGAGTTCCCTAAATCTATTCTTGTGTTGCATAATTCTTTCTTTCTTTTGTTCAGCTTCATTAGTTTCCATTATTTTGTCTTCCAGATCACTAATTTGTTCCTCTGCTTTTTTCCAGCCTGCTGTTCATTGCATCAAGCCTGTTTCCAATCTCATTTATTGCATTCTTCATCTCTGATTATCTTTTGTCTTTTTTATCTCTGCGATAAGGGTCTCACTGATGTCTTCTATTCTTTTCTCAAGCCCGGTGAGTATCCTTATGATTGTTGCTTTAAACTCTCCATCAGGCATGTTATTTATATCTGTGTCACTTAGATCTTTGGCCATGGCCTTGTTCTTTCATTTGGATAAATTCCTCTGTCTTGGCATTTTGTCTAAGTCTCTGCCTTCTTCTGTTAGAAAATCCAGTTATGTTGCCTGCATTTGAAAGTAATGGCCTTATGAAAAAGAGATCATGTACTGCTCAGGGCCTGGCACTTCAGAGAGTGTCTCCAGTGTGTGCTTTGTGCACTCTGCTATAATGTCTTGGCTGCTCTATCCTTCAGGCCTGTCATCTGCAGAGGCTCTCCATGACTTCTGTGGGCAATGTTTGAGCCCTGGCCTGAATGTGGTGAGTTTAACTAGGTGCGCACTGATCTGCTTGTGAAATGAGACTTGACACCACTTCCTCCGGAACTGAGGCCCTGCAGAACTTTCTGGTTGGGAGACATGGTGTAGGCAAGGATTTGTGCTGGTCTTCTGGGGGAGGGCCTCGCTTGACTGGGAATGAGGCAAGCTTAATTGAGAGGAGCAGTCCCACCAGAGCACAGGGTGGGTGGGGCTTAGTGTAAGCAAGTTAGGCAGCCAGTGTTGGTGCTGCACTGCTTCTGGCAGGTGGTTCTGTGTTTATGCTGAGGGGCAGGGGAGGGAAATGGCACTAGCCAGTTTCTTTGCTCCCAGAGAGCAAACTGTGAAAACTGACTCTCAGGGATGACCTCCAAGAAGAGCAAATAATCCACCTGTGTGCCCCAGGTGTTCTTCAAATCACTGTTCCCATGCCATGGGGTTTTTTGCCTGCCTTCTCTCAGGAGTAGGGCAGTGCCCTCAGGGCCCTATCCCAGCTGAGTCTGCTGATCTTAAAAACTCCAGGCTTTAAGCCCCACTGGTTGCAAGAACTCATGAAATTTAGCCCCTCTCATTTTCCAAGCCAGTGGCTTTGGGGAAATGTTCTTGTGTATTCCCCTGTGTGCTCCTCTCTCTCTTTCTCTCTTTCACTTTTCCATGACCACAGCTCCCTCCCCTCTGCAGCACCTGCAATCAAATAAATTTGTATGCCTTTTCTCCTGTTAATCTGCCTGTTGTCAGTTTACTGCTCAGACCCAGCCAGACAACCTAAGAGGGTAGAGAAGAATTTTCCTCTCCTATATATACATATTGATATTAAACCCAAAATTTTGATAATGAACACCACTTCGACAGTTCTATTTATGACTTTATAAGCAGAAACAACAGCAGAGCTCATCTTTAAATGTCTATTTAAAAGGCATAAATATCAACTGAGAAAAAACTAAGATGGGATGTTAAAATTAGAGAGATTTCAGTCTAAGATTCAAAAAGATTGCTAAGCTTCTGCTCTGTTAGGGAAATCAGAGATGTAAGTTTAGGTTTCATCTGGTTTAGGGGAATCAGTTTTTTCATACAGAGGAGCAACTCCCAATTTAACGCCTTTGTACACGGCCTAAGGAGGTTGATAACTGCCAATTGCAACAGCTGCCACCTTTTTTTTAAAAAAAGATTTTATTTATTTATTTGAGAGAGAGAGAGAGTGAGCAAGAGATAGCACAAGCATGGGGAGGGACAACGGAGAGGAAGAAGCAGACTCCCTGCTGAGCAGGGAGCCTGACCCAGGGCTTGATCCCAGGACCCTGAGATCATGACCTGAGCCAAAGGCAGACACTTAACCAACTGAACCACCCAGGTGCCCTAACTCCCACCCTTTTAATAGAAAGTCATGGGAGTCTGGGAGGAAGGCACATCCTATGGCAATTGGCTTAGTGATCAATTGGGTAAGTTGGAGAATATCTAATTGCCTGCAAGATCTCTTCTAATGTCCCAGATCCAAGACCAGAATACAGAACACTGTATCTCAGAGCTGGAATGGACCTCACCATTACCTAGTCCAGTGGTCCCACACTTGGACTCAGCTACAAGTGTCCAAAAAACCCCTCAGGACTTCTGCTTCCAGAAAAGTGGAGATGTTATTTTCTCTATCCACCCCCCCCAACTATAACTTAAAATCCAGGACATGATATATAAATAAACATAAGAAGGCTGAAAAGTTGAGAGAAGGCAGACTTGCCAGGGACTTCAGGATCTCAAGAAACAACATGGTGGTGAGTTCCTGGGGTTTTCTTTTTGCCTTATATATCCCAGAAGTCAACAATCTGGAAATGTCAACAGCTGCAGACAAAAGAAAGTTCCTACATAAGTCTACCCTCTTCGGCCAAAAGAGAAGGAAAGAGGTAGCCTAACAAGAGAAATACCACCCAGGCAATAACTGCTCTACTCCAGCCAAATGCTACATAAAAGACCTGTGGGCCCACTAACCCACACCAGTAAATGCCAAGTGGGGATCCTAGAATTCCACTCAGGCCATGCTGTAAAGAGGCATCTTAACCCCACCATTGGGTAGTATCAGAAAAGACTGAGTAAGTTTCCAGGACTTTCATCCCTATAGGGGTGGGCAGTTTGAGGCCATCTCCATGATATCAGTGGAAATTACATAGGAAGTCTGGACTTCCACCCCTTCCTCCACCTTTGTGTTATGGTGGGATCAGAGGAGGGCTATTGGAGGACTTGTGTTGCTAATAAGAAGGCCAATCCCTTCTTGGTGCCGGTAGAGGCCACATGGGAAGAATAATGAAGCACTCCTACCTCTCCCAGCCAGGGAAATATCAATGGAGGCTTAGTGGGGAGTTAGAACTCCTATCTTCACCCAGCAGTATTGAGCAGTCTCCCCCATACCCTGGCTGGATATCAGCATAGGCTGAAGGAGAGATCTAGATGTCTACCCCCAACTGGCAATAAAGAGGTGGCATCCCACTGCTTTCTTCCTCTGCCAGAGTGATATCATAGAAAATTAGTTAAAACAAAGGTTGTAAGCAAGATCTAGAGTAAGATTTAAAATCCCATAACATAATACTGAAAATGTCCAGATTTCAATTGAAAATCACTTATACCGTGAGTCAGAAAGATCTCAAATTGAATGAGAAAGACAATCAATAGATGCCAACACCAAGGTGACAGAAATGTTAGGATTATCTGACAAGTATTTTAAGACAGCCATTATAAAAATGCTTCAATGAGCAATTATGAGCATGTTTGAAATAAATGAAAAATTAGAAAATTTCAGCATAAGTTATATATATATCATATATATTCATATGTTATATATATGATATATATAGCCATATATATATAAATGATATCCATAGCAAGCACTAAAAAAGTATAACAAAGAGATACACTCAAAAAACTATAAGATAACTTTCTAAAAAATGTTCAATTAATCCACAGGAGGGCAGGTAAAAGAAAACAGAAACAAACAAAAAAACCCCAGAACAAACAGAAAACAGAAATAAAATGGCAGACTTAAACCATACTTTTCTATAATTAAACTAAATGAGTATGGTCAGATAAACCAATTAAAAGAAAGAGGTTGACTGTGAGGATTAAAAAACAGAATCCAGAGTGCCTGGCTGGCTCAGTCAGTAGAGCATGCGACTCTTGATCTTGGGGTTGTGAGTTCAAGCCCATATTGAGTGTAGAGATAACTTATAAGTAATAAATAATAAAATATAAAGAATTTTAAAAATTTAAAAAACAAAAAACAGGACCCAACTATGTACTGTCTAAAAGAAATTCAATTCAAATATAATGATAGAGACAGGTTGAAAGTTCAAAAAAAAAAATTGAAAAAGATATGCCATGCAAATATTAATCAAAACAAAGCAGGGGTAAAATTAGGAGGATACAGAAGAACTCAACATCAAACAACAGTATCTAATTGACATTTATAGAACACTCCACCCCACATCAACAGAAAACACATTCTTTTCAAATTTCCCTGAATATTTCCAAGATAGACTGCATTCTGGGCACTATAATAAAACTAACCCAATTTAGAAAAATTGAGATCATACAGAGTATGTTTTCTGACCACATCAAATTGGAAATCAATAGTTAAAAGGTAATGAAAATCAGGGTGCCTGGGTGGCATAGTTGGTTAAGCATCAGACTTTTGGTTTCAGCTCAGGCTGTGATCTCAGGGTTGTGGGATCAAGCCTTGTGTAGGGCTCCATGATCAGCGTGGAGTCTGCTTAAGATTCTCTCTCCATTCTCCCTCTACCCCTGCCCCAATGATCTCTCTCTCTAAAATAAATAAATAATGTTAAAAAAAAAAGGTAATTAGGGGAAGCAGGGTGGTTCGGTTGGTTAAGTGTCTGCCTTCAGCTCAGGTCGTGAGCTTGGGGTCCTGAGATTGAGCCCCATATTGGGCTCCCTGCTCAGCAGGAAGTCTGCTTCTCCCTCTTCCTCTGCCTGTTCCCCCCAACTCATGCTCTCTCTGTCTCTCTCTCTCAAATAAATAAATAAAATATTCAAAAAAATGTAACGAAAATCTCCAAACACCTGGAAACAAAAATAAATGAAAATAAAACATATCAAAAATCATTGGGCACAGACGAAGCAGTGCTGAGAGGAAAATTCATAACTCCACATTAGAAATTTATAGCATATCTTAGAAAAAAGAGTCTCAAATCAATTATTTTAATCCCCACCTCAAAAACCTAGAAAAAGAAGAGAAAATAAAAATCAGAAAGAAGAAAATAGTAAACATAAGAGTATAAATCAATGAAGTTAAAAATAGAAAAACAATAGAGAAAAGCAATGAAACAAATAGTTCTGTGAAACTATCAATGAAATTGACAAATCTCTAGCTTGACTGATAAAGAAAAAACAGAAGACACAGATTACTAATATCAGTAATAAAACAAGGATATCATGATAGATTCTGCAGACATTAAAAGAATAATAAATGAACACTATGAACAACTCTACATTCAGAAAGTTGGCAACCTAGGTGAAATGAACAAATTCCTTGAAAAATATAAACTACCACAACTCATCCAATATGAAATAGATAATTGGGATCACCTGATAACTATTAAGGAAATGCAATTCATAATTTAAAAGTTTCCAAAATAGAAATCTCCAAGCCTAGATAATTTTACTAGAGAACTCTAAAAAATGTTTAAAAGAATTAACACCAGTTCTCTACATAAGCTCTTCCAGAAATTAGAAGAGGTAAATACTTCTCAATTCATTTTATGAAGCTAGTATTTCACTGATAGCAAAACTAGACAAAGACAAAAAGAAAAGAAAACTACAGAAAGACAAAAAGAAAACTACAGACCAACATCTCTCCTGAATAAGATGGAAAAAATACTTCACAAAATATTAATAAATTGCACTCAGCAATATTTGAACCAACTATGACCAAGTGGAGTTTATTCCAGGGATACAAGGGAGGCTCAATATTTGAAAATCAATCAATGTACTCTATCATATTAACAAGCTAAAGAAGAAAAACTACATAATCATATTAATTGATACAGAAAAAGCATTTGACAAAATTCAGCACTCATTCATGATTAAAAACTCTCAGGGAAAATAGAAATAAAGGGAAACTTCCTTAATTTGATAAAAGGCAAGTAAAAAAATCTACAGCTAACATACTCAATGGTGAAAGAATGCTTTCTGTTAGGGGCTGAATTATGTCCCCCAAATGCATATGTTGAAGTCCTAATCCCCAGTACTTCACAACTTGACTGTATTGGGAGATAGGGTTTTTAAGGAGTTAATTAAATTAAAATAAGGCTGTTAGGTATCCTTATAAGCAGAGGAGACTAGGACATTCAAAGAGACACCAGGGGTGTGCATGCACAGTGGGATGGCCATGTGAGGAGACAGCAAGAGGCCAGGCCAGCCACGTGCAAATCAAAGAGAGAGGCCTCTAAAGAAACCAAACCTGCTTATACTTTGATCTTGAACTTCTAGCCTCCAGAATGTGAGAAAATAAAATTCTGTTGTTTAAGCCATTCTATGTTATTTTGTTAATCACAACCCTATCAAACGAATACACTTTTCCTCTAGGATCAGGGATAAGGCAAGGATGTCTGTTCTCTCTACTGTTAACATACTAAAAGTTCTAGCCAGTGCAACAAGGCAAGAAAAGGAGATCAGATGCATACAGATTGAGAAGAAGAAATAAAACCTCCCTCTTTAAAGATGATATAAATGTCTACATAGTAACAGTAATCAAGACTAAGTAGTACTGGTGAGGAACAAACACACATATAAGTGGAACAGAATAAAAAACTCAGAAATAAATCCATGTAAATAGGCCCACCTATTTTTTTTAAGTTTATTTTTATTTATTTATTTATTTAAGTAAACTCTAGGCCCAATGTGGGGCTTGAACTTACTATCCAGAGATCAAGAGTTGCATGCTGTACTGACTGAGCCTGCCAGGCACCCCTGCCCACCTAATTTTTTAGTTTCAAAAGCAATTCAATGGAGGAAAGACAGGCTTTTCAACAAATGGCACTAACACAATTGGATATCCATAGGCAACAAAATTAGCCTAAACCTAAACCTCACACCTTATATCAAAATTAATATGTAATGAATCACAGGCTTAAATGTAAAACATAAAACTACAAAACTTTTAGGAAAAAACATAAGAGAAAATCTTCAGGATCTAAAGCTAGACAAAGTGTTCTTAGACTTAATCCTCAAAATTATAATCCATAAAAGCAAAAATTGATAAATTGCACCACAATTGAAAAAAAATTCCTCACTGGGAAAGACCTTGTTACGAGGATGAAAGACAAGCTGCAAACTAGGAGAAAATGTTTGCAAACCACGTATCTAACAAAGGAGTAGTATCTAGAATATATATACCTCTTAAAACCCAACAGCAAAAAACCAACAATTCAATTAGAAAATTGGCAAAATACCTGAACAGATATTTAACCAAAGAGGATATACAGGTATCAAGTAAGCACATAAATAGATGTTCAATGTCCTTAGCCATTAGGGAAGTACAAATTAAAACCATGATGAGTTACTACTACACACCTAACAAAATAGCTTAATTAAAAGATAGTGACCATGCCAAATGCTGACAGGAATGCAGAGGAACTAGATCACTTATACATTGCTGGTGGGGATGTAAAATGGTATAGTCATTAAGGAAAACACTATGGCAGCTTCTTAAAAAACTAAACATTCAATTACCATATGACCCAGCAATTGTACTCCTGGGCACTTAACTCAGAGAAATCAAGACTTAATATTCACATAGAAATGTGCACATGAGTGTTTATAATAGCTTTATTCATAATATCCCCAAACTGGAAAGAACCTAGATGTCCTTCACCAGGTGAATAAACATATTGTACACAATATGGAATACTACTCAGCAATAAAGATAAACTATTGGCACATGCCACAACCTGGGTGAATCTCCAGAGAACTATGTTGAGTGGAAAAAAAAAATACCAAAAGTTTATCTATTTATGACTCCATTTATATAATATTCTTGAAATGACAAATTATAGACATGGAGAAGAGATTAGTGGTTTCTAGGGGTTAAGGAGGGAGTGAAGGTGGGAGGGAAGTGGATGTGACTATAAATGAGCACCAGTGAGGAATCCTGGTGGTGACAAAAAGTTCTGTATCTTGACTGTTATCAATGTCAATCTCCTGGTTGTGATCTTGTACTATAGTTTGCAAGATGTTACCATTGGGAGAAACTGGGTACAGGGTATAAAGATCTCTATTATTTTTTACAACTGCATGTGAATCTATAACTATCTCAGAATAAAAATTTTAATTAAAAAAGAAAAGGGAAATTCTGGTTCTTGGGCTCCATCTATAACCTGACCAATCAGGATCCTAGGAATGAGACCCAAGAATCTGTATTTCTAACAACTTCCTTGACTACTTTCAGACCATCAGCCTCACAGTGGTGCACACTACCATTTAAAAGCAACTGATATAGCCCAGCTCTTGTTGATGTATGTATTCCTTCCCAAAATTCCCCCACAAGTGATCCCTGGGTAGCTGCTTAAATATTATCATGGGAATGGATCCACTGCTGGTCAAGGCAGCTTATCCCACTATAGGAGAGTATCATGTAGGAATGCTCCTCAGTTTTGAGCCCAAATCTGCCTCCCTTTAAGTTCTAGCCTTTGGATCTAGGGCTTCTCTATGGGCCAACGCTTCATCCCTTGTTTCTCCCATTAGATAAGTTTTCAAGTTCCCTCACTATCCTGGCCTTACTAATCCCGTACTGAGATATATATATTCAGTCCTGAGGGGTTTCCAAGGATGTAGAACATTCAGTGCTAAAACTGAGAAAGTACTGGTCACATGCAGACTAAGTTAGTCACCCTAAAATTAAATTTGTCAGTTCTTCTTTTCTTATTTTTTAAAGATATTATTTATTTATTTGAGAGAGGCAGAGAGAGAGAGAGAGAGAAAGCACAAGCGGTGGGGAGGAGCAGAGGGAAAGGAAGAAGGAAAAGCAGACCCCCCACTGAGAAGGGAGCCTGACGTGGGGCTCGATTTCAGGACTCTGAGCTCATCACCTGAACCAAAGGCAGATGCTTAACCAACTGAGCCACCTAAGCACTCCTTTTCTCTTCTTATTGAAGTATAATTTACATGCAATGAAATTTACCTGTTGAAGTGTGTAGTTCAAGGAGTTTGATAAATGTAGTCATGGAACCACCACCACAATCGAGGTATTTACATCTCCCCAAAGTGTTGTGCCCCTTTCAGTCAATCCTTTCTGCTAACAGCCTGCAACCATATGATTTTTGTTGCTATAGTTTTGTTTTTTCTAGGATGTCATAAAAAATGAATCAATGTGTAGCCTTTAATACGTCTTTAATTACCATAATGCTTTTGAGATTTATCCATTTTCTCACATCAATAAGGATGTCCTTTTTTATTCTTGAATTTTGTCAGTGCTCTTAAATGCCCAGAACTGAATCCAAGACCCTAGAAATGGTCCACTCTGATAAACATAGCAGAAACAATGACTGCTTTCTTCCTCAATTGGAACACTGGTCTTCTATAATTGCAGTCAAAGATCACATCAGCTTTCTCAGTGGTCACATTGCAAAGTTGTCTCATTTAGGCTATAGCCAACTAAAAATACCAAGTCATTTTCACCAATACTACTGTTCAGCACTTGATAGGATCCAAACGATGTTTGAGACTCAAGTACAACATTTAACACTCATAACTCGTAACACTTGTAACATAAAATTCACCATGTTAATAATGTACACTTCAGTATGTTTACTATGTTGTACAGAAATCACCACTATCTAATTCTAGAATATTTCCATTACCCCCAAAAATAAACCCCATACCTAATAGCAGTTAGTCCCTATTCTTCCTTTTCCCCATCTCTTGTTAACCACTAATCTTTCTTTATCTATGCATTTGTCTATTCTGGATATTTCATATAAATGGAATCACACAATCTGTCTGGCTTCTTTCACTTAGGATAATGTTTTCAAGGTTCATCCATGCTGTTGCATATAATAGTACTTCATTCCTTTTTATGGCTGAATAATATTCCATTGTGTGCATGTGCCACATTTTACTTATTCATTCATCAGTTGATTAACATTTAGTTTTTTCCTACCTTTTAGCTATTGTGAATAGGACTGAGATGAACATCTGTAGTCTTTATACAAATATGTTTTCAAATCTCTCCAGTATACGCCTGGGAGTGGAATTATTGGGTCATATAATAACTCTAATTTTCTGAGGAACTGCCTATTTTCCACAGAAATACTTAACATTGGCCCTTCTTAAATTTCATCATTCATCTAAATCATTTCCCTTATTACCCAGCCTAGTAACTTGATTTTTTTTAAAAAAGGAAAAAGTTAATTTGGCGTTCTGGCTCCCTTTCCCAGAAAGTATAGGGTCTGGAATGGACCAGAGCTGACCAATAGTTGCAGGGCTTGGAGCAAAGGGGAAACAGATAGGATCCAGGGGAGAGGTTGGTTCAGAAACCAAAGAGACAAACCAGACAAGGCAACAAATATAGAGGGCTTGGCTAGCAGGGCCCAAACCAAGTCAGAGGCAGAGGGGCTATGCGGGGCTCAGGAATGAGAAGCAAGGGCAGTAAGGAAGGGAAACTAATAGGTGTGATCTAGATAGACTCCCTGAGACATTGATATGTAGAACCAAGACACAGCAAGGGCTATGGCTTCTTCTATGGGTCTGGACTGAGGTATTAGGGTATCCAGTTTGGGTGTTACCTCTAACACCTTTGCTCAAGGTGGAAAGGGGATGCGTTTTGCCAGATCTGTTGAGTACAATAGTTTTCAATCTTTTGTTTGAGTCAGTCACCAGGAGGGCTGTTAAAATACAGATTGCTGACCCCATTCCCCAAGTTTGCGATTTAGCAGGAGTGTGCTGGGGCCCAAGAATTTGCATTTCTAACAAATTCCCCAGTGATGCTTATGCTGCTGGTCCAGGGGCAGCCCTTTGAGAACCTCTGCCTTAGTGAACAGCTTTATTCCATCAGAAAGCATTCTGAAGAAGCGAGATGGTTCCCACTATTGACTCCCTTTAGGACTTAACCCCTTATCAGTGAATTTAGTACTAGAGTTAGCCATAGCTACTCTCTTTGTTTTAATGACTTATATATTCATCTGACTTGGCTTTTGGGGAGATAACTGGAGTGTAGGGAGAAGTGTCTCAGTATAACTAATACAGCTGTAAATAACAATAAGAGGGAGGGGACTAAAGTGAGAAGGAACATGAATTGATGCTTTTACTTCTTGTGCTAATCACTTAGCCAGTCTGAGGGTTTCCTGGAGGTCCTTCTTTGTAACCACCCAACAGTTTTAGCAACTGACTAGCTGCCAGAGTCTCCATGGTTCTGGAGGTTGACAGACAGGAACAGGTTCCCTTTGATAGTTTCCATGCATTGAAAGGTGCAATGAAGTGGTGTTGGCAAATTCTGGGGTGGAAAGATAAAACGATTACAATTGTAGTATTGTTGGTAAGGAAGTAAGGCAATATAAGTACTTTTCAAATACTTTGCCAACTGTGCTGAAGGCTGGAATGTGGGGACCTGGCAGAAACCCAGTGGACTTAAGAATTATAGGGCTTTGGCTAAACCCAGCAGGAGAAGAGAAATAATAAAGATCAGAGCAGAAATCAATGAAATAGAAACCAAAAGAACAGTAGAACAGATCAACGAAACTAGGAGCTGGTTCTTTGAAAGAATTAACAAGATTGATAAACCCCTGGCCAGACTTATCAAAAAGAAAAGAGAAATGATCCAAATCAACAAAATCATGAATGAAAGAAGAGAGATCACAACCAACACCAAAGAAATGCAAACAATCATAAGAACATATTATGAGCAACTCTATGCCAGCAAATTAGATAACCTGGAAGAAATGGGTGCATTCCTAGAGATGTATCAACTACCAAAACTGAACCAGGAAGAAATAGAAAACCTGAACAGACCTGTAACCACTAAGGAAATTGAAGCAGTCATCAAAAATCTCCCAACAAACAAAAGCCCAGGGCCAGATGGCTTCCCAGGGGAATTCTACCAAACATTTAAAGAAGAATTAATACCTATTCTCCTGAAACTCTTCCAAAAAAATAGAAATGGAAGGAAAACTTCCAACCTCATTTTATGAGGTCACCATTACCTTGATCCCCAAACCAGACTGAGACCCCATCAAAAAGTAGAATTACAGACCAATATCCTTGATGAACATGGATGCAAAAATTCTCACCAAAATACTTGCCAATAGGATACAACAGTACATTAAAAGGATTATTCACCATGACCAAGTGGGATTTATCCCTGGGCTGCAAGGTTGGTTCAACATCCGCAAGTCAAATCAATGTGATGCAATACATTAACAAAAGAAAGAACAAGAATCATATGATCCTCTCAATAGATGCAGAAAAAGCATTTGACAAAGTACAGCATCCTTTCTTGATCAAAACTCTTCAGAGTATAGGGATAGAGGGTGCATACTTCAATATCATAAAAGCCATCTATGAAAAATCTACAGCAAATATCATTCTCAATGGGGAAAAGCTGAGAGCTTTCCCCCTAAGGTCAGGAACGCGGCAGGGATGTCCACTACCACCACTGCTATTCAACATAGTAGTAGAAGTCCTAGCCACAGCAATCAGACAACAAAAAGAAATCAAAGGCATCCAAATCGGTAAAGAAGAAGTCAAACTCTCACTCTTTGCAGATGATATGATACTGTATGTGGAAAACCCAAAAGACTCCACCCCAAAACTGCTAGAACTCATACAGGAATTCAGTAAAGTGGCAGGATATAAAATCAATGCACAGAAATCAGCGGCATTCCTATACGCCAACAACAAGACAGAAGAGAGAAATTAAGGAGTCGATCCCATTTACAACTGCACCCAAAACCATAAGATACCTAGGAATAAATCTAACCAAAGAGGCAAAGAATCTGTACTCAGAAAACTATAAAATACTCATGAAAGAAGTTGAGCAAGACACAAAAAAATGGAAAAACGTTCCATGCTCATGGACTGGAAGAACAAATACTGTGAAGATGTCAATGCTACCTCGAGCAATCTACACATTCAATGCAATTCCCATCAAAATACCATCCACTTTTTTCAAAGAAATGGAACAAATAATCCTAAAATTTATATGGAACCAGAAAAGACCCCAAATAGCCAGAGGAATGTTGAAAAAGAAAAGCAAAGCTGGAGGCATCACAATTCTGGACTTCCAGCTCTATTACAAAGCTGTCATCATCAAGACAGTATGGTACTGGCACAAAAACAGACACATAGATCAATGGAACAGAATAGAGAGCCCAGAAATGGACCCTCAGCTCTATGGTCAACTGATCTTCGACAAAGCAGGAAAGAATGTCCAGTGAAAAAAAGACAGTCTCTTCAACAAATGGTGTTGGGAAAATTGGACAGCCACATGCAGAAGAATGAAACTGGACCATTTCCTTACACCACACACAAAAATAGACTCAAAATGGTTGAAAGACCTAAATGTGAGACTGGAGTCCATCAACATCCTAAAGGAGAACACAGGCAGCACCCTCTTAGACCTCAGCCACAGCAACTTCTTCCTAGAAACATCGCCAAAGGCAAGGGAAGCAAGGGCAAAAATGAACTATTGGGGTTTCATCAAGATAAAAAGCTTTTGCACAGCAAAAGAAACAGTCCACAAAACCAAAAGACAACCGACAGAATGGGAGAAGATATTTGCAAATGACATATCAGATAAAGGGCTAGTATCCAAAATCTATAAAGAACTTATCAAACTCAACACCCAAAGAACAAATAATCCAATCAAGAAATGGGCAGAAGACATGAACAGACATTTTTCCAAAGAAGACATCCAAATGGCCAACAGACACATGAAAAAGTGCTCAACATCGCTCGGCATCAGGGAAATCCAAATCAAAACCTCAATGAGATACCACCTCACACCAGTCAGAATGGCTAAAATTAACAAGTCAGGAAACGACAGATGTTGGCGGGGATGTGGAGAAAGGGGATCCCTCCTACACTGTTGGTGGGAATGCAAGCTGGTGCAACCACTCTGGAAAACAGTATGGAGGTTCCTCAAATAGTTGAAAATAGAGCTACCATACGATTCAGCAATTGCACTACTGGGTATTTACCCCAAAGATACAAATGTAGGGATCCGAAGGGGTACGTGCACCCCAATGTTTATAGCAACAATGTCCACAATAGCCAAACTTTTGAAAGAGCCAAGATGTCCACCGACAGATGAATGGATAAAGAAGAAGTGGTATATATATACAAAGGAATATTATGCAGCCATCAAAAGGAATGAGATCTTGCCATTTGCAATGACATGGATGGAACTGGAGGGTGTTATGCTGTGAAATAAGTCAATCAGAGAAAGACATGTATCATATGACCTCACTGATATGAGGAATTCTTAATCTCAGGAAACAAACTGAGGGTTGCTGGAGTGGGGGTGGGGTGGGAAGGATGGGGTGGCTGGGTGATAGACATTGGGGAGGGTATGTGCTATGGTGAGTGCTGTGAATTGTGCAAGACTGTTGAATTACAGATCTGTACCTCTGAAACAAATAATGTGATATGTTAAGCAAAAAAAAAGAAGATAGCAGGAGGGGAAGAATGAAGGGAGGGAAATCGGAGGGGGAGACGAACCATGAGAGACGATGGACTCTGAAAAACAAACTGAGGGTTCTAGAGGGGAGGGGGGTGGGGGCATGGGTTAGGCTGGTGATGGGTATTAAGGAAGGCACGTTCTGCATGGAGCACTGGTGTTATGCACAAACAATGAATCATGGAACACTACATCACAAACTAATGATGTAATGTATGGTGATTAACATAACAATAAAAATTTTAAAGGAAAAAAATAATTATAGGGCTTTGGAAATTTCCTTAAAATACCAAGAGATAGGGGTACCTGGGTGGCTCATTCGGTAAAGCATCTGCCTTCGGCTCAGGTAATGATCCCAGAGTTCTGAGATTGAGCCCCACATTGGGCTCCTTGCACAGCAGAAAGCCTTCTTCTCCCTCTCCCTCTGCTCCTCCCCCTGCTTGTTCTCCCTCTCTCTCTCCCTCTCTGTCAAATAAATAAAATATTTTTTAAAAAATACCAAGATATAAATTTGGGACTATGATCAGACAAGGACAACACTCATGGAGGTGACAGAAGAACAATATGGATCCTTGGTTGCTTTCTGACCATGTGGAGAACAGTTACCTATCAACCTGACTGCTCACCCTACTAAATGCTGAAAGAGAGGGAAAAAAAATTTTAAAAGCCACTCTACTTTTGAGTCTTAATTATAGCTACTTAGTCTGTGTTGGATATATTATAAATATATGCTTAATGTATTTGGGGAGAGAAGACATGAATTCATGAAAATAAAGTGTATGATAAGGGCTAAGTCAGAGGAAGGAGAAATTGCTTTGGGTTAAAGATGTCATAGAAGTTTTCTGTTTCAGTCAGCGTTCTCCAGAGAAACAGAATCTAATATATATATATATATATATATATATATATATATATACACACACACATATATACACACACACACACACACA
This sequence comes from Eumetopias jubatus, assembly GCF_037043125.1. Taxonomy (NCBI): domain Eukaryota; kingdom Metazoa; phylum Chordata; class Mammalia; order Carnivora; family Otariidae; genus Eumetopias; species Eumetopias jubatus. The sequence goes on along the minus strand of NW_028274815.1, from coordinate 58,420,602 downwards.
CACATACATATATATATATTAGATGTGTGCTATACACATAGAATATAAATTATAAATATATGTATTTGAAGACTTTTAAGGAATTGGCTCATGCAATATGGAGGCTGGCGAGTCTAAGATCCCTAGGGCAGGCTGGCAGGTGGCAACTCAGATATGAATTAAGGGTACAGGCTGGAGGCAGAATCTCTTCTCCTATAACCTTCAATTTTTACTCTTAAGACCTTCACTGATTAGATGATGTCTACCTACATTATCTTTACTTAGAGTCAACTGATTATAGATGTTAATCACATCTACAAACTACCTACAATGCAACATCTAGATTAGTATTTGATTTAGTAACTCAGAACTATAGCCTAGCCAACTTGACATGTAAAACGAACCATCACAACTTCTTGTAAGAAGCGGTATTTGAGCTGAGCCTTGAAGAATCAATAAGATTTCAATGGGAACATGGCTTACATTAGGCTGATTTTTTTAAAAGCTTATTATCTGGCCATGTATTGTTATTGCTGAAGGCATAACAACTTTCTTTATGGGTATAAACTGTCAGTTTAATCCTTAGCTCCACACAGAAAGAGAGATTATTTAAATTGATAGTCTGGCTCAATCAGTGAGCTAAATGCTGCAATTCTAAGGGGTTATTTGTTCAGATAATGCAATACTGAATTATGCAAGTGGCCCTAATGGTTCCACACACGGACACTGGTATGACATTTGCAGAATTGCTTCTGTGAAGTTCTGGAAGGACAGAACATTAGTTCAGTGGAAGTTCCTCTGCCCCTCCCCCCCACACATATACACACACACTCTTTCTCTCTCTCACACCCACACACATACACACACAGAGTCTAGTTAACTTTGGAGCTTTGTACATGGCATCCAACAACTTGTATGGCACACCTTCTGGGTGAAGATCAGTCAAAAGATTTGTGTAATTCACGAATCGTGAAATCCAAGGACTTGAACTCTTACTGAGAAGCAGAAAAGCCCTCAGTGGAAGCAGATCTCAGCTCGAGCAAAGGTTTGTTTTTATTTGAGAGAAATAAGGAATTGATTTGCTTGAAACCAGGACTGTCTCTGGGTTTACAAATAGACAACTCTGTAGAAGGATCCCACCAGGTGGCTCTCCTGCCAGACTCAAAGTTTCTACCATCTGTTGAAATGTATCAGCACTGGAGCTTCATTTCCTTCAGTTAAGGCTTAATCATTATTAAAAGTTTTTAGACTTTCTGAGAAAAAGTTTTTGATAGAAAGGATTTTGAGACTACAGGAACTTGAAGATAAAAGGATTCAGAAGTACAAGGCAGTTGACTCTGAAGATAAACCTTGCCAAATTTACTATAAGCTAAACTGTTTATAGCACCTGTTTAGAGAACTTAAGTCTGATTCAGTGTGGGCTATAGATCTTGGACTCATTTGTTCTCAGTGAAAATGTAGAGTATACAGGTGGATATAATCCCTGATAAGAGAGTTTGAATATAAGACTGTGGCTCTTAAAAGACTAACTACTATGGATCTGCACTACTCCTTGTCCCCCATTAAAAAAAACAAACAAACAAAACACTGAGATAATTTGACAAAAAATTCAACACCTTTTTCAGATATTGGGTACAGGCAATGCAGCACTATGATATCTAAGAGAAGGAAATAAAACAAGTTGAACTCTATAATTGTCCTTTCTTTTGGAAACAAACTCTTGGCAGTGGCTCAGGAAAGGGAAGCCAAGCAGAGCCGGATGGTCTTTCTGAATTGAGGAGACAGGGATCCTGAATTGTAGAGAAAAGGGGGTTTTGCAGAGAAACAGATCCAGAAATCTGCATAGAGGTCCTTTTGAGACTTTGGCTATCAGTCTGTACATACAAAGGGTGAAACTCCCTGGGGCTGGGCAAAGAATTGGGAAACAACAATTTCTGGGAAACTGTAAGCCAAATAGTTCCCAAAGCTCACACATGATCAAGACTGAATCAGGTTCCCACCAGCCCAAGTGGAAAGACCTTGCTAAATATGTGGGGAGTTTAGTAGAGACCCCAGATAGGTCAAAAGTTAATAGGGGCTGAACTTGATTTACAGTTAGGTTACTCTAGACATATCCTAAGAAAATCTTCAAAGCAAGCTTGGAAAAGATCAAGCTAGTCTGCAAACAACTTCCTGTCAGAACAAAGTCAAACAATCTTTACAGGAATAAAACAATATGCAGCACTCAGTAATGTGAAATTTAAGTCCAACATCCAATAAAAATTACTAGACATTCAATGGCACAGGGAAAATAACTCATAGCCCAGAGAAAAATCGGTTGATAGAAACAGACCCAGAAATGACAGATGATGGAGTTAGAAGACAAAAACTTAAAAAGAACTATCAGAAATAATATAAATATACTCACTGTTCTATGGGTCTGAGCAGTATTCTACATCTCCATTGACCTGAATAGATCAACTGCTTCACATTATAACTCTGATTTTGACTTGGTTTTTATTTTTTTATTTTTTAAAAGATTTTATTTATTTATTTGACAGAGAGAGACACAGCGAGAGAGGGAACACAAGCAGGGGGAGTGGGAGAGGGAGAAGCAGGCTTTCTACGGAGCAGGGAGCCTGATGCAGGGCTCGATCCTGGGACCCTGGGATTATGACCGGAGCCGAAGGCAGATGCTTAACGACTGAGCCACCCAGGTGCTTCTTGACTTGGTTTTTAAACAAACAAACAAACAAACAAACAAACAAACCCAGTATGTGTTTCAAATGGCTTAGATAGAGTTGCCCTGCAATAGCGCAGGAAGAGTGTCCAAGATCCAGATGATTCTTGCCCTGAATAATATCTGTTTAATGTCAAAATACATTCCTAGCAAAAGATAGAGTGGGTGGTTTAAGAAAGTCTTTCCTGGGATGTGTCAGCTGTTTTGCAGCCATGTACTTTTCTACTCCATTTCTGTGATGGGGTAATCAGCCTGATGTACTGACTATGCAGAAAGATCATTTGGATCCAGTAATGAGAGAAAATAGCTCCCTAGGATAAATAGCAGAGATTATGAAAGAGAAAATCATTTAAAATAGGATTGAATATTTTGATTGAATTAAGTATTTCAATCAAAAGAAGCCTTTAATAATGTTTATCCTTATTTATTATAAAAACAAAACACTATGGAAATACATGTAACTTAGTAGTTCCCAAAGTCAGGGGTGATCTACACTTCCTTTGAATACCCAAATAATAATAATTTGCACCCCCTATCTTATGTAGTGGCATAAAGTCCAGTGGTTTGTTGGGTTCTCTGATCTCAGTGCTTCTGGGAATCCCTGGGAAATGTTGACATTGTTCCAAAAGTGTAAATTTATTTTTTATTTTATTTTATTTTATTATTTTATTTTATTTTATTTTATTTTATTTTATTTTATTTTATATTTTATTTTATTTTATTTTATTATTTTGTGTGTGTGTGTGTGTGTGTGTGTGTGTGTGTGTGTGTGTGATCATTTCAGCTGACTGGCTTGTTCTGACCTATTTTTTATCCTTTCAGTCTTCCTCACTATCTAACATTCAGTGGGACTTCTCCTGACATCTTCATCTCAAGTGGATGAGTATCTTTACCAAAACAAGACTAGGTCTGATCACACATGACTGAAAAGTTCAAGACAACAGAAAAAAATTACAATGCTCATGAGAAAACAAAATAAAAATAGATATAGTGGGCTGCATGGCACCCTCCAGAAAGACACATCCTAATCCCTAGAAACTGTGAATGTTACCTTATTTGAAAAAGAAGGTCTTTATAGATATAATTTTAAGTTAAGGGTCACGAGAGGAAGAGCTTATCCTGGATTATTTAGATGGTCCCTAAATGTAACCACATGTATTCTTATAAGAGAAAGGGAGATCAGACTGAAAAACACAGGGGAGACAAAGAAGAGGAGGAGGCAACATAATCATGGAGAAAGAGGTTGGAGTATTGTGGCCACAAGCCAAGGAATACCTGCAGCCTCTGGAAGCTGGAAGAGACAAGGTGCAGTTTATCCCCTAGAGCCTTAGGAAAGAGGACCTTTTGATTTTGGACTTCTGGCTAACAGAACTGTGAGTGAATACATTTCTGTCATTTTAAGTCATCCAGTTTGTGGTAATGTGTTACAGCAGCCATAGGAATCTAATATATAAGATACCACTCATTATGGACACTCGAGCTGCCACAGTGTCCCAAAATGGCCATGTCCATCCTCAGCCCCTAGTCTGTGGCCACACTGTAGGACAAGCTTAATTCCTTACGGTCTTCTTGGAGTCTAGGACCCCAACTTCTCTTTTACTCTGAAGAGTAGAGAAAATCCTTCCATTTTAATAATCCAACCATATTAATAATCTCTGTAAAAATGCAACTTTGGCCACAACATAGACAGCAGAAGGATTATAGGAAGGTGAGTACCCAAGAGTTATTGTGTGAAGGGAACATGAAATGAAGACAGAAAATGAGATGAAGGAAAGAAGTGATGAGAGCCTGAAGCTGCTAGAGACCATGTTCCCATCTGCGCTTTATTAGCCTACATGGAGGTTTGAATAATACCTTAGTAACACAGAATCATTTTTTTTTAAGTTCAGTAGTTGAGCTTAGTGAGAGCTCTTCACATAAGAATATATTCAAGTACAAATTATTATTGCAAATGTTTTCTTTAACATCACTAAAATGGACCATTAAACTACATTCATTTGATAAAATTAAGTTCCATCTGGGGAAATCTAAACCTAAAATTAAACTGGGAAACACTATTACAATCTCTTATTCCATTCTTTTAATTCATAGCACTTATCATTTGTAGTTACATATTCATTTATGTGAATGTATGTAACAAATCTCCTCAAAACTAAGTGGCTTAAAACAACACACATTTATTATCTCACAGTTTCCATGGGTCAGCTTATGTGGGTTCTCTGGGCACAGCTTAGCTGAGTCTTCTGCCTCAGGGTCTCTCACTAGACTGTAATTAAGGTGTCAGCTGGGGATGTCATCTTATTTGAAGACTCAACTGAGGAAGATTTACTTCTAAGCTTATTCAACTGGTTGTTGGCAGGATTCACTTTCTCACAGACTGTTGAATTGAGGCCTTAATTCTTTATGAGCAGTTGGCTCCTTGCCACATGGGCTTTCCCATAGGGAATCTCCCAACATGGTAGAAGTGAAGAGGAGGAGAGAGCCAGTAAGAAGAGAGTTAGCAAGACAGAACTCACAGTCTTTTGTAATCTAAACATGATATCCCATCACTTCAGCTGTATTCTATTCAGAGCACCAGAAGTAACTTGCTAAATTCAGCCTCCACACAAGGGGAGGGGATTACACAAGGGCCTGGATACCAGAAGGCGGGGATTGTTGGGGTCATCTTAGAAACCTGCCTACCACCATAAGTGTTCAGTTAATGTCTACCCTCCCTACCTCCTCAAATGGACTGTAAACTTTTTGAAACATCTGTTTGTTCATGACTGTTTTCCTAGCACCAAGAACAATGCATGGCAAAGAGTAGCACTTAATACATGCTCTTTGGCATAATGACAAAATGAACGTACTTACGGGCTATAATTTATTGATGTTTAAACAAGAGAAAAGGACAGTTCTGTTATCATTTATGACATGTATTGCTTGATTCATCTTTAACACACATGTTTTCTGTTATGACTTTCTGTTGTCAACCTAGATGCAAGATGCCAAGAAAATAAATACTGTTGTTTTATTCTGGAGTATCTTTGCAACAAACAAAATGGTCGGTGAATTACTAGAGGCCAAATACAATGTGGGGCAAATGAATATTGCAGACAATGGGTACTGTGGGAGAGCTATCACCAAGATTCTGTTAATGATTCTCAGTGCCTTGTTAGATCAATAGGAACTTGACAAATGGAAGCTGATAAGGAGAACTTCCAGGTGGAAAAAAACACCTAGACAAAGATTTAAAGATAAGGGTGTTTGTGCCGTGCATAGTAGAACAGTAGGGGAGAGAGGAGGGTGCCTTTAAGGGAGAACTTGGAAACAAGGCAGGAGGGGAAATACAGAATCTTAAAATGATGGAATTGTAATGGACCTTAGTGGTCATATAATCTAATCCGTTCACATTAAATGTGGGGAAAGTGAAAAATGACTTGTCCTCTGTGGCACAAGTCAATAGTAGAGTGGGAAGTATTAGAATACAAAGAGTACGTACTTTAGTGTTAAATAGCTGGATTTGAAACCCAGCTCTGTCATCCATCAAATTGGCCTTAGGAAAATAGTTACTTCCCCAAACTTTAGTTTTCCCATCTGTGAAGTGATCAGAATAGTTCATACTATTTTAGATAGTGCTAGGTTTGCCACATGGTCTGTATGTGTGTATATATGTGTGTGTATGCATCTGCATGCACACACGTGTGTATTCATTCATATTCTGACAGGAAACATGAGATCTCTGGATTCAGAGAACAGACTGCTTTATTATTCACAGAGCACTTGGGCACTGGTTCCCCAAGTGCCAAGCCCCACAGGGCAACATGCTAAGAGCCTGATGCTACAATGCATGTGCAACAGGATTGCATCAAAGAAGAACCCCCAAATTATTAAACTTGAAGCTTCTATCAGGCTTCAGGCATATCTGCCCATTCTCTTATCAAGAGATAAACAGAGAGATACCATATCTTTACTCTGGAATATAAGCAAATGTTTCCAGGAAGGAGGGGCAAATGGCTCCAGTGAAAATAAATCTCTAAATCTCTCCAGAGCGATACGTTCTACTTCCCTAGGTTTGTTGCCATTAAATCATCCTTTAACGGAGTTTGGTGGTGCTCTTTGTTCAGGAAGCCCAGATAGTGTGGAAATGTGAAAATATTCATGGAGAATTGAATCTCAACAGTAGATCCCAATCCATGTTAGCTCCCTTCATGAGTCCAAACACAGTGCTATTTACCCTACTCCAAATGGCTCTAAAACCTTTCCCGGCAAATGCTGTTGTTGAGAGACCAAAGGCTCACTGGCAACTGTATACCCTAAGGTGAACACCCCACTGACTATTCCATGTCATACGTGCTTCCATTTGGTCATTTTCTCAACAATCTGTTGGCTGCTTTCCTGGGATTCTTTCACACATAAAATTTCTGCAGATGAGAGATTCTGGAGAGCATCTTATATGTAGTGAGATAATATTTTTAACGATTAAACGATAGGTTCCCTGTGCCCTGTCTCCTTCCCTCACCCAACCTTGGCAGCTACACATGGGATCACTATTGGGGGAGGTTATTATAGAGGAATTAGAGAGCAAAGATGCCAAGTTCTTCATAAACTCTGGTCCAGACTTGAAACAAATATTTGGAAACTACATTACCTTATAAAACAAGTTACACAATGTATGCAAGTTACACAATGTTCTTCCCTATCTTAAGACTAGATATAGATCGCTGGAAGGGAAAGTAAGAGAAAAGAGCAATAGTGAACTCTGGTGTAGGTGGGCTCCCAGCCTGGCAGAGATTGAGGGATAGGCAATAAAAAGAAATACAATCTCCTGTAAGGTGGCAATTGCATATGACAAACCAGAGATGATTAAACCAACAGAAAAACCAAAAGAAATGGAGAAAGGACTAAGGGGTGAACACGGGTGGTTTTACGATTTTTGAAGGTGGGATTTATAAGACTTGGTTAGAATCCAGAGTTATTCAGATTTCTAAGTTGGTTGTTGTGTGACTAAAACAGTTGGAGGGGGATTACAGATTAACTGAATGTTGTAATGATGGGCTTTTACCTTATATTCTGATAAAAAAATATTTGTAACTCTTCTGCTATTATGGAACAACTAGAACTGGAATGTGGTGGGTTTTTTTTCATTTTTAGTTTTCTTTCTTTTAGTTTTTATTTAAGTTCCAGTTACTTAACATACAATGTAATATTAATTTCAGGTATACTCTTTTTTTTTTTTAAAGTGAACTCTGCTCCCAATGTGGAGCTCAAACTCATATCCCAAGATCAAGTGTCACATACTCTATTGACTGAGCCAGCCAGATACCCCTAGGATATTTTAATTTGTTAACTGATATTGAGTTCATGCATTTGTTGTTTTGTTTTTGTTTTCATATTTTCAACAGAAACCTTTTTTCTTCCTAGTTTGGGAAGTTGGTAAGGCATTTGCCCCTATATCAATACCCACCCCATACCTAACCCAAGCTGAGGGTCATTTGAGAGGATTAAGTGATAAAATAAGTTTCCAGGAATTTGAGATCATTAAATTATTACATTTGGTTATGCACATATTTATCTCAAGGTCATTTTTAGAATATACAGTTGGAGAAGTCCAGGTGGAATTCCAAGTGAGAAGTAGAGGCTGAAGATTTAGGGTTGGGAATCATCAAAATATATGATCATTGCAATGGAAGTTTTATCTATCAGGGTTCTTGGTTACAAACAACAGATACCAACCCTGGTTAGTTTAAACAGGAAAATAATTTATTAGAGATAATAAGTAGCTGACAGAATCTCTAGAATGATGAAATACCAGGCTTAGGATGAGAAAGAATTTCCAAATCACATTGCAGGGCTGGGCCCTGCCTCTACAGCTAGTACCACCAACACTGCCAACATGGGCCATTCGACACTATCATCAACCTCTGCCACAGCTGCCTCTGGATCCTGGAGATGCTGTTTCCACCTTTGCCAGAAGGGCTCCATGAGAGGCTCCTTCTTCCTTCACTGGCTCCCAACTCAGTCAGGTGTGGGTATAATTGAAATGCCTATGTCCTAGGTGCAAGAGAGGCTAGGAACATGACTCTCAATATGGCCTATATAGTAGGAGGCAGGATTTTTTACAGTGGGAAGAAGGTTAAATGTTCAGTGTGGCAAAAGGAATAAGAAACATCCACTACAAAAATAGAACTGAGATTATGAAAGAGGAGGTGTGGAAGGAGAAAAGATAATAATTATAGCAAATATTTATAGAGGACTTACATGTTCAGCACTTAATATATATGAAACAGTTTACTCCTTAGGACAACTCTCTAAAGTAGGAACTACTGGTTTGCAGGTGGGGTGATCAAACACATGTCCAAGGTCACCCAGTAAGGAAAGCTGACTCCAGAACTTGTGATTTTACTATACTGCCTCTCCATGGAGAGGATGAAGATGGAATTCTAGGAAACACAGACATTTAGGGAGTAGATAGAGGAAGTGAAATAGATGGAGAATAAATAATTGATCAAAGAGATGGAGGAACCTCAAGGAGAGTGCTCTATCAGAAGCCCTGGAATAAGAAGATTTCAAGGAATGGTGGTTTTATTGGCTTCCTAGGGCTACTGTACAAAGTACCACAAACTGGGTAGCTTAAACAACAATTTATTGTCTCACTTCTGGAGGTTAGAAGTCTGAGATGAAGGTGTTGGCAGTGTTGGTTCCTTCTGGGGTTGTGAGGAAGAATCTGTTCCATGCCTCCCTTAGACCTTCTAGTACTTTGCTGGCAATCTTTGGCATCACCCCAATCTCCACCTTCACAGGGCATTCTCTCTGTGTCTTCCTGTATGTCTTCCTATAGTCTTCCCTCTTTGTATGTCTGTTTCCAAATTTCCCCTTTTTATAACAACACCAGTCATATTGAATTAGGGGCGCACCCTACTCCAGTATGATCTCATTTTAAACTAATTACATCTGCAGTGACCCCACTTTCCAAATAAGATCACATGGTAAGATACTGGGGGTTAAAATTTCAACATATAAATAAAGTTTGGGAGGGGGACACAATTCAACTCATAGCAGTGGTAAACTGTACAAATGCTGCTGAAAGCTCAAGAAGGATGAAGACTACAAATAAACTATTGGATTTGGCAACTGGGAGGTTATGGTGATTTGGTGAGAACAATTTAGTAGCATGCTGCTGACAGACATAGATTATAAAGATATGGGATAGGGGCTTAGGAGAGGATGCAGAGGAAGTACACAGACAATTCTCTATATAAGTTTGATGCAGTAGGAAAGGTATAGCCCTCTCTATACAGGGAGGCAGACCCCTGTGTAGCCTTTACCAAGGACCCATGGTATGAATGGAAATTTTATGGGTTAGTGGTGTTATTTCCTATGTGTCCAAGCCAAATCTTTTAAAAATTGTAATTTAAAGTCAACTGGTTTTGGGCAGACATCCGCATAACATGTGGTGGTGTTGCCATAGTGATTGTCACTCTAAGAAATTCAGGGTAGGACATTTACACTGAACCTTCCATGTTCCAAAATGAAGACATAATTTTAGATACTAAGGACCTTTACACAAATCCCTCCTGAATGTTAATGCTATTCAAATGAGTAATAGAACACTTCAAACATTTTCATTTCTTGAAAATGAAATGCCTTTCTTTCCTCTATCTGGCGATACCCTTCTAAAATGCAAAAGCTCAAATAACTGCAAATTCAAATAGAGTTTTTGAGCTGTACAGCAGGAAGGAGTTAGGATTTAGAAGGCTGATTTCAGTGCCTGCTGTGTTTTCATTTCTCTTTGCTAAGGCCAGTTGCTGTATTGTCAGAGAGAAGCTCTGAAAGCAAAGATGTGTGACTGGAAACATGGAATTGGTTTCCTATGTATGTTTAAAACTCCAGTTTGAAAGAAATGCTTTATTCCTTTTCAAACTTCCCTACTGTTTCAGTGAATTCATTTCTTGCATGATCCCATAGGATTGAATTTTGTGTTCGGCCTTCAGGATGGAAAGAGTTTAGTCCTGTGTGCTAATGCCTGATTCTCCCCGAGTGTGACCACCTGGCCGCCTGGGCCTTTTGAAGTTCCTGCTACAGCCCAAGTGGCTCAGTGTGGGGCATTTTCCACTTTTCCTCCTGTTTCCATTCCACCGCTTTCATTTGCTTAACATTGTGAGAGCCCACGCTGAGCATGTTGGAACCCTACCGTGACTCCTACCCCACATAGACATGTCCACACTTTCCACGTTCCATAGATGTTCTCTGCTTGAGAATCAAGGAAATCAACATCAGAATCTTGTCAAATTTCCCACTGATAGAGCCCAACAGAACCACAGAAGAGGGGGCTTAGTCACAATACAGATGCTTTTTGTTAAAACATTTGAGTAAGTTTATTTCATTTGATGAGACACTTGACTCAAAAAGAAACCATCTCCGGGAAACATCCATACATGTTTATTAGCAAAATGGGCCCCTATCTTGATTGTAGAGATGATTTCAGGGGTGCATCCATCTGTTGAAACTTAACAAATTGTATACTTTAAATAACTGCAGCTTATTGTATGTCAATTACACCTCGATAGGGCTGTTAAAAACGTGTGGGCTCCTGAGCAAACTTATCCTTCTAGTTTTCTGGAGTAGTCTCTTACTGACATTGTTGTATCTCAGAATTTGGCCAGTGACATTCACACACCCCATTTATTCACAATGGGAAAGGCTAGCAGTCGACTTGCCCTCTAGGGCAGGACAAAGCTAGCGGAGGTCTTGGGGATAGGTAAACACTTCATATTGCAAACAAAGTGACTGGAAAAGCCTGAACGAATAATCCAGCGACTTCTGGCTCAGTAAATGGAACACTGAAGTGATGTTTCGTTAACATTTTAACAATAATAGTTGACTGTTTGCAGGTTTGGTCACTTCCCCCCACCACCACTTTTCAAGGGATAGGTAGATTATGTACATCCAGAAGCAGTTCAGAAACTTTCTGGTGTTTTCCCCATTTTCTTCTTCTCTTCCTCTCTTTCATATTTTTTCCAGAGTTGTATTAAACTCATTTTTCCTCCTTGGATGTCTTTTGCAGAGTAGGAGGAAGAATGAGGAGGTAGAGGGGAAATGTATAAGGACGAGTTCCCTTCATAACCCAGGGAGAAGAGCTTCAGCTAAGATTTCACTACCCCCTTTGGGTTCCTGCTAATGAAATCAAGAGGTCTTCAAGTTCTCCAGGCTTCCCTCCTTTAATATTCAAGCAAAGTAACTCAGGCCCCCTGCCGCACAGCTAGAAATCCCAGTGCTTCGTGCGTGTTTCTTAGGCCTCTGAGGACAGCGTTCACACTCTCTGGACTCTGTCCTAATCCCCACTTTTCTCTACCCGATTACTGCTTCTCCAGGATGCTGAACCCTCTCTCTGATTCTCTTTGTTCTACAGCCTGGATTCTCCCTAAGACGGTGAGTGCTCACCCAAGTCTGCAAATAAATCGAGATGATTTTTGAAGTGTTTTGGTGAAAAGAGAAGCAACAGATAGGTGGCCATTATGGGGCAGAACAGGACACAAAGTGAGAGGTCAGATGAGCATCTCTGTTCCTAGAACCCAGGCCTCCCTCTGCAACCTCTGACCTTTGCAGGGAGTTGCTGGCTGTCTCTGGTCATCTCTCCCTAGGGCTCTGGGGTAGCCTCTCCTGCATCCTCTCTCCCACCATTCCCTAGCCTCAAAATTCCACTTTCAATGTCCCCAATGAAAAAAAAAAAAAAAAACTAAAAATATTTAACACAAAAATAATTTCTCCACCAAAAGAAGCCAATCCTTTTGTACAATAGCCAACAGAAAAGTTTTAGCTCAAATTGTTCTGGTTTTTCTGGATTTGACTTTAGCACAACTAAAGAACCATTCATAGTTCTCTATTCCCACCCTGAGAGAACAGCTGTCTACCCCAGAAGACAATCCGGATGTGTACCTTTAGGGCACTGATAAAAAAAAAATCTGTGAAATTAACACTTTTTATATGTAATGGAACCGTACATTCATTGGCAGGACTCAAGATCAAGGTATCTGCTTCCCTCCCCTGCTGGCAATCCACGGACGTGGTGGGGATGGGACTGTAGATTCATTTATCACATACCTTATGATCCCCACAATCTTTCTAGGCAAACCGAGGGGTTTGGGCTCTTTCCTCCATTCCTTCCTCCTCCTTTCTGTACACTCCTGTCTTATTCCTAGGCTTTTATCTTTACTTATTTTCTGGGAGATTCTAATAGGCCGGAGTTATATCTAAATCTGATTTTGGTGTATCACTCATAAATTTGTGCTGGTGTAATTTTATGGACACTAATTGTTCTCTATTAACTCTCCTTTCCAGGAGGGAAAGCACAGGAATTTGAAACTGCTGCTGGCATCATGTCAGGCAGATCCCAGTGATCTAAAAAGCTCAAAACTTGGCAGCTGTTAGGTAAAACCTCTCCAGGGTACATAGGTTGGCAACATATTTGTTCTTTTCTGGTATTAAGTAGTGTAACAGTGTCCCAAGAGTCACAACCAGAAAAAAACATTAGGGGGAAAGCTTCGATACTGGCTTCTCGAACTCTACGCCTTCCCTTTGGAACTCCAAAAGATAAAACTAGGAAATCTGGCAGGAAACAAACAGCAGCTGAAGGCTGTACAGCACAAAGTAATAAAAAGTCTAAACACAACAATGAATATCCACTTAAATGCAATCTAAGCAGTCTGATTCTTCCTCGATGTTTAATTTTTACCTTAAAGAATACATTCTTTAAAGTATGTACATTCTTGTTACCTACATTTAAGTCAGAGGCCCAGTGTGCTTAAGCACTCTGGGTTCATCAGGACTTCTGCACTGTACAACTCCACTGAATCCATCATGGTCTCTGTGAATAGCTATCCCAGGAGTTGTCCAGTGCACAGCCTGTATGACGGTACATGGGGGCCCTAGTTTGAATCCTGGTCTACTGCTTACCAGCTGTGTGAACTCAGGGAAGTTTTTATCATATGCCTCAACTGTAAGAAGGAAGTGCTAATGGTACCTACCTCTTAGGATTACCATGAGGATTCAACGAAGTAAACTAATTAATGACATGACTATAATTGTTAGGTATCATTGATAAAAATAACAAATGGGTACTAAAGTTCTGATACTCTATGTTTCCCATTTCTCTGATACTCAGTCACTGAGAACACAATCTGTAATGGTGGTAAGTGAGCATGTGCATAGAGCAGGAGCAGATTACTACCACCCACAGGAACGTAGTTATTCAAAGGCCCTAACTTGACGCAATTTTATGAATCTTGAGCCCTAGAAAGCTCTTTCAGAATGCCAATCTTCTCCTCAGTTCTGCTGCAGATGCCCAGTGCAGCCAACATGCCACATGGCCCCTTTCCTTCTTTCTCCCAACCCAGTGCCTGCCCAACATAGAGACTTTACATGGACCTTGCATATTTAGGACCTAGGGAAGGTGGGATCCTGGGATCTAGTGTAGGGACCTGTAAGTGCTAGGACCAAGTATACTGGGAAAGGTGGCTTCTGGGTTTTTCCCTTCTGCCCCCTTGAAAGCCAGGTCTGGTTCCATGGGAGAAGTTACAGAGGCAGCAAATTCACAATGCAGCAGGAAAATTACAGGAATGTGAGTGCCCAAGGCTGAGTGTATGCAGGGGGAAGGATGGAGGGGACATGGTGTAAGAAGTGAAATAAATAAAAAAGAAATAAGAGAATAAAAGAGAAAGTGAGATGGAGAACATAAATGATAAGAGCCTACAGTTGCTGGAGACCATGATCCAATCTGCCCTTTATCAACCTATGTCAAGGTCTGGGATCTGGTCAGAAATGGCACCCGAGGTTAAAATCACACTCACCTTCGGACTTAGTTAACACTGTAAACAACAAGAGTCAGCAACTTCTTATTACCTGGGGTAATGTGCGCACATCAAAGGCAAAAGTGTGAAATGAGAGGGAAAGTTGTGTAAGAAGTAGAAAAAAGGAGAAAAAAGAGGACTAGAGAACAGGAGAGAGGGGAAAAGAAAGGCTAAAATATTATTGCTCTTGAGGAACTAATTAACAGGCAGGGTTAATTGGTTAATAAATGCATAAAGTGCTGTGCAGAGAAGGGAGTGAAAGAGGCAAAGCCTACTGCACAACTAGGCCTCTTAAATCTGTCCTCACGCAGGCCCAGCCTTGAGATGGTTAGAACTAGAGTAGTCCTCAGAGTGACCAGGAGGGCAGTTAGGATCCTCTTCCATCTGCTGGCTTGCACCTCTCCCACCTGTGGGGCTGCCATGAGAACGTGCCTACCAGACCATCAGCTACAGGGCTGTAACTGATGGAGAGCTCCTCTGCTCCGAAATCCATCATCACATTTGTTCCAAGGCCATGCTTCCCACCAGCTGCTTCCAGTCAATGACAGAGTGCAGCAGGGATACTAAGGAAGGCCCACTTCCAGGAGACACAGGAGTTTTCTGATGAGTACTTCGGTTTAGGGACTCCTGAACCTTTCTTACACTATGGCAGTCTGAGACGCTTTCACCCATCTTTTCTCCCCTCTCTCCTCCTGGGGTCAGACTTGTTTCATGAACTGATGGCTCCCCTCGCCTTATCAGGCTTCCTCCTCATTTTCTTTTACAGGTGGCCCCTCCTGATAAAATCCTCACATATTTAATCCCAGCTTGGCACCTGTTTCCCAGACTAACATAATCTCCAAGCACTAGCAGGAACAGGAAATCCTAGTTCCCACTATGCATCTATAATGCAATGCCTTAAGCCAATGCTTGTTCAGTTATACTTAGACAATCTTCATTGTGCTCTGGTGTGATGTAAAAGCTTCAGGTTCAAGGTTCCCATGCTCAAATGAAGCAGTTCTGGCTTTGTCTGTGGGTATTCCCTCAGTCCATCTGAGGGGGAGGTGGGATGACCATTTTTCCAGTCAAAAGGCTTGGCTTTACTCTTCAGATTCTATTAGAATAGAAAGGAGTCAACTACAGCAGCAACGTGTTCAATCTCTATATTATAGGGGTCCAACTAAGCAAGACATGGAGTAATTGCTGTCCATTTCTTCCTGGTGGCCTTGACCTTGAATTGACCCATCAAAGGGAAGAAGCCTATTTGGAGTAATATGTTGGGAACCTTGTTTGTCCAGCCAGTCCCACAGATTCTAGACTTCATGATTAAATCTACAGAAAGCTCAATACTTGTACAGCTTGTCTTGGACATACAAAGAAAAAACTGAGTTTGCTATAAAGCTATGCTCTCAGTTTTGTTTTGTTTTTATGAAAAGCATTACTTTCATGAGCTTATAATTTTCATATAAATTAGAGCATGTGAATAATGAACATATATTTGAGGATGCTGGCATAGTAATATTTGGCATAGAAAACATGCAAACCATAGTATTTTCTCTTGTTTAAAGAAGTCTACCAAACACATGGCCTTCTAAACAAGAGGGCTTATTTTTATTTGAGAGTCTAAGATTTTCTAATTTTTAAAATTGTGGTAAAATGGACATAACATAAAATCTAGTATTTTAACCTGTACAATTCAGTGACATCTAGTACATTCTCAGTGTTGTGCAACCATCACCATCTACCTAGTTCCAGAATATATTCATCACTCCTAAAGGAAACCTTGTACCCACTAAGCACTTACATACATTTCCCATTCCTTTCCCAGCCCAAGGCAACCACTAATCTGATTTCTGTCTTTATGGGTTTACTTTTTCTGGATATTTCATATAAATGGAATCATACAATATGTGGTCTTTTGTGTCTGGCTTCTTTCATGTAACAAAATGTTTTCTTTTTTAAAAAAAAATCTTTTTTTAAGATTTTCTTTAATTATTTGTCAGAGAGAGAGAGAGAGAGCACAAACAGGGGGAGCGGCAGGAAGAGAGAGAAGCAGGCTCCCCCCTGAGCAAGAAGCCCAATGTGGGACTCAATCCCAGGACCCTGGGATCATGACCTGAGCTGAAGGCAGCCGCTTAACCAACTGAGCCACCCGGGCATCCCTGTTAAAGGGTCTTTAAACAGAAACATACTTAAGAAGGTTATGCATTTAATAGTTGATGAAAATATGTAAACAGAGGCTTGTAGAAACCTAACCCTGTATTTCCTCTAGGAGCAATAGTTTAATATTCACTAATTCAGTGTTCATGGTGACTTTACACAACATAATTACCTTGATTAATGAGATACGCCTATATATTCCACATTGTTTATTCATTCTTCAGTTAATGGACATTTGGGTTGTTTCCACTTTTTTGGCTCTTATGAGTAATACTGTATGAATATTTGCGTACAACCTTTGTTTGAACACCTGTTTTTCAAATCTTTGGGGCATATAACCAGATGTCCTCAGTTTTAGTCAGTATAAGCCCACAATAAATGTGCTGCTTAATGGTGAAGGGGACTTAGGGACTAAAAGGTGGCGGAAGAGACACAGGATGCTAAGGACACAGGCTCAGGGGGAAGGCAGAACTGGGCTTTGAGCTGAAGACTAAAGGAGGTGATCAAAAGGAGGCTGGGGACAAAAGCAAATCAAAATCAAGGAGGCTAGGGATAGTACCAAATCAAAGTATCAGGCAGATACTTAAGCTAATGGGCCAGGCGGAAGGCAACGGATGGAAACAGAGAAGAGCAGATCAGAGCTCTGATGAAAAGAGGGCACTTTCCCACCATTTATCTGTAACCTCCATCAAAAGCCTTATTTGAAAAGTCCTTCCTTCCTCCCGTCTCAACAAACTTGGTTCCTGTAAAAACTTTCCCCAAACACAGTCAAAGCTCCATAAAGGCCTGCTACTCAGCCTCACCATTGCACGGAATCTTACCAAACTTCCTCCTAATTGCCCTCATGAACTTGTTTCATTTCTCATTCCAGTTGCACTGGATTTTGCCTTTCTACACAGTTCCTGTCAGATGTGAGGCTGGGTCTGCTTTATGGATTCCCAGGTCTGACTTGTTCCCTGAATACTGTTCTTGCTTTTCTATTTGTTTCATGTCCCCAAAGCTTCAGATCAACCCTGCCCTATTCCTAATGCCAGCCCTGGTTTCCAGAGACCAAACTCCTATAAGAGTCCCAGGGCCCCACTGGTGTGAATTCAGTAACTGAGAAACAAATGTTTTCTCCTCATGGATAAAAAGAATAATGGGATTGACTTTATGTATTTACCTTTTTCTTTGGCTTCAACTATAACAGATTAAATTTTTTGGTTTTTTCCCCCGATTACAATATAGATTTATATACAGTAATCAGAACTTCCCCAGGGACTTTTGGGAAATTTGACAAAGTAATTCAGAGTTTAACAGGTGGAATGAAAAAGGCAGAAGAGTCAAATCATTTCTAAAAAGAAAAGCTACAGAGGGGCATTTCCTTATCTGATCTAAAAAACATATTATAAAGAATATTACAGGGGCACCTGGGTGGCTTAGTTGGTTAAGCGTCTGCCTTCAGCTCAGGTCATGATCCCAGGGTCCTGGGATTAAGCCCCGAGTTGGGCTCCCTGCTCCGCAGGGAGTCTGCTTCTCCCTCTCCCTCTGTCCCTGTTCCTGCACTCTCTCTCTCAAATAAATAAATAAAATCTTTTTTTAAAAGAATATTATGGTAGTTTAAAATTTACAGATCAAGATGCTATAACTGAATTCAATTTAGTTTTTGGACTTTTATTTTTCTTGATGGTAGAGAATGCTCAATACTGCCTCTTTATTTTAACTCAGTCAGTTTGCCCTAAAATGTAGTAAATAATCAACTCTAAGATATGAGGCTACCCAATTTCTTGCCAGGTGTGTGTGTGAGATCTAATTTACCCTGAGAGTTCATCAGACAACTTGGCATGGGGCAAGGGCATCTTGTTTTTTATGCCAGGCTTTGTCAACATGAAAGTACAACTGGTCCTCACCTGCCCTGATCTTGGGGGTCCTTTTGAACCCCAATCCAAGCTTTTTTGTGTCCTCTGGCTCTCATCACTTTTTCACCTCCATTGGGAGCTCAGGAGCTTTTTGTGCCTTCTGGAACCCCCCTGGAGTATGAGACTCTGTCAAGTGCCTCTTCGGCCCATCTGCCTACACACTTGTCCAGTCATGGCTCTTTTACCACCCAGGCGGTGAGTTTCTTAGCATCCTGGCCAAATTCCCTGAACTTGGGTCCACTCTAAGAGCTCTACAGTTCCCTTGGCTGGGATTCCTGAAAGCTTTCTGGGAGTTTCTATCACACTCTTTCCATCTGGGCTTTAATTCCAGGTAGATGAAATATCTACAGTGAAGAAAGTTACATACATAAAGTACATCATGTCATTTCACAACCATTCTATGACAAAAAAGTGTTTATCACTTAGGAATGTTTGGCTGCGGGACGCCTGCATGGCTCAGTCGGTTAAGCGTCTGCCTTTGGCTCAGGTCATGATCTCAGGGTCCTGGGATCGAGTCCCGCATTGGGCTCCCTGCTCCTTGGGGAGCCTGCTTCTCCCTCTGCCTTCTGCTGCCCCTGCTTGTGCTCTCTCTCTGACAAATAAATACAATCTTTTTTTTTTTTTAAAGGAATGTTTGGCTGCAAGTGTTTGAAAACCTAACTATAGCTTAAAGAAATAGGGGTTTATTTTTCTCATATAACATGAAATTTAAGGTAGATAATCCATGGCATTTATAGCTGCTCAGTGTAATCAAGGACTCGGGCTTTTTCTCTCTCTGCTCTATCGTTCTTAGTTAGCTTTCACTCTTATGGTCAATATATAGTTGTACCTCCAGGCACCACATTCCCATTTTAGGAAGGAAGAAAAGGGAAGGAAAAAGCCTTATCAGCTATTTTATTTCCTTTAAGGGGAAAGCAATACTTTCCCAAATCTGCTTAGCAAACTTCTGCTTACATCTTATTGGTTAGAACTGTTTCACAAGGGCACCTCCAGTTATGAGAGAGACTGGGAATTGATAGAGCATTTATCTTTCCAGCCTTTATTATAGAGGAAGGCAAAAGGGAAGGGGGCTGGGAATTAATGTGAAGCAAGCCAACCTATAGTACCTGCATGGTGGATAAGGCAAACTGGCTCTCTAAATATTAATTCCACCCACCTTTCAGTGTACCATTTTGTATTGCAGAGACTAGAGAGGTAAAAATAACTTTTTCCAACTGGGATCCTACATTATTTAGCTTTTGCTAATCAGATGCACTTATGCAAGATTTGGGAGGTATAAGTGAGTGAGGTGAAATCCATTCTGTTGTTTCTTTTGACCCTTTCTGCTAGCAAGCACAGTCAGGCAGCAAAACACTGGCTTTTTCTATGTCAGCATTTTAGTGGCAAGTTGCTAGCTTCCTTGGTAGTGGTAGACCCATTATAGAGCAGGCTCATTTCAGAGATTCAGCAGAGCTCTGAAGCTAGCAGTGGTAGTGATGACAGAGCCACCTGATCCTTGGCATCTGCTCCTGAAGCCAAGAGTCCTAATGATGGTCTCCTGCTGGTGGCAGAAATGACATCTCTGCCAGTGGCTAATTCTGCAAAGCTGTTCTGGGAATTATTTTTGTAGGTCTGGCCTGGAACTTAACCCTTCAACTCTACCTAAAATTTTTAAAGTTTCTAATTCCTTGTATTAAATACTTTTGTTTAAAATAGTTAGTTTGCTTTTTGCAGGGGACCCTGGCTAATATAATCTGCTACAGTTCACCTCTCTAGGTTTCCAATACCCATACTTATCTTTCTGTCAAGTATCTCTTCATTTGGAGGGATCCTTGCTTCCCCCAAGATTTCATCCAGTTCTTGCTTCAGTTTGAGTGATTTTTATCCCTCCCTGTCAGGTTCATGTGTGGCTCCCCCTGTGGTTAATCTACCTTGCATGTTCCCAGTCTATGATGTGTGGAGAAACAGCAGAAGGACTACAATATAAACATGAAACCTGGAGCTGGCAGTGGTCCACAGAACACACACAAACATATTGGGCAGGAATGGTGAAGACTCTCTATAGGGAGAGTGGAATCAATCAGCTCATGGTTGAACCATCTGTTTGTCAGTCCTGTTCTGTCCTCTTGGAAAATCTTCCTTTATCCTCAATGGCCACCTCTTATTTGGCCATTGGAGAACATTCCATTCCTACACAGATTTTGTAGCTCACCTCCTACTGACGTGGATTCAGGAGTCCTGGGATTGCCTTTGGGGCTGAATAGTCAGTCATTGGCTTTTGGACAGCCAGGCCTGGCATTTCTTTGAAGCTTCCACCAACTTCCTTAGGAGGCTTTTTGTCAATCCCATGCATGACTAACCATAGTCAAAGACTTATTTTGGCATAGTATTTAAGTCTGAAGAATTTTTTTTTTAACCTGTAAGGCCTGTATACTCTGTTCTTGCCCTTAGCTCTAAGCTAATCATGGCCACTGCCTTAGGGCACTTTCAGTCAGTAGCCTCCTGTGGGGAGACACCAGATTTAATCACTTCTTTTTCTGGTAGTCCTTCCTCTCCTCTTCTCTCTGATAGAGAATTTCTAAGGGAAATTGCATGAGAAAGGCCTGGGGTCCTAATCTTGTCTCCTGTTAAAGCTGTTCTTTTCTTGCCCTTAGATAACTTTCTGCACCAATAATAAATATTAACTTTTAACCTCTATAAAGTTCCAAATTGTGGGAGTTGCAGGAATTTAGAGTAGGCAGCAGGCAGAGTACTTCTCCAAGCAAAGCTGCATTTTCTTCCATCTCTTCTTCTCTACTGGCTACTCCTGGGCCAAGTTCATCTCTTTTGCAGGACTTTGTACAAAGTGGCAAGCATTCAGAATAGGGTGTGTGTTGGGGGTGGGAGGTAGGAGGTGCATAATTTGAATGGATCAAATTGGGTTTTAGAAAAACTATGAAGAATATTCTGAGCAACCAGTTTATTTTTCTTTATAAAATTTTCTTCAACTGAATAGATTTTCTTCCACTGAAAAGCATTTTTTAAAAGTAAGGCCTGGATGATGTCACCACAGTGGTGGTGTAGGAGACCCCAGCTTCCATCCCCCCAACAAAGATCAACAGTTAGACAGCTATTCAAGAACAAAAACAGTTCTGGGAAAGATGTGGAGTCCACATAAGAAACTTTAGCAACACAGTGGAGCAGAAAATGGGTGAATAAGAGCATAAAACAGAAAGGAAAAATAGCTTAATTTTGCCTGTATCATCCCATCCCCCAGGCTTTCATTGCTAAGCACCAGGAGGGAGCTATCCAGATGGAAACAGTTCCCCTTGCTGGGAAAGGGAAAGTGGAGTGAACAATCAGCTTCTCCAGCTTTTTGGTGAGATGAAGGACCCACTTCAATTTTACCGTTCCCGGAGATCAGCAAAACTGAGATGTATAGAGACAGCAAGGAACATGGAGGAAAAGCAGAGTATCAGTATCAGCCATACATCAGGAGCAAATGCAGTTTTTAATGAACTCTTGGCAGAGGTGAAGAAACCAATGGCCAGCACAGCCACCATGAACTCCCTCCAAATTTTACCAGTTTTTACCCCGTAAGTATTCATGTCACAGACATCAGCCATCTGAGACCCTCCCAGCTTCCTCCTGACTCCCAAACCTTGCCAGACTCCAAGATCCACACTGGCAACCAGCTCAGTTTTCTGCAGCTGCATTAGTGCAAGACACCAGCCTAGGTCCTATAGTTGTGTACCATCGATGTGTACATGCTCAGTACTAGCCCCTCCAGCTGTGCACCAGCATGCTGACAGCCCGACCCCTGTCATCAGCCTCCACTGATACACGTACATGCATAGCAAGATCTTGCAACCCCAGAAATACACACAGATCCTGTTTCCCATCACTGGCCTGTATCATGGGGCTCATCTGCAACTAGTTCCTCCTGCATGCCCCTCCATGCCCCCAGTATGACTCCCAACACTAGCCTCCAATGCTATGTGCTCATGGCAAGACCCAGCAGCCACAGTAGTGCACACCAATAGCCAGAACTCCCACAGCTGCCAGTGTGCCTGCAGTTGCTTGGCCCTGGCCCTTTTTGCTGGCCTGGCCCCCACCACTATGTGTGTGTCTGCAACAGGCCACTGCCACTATATACGTACCTACAGCCACCTCCTGTAGCTGAATGTGTGCACACTACAATCTCCAGCCATTAGCACTGCCTGCCCTCATCCCTAACCACTGGATCTGGAGGTGCTAGTGAGGGGCCCAATAGACCTTGCAGCCATCACAGGCGTCCCACAACACTAGGCAAGGACCACATAGTTCTCAATGCTGTGGACTCCAGCAGCCTGAGCCAAAGAGCCATCATGCCTCCCCAGATCCCAAGACACTACATGTCCCTGTACTTGGCACCTGGCACCACTAAACCTAGAATCATAACATGTTCCATCATGTCCCCACCCACAAGTGAAAGTCCTTCTTAACAAAAGTCAGTCCATAAATTCTAGAAGAAGTGACTGCATCTTCAAATACACAGATACAAAAGGTACCTACCTTGTACCTACACAAGCCTACAGAGATCACAAAGAATCAGGGAATCGTGACAATACCAAAGGAATACAATAAACTTCTAGTAACTGACCCCAAAGAAAAGGAGATACATGAACTGCCTGACAAAGACTTCAAAATAATTATTCTAAAGATGCTCAGAGAGGAAGAATAACATCAGCACCATGGTAGTGCGAGTTGTTCCCTTTTTCCCTCCCCTTTGATTTACAACTAATCAGATATCCATAACCAAAACAAACAAATAAAAAACAACCAAAACCCCAAAAAATCACATGTGTACAGCATACCAGGACACCTGAGAGATCCATCCATCTGTGTACCCCAAAGTGGGTGGATTAGACTGTAGAAAAAGTAGTGGAGCAAGGGAAGTGGCAGTGGAGTCTGTAGCAGCCCTCTGGCAGCAAGCCAGCACAACCATTTCTGGCACAGGAGGTGGAAGGTGAAGGTGGTGAGTGTGTGTGTGTGGGGGGGGGCCCTTGTCACGTGGGAGCTGCCACTGGAGGGACCAGTTGTTCTCTCTGTGGAGAGATGGCTGTGACTGGGGAGAGGGAAAGGAAAGAGAAGTAGGCAAAAAGAAGTGAAGAAAAGTATCTCGGCTGTCTGCCCCAGGAGGCAAGAGGACAACACACATAATCTGGGATATAGTCCCTCCCTAACTTGAGGATCCCCCTACAGGACTGTGGGCACCCAAAATGCCAAGTGCTAAGTATACATCTCCCACCCCAGCACTGCCACCCTTTGTTTTTTTGTTTTGTTTTGTTTTGTTTTTTAATGTACTGGCTCCCAACCCTAGTGGCCAGTCAGCTTCCATAAGAGAAACCAAAAACTTGTGCTATTGCGCCACCTTCTGGAAAACAAAAGGAAGATTCCTAACTACCAACCTGTCGGGATTGTTAGAATCAGAGTAAACAAAACCTTGCTTAAAATAAGAGTTATGGAACAAATGTGGTGGCAGAGGCACTTTTCATCAAACACCATGAAAATCACAGTAACACAGTATCACAAAAAGAAAATGACAATTTTTCAGCAACTGAACTCAAAGATACGGAATATTGTGATCTAACTGATAAAGAATTTTAAATAGTTGTTATGAAGAACTTCAACAAGCTACAAGAAAACTCAGAAAGGTAATACAATAACCTCAGGAATAAAATTAAAGAACAGAAGGAATACTTTACCAAAGACATTAAAATTCTAAAAAAGAACCAAAAGGAAATTCTGGAGCTAAAGAATTCAATAATGAGATGAAAAATATATTATAGTGCATTGGAAATAGAGCAGATCATATAGAAGAGAAAATTGGCAAGCTCAAGAATATAGAAATGATTCAGGTGGAAGAGAGAACTAAGATTTTAAAACAGCGAGGAAACCCTCTAAGAACTATCCGACTCCATTAAAAAAGTCAACATAAGAATAGTAGGTATCCCAGAAGGAAGATAGGGAAAAGGGAGAAGAGAGTGTATTTAAAGAAATAATAGCTGAGAAATTCCCAAACCTGAGGAAGGAACTGGATTACAAGTCCATGAAGCTAATAGAACAGCTTATTATCTCAATACAAAAAGACCTCCTCCATGTTACATTATATTAAAACTGCCAAAAATCAATGATAAAAGAGTTTGAAAGGCAGGTAGGGGGAAAAAAAGAGGGTAACCTACAAAGGTATCCCCATTAGGCTATCTACAGATTTCTCAGCAGAAGCTCTATAGCCCAGGAGAGAGTGGAATGACATATTCAAAATATTAAAAGATAAAAATTGCCAGCCAAGAATATTCTATCCAGCAAAGTTATCCTTCAGATATGAAGGAGAAATAAAGGCTTTCCCAGACAAACAAAAGCTGAGGGAGTCTACCACCCCTAGATCTGCCTTATATGAAATATTGGAAGTAGCTCTTCAAGCTGAAATGAAAAAACAAAAGTATACAAAACTCTGATTGAGGTGATAAATAGAATTAGAATACTATAATGCTTTTTTTTTTAGAATGCTGTATTAAACTCTTAACTATAGCATAAAGATTAAAGGGAAAGATCATGAAAAATAACTACAGTTACTACAACTTGGTAATGAAATCACAGCATAAAGAGATCATTTGTGACATCAAAAATATAAAAGGGGAAGAGCATAAAAGGTGTTGGGAAAAAGTGGACAGTGACATGCAGAAGAATGAAACTGGACCACTTTTTTACACCATACACAAAAGTAAATTCAAAATGGATGAAAGGCCTAAATGTGAGACAGGCAACCATCAAAATCCTAGAGAAGAACACAGACAGCAACCTCTTTGACCTTGGCCGGAGCAACTTCTTACTGGACATGTCTCTGGAGGCAAAGGAAACAATAACAAAAATAAACTATTGGGATTTCATCAAGATAAAAAGCTTCTGCACAGCAAAGGAAACAATATACAAAACTAAAAGGCAACCTTGGAGTAGGAGAAGATATTTGCAAATGACATATTGGATAAAGGGCTAGTATCCAATATCTATAAAGAACTTAACAAAACTCAACACCCAGAAAATAAATAATCCAGTGAAGAAACAGGCCGAAGACATGAACAGATATTTCTCCAAAGAAGACATACAAATGGCCAACAGACACATGAAAAAAATGCTTAATATCACTCATCATCAGGGAAATACAAATCAAAACCACAATGAGATACCACCTTATACCTGTCAGAATAGCTAAAATTAACAACTCAGGAAACAACAGATGTTGGTAAGGATGCAGAGAAAGGGGAACCCTCTTACACTGAATGCAAACTGTTGCAGCCATTCTGGAAAACAGTATGGACATTCCTCAAAAAGTTAAAAATAGAGCCCAGCAATTGCAGTACTAGGTATTTACCCAAAGGATAAAAAATACTGATTCAAAGGGGGCACATGTATCAATAACCAAATTATGGAAAGAACCCAAATGTCTATTGACTGATGAATGGATAAAAAAGATGTGGTATGTGTTTACATAAATATATATACATAATGGAATTTTATATATAAGTAAATTTATTTATTTATTTATTTATTATAATTTATTTATTATTTATTAATATAAATATATTTGTTTATAATGGCTTATTACTCAGCCATCAAAAGAATGAAATCTTGCATTTGCAACAATGTGGATAGAACTAGAGTGTATTATGCTAAGTGAAATAAGTCAGAGAAAGACAAACATCATATGATTTTACTCATATGTGGAACTTAAGAAACAAAACAGATGAACATAGGGGAAGGGAAGGCAAAATAAAATAAGATAAAAACAGAGAGGGAAGCAAACCATAAGAGAGTCTTAACTATAGAGAACAAACAGGGTTGCTGGAGGGGAGGTGGCAGGGGGATGGGCTAGATCAGTGATGGGCATTAAGGAGGGCACTTGTTGGGATGAGCACTGGGTGTTAGATGTGATGAATCACTAAATTCTACTCCTGAAACCAATATTACACTATATGTTAACTAACTTGAATTTAAATAAAATCTTGGAAGAAAAAATGAAGATGATATTCCAAGTACACAGAAGTGAAAAGAAGGTAGGTGTAGCAATACTTATATCAGACAAAATAGACTTCTAGCCAAAAAAGGTAACAAGAAACAAAGAAGAGGTCATTTTACAGTGATAAAAGTGTCAGTACATAAGAAGATATAACAACTGTAACTATATACACTTCCAACACCCAAGAACCAAAATATGTTAAGCAATTAATAACAGATCTTAAGAGAGAAGCAGACATCGATACCGTAATGCAGGAGATTTCAATATCCCAGTATCAGTGATGGATAGATCATCTAGACAGAAAATCAACAAGAAAACATTGGAATTGAACCACACTTTAGAACAGACTTCATAGACATATACATTCCATCCAAGAGCAGCAGAACACACATTCTTCTTGGGTGCACATGGAACATTCTCCAGGATAGATCATGACAGGCCACAAAATAAATCTTGGCAAATTTAAGAAGGCTGAAATCCTACCAACTATCTTCTCTGACTACAGTGGTATGAAAGTACCAAGAACAATAAGAGGAATCAGTGACAAGAGAAAGTGAGGCGGTGTAGGGATAGTAGAAACTAAACACACTTCTGAACAACCACTGGATCCCCCCAGGGCATAGTACAGAGGCAGCAGACTTAAATGCCCAGTCTGCATGAAAAGAGGCCTATTTGCTTATCTTAAAAGCTGTGGCCTGAAGGTCAGACTTTTAATTCAATTCACATCTAGGGGCTGACTACAATCCTCTAGGTACTCGGGAATCTAGCAAGTGCCAACTTCATGCTCTCCCTGTGATTCACCCCAGGTTGCTGGTGTCTCTGAAAGGAGCTTGTGTACATGTCTGGCACCCCAGCTTTCTGTAACTATCACCCAGAGGACACATCCCTTAATAGACACAATTATGGCTATCACCTCAGGGTTCAATACAAATGCAGAAAGCAGAAATGCCCATCTCCTAGTCTTCCCCTTAAAGAGTTATATTTGCATTTTATTTATTTAATTTTTTTTAAAAGATTCTATTTATTTATTTGACAGAGAGAGATACAGTGAGAGAGGGAGCACAAGCAGGGGGAGTGGGAGAGGGAGAAGCAGTCTCGATCCAGGACCCTGGGATCATGACCTGAGCTGAAGGCAGACGCTTAACGACTGAGCCACCCAGGCGCCCCTATATTTGCATACTTTAAAGAAGGTCATTATATAATGATGAAGGGATCAATCCAACAAGAGGATACAACATTTGCAAATATTTACACATTCAACATAGGAGCCTCTGAATATATAAAGCAAATATTAACAGATCCAAAGGAAGAAATAGACAACAATACAATAATAGTAGGAGACTTTAAAACCTCCCTTTCATTAATGGATATGTCCATCCAAACAGAAAGTCAATAAGGAAACAATGGACTTAACACATTAGACCGGGTTGACTTAACAGAATTTTACAAAACATTTCATCCAAAAGCAACAGAATACATGTTCTTCTCAAGGGCACATAGAATATTGTCCAAGATAGATTATATGTTAGACTGCAAAACAAATCTTAATAAATTTAAGAAGGTTGAAATTATATCAAGCATTTCTTCTGACCACAATGGTATAAAACTAGAAATCAATACAAGAAGAAAACTGGAAAAGCCACAAAAATGTGGAGATTAAATAACCAATGGGTCAAAGAATAAGTCAAAACACAAATTTAAAAAATTTTTGAGACAAATGAAAATAGAAATACAATATACCAAAACTTATGAGGGGCAGCAAAAGCAGTTCTAAGAGGGAAGTTTATAATAACAAATGTCTATATTAAGAAATGAGAAAAATCTAAAGTAAAAAAACTTAACTTTACACCTTAAGGAACTAGAAAAAAGAAAAAATAAAGCCCAAAATTAACAGAAGGAAAAAAGTAACATGGACTAGAGCAGAAATAAATGAAATAGGGAAAAGAAAAACAATAGAAAAGATCAGTTAGACTGAGTTGTTTTTTTTTTTAAAGATGATAAAAATTGACAAACCTTTAGCTGGACTTACCAAGAAAAAGAGAGAAAGGACTCAAATAAATTTAGAACCGAAAGAGGAGATACTACAATTGATACCACAAAAATACAAATGATCATAAAAGACTATTGGGAACAATTATATGCCAACAAATTGGGACAACCCAGAAAAAATGTAGAAATTCCTAGAAATACACAATCTACTAAGAATGAGTCAAGAAGAAATAGAAAGCCTGAACAGACCAATAAAAAAACTAGAGGATTGAAAGAGTAATCAAAAAACTCCCAACAGGAACCTGGAAAGATGGCAGAGTGGGAGGATCCTAAGTGCACCTCATCCCATGATACACCTAGATTACAGACACATCAGTGTAACTAACCCAGAAAAACGAACTAAAGACTGACAGACCAGACTCTGCATAGTTAATTGTAGAGAGGAGGCCCCATAAAAAATGATAAGAAGGTAGAGTCCTGGTTGGGAACCAAACTAATCTGTAAGATTAACCACCAATGGGAGGAACACCACAAAAACAGAGAAGGGATACCTGAGATACAGGGGACCTGCCCTGGATAGAGTCCTCATAATATTTGGCTTTGAAACCCAGAGGGGCTTAACTACACGAATTTTTACCAGCAGTGGGGCTTACCTCTGAGAACTTTAAAAATCAGTGGACTCAGCTCCAGGAGAGCCAGAGGGTGATAGGAAACTGAGTCCCCCCCTTTAAAGAAACAGCATAACAAACAATCCCACCAAGACACAGAATAGAAGCAGCAGTTTGAAAGCACCTGGGGTATGCAAGAAGATTTATTTACTTATCTCAGAATGTATGCTGGAGGGACAGAGATTTTTAGGAAATGTCTCCAAGAACAAAGGAGTTGGTGGGTACCATTTCCCTTCCCTGCTCCTCAGCCTAGATACATGGACATCAGTGGGAACCAGTGTAGATACTCACTACCCAGTTTGCTAACACCATGCCCTGTCCCCACCTGTGGACCTGCTCCCTCCAACCTGCCCCACTTGGCAGGAGTCCCTCCAAAGTGGTACCTGGCCTATCTCATTCTGCAAGCAGCCTCAATAAGGTCCAGCACCACTCCAAAGTGACTCTTGCCCTGGAGAGAGGGGAAGATAACTATATACATGAGTTTGACTGCAGCTCCAATGGTGGGCTGAGGACAGACATTGGATCTGACTACCAACCCTGCACACCAACAAGAAATTCACAGGTAGAAGCACAAACTACAAACTACAGCATAAACTACAGTGTCTGCATAGTTGAGGGTCACTGCAATCCCAACAGACTAGGGGCAGACATCTGGTCTGACTGCAGGCTCTGCCCACCTCTCAGGGGACCTGACAGGGAGAGTGCCCTGCGGTTTAGTGCAATAGCAGTTT
The DNA here is from genome assembly GCF_037043125.1 of Eumetopias jubatus. Lineage (NCBI taxonomy): Eukaryota > Metazoa > Chordata > Mammalia > Carnivora > Otariidae > Eumetopias > Eumetopias jubatus. The sequence goes on along the minus strand of NW_028274815.1, from coordinate 58,390,634 downwards.
GGGCAAACAGGCTGAAGGCAGGCATCTGGTCTGATCCAATGACAAGCCCAATGTGGCCCTAGACTTGATCCTTACTAGCACAGAGACCACACCTTGCCCACAACATGCAGTAAGGGCCATTGTGGCCAACTAGACTGAAGGCAAATGAAGCTCAATCACAATAGTAGGTTACATGCAATAACATAAATATACCTCTGAAGTGCCAGGTTCTGATGAACAGGGGACATTGCACTACAGGATCTCTTTTTCATTAGGCCACTACTTTCAATCAGGAGACAAAAGCTGACTTTCCTAACACATAGAAATAGACACAGAGTTAAGACAAAATGAGGAGAGAGAGGAGTATGTCCCAAAGGAAAGAAGAGGACAAAATCACAGCAAGAGAGCTAAATGAAAGGGAGCTAAGCAATATATCTGATAGAGAATTTAAAGTAATGGTCATAAAGATATACACACTTGAGAAGAGTGGAGGATCTCACTTGTGGGAAAGAATGGGTTCAAACTTATTTGACTATCAACTTAATATAGATGGCTGCATGCATAAGATATTACATATACAAACCTAATGGTAACCACAAATAAAAAACCAGTAATAGATATGTAAGAAAAAGAGAAAGGAATCCAACTATTTCACTAAAGAAATGCAGCAAATCATGAGAGAAATAAAAGGAGAAAGGAACAGAGAAGAACTACAAAGACAACCATAAAACAAGTAACAAAATGACAGTAAGTACACACCTATCAATAATTACTTTGAATGTAAATGGACTAAATGCTCCAATCAAAAGACATAGGGTGACTGAATGATAAAAAAGCAAGACCCATTGATATGTTGCTTACAAGGGACTAATTTCAGACCCAAAGAGACATGAAGATAGATGGGATGGAAAAGTATCTATTATGCAAATAGAAGAAAAAGAAAGCTGCGGTGAACAATACTTACATCAGACAAAATGGACTTTAAAATAAAGACTGTAATAAGAGACAAGGAAGGATACCATACAATCATAAATGAAACAATCCAACAAGAAGATGTAACAATTTTAAGTATTTATGCATCCAACATGGGAGTACCCATATACATAAAGCAGCTAATAATGAACATAAAGGAAGTAATTGATAGTGATACAAGAATACGGAGGGAACTTTAACACCCCACTTACAACAATGGATAAATCATCCACACAGAAAATCAACAAGGAAGTTTGGAATAACACATTAGACCACATGGATCTAACAAGTATATTCAGAACATTCCATACTAAAAGAGCAGAATACACATTATTTTCTTTTCTTTTTTTTTAAAGATTTTATTTATTTATTTGACAGAGAGAGACACAGTGAGAGAAGGAACACAAGCAGGGAGAGTGGGAGATGGAGAAGCAGGCTTCCCGCCGAGCAAGGAGCCCGATGTGGGGCTCAATCCCAGGACCCTGGGATCATGACCTAAGCCGAAGGCAAACACTTAACGACTGAGCCACCCAGGCGCCCCTACACATTCTTTTCAAGAGCACATGGAACATCCTTCAGAATAGATCACATATTAGGCCACAAAACAAGTCTCAACAAATTCAAAGAGATCTAAGGTATACCGTGCAACTTCTCCAACCACAATGATATGAAACTAGAAATCAACCACAAGAAGAAATCTGGAAAGAGCACAAATACATGGAGGTTAAATAACATGCTACTAACTAATGAATGGGTCAATCAAGAAATCAAAAAGGAAATAAAAAAATACAGGGAGACAGATGAAAATTAAAACACAATGGTCCAAAATCTTTGGAATGCAGCAAAAATGGTCCTAGGAGGGAAGTTTATAGCAATACAGGCCTAACTAAAGAATAAGCAATGTAAACTTACACCTAAAGGATCTAGAAAAAGAAACACAAACAAAACCCTAAACCAGCTGAAGGAAGGAAATAATAAAGATTAGAGCAGAAATAAATGATATAGAAACTAACAACAATAACAACAACATGCCCACAAATTAACATCAATGAAACCAGGAGCTGATTCTTTGAAAAGATCAACAAAATTGATAAACCTTTAGCTAGACTCATTTAAAAAGAGAGAGAGAGGACACAAAACAAAATCAGAAAGAAAGAGGAGAAATAATAACTGACATCACAGAAATACAAAGGATTGTAACATAGTATTGTGAAAAATTATATGCTAACAAACCACACAACCTAGAAGAAATGTATAAATTCCGTGAAACATATAACCTTCCAAAACTGAATCAAGAAGATATAGAATATTTGAACAGACAAATTACTACCAATGAAATTGGATCAGTAATCAAAAAACTCCCAACAAACGAAAGTCCAGGACCAGAACACCTCACAAATGAATTCTACCAAACATTTAAGAAGAATTAATACCTATTCTTCTCAAACTTTTCCAAAAAATAGAAGGAAAGCTTCCAAATTTTATTGTGTGGGGCTTGCATTACACCGCTACCAAAACCAGATAAAGACACTAAAAAAAAAAAAAAAAAAGGAATTACAGGAATTACAGGTCAATATCTCTGATGAACATAGATGCAAAAATCCTCAACAAAATATTAGCAAACTCATTCCAACAATATATTAAAAAAATCATTCACCTCAATCAAGTGGGATTTATTCCCAGAATGCAAGCGTGGTTCAATATTCACAAATCAATCAACATTATATATCACATCAACAAGAGAAAGGATAAAAACCATAGCAATCCTGGAAAAGAAGTTTAAAACTGGAAGCATTGCAATCCCAGATTTCAAGATACACTATAAATCTGTAGGAATCAAAGTAGTATAGTACTGGCACAAAAACAGACACAGAGTTCCATGGGACAGGAGAGTATAATATAAACCCATGATTATATGGTCAACTAATTATTGACAAAGGAGGCAAGTATAAGTGATGGAAAAAAAAAAACAATCTCTTCAACAAATAGTGTTGGAAAATGTGGACTGTTACTTGCAAAAGAATGAAACTGGACCATTTTCTTACACTATATATAAAGATAAACTCAAAATGGATTAAGGACCTGAATGTGATACCTGAACCATAAAATTCACAGAAGAAAATGTAGGCAGTTATCTCTTTGATATCAGCTGTAGCAACATTTAGATGTCTCTTTTGGCAAGGGAAACAAAAGCAAAATTAAACTATTGAGACTACATCAAAATAAAAAGCTTCTGCACAGCAAAGGAGATAACCAGCAAAACTAAAAGACAATCTACTGAATGGGAGAGGATGTTTGCAATTGACCTTTCTGATAAAAGGTTAGTATCCAAAATATATAAAGAATTTATACAACTCAGCACAAAAAACCCACAAATAATCCAATCTAAAAATGGGCAGAGGACATAAATAGAATTTTTCCAAAGAAGACAGACAGATGGTCAGCAGACACATGAAAAGATGCTCAACAACACTCATCATCAGGGAAATGCAAATCAAAACCACAAGGAGGTATCACTTCACACATATCAGAATGGCTAAACCAAAAATACAAGAAACAACAAATATTGGTAAGGACGTGGAGAAAAAGGACCCTTGTGCACTGTTGGTGGGACTGCAAACTAGCTCAGCCACTCTGGAAGACAGTACGGAGATTCCTCAAAAACTTAGAAAATAGAACAATCCTATGATCCAGAAATCGTACTACTGGGTATTTACCCAAAGAATACAAAAACACTAGTTTGAAGGGATAGATGCTTCCTTGTTTTATTGCAGCATTATTTACAATAGCTAAGATATGGACGTAACCCAAGTGTCCATCAATAGATGAATGGATAAAGAACACATACATACAACTGAATACTACTCAGCCATAAAAAAGAATGAAATCCTGCCATTTGCAACAACATGGATGGGTGGATCTAGAGAGTACAGTGCTAAGCAAAATAAGTCAGTCAGAGAAAGAGTATGTACAGAATTGTTGAATCATTATATGGTACACTTGAAATACAAAACGGTATGTTAACTATACTGGAATTTAAAAGGAGAAATAAAAAAAAGAAACAAAACTAAACAAAATAAAAAAACCTCCCAACAAAGAAGAGTTCAGCCCCAAATGGTTTCACAGGTGAAGTTCCCCAAACATTTAAAGAAGAATTAATACCAAGTCTTCTTAAACTCTTCCAAAAAAAATTAAGAGGCTAGTAATTAGCCTGATACCAAAACCAGATAAGGATACTAAAAGAAAAGTATAGGCCAATGTCTTTGATGAATCTAGTTGCAAAAAAAAAAATGTTAGCAAACCAAATTTAAGAACACATTAAAATGATTGTACACCATGACCAAGAGGGATTTATCCCTGGGATGCAAGAATGATTCAATATATGCAAATCAATGAATCTTATACACCACATTAATAACATGAAAGATAAAATAACATGATCATCTCGATAGATGCAGAAAAGCATTTTGAGAAAATTCAACATTGTTTCATAATAAAAACTCTCAACAGACCAGGTATAGAAGGAACATACCTCCACATAATGAAGACCACATATGACAAATCCATAGCTAATGTCATACTCAGTGATGAAAGGTTGAAAGGTTTACTTCTAAGATCAGGAATAAGGCGAGGGTACCCACTCTCACCACTCCTATTCTTTATAGTACTGGAAGTCCTAACTTGAGTGATTAAGTAAGAAAAAGAAATAAAGGCTTTTAAATTGGAAAGGAGGAAGTAAAATGGTCTTTGCTGATGATATGAACTTGTACATAGAAAATCCTAAAGATTACATCAGAAAACTGTTAGAATTTTAAAATTTTAAAACTTAAGAACATGAAGTCAATATACAAAAAATCAGTTGCACTTCTACATTTTTTTAAAGATTTTATTTATTTATTTGACAGACAGAGCACAAGCAGAGGGAAAGGGAGAAGCAGACTTCCTGCTGAGCAAGGAGCCCAATGTGGTGTTCTATCCCAGGACCCTGGGATCATGACCTGGACTGAAGGCAGACGCTTAACTGACTGAGCCACCCAGGTGCCCCTAAGTTGCACTTCTATACAGTAACAATGAACTATCCAAAAAAATAATGAAAACAATATCATTTACAATAGCATCAAAAACAATAAAATACTTAGAAATAAATTTTACTAAGGAGGTAAAAGATCTGTACACTGAAAACTATAAGATGTTAATGAAAGAAACTGAGGAAGACACAAATAAATAGAAAGATATCATGTATTCATGGATCAGAAATGTTAATATTAGGGCACCTGGGTGGCTTAGTCGGTTAAGCACCTGACTCTTGATTTTAGCTCAGGTCATGATCTCAGGGTTGTGAGATTGAGTCCTGTGTCAGACTCCATGTTGGGCATGGAGCCTGCTTAGGATTTTCTCTCTACCTCTGCCCCTCCCACACCCCACGCCCCACCCCCTGCTTTTTCTCACAATCTCTCTAAAAAATAAATTTTTACAAAATTAAAAAATTTTAAAAATAACATTTTTTAATTTTTAAAAATTTTTTAAAAATTTGAACAGAAAGAAATGTTGGGGCGCCTGGGTGGCTCAGTCATTAAATGTCTGCCTTTGTCTCAGGTCGTGATCCCAGGGTCCCGGGATCGAGCCCCACAGCGGGCTCCCTGGTTGGTGGGAAGCCTGCTTCTCCCTCTCCTACTCCCCCTGCTTGTGTCCCCTTTCTCAATGTCTCTCTCTGTCAAATAAATAAATCAAATCTTAAAAAAAAAAGAAATGTTAATATTGTTAAAATGGCCTTACTACCCAAAACCATCTATTAAGCCAATGCAATCCCTATCAAAATTCTAATGGCATTTTTCACAGAAATAGAAAACACAATTCTAAAGTTTGAATGGAACCTCAAAAGACTATGAATAGTTGAGAAAGAACAAATTGGAGATTTTACACATCCTGACTTCACACTATATTACAAAGGTAAAATAATTAAAACAGTATGGTACTGGCATAAAAACAGACCCATAGATCAATGAACAGAATTCAGAGTGTAGAAATAAACCCACATGTGGCGGGGGGGGGGGGGGGCGGGGAAAGATGGCAGAGAAGTAGGGGACCCTATTCCAACTGGTGTGCAGAATTGACCTGGATATCTACCAGACCACTAAGAACACCCACGAAATCAGCCTGAGATATAAGAAGATATATCTGGATCTCTACAAACAGAATATCGCAGGTGGTTGGTTTCGAGGTATGAAGCAGGGAGCTGTGATTCCACGGGCACATATCCGAAGATAAATGGAAGGGGGAGGGAGTTGCCATAAGCACTGGTGCCAGGAAAGGAAATAACACAAGAGCACAAAAGCCTCCTGTGCTGGGGACAGGGCACAGACTCATAGACTGGTAGCAGTGGGGAAACGATTTTAGGGCAGCCCCCCTGCCTGAAACCTGGAGTGGCAGCGTGGCGCAAGCAAACTGGGGGCGGCTGGTGATTGTAGAAGCACAAAGGGCAAAGACATGCTCCCGGCCCCAACCTGGAGGCGAGAACTGGGAATCCTGCTAGGGGCACACAACCCAGGATACTGTACTTTATAGCAGCACAGACAGGAACGGAGATAGTGTGGCCTGGAGAGCTCACTTCAGAACAGACTGTGATCTCTCTACTCTGGGGCAGAGGGTTGGAAACAATCTCTTCTGCTCTGACTCTCGGAAGAGACGCGGAAAGCCACCAGAGAAAGAAAGCCCCCAAAAACCGATTTACACGGAGCCCATCCCCCCCAGGGGGCAGGGCAACTCTGCCCAAACAGGGTTGCCTGAGTAACAGCACAGCAGGCCCCTCCCCCAGAAGACAGGCTGGGAGAACAAGAGGCCAATAACCCTAAGGTCCCTATAGAACAGGTGCATCTTGCATGGGTTGTGGTCAATAATTTGGACTCTGTACATTCCCTCAACCACCCCTCAACAGAATGACTATGAGGAGGAACCCACAAAATAGGAAAGACTCAGAGACTGTGACTTCTGCCACAGATTTACAAATGGATACAGACATAACCAACATGTTGGAAATGGAATTCATGGTAGCAATTGTGAAGGCAATAGCTAGAATGGAGAAATCGATTAATGCAACATAGAGTCTCTAAGGACAGAAATAAAAGCTGAACTGGCAGAACTTAAAAATGTTATCAATGAGATCCAATCTAATCTGGATAATCTAACAGCTAGGGTAAGTGAGGCAGAAGAACGAATTAGTGATCTAGAAGACCAATTGATAGAAAAGAAGGATAAAGAGGAGGCCAGGGAGAAAAAACTCAAAATCCATGAAAACAGAATCAGAGAAATAACTGACACCATGAAACATTCCAATGTCAGAATTATTGGGATTTCTGAGGGGGTGGAGAAAGAGAGAGGACTAGAAGATATATTGGAGCAAATCATAGCTGAGAACTTCCCTAATCTGGGGAATGAAACAAACATTTGCCTAGAGGCAGAGAGGACCTCTCCCAAGATCAAGGAAAACAGGCCAACACCCCGGCATGTAATAGTAAAACTCGCAAATCTTAGAACCAAGGAAACCATCTTAAGGGCAGTTAGGGGGAAGAGATTCCTTACGTACAGAGGGAGGAACATCAGAATAACGTCAAACCTATCCGCAGAGACCTGGCAAGCCAGAAAGGGCTGGCAAGACATATTCAGGGTACTAAACGAGAAGCACATACAGCCAAGAATACTTTATCTGGCAAGGCTGTCATTTAGAATGGATGGAGAGAGGCAGAGCTTCCAAGACCAGCAGAAACTGAAAGAATATGTGACCACTAAGCCGGCCCTGCAAAAAATATTAAGGGGGGGTTCTATAAAAGGAGAAAGACCCCAAGAGTGATATAGAACAGAAATTTACAGAGACAATCTATAGAAACAAGGACTTCACAGGCAACATGATGACAATAAATTCATATCTTTCAATAATCATTCTCAACGTGAACGGCATAAATGCTCCCATAAAACGGCACAAGGTTGCAGATTGGATAAAAAGACAAGACCCATCCATATGCTGTCTATAAGAGACTCATTTTGAACCTAAAGATACATCCAGACTGAAAGTGAAGGGATGGAGATTCATCTTCCATGCCAACGGACCTCAAAAGAAAGCTGGGGTAGCAATTCTTATATCAGACAAATTAGATTTTAAGCTAAAGACTGTAGTTAGAGACACAGAAGAACACTATATCATTCTTAAATGGTCTATCCAACAAGATCGAACAATTGTAAATATCTACACCCCCAACATGGGAGCACCCATCTACATAAGCCAACTGTTAACCAAAATAAAGAGTCATATTGATAACTACGTTAATTGTAGGAGACCTCAATACTCCACTCTCAGCAATAGACAGATCATCTAAGCAGAAAATCAACAAAGAAACAAGAGCTTAGAATGACACACTGGACCAGATGGACCTCATAGATATATACAGAACATTCCACCCTAAAACAACAGAATACTCATTCTTCTCGAGCGCACATGGAACTTTCTCCAGAATAGACCACATACTGGGTCACAAATCAGGTCTCAACCGATACCAAAAGATTGAGATTATTCCCTGCATATGTTCAGACCACAGTGCTTTAAAACTGGAACTCAATCACAAGAAAAAATTTGGCAGAAATTCAAACACTTGGAAGCTAAAGATCACTCTGCTCAAGAATGCTTGGGTCAACCAAGAAATCAAAGAAGAACTTAAACAATGCATGGAAACCAATAAGAACGAAAACACATTGGTCCAGAACCTATGGGATACTGCAAAGACGGTCCTAAGGGAGAAATACATAGCCATCTAAGTCTCTCTAAAAAAGAAAAGAAAAGAAAAGAAAAATGCCAAATTCACTAACTAACTTTACACCTTAAAGAACTAGAAAAAAAAAACAACAAATGATGCTTAAGCACACATTAGAAGAGAAATAATTAAGATTAGAGCAGAGATCAATGAATTAGAAACCAAAAACACAGTAGATCAGATCAACGAAACCAGAAGCTGGTTCTTTGAAAGAATTAATAAGATCGATAAACCACTGGCCAGACTTATCCAAAAGAAAAGAGAAAGGACCCAAATTAATAAAATTATGAATGAAAGGGGAGAGATCACGACTAACACCAAGGAAATAGAAACAATTATTAAAAATTTTTATCGGGGCACCTAGGTGGCTCAATCGTTAAGTGTCTGCCTTCAGCTCAGGTCATGATCCCAGGGTCCTGGGATGGTGTCCCGCATTGGGCTCCCTACTCAGTGGGGAGCCTGCTTCTCCCTCTCCCACTCCCCCTGCTTGTGTTCCCTCTCTCGCTGTCTCTCTCTCTCTGTGTCAAAATAAATAAATAAAATCCTTAAAAAAGAAAGAAAAGAAATTATCAACAACTGTATGCCAATAAATTAAGCAACCTGGAAGAAATGGATGCCTTCCTGGAAACCTATATACTGCCAAGCCTGAAACAAAAAGACACTGACAACCTGAATAGGCCAATAACCAGTAACGAGATTGAAGCAGTGATCAAAAACCTCCCAAAAAACAAGAGTCCAGGGCCTGATGGATTCCCTGGGGAATTCTACCAAACATTCAAATAAGAAATGATACTTATTCTCCTGAACCTGTTTCAAAAAATAGAAACAGAAGGAAAGCTTCCAGACTCATTCTATGAGGCCAGCATTACCTTAATCCCCAAACCAGGCAAAGACCCCATCAAAAAGGAGAATTTCAGACCAATATCTCTGATGAATATGGATTCCAAAATTCTCAACAAAATCCTAGCTAATAGGATCCAACAATACATTAAAAGGATCATCCACCATGACCAAGTGGGATTTATCTCTGGGATGCAAGGGTGGTTCAACATTTGCAAATCAATCAATGTGATAGAACATATTAATAAGAGAAGAGAGAAGAACCATATGGTCCTATCAATTGATGCAGACAAAGCATTTGACAAAATACAGCATCCTTTCCTGATTAAAACTCTTCAGAGTATAGGGATAGAGGAAACATTCCTCAAGTTCATAAAATCCATCTACGAAAAACCCACAGTGAATATCATCCTCAATGAGGAAAAGATGAGAGCCTTTCCCTTAAGATCAGGAACACGTCAAGAATGCCCACTCGGGGCGCCTGGGTGGCTCAGTCGTTAAGCGTCTGCCTTCGGCTCAGGTCATGATCCCAGGGTCCTGGGATCGAGCCCCACATCGGGCTCCCTGCTCAGCGGGAAGCCTGCTTCTCCCTCTCCCACTCCCCCTGCTTGTGTTCCCTCTCTTGCTGTGTCTGTCTCTGTCAAATAAATGAATAAAGTCTTTAAAAAAAAAAAAAGGATGCCCACTCTCGCCACTATTGTTCAACATAGTATGAGAAGTCCTAGCAACAGCAATCAGACAACAAAAAGAAATAAAATGTATTCAAATTGGCAAAGAAGAAGTCAAACTCTCTCTCTTCGCAGATGACATGATACTTTATGTGGAAAATCCAAAAGACTCCACCCCCAAATTACTAGAACTCATACAGCAATTCAGTAATGTGGCAGGATACAAAATCAATGCACAGAATTCAGTTGCTTTCTATACACTAACAATGCAACTGTAGAAAGAGAAATTAGAGAAATGATTCCATTTACAATAGCACCAAAAACTGTAAGATACCTCGGAATAAACCTAACCAAAGAGGTAAAGGATCTATACTCTAGGAACTACAGAACACTCATGAAAGAAATTGAAGAAGACACAAAAATATGGAAAAACATTCCATGCTCATGGATCGGAAGAATAAACATTGTTAAAATGCCTATGCTACCCAGAGCAATCTATACCTTCAACGCCATCCTGATCCAGTGACATTTTTCAAAGTGCTGGAACAAAGAATCCTAAAATTTGTATGGAATCACAAAAAACCCTGAATTGCCAAGGAAATATTAAATATTAAAAAATATTAAAAAAGAAAAACAAAGCTGGGCATCACATTGCCTGATTTCAAGCTATATTACAAAGCAGTGATCACCAAGACAGCATGGTACTGGCACAAAAACAGACGTATAGACCAATGGAACAGAATAGAGAGCCCAGATATGGACCCTCAACTCTATGGTCAACTAATCTTCGACAAAGCAGGAAGAAATATGCAATGGAAACAAAACAGTCTCTTCAATAAATGGTGCTGGGAAAATTGGACAGCCACATGCAGAAGAATGAAACTCGACCATTCTCTAACACCATACACAAAGACAAACTCAAAATGGATGAAAGACCTCAATGTGAGACAGGAATCCATCAAAATCCTAGAGAACATAGGCCATAACCTCTTTGACATCAGCCACAGCAACTTCTTTCAAGATACATCTCCAAAGGCTAGTGAAACAGAAGCAAAAATGAACTTTTGGGACTTAATCAAGATAAAAATCTTCTGCACAGCAAAGGAAACAGTCAAGAAAAAAAAGAGGCAACCCACAGAATGGGAGAAGATATTTGCAAATGACACTACAGACAAAGCACTGATTTCCAAGATCTATAGAGAACTTCTCAAACTCAACAGCCAAAAAACAAATAATCCAGTCAAAAAATGGGCAGAAGACATGAATAGACACTTCTCTGAAGAAGACATACAAATGGCTAACAGACACATGAAAAAATGTTCATCATCATTAGCCATCAGGGAAATTCAAATCAAAACCACATTGAGATACCACCTTACACCAGTTAGAATGGCAAAAATTGACAAGGCAAGAAACAACAAATGTTAGAGAGGCTGCAGAGAAAGGGGAACCCTCTTACACTGATGGTGGGAATGCAAGTTGGTACAGCCACTTTGGAAAACAGTGTGGAGGTGCCTCAAAAAATTAAAAATAGAGCTACCCTATGACCCAGCAATTGCACTACTGGGTATTTACCCCAAAGATACAGATGTAGTGAAAAGAAGGGCCATATGCACCCCAATGTTCATAGCAGCAATGTCCACAATAGCCAAACTGTGGAAAGAGCCGATATGCCCTTCAACAGATGAATGGATAAAGAAGATGTGGTCCATACATACAATGGAATATTACTCAGCCATCAGAAAGGATGAATACCCAACTTTTACATCAACATGGATGGGACTGGAGGAGATTACGCTAAGTGAAATAAGTCGAGCAGAGAAAGTCAATTATCATATGGTTTCACTTATTTGTGGAACATAAGGAATAGCATGGAGGACATTAGGAGAAGGAAGGGAAAAATGAAGGGGGGATATCGGAGGGGGAGACAAACCATGAGAGACTATGGACTCTGAGAAACAAACTGAGGGTTTTAGAGGGGAGGGGGGTAGAGGGATGAGTTAGCCCGGTGATGGGCATTAAGGAGGGCATGTGTTGTGATGAGCACTGGATGTTATACGAAAACAATGAATTGTGGATCACTACATCAAAAACTAATGATGTATTGTATGGTGACTAACATAACATAACAAAATAAAATAAAATTCAAAAAACCCCCACATGTATATTTTCAGCTAATATATGACAAAGGATCCAAGAATATTCAATAGGGAAAAGATTGTTTCTTCAATAAATGGTGTTGAAAAAACTGGAATATCCACATGCAAAAGAATGAAAGTGGATTCCTATGTTATAGAACTCACAAAACTTAACTTGAACTGGATTAAGGACTTAAACATAAGACCATAAACTGTAAAACTTCTAGAAGAAAATAAGGGAAAATCTCCTTGACATGGGTCTCAGCAATAATTTTTTGGATATGACCCCAAAAGTACAAGCAACAAAAGCAAAAAGCAACAAGTGGGACTACATCAAACAAAAATGCTTCTGGGGGCGCCTGGGTCGCTCAGTCATTAAGCGTCTGCCTTTGGCTCAGGTCATGATCCCCCGGTCCTGGGATCAAGCCCCACATTGGGCTCCCTGCTCTGCGGGAAGCCTGCTTCTCCCTCTCCCACTCCCCCTGCTTGTGTTCCCTCTTTCGCTGTGTCTCTCTCTGTCAAATGAATAAATAAAATCTTAAAAAAAGAAAGAAAGAAAGAAAATGCTTTTGCACAGCAAAAGAAATCATCAACAAAGTGAAAAGGCAAACTACAAAATGGGTGAAAACACTTGCAAACCTTCTATCTGATAGGGAGTTAATATCCAAAATATATAAGGAACTTGTACAACTCAAGAGGAAAAAACAGTCTTATTAAAAATGGGCAGAGGACTCGACAAGACATTTTTTCAGAGAAGGCATGCATGTGGCCAAGAAGTGCATGAAAAGTTGCTCAACATTTTCAGGGAAATGCAAATCAAAACCACAATGAGCTATCACTTCAAACCTCTCAGAAGGACTATTATCAAAAAGATAAGAAAGTCAACGTTTCCTGTTTTCTCTTTCCTCAACCATGTTTTTGACCATGAAGGTACAAGAGAGAGTTGGCTTAACAATGAGATCAGTTTGCAGTACAGCAGTACATGGCTCTGGAAAGGCTCTGAGTTTTGCTTCCGTCATCATCACCAGCCTATCTGTCATGACGTTAGCCCTTTTCAGAAGCAGTTATGAAAGAGGGTTTGTGGTAGTCAGAAGCTGATTTTTTTCCCTCAACTTTTATTTCAAATAGGAGTAAAAATATCTTATGTAATAATAGCTGATTGAGCACAATTAGTAACTGAGCATAGTGCTAAGTGTTTCATCTGCATGCTTTTTAAAATCTTCACAACAAACTGATGAGGCAGGTACAACTAATATTTCCATTTTATAGATGCAAGAAATACTGAGGTTCAGATAAGATTTTATGGGTTCATTTCCACTGACAAATGCATAAGGATGGAGGAATCACTGTGGCTCTTAATTTATAAACTGATGACAAGTAGTGATTCTTTAGAGGAATTACATATATCTTGAAGCACAGGTTTACTTCATATTCTTAAAATCTTAAATCTTAAAAGTTTAGAAAATTCCACAGCACTTATTGTCAACTTAATACAGCACATAAAAGTGTTTATAAAAGCTGCATTTGTTTCTGAGTATTTATTTACTTACGTGGTGACTTTTACACATTTTAAAAGTATTTGCTTAATGGTTTAAAAGTGTTGTTGTTTTTTTTTAATGTAAACATGGTTAAATGAAGTGTTAAGACTCTGAAGAACTCTGGAGGAAATGCCTGTGAAATAGTAGAGGAGCAATAAGACAGACTCAAACCAACAGAGAACACCAAAGAATGAAAAGAAAAAAACAGATATGAAGCAAAAAGAGCAAAATGATGTGAAACTTATCGTAGACAAGTTCCAGGTGAGAATACCAATAAGCAACCATCAGCTAGGAAAAGCCATGATCTTAGGGAATATGGATTCCAAATGTGGAACTACAACATGAAACATTAAGAACAGTAGTTAAACATGTCACAGACACCCACTAACCTATATGACGGAAAGGTTTTACCTAACCTTGGTGTGAGAACATCCACAGGAGCTGTTTATGGGCAATGAAGCAATGAAAACTGTAACTATTCTGCTAGAGAGTCTACTTAGCACTGGCTTTGACATCAGAGACACCACTTTTGGTCCTTGGATTCTTTCACTCTGAGAAAAACATGACTTTACTGTGCCTGCAATAAAATAAATGAACATTAAAAAAAAAAGTAGGCTGACTCAGTATTTCCCCATTATTCTGTTACTTCTTGGCTTACTCAAAGTTACTAACTGAGCTATTTGGTGTAATACAAAATAAAGACCTCCAGAAATTGCCAGGTTCTATTTAAACTTCCTTGCCAAGGGGTCAACTTAATGTTATCAGCATACAGTATTATACAGAAGCAAGAATAAAAGTTATAAAATATCATTACAAGGTGAGTGCTTAAAGAGGTCAAGAATCGGGGGGCATGAGTAGGAATGAGGCAGCGTTGGCTGAGTGGAAACATGAACAAAGGATGGTCAAGAGACCATCTGTCTCTTCCATTTGTACAGCCTTTTCGGCATTGTTCAAAGTAGTTACAATCAGTTACTTTAATTACCCTACTAAACAGTTTCCTGTGGAGTAGGATGGAAAGGAAATTATTATAAAAGCATATTTAAAACTTTAAACTCAGCTGCAAAGGTTAATTATCATAATTTACAAATGAGGAAACTGGGACACAAGGAGGTCAAGTGATTTAAGTAGAGTTTGGTATTCTGCCCCTGTTTACCTCTGGGCTCTGTTTTTTTCACACTATCCCAATAAATCCCACTCAGGAACAACCTGGGCCCTCTGAATTTTGGCAGTACACATTAAAAATTGTCAAGCAGATTGATCTAAGGTAAGAATCATGGGTATGTGTAAACTGTATTTGTAATGATCCCATTGTAGAGTTGTTGAAGGCAAAAAGATCAGAACTAATATAAATACCAAAGATGGCAAGTAATGGTGGTAAGAAAAAAAAAAGTAGTGCAACACAATAATGTTTTGCCCAATATCAAATTGGGCAAAGGTCAATGTACATGCGTAACCTTAAAAATATTTATTTACCTAGCTCTGTCATAAGCAACACCAACATCAATGATACCATTTTTGCCCACAACCAAATCTCATGTGGGCATGCTTAGCACTCAGATTTCAGTATCTTATGCTCTTCTCCATTAAAATGAACCAGGATTCTTATACGATAGTTGACTCCATAACTTGGGGGCAGGAAAAATTATGTTGCATTTGAAATATCAGGTTGCTGCCAGAAATCAAGAATGCAAGGATAGAATTGTTTAGAAGACAAAAGAAACTATACAAGGGAACTTCCCCTGAACAGGTTGTGAATAGTCAAGCAACAAAAAAGAAGTGGTAACAATAATAGTTAATTGAAACATGTTAAAACTGTAAAAGGCTATGAATTCATAGTTAATTAAAAGTGCTAAAAATATAGTTTCTATACAAAAGAATAACAAATATAACATTTTGGTTTACCTTATTAATTTTAATAAGTAGAAAGGCATTGGTCTATACAGATTTTCAAAAAATATATATATAATGTATATACATGAAAGTATGTATATATATGTATATGTATTTTTCTATCTTATTAGCAGAAAGAAGTTTACAAAAACCTCTTTCGAGAATGAAACAATTCCCCAAAATATAAATTCTACTCATTTGCTAAATGTGATTATTTTCTCCATTATCCTATTGCCAAATTGCTCTCATTACTTATATCTGGAAAAATATTCTCTGCAGATTTTGTTTGGGTCACAAATTCCTAGCTGTACTTTATGGGAAGTACCTCACCTAATTAGAGACTGACTTTATCCATTCAGAGAAATACATATAGACTTTTATATTTACATACACAAAACACCATTGACCAGCAGATGGCTCCACAGAGCAATAAAAATTACTTGAAATGATTTAAGATTGATCTATGTGTAAATCATTAGTGCTGGAAATCTTTTTTACACTGTTGTGTGTGTTTTTGTGACAGAGAATTATTTTCTAACCATAACAATTTGAATGGTAAAAACAAATATTTAACTTGCTAAGTTAACCTTGGCAAGCTAAATGTTTTGACAAAATTTTAGAAACAAATATATTTTAAGAAGTTCATTGTGGGGAAAAAAAGCCACGAATTCTAACATAACATAATAAAACAAAAATTAAAAAAATTAAAAAACAAATTAAAAAAAGAAGTTCATTGTGAAGTTGTTATTGTCAATTTCTACTTCAAAATTAACCCATATATACATACAAAAGTCGAAAAAACAAATCATGTAGAAATAATTGCTGCTTTAAGTATTGTCTTCTAAACAATATAAACCAAGGTCAGGAATATTCAGCAATATTATTTGTTCAGATCTAAAAGTAATGTGATATCTAGAAAAATGAGTGTACTAAAATCTCTTTTATATAAGGCTTATATAATTTTTAAAAACTCATTTAAAAATGATTTAAATATTAAACATATTTTTTAAAAATACAAAGTAAGGGGGAAGATGGAGGAATAGGAGAACCCTAAGCTCATTTAGTCCCACCAATTAGATAACATTCACACCAGTGTAAATAATCCAGGAAATGACCCAAGGGCACATCAAAGAGAGTAGGAAGGGTGGAGATTTGAGGAGCTAAATGGAATTACAAGTCATCTATGGGAGGGAGCCCTGGGCATGGAGAGGGGAGAGAAACAGACCCTCACCCTGGAGAACTGCCATGGGGAAGATGAAGTCCATAGCATTTTGCTCTGAAAACCAGAGGGGCCAAATTTTGTGAGTTCTTACAACCACTGGGACTAAAAGCCTGAAATTTTAAAAATCTCTGGAGAGCCTGGAGGGTGATAGGAAACGGAGTCCTTGCCTTTAAAGAGACAGCACAACAAAAAGCCCATGAAGATACAGCATAGAAGCAGCAGTTTGAAAATGCCTAGTACATATGGAAGGCAGGGTTATTTACTAATCCCAGAGGGACAGATTTTGTTGGGAGATGCCTCCAGGACAAAGGAGGTGGCAGGCATCATTTCTCTCCCCCTTAGCATAAACACGCAGTCATTTGCAAGAACTAGCGCTGTGCCAGCATTCACTACCTAACTTGCTTACACTGTGCCCCACCCCCTCCAACCATACCTTCCCCAGTCCTTTTGCTCTGGATCTCCTCTACCAGAAGACTGGTGCAATCCTTGCCAACACTGAATCTCCCTACTGCACAGCTTGTGGAGCTTTGGTACTGGTGGTGCCCAGTCACCTCCCATGAAGAATGCTTCTTGTTAAAACTGTGTACCTTGCCCATGCATGTTCTGCAGATTGGGCTGGCCAGCCCTCGTCTCTACAAAGACACATACATCTGGCAAAGCACCACCTTGTTAAAAGTGTGGTGCCCCACCCACTACTTTCAAGAACAGGAGATGCAGCCGACTTTCCTAACACATAGAAACAGACACAGAGAGTTAGACAAAATGAGGAGACAGAGGAATATGTCCCAAATGAAAGAACAGGACAAAGCCACAGCAAGAGACCTAAGCAAAACAGATATAAGTACTATACCTGATAGAGAATTTAAAGTAATGATCATAAAGATACTCACTGGGCTTGAGAAAAGAGTGGAAGGACACATCAGTGAGACCCTCAACAAAGAGATAGAAAACATAAAAAAAGAACCAATCAGAGATGAAGAACACAATAAATGAAATTAAAAATACAATGGAATAAATAGCAGGCTAGAGGAAGCAGAGGAATGAATTAGCAATGGAGGATAGAGAAGCTGAGCAGGTGAGAGAAAAAACATTATACAAAATCAGAATAGACTTAGGGAACTCAGCGACTCCATCAAGCATAGAAACACTCACATTATAGGGATCTCAGAAAAAGAAGAGAGAGAACAGGGAGCAGAAAATGTATTTGAAGAAGTAATAGCCGAATACTTCCCTAATCTGGGGAAGGAAACAGATATTCTGATCCAGGAGACACTGAGATCCCCAAACAAAATCAACCCAAAGAGGTTCACACTAAGACACATAGTAATTAAAATGGCAAAAAGTAGTGATAAAGAGAATTTTAAAAGCAGCATGAGAAGACAGTTACATACAAGGGAAACTCCATAAGGCTATCAGTGGATTCTTCAGCAGAAATTTTGCAGGCCAGATGAAAGTGGCATGATATGTTCAAAGGGCTGGAAGGAAAAGTCTGCAGCCAAGAATACTCTATCCAGCAAGGCTATCATTCAGAATAGAGGGAGAAACAAAGTTTCTCAGACAAACAAAAGCTAGAGGAGTTCATTACCACTAAACCAGCCCTGTAAGAAATGTTAAAGAGGACTCTTTGAGTGGAAAGGAAAGATCATAAGGAAGAGTAAAAGAGCAGAGAAAGTAGTAAAAAGAAGTATATCTGTAAAAATCAGTCAAGGGACTCACAAAATGAAAGGATATAGAGTATGACACCATTAACCTAAAACATGGGGAGGAAAGGAGTAAAGAATGGGTTCAGACTTAAGAGACCATCAATTTTTATTGACTGCTATATGCAGAAAATGTTATATAAAAATTTAATGGTAGCCGCAAATCAAAAACCAGTAATAGATATGCAAAAAATAAAGGGAAAGGAATCCAAGTATATGAGTATAAAGAAAGCCAACTTATGGTGAGAGAAGAGAGCAAGGGAAGAAAGGAACAGGTAAGATTTATAAAACAACCACAAAACAAATAACAAAATGGTAATAAATACATACTTATCAATAATTACTTTGAGTGTAAATGGACTAAATGCTCCAATAAAAAGACACAGGGTATCAGAATGAGTAAAAAAACCAATACCCATCTATATGTTCCCTTCAAGAGACTCATTTCAGATATAAAGATACATGCAGATTGAAAGTGAGGGGATGGAAAACATCTATCGTGCAAATGGATACAAAAAGAAAGCCAGAGTAGTAATACTTATATGAGACATAATAGGCTTTATTTATTTTTTTAAAGATTTATTTATTTTATTTTAGAGAGAGAGTGAGAGAGAGTGCAAGCTGGGGTGGGGGAAGGGCAGAAGAAGAGGGAGAGAATCTCAAGCAGACTCTGTGCTGAGCAAGGAGCCTGATGCAGGGCTTGATCTCACAACCCTGAGATCATGACCTGAGCTGAAGCCATGAGTCAGATGCTTAACTGACAGAGCCACCCAGGCACCTCCAGACATAACAGACTTCAAAATAAAGACTGTAATAAGAGACAAAGGACACTATATAATCATTAAGGGGACAATCCAATAAGAAGACATAACAATTGTAAATACTTATGCATCCAACATGGGAACACAGAAATACATAAAAAGGTTAATAACAAATATAAAGGAACTGGGTGCCTGGGTGGCTCAGTTGGTTGAGTGACTGCCATCAGCTCAGGTCATGATCCTGGAGTCCTGGGATCAAGTCCCATATCGGACTCCCCACTTGGCAGGGAGTCTGCTTCTCCCTCTGACCCTCCCCCCCCATGCTCTCTCTGTCTCATTCTTTCTCTCTCAAATAAATAAATAAAATCTAAAAAAAAAAACAAATATAAAGGAACTAATGAAGAGTAATACAATAGTAGGGCAATTTAACAATGGCTAGATCAATGGACAGATCATCTAAACAGAAAATAAAGGAAACATGGCTTTAAATGACATACTGGAACAGATGGATTTAATAGACATATTCAGAACATTCTATCCTAAAACAGCAAAATACACATCCTTTTCAAGTGCACATGGAACATCCTTCAGAATAGATCACATATTAGGCCACAAAACAAATCTCAACAAATTCAAAGAGATCTAAGGTATACCGTGCAACTTCTTCAACCACAAAGATATGAAACTAGAAATCAACCACAAGAAGAAATCTGGAAAGAGCACAAATACATGGAGGCTAAATAACATGTTACTAAATAATTAATGGGTCAATCAAGAAATCAAAAGGGAAATAAAAAAATACAGGGAGACAAATAAAAACACAATGGTCCAAAATCTTTGGGATGCAGCAAAAATGGTCCTAGGAGGGAAGTTTATAGCAATTCAGGCCTAACTCAAGAAGCAGGGAAAACCTTATATAAGCAACGTAAGCTTACACCTAAAGGAGCTAGAAAAAGAAGAAGAAACAAACCCTCAAACCAGTAGAAGGAAGGAAATAATAAAGATTGGAGCAGAATAGATCTATAAATGATATAGAAACTAAAAAAACAATAGAACAGATCAATGAAACCAGGAGTTGATTCTTTGAAAAGAGCAATAAAATTGATAAACCTCTGAGAGAAAGAGAGAGAACTCAAACAAAATCAGAAACAAAGAGGAGAAATAACAACCAACACCACAGAAATACAACTTATTACAAGAGAATATTATGAAAAATTATATGCCAACAAACTGCACAACCTATAAGAAATGTATAAACTCCTTGAAACATACAACCTTCCAAAACTGAATCAAGAAGATATAGAATATTTGAACAGACTAATTACAACCAATGAAATTGAATCAGTAATCAAAAAACCCCCAACAAACAAAAGTCCAGGACCAGATGGCCTCAGAGGTGAATTCTACTGAACATTTAAAGACTGTATATATATATATATATATATATATATATATATATATATATATATATATAATTAATATTCTTTTCAAACTTTTCCATAAAATAGAAGAGGTGGGAAAGCTTCCAAATTCATTCTATGAAGCCAACATTACCTGACACCAAAGGGTCAAAATCTCTGATAAACAGAGATGCAAAAATCCTCAACAAAATATTAGCAAACTCATTCCAACACTACATTAAAAATTTATTTACCACAATCAAGTGGGATATATCCCTGGGATCTAAGGGTGTTTTAATATTCACAAATCCACAAATCAATCAACGTAATATATCACATCAACAAGAGAAAGGATAAAAACCATATGATCATTTGATTAGATGCAGAAAAAACATTTGACAAAGTACAACATCCATTCATGATAAAAACCCTCAATAAAGTAGGTTTAGAGGGAACATACCTCAACATAATAATGGCCTTATATGAGAAACCCACAGCTAACATCATACTCAATAGGGAAAAACTGAGAGCTTTTCCCCTAAGGTCAGGAACAAGACAAGATGTCCACTCTCACTACTTTTATTCAACATAGTACTGGAAGTCTTGGCCACAGCAATCAGACAACAAAAAGAAATAAAAGGCATCCAAGTTAGTAAGGAAAAAGTAAATCTTTCACTATTTTCAGATGACATAATACTATATTTAGAAAATCCTAAAAACTCCACCAAAAAACTGCTAGAACTGATAAATGAATGCAGCAAGTTGGCAGGATACAAAATCAATGTACAGAAATCCATTGCATTTCTATACACCAATAATAAAGTAACAGAAAGAGCAATTAAGAAAACTATGTCATTTACAATTGTACCAAAAATAATTAAATACCTAGGAATAAACTTAACCAAGTGAAAGACCTGTACTGTGAAAACTATAAAATGATGATGAAAGCAATTGAAGATGACACAAAGAAATGGAAAGACATTTCATGATCTGGATTAGAAGACCCAATATATTTTTTTAAGGGGATGAGGAACAGAGGTAGAGGGAGAGAAAGAATCTCAAGCAGGCTCCATGCCCAGTGTGGAGGCCTGATGAGGGGCTCTATCTCACAACCCTGAGATCATGACCTGAGCTGAAATCAAGGGTTGGACACCTCACCCACTGAGCCACCCAGACACCCCAGAAGACCCAATATTTTTAAAATGTCTATCCTACCTAAAGCAATCTACAGATTTAATGCAATCCCTATCAAAATACCAACAGCATTTTTCATATAACTAGAACAATCTTACAATTTGTATGGAACCACAAAAGATGCTGAATAGCCAAAGCAATCTTTTTTTTTAAATTTTATTTTATTATGTTATGTTAGTCACCATACATTACATCATTAGTTTTTGATGTAGTGTTCCATGATTCACCGTTTGCATATAACACCCAGGGCTCCATTCAATACATGCCCTCCTTAATACCCATCACTGGGCTAACCCATCCACCCACACCCTCCCCTCTAAAACCCTCAGTTTGTTTCTCAGAGTCCATAGTCTCTCATGGTTCATCTCCCCTCTGATTCCCCCCACTTCATTTTTCCCTTCATACTATCTTCTTTTTTTTTTTTAACATATAATGTATTATTTGTTTCAGAGGTACAAGTCTGTGATTCTCACTCTTACACAATTCACAGTGCTCACCATAGCACATACCGTCCCCAGTGTCCATCACCCAGCCACCCCATCCCTCTCACCCCCTACCACTCCAGCAATTCTCAGTTTGTCTCCTGAGCTTAAGAATTCCTTATATCAGTGAGATCATATGATACTTGTCTTTCTCTGATTGACTTATTTCGCTTAGCATAATACCCTCTAGTTCTATCCGTGTCGTTGCAAATTAGCCAAAGCAATCTTGAAAAAGAAAAACAAAACTGGAAGTATCACAATTCCAGACTTAAAATTATATTATGAAGCTGTAGTAATCAAAACAGTATGACACTGGCATAAAAATAGACACATAAATCAATAGAACACAATAGAAAGCCCAGAAATAAACCCACAATTACAAGTCAATTCATCTTCAACAAAGGAGGCAAGAATATGCAATGGGAAAACAGCAGTCTTTTCAACAAATGGTGTTGGGAAAACTGCATGCAAAAGAATGAAACTGGACCAGTTTCTTACACCATACACAAAAATAAACTCAAAATAGATTAAGGACCTGAATGTGATACCTGAACCATAACAATCGTAGAAGAGAGCACAGGCAGTAATTTCCCTGACATTGGCCATAATAACATCTTTCTAGGTATGTCTCCTGAGGTAAGGGAAACAAAAGCAAAAGCAAAATTAAACTATTGAGACTACATCAAAATAAAAAGCTTCTGCACAGCAAAGGAGACAACCTAAAACTAAAAGACAACCTACTGAATGGGAGAGGATGTTTGCAATTGACCTTTCTGATAAAAGGTTAGTATCCAAAATATATAAAGAATTTATACAACTCAGCACAAAAAACCCACAAATAATCCAATCTAAAAATGGGCAGAGGACATAAATAGAATTTTTCCAAAGAAGACAGACAGATGGTCAGCAGACACATGAAAAGATGCTCAACATCACTCATCATCAGGGAAATGCAAATCAAAACCACAATGAGGTATCACCTCACACGTATCAGAATGGCTAAATCAAAAATACAAGAAACAACAAATATTGGTAAGGACGTGGAGAAAAAGGACCCTTGTGCACTGTTGGTGGGACTGCAAACTAGCTCAGCCACTCTGGAAGACAGTACGGAGATTCCTCAAAAACTTAGAAAATAGAACAATCCTATGATCCAGAAATTGTACTACTGGGTATTTACCCAAAGAATACAAAAACACTAGTTTGAAGGGATAGATGCTTCCTTGTTTTATTGCAGCATTATTTACAATAGCTAAGATACAGACGTAACCCAAGTGTCCATCAATAGATGAATGGATAAAGAACACATACATACAACTGAATACTACTCAGCCATAAAAAAGAATGAAATCCTGCCATTTGCAACAACATGGATGGATCTAGAGGGTATAATGCTAAGTAAAATATGTCAGTCAGAGAAAGACAAATATCATATGATTTTACTTATATGTAGAAATTTAAGAAGCAAAACAGATGAACAAGGGGAAGAAAAGAGACAAATGAAAAAACAGACTGTTAACTGTAGGGAAAACAGAGGGAAGTTGGGTGAAGGGGTGGCTGAAATAGGTGGGGGGGATTAAGAGTACACTTACAGTGATGAGCACTGAGTAATGTATAAAATTGTTGAATCACTATTGTACACCTGAAACTAAATCAACACTGTACATTAACTGTATTGGAATTAATTTAAAAAAAATCAGTAATACAAAATATAAACTTCACTCTGAAAAATCTCTCCAGGAATGAATCATCGTGGCTTATATCTTAGGGATATACTAATTTCCCTTAACATTCTTTTTTTTTTTAAAAAGATTTATTTATTTGAGAGAGAGAATGTGTGTGCATGAGTCGGGGGAGGAGCAGAGGGACAAAATCCCCAAGCAGACTTCCCACTGATCAAGGAGCCCCACTCGGGGCTCAACCCCCCAACCACAACACCATGACCTGAACCGAAACCAAGAGTCAGATGCTTAACCAACAGAGCCACCCAGGTGCTCCTCTCTTAACATTCTTATGTACTACATCCATGTTATTTTATAATCATAGTTCCCAGGAATAACAAAAAGTAGTGATTGCTTTCTCTAGATTTTAACTGCAATACAAGCGTTTCATTCATTCACTCCAAACCTCCAAACAGCTATGTGCTAGACAAGCTGTTTTAGGCACTTTACATGTAAATATGAATTCATTTAATTCTCAAAGCAACTCTATGAAGTAAATATCATTATTATCCCCATTGTACAGATAAGGAAACTGAAGCACAGAGATTAAATAGTTCAAATTCAGACAGGTAACAAGTGGTAAATGCAAACTTTGGTAGTATCGCTCCAATTTGGGTGGCCTTCCATGCATTTATTCATCAGAATATATTTATTGAGGGGCCATGGAGTATGCTCTGCTTTCCTAGATGTCATATGAAAATGTATGTGCAATTCCCATCTCAGGGAGGCTAAAAACTAGTTAAGGAACACAATACTATATTTACATTGGTATTATGTTTTATAGTTTAAAGTATGTTCATACACCTATGCATATTAAATAACTCTAAGAAAATATGGCAAAAGCTGGTATAAGCTAGTATGTAATAAAATACCACATTAGTGGTATATACCATAATTTAATAATACAGCCGGGCAAAAGAAAAGATGGCTGTGGGCTACAGAAGGCAGATATAATTTAATGAATGTGGTGGGTTTTGAGCTGGGCATGGGGAGCAGGGGGCATGATTTGGGAGGCCAGGGAGGAAGTGAGTAAGGTGCTATTCTGGCAGCCCCCAGGGTACAGCGACAATGATCTAGGAGCCAATAAAGAGACCCCATCAGAAATAACTCAAGGCAGGTGAATGGATTGTGGGAGAAAAGATTGGAACAGTAGGTGGGGACAGATCTTGAAGACTTTTGAATATTATAGGAATGTTAGGGACAAAAAAGAAAGTAACTGGTAAGTAATTGATAAACAACTCAGCACATTCCTGGAAGCTTATTTAGCTGCTAAATGTCACTATTGCTTTTGCAGGGCAACTATTAAAGTTGAAAACACTATTAGAGTTGTTAAAGCAATTGTTTAAGTCATTTATTGATTAATGGACCTTTTCGAGCTACTTGATTATGTATTTGTGCTAATACTTTTCCATAAAAATTAATGCTTTTTGGCCTCATTTATGATACTTTCATACTAATTTATCTTTGTGTATTTTTTAATTCTCTGCACATAATAGATTTTATCATTCTGCCCTCCTTCTTTCTCTCCCTCTCTTTCCGCAAAGGTAATTGATAACAGTAACACTAACTAACAAAGCATTAATGTGTGTGTGTGTGTATACACATGTACACACACACACACACACATTCATTAATATACATGATTTTTAAAAGTTTTAGTCTCCATGACCACAAATAACCAGTCACTTCCATCAACTGTGTGAAAAACATGAAAAGTGTTGCTGGAGTCACTTAGAAAAGACTGGATCAATGATTAATGAAGTGATTCAATCAGAAATATACATTAGTTGACAACATTGCAGAAAACAAGCCAACTTTTGAAAAGATTACTTGACCAGCCTTTATAGCAATGGTTTCAAGTGTGGGCTGTTGAAACACATTATCATCTTTCCTTGATGTGGATGTAACTTCCTTCTTCCCTTTCATCCTCCCCTCAAGTGTTTTATTTTTATTTATTTATTTTTATATTTGAGAGAGAGAGAGAGTGCAAGAGCAAGCGGGGGGCAGGGGCCGAGGGGAGGGAGAGAGAAACTCAAGCAGACTCCATGCTGAGCATGAAGCCGGATGTGGGTATTGATCTCAAGACCCTGAGATCAGGACCTGAGCTGAAACTAAGAGTCAGAGGCTTAAGTCACTGCACCAGCCAAGCACCCCTCCCCCTCAAGTGTTTTCAGAGATGTACTTATTGTTTAAATGAAAGGATATTAAAATCATTTTTGACTTAAGGATTTTAGTCTAAAGTGGTAACAACACTCTTGGTAGTATAAAATCACGACTTGGAAGCTTTTGGGGAAGCAGGAAATAATTTCATTTTATTGCCTCCATTTCTATGTACTGAAAATGTGTCAAAGCACAAAACCTTTAAGACTTGATTCCATTTACTGACAGAGCCTAGTTGTACTAAATTATTTGTACTGGAATTTCTTCACCTTTAAGAGTGGGAAGTATAGAAAAGAAAGGGAGATGGAATTCAGAAAACGGTTCAAATCTACCCATTGCATGAGAAGCATAGTTGAAATGTACCAGCTGCATATTAGTTAACATTGTTGGAGAAAGAAAAGGGGAAAATGACCTTTCCGAGATCAATAGCAAATAGATTTTTCAAGTTTAGCCTATGAAACCTAAAGATAAGAAAAGGCAGGAAAAACACTGCTTATGTTGGGAAGGGTTCAACTTCCAACTGTGCAGAGGTTATAAAGTTCTCAAAAAGAGTAAGAAAGAGGGGAAATAGTTCAGCAAAAAATAAGAAACAAGAACACAGACAAATCAGGACTGAAATTTTCAGAAACACCAAGAGAGCTGCAAATTCAAACTCAGTAAATGAAAGTATAAACAATTTTAGCGCTACCTTATTTCTTTGGCTTATCTCATTTCTCTTCCTTTCATTGACATGAAAGTGGGAATGAGAAACTGAAAACAGAAGAGGGTTATGAAATGAAGGAGAAATAGACAAAATGAAAAACTAGAGCACTTAGTTTCTCATTTCTGTCTCCTATACTTTATTTATACATTTTAATATTTCCTTCTAAGACTATATATCCTTAATATAACATCTGTCCTTTTCTCACTTTCTCATTAAATCAAAGATGAAACAGAAGATTTAGGATTAGGGTTGTCAGATTAAGTACAGGATTAAATATACAGTTATATTTGAATTTCACATAAGCAATGAATACTTTTTTTAGTATAAACATACCCTAGATAATGCATGGAACACGCTTAGGGTAAAAATTATTTCTTGTCTATCTGAAATTTAATGGGGCATCCTGTATTTTTATTTGCTTAATATGGTGGCCATAGAAAAGAGCCACTAGTCTTAACAGAGATGAATATTACTGTATTTAACCCAGTGTATCAATATCCCCCACTTAAATTTTTTTGTTGAAGTACAATACACATACAAAAAGTATACTTATCTTGAGTGTATAGTTCATTAAACTTGCATAAAATGAACACATCCATATAACCAGCACCCAGGTCAAAACCCAGACTATGTTACCAGGCCCCTAGGAGTCTCCTTTGCACCCCTTCCTCCTACTAAGGATAATCACTTCCCTGACTTCTAACAGTATAGACTAATTTTGCCCATTTTGCCACTATTTCTATTTAGCGTCAATGGCCTCATCCTTGTATTTTAAGGTGTCTACCTACTTGGCAGAAACACAGACCCCTGGCACCAGGTTAAATGTCCAGTTGATTAGAGATAGTTGAAGTTATGGGAGAGCTCTCCTGTCTCCATGTATTAAGTAAATTCTCTAGGCAATGTATTTATCCAGAACCCCACAGGGGTAGCAGATGGGCAGAACTTTCCAGGGAACCCAGGAGATAATAAAGGCAGAAATCCAGAAGTTGTGAGTCTTCTGGAATATAGTAGGTTATGAACTTTTGATTAGGAGAAGCTGAGGGCAAGGTAGGTGGTTTTGTTGGTGATACATTTACCAGAGAGAAAGCAAGAAATAGGCATTTGACATGCTTCCCCATGAACAGCTTCATGAAGGTGATCTTATGAATCACTGTCCTCCCAACAAGGGCTACCTGTTGGCAGTTCATCTGCACTGGCTAGTTTTGTTGCATAAGGTGGTTCTATGAAGCCATGTCATACCTCTAAGTCTATAATTCTCTCAACCTGCAGAGAGGATCCTGTTCCCATTCTACCAGAATGCAT
This sequence comes from Eumetopias jubatus, assembly GCF_037043125.1. NCBI lineage: Eukaryota > Metazoa > Chordata > Mammalia > Carnivora > Otariidae > Eumetopias > Eumetopias jubatus. The sequence continues at coordinate 58,362,162 of NW_028274815.1, read as the reverse complement.
CATAACCATTCCCATTACTAAGGACGGGGAACCAGGCCTCAGACAAAGGTCCCTTCTGCTTGTCCCAAGTAGCGTTGAGAGGAAGGTCACAGGAATCAAGCTCGAAGAGAGAGCAGGAACATCTCTAACAGGACCTTCATATGCACCAGACTAGAAAAGAAGGAGGTTCCAGGGACTCCCTGCGTTCACGGAGTATCCTCCAAGGCTAACCTGGAACAGAACCCACTGGGCTGAGTAACTGTATGACAGCTGTTGCATGAGGAACTAGAAGGATATGACATGGCTGGCCAATGATCCTTCTCTGATCAGAATCTGAGGATAGGATTACTAATGATTCAGTCTGGGAAGGACCATCAGATATTTGACTGGGTGGTGCCATAAAGTCGGAGTAGTTTTTAAGCAGCAGTTTTCCAGGCAAAAGTGAGGTACTGATGTCATCTGCCTCTCCAAGCAAGCGCAAAACCAAGAGGGTAAAACATGGTACTTCCATCTCCCATCACTATATTCCTTTCCTTCCCCACTTGGTGAATAGTCTGTCCTGTTACAAATGCAATGGAAGAAGGCTGTGTGTTTGCAGTATTGCTTAAGATACCAAAAAAGTACAACACTCTAACTATCCAACAGTGGGACCTTGAATAAATACACTATGCTATGTCCCAAAAAATGTAATCCTATCTAGTCTTTAAAATGATGTTGTGGAACAAAATGTAGGAGTAATCACAGTAGTGGTAGCTAGTACTATAAAGCCCTAAGGCAGTGTTCTAAGTTCTTGGCAAATGTTGACTTACTTAAATATTCACAATAAATCTGTGAAGTAACTCTTGTTATTCCCATTTACAAATGAGGACTCTAAAGTACATGTTTTATTTAAAGGACATGTCTAAGGGTCACACAGTAAGTGACAGAGCCAGGATTCAAATCTGGACAGGTTAGCTCCAGAGTCCACACTGTTAGCTGTTACATAATGACAAAGGAAAATGTTAATCATTTATCATTAAGGGAGAAAAACAAGCTAAAAAAAAAAGTTTGTGAAGTGTGATTCCAATTCTATATCAAATATTTTTTTAAAAATCGTATGACTATATATGCAAAGAAAAATTATTAGAAGGATACATGCCATAGTGTTAACAATGAGAGGTCAGAGTTTAAGCAATTCTTATCTCCTTTCTTATAATATACTATACCATCTACATTTTCTGTAGTAAACTTAGGACTTTTTTTACGAGTAAAAAAATTTTTTTTAAATGGTTTGTTTTGGTGAAATCAGCTCAACAATCATGACCTTTATAAAAGGCCTTCTGGCGTGAAGCCATGGAAAGCAGTAACATCCTACGGAAAGCTTTCGAGGAACATGCCAACCATTTTGCCCCAGGTAACAGTGAGCTTTGTGCTCTTTAATGCAGACCCCCCAGTGCAGGGGAAGTGAACTGGGTAGAGCACTGAGCAGATGTTAGCATGTGGGAACTTGCAGAAGCCTCAACCTTCTCAAACCAACCTCCCTTAGCTGGTAGAGACTGAAGCTGGAGAGGTTACCCACGGAAAGTCTGAAAGTTTGTTAACTGGGAGGCCTTTTAGAAAACGGCATTAGCAAACAATGAGTCATGGAACACTACATCAAAACCTAATGATGTAATGTATGGTGATTAACATAACGTAATAAAAAAAAGAAAAAAGAAAACGTCATTAGCCTTAGGAAGCACAACTCAGCAGGAAATTTCACAAGTCATTTTAAATTTAGCCACAGAATGGCATGTCAATAGCAAGAGAGCATTTGAGCAGATTTTTATGTTCTTGTGGTCATGAAAGTTTGCTGAGAGAAAGGCCTGTAAATGCATTGCAGCAAAGATTTATTTACATAACTTGGGAGAATTCAAAATTAGCTGTGATGGAGAAGAATCTCCTGCAGACAATGGCGTGAACATTCTTTCCCAGGCGAAGCCCTCTGACAGGGCTAGGTTACGTTCATTGCTTCGCTGTAGGTGCCTGTTGAGGTAACCCAGAATTCTTGGACTTCCAGTCCTGTCTGGATTTCCCAAGGGAAGTGTTGAAAAACCAAGAGTCTTCCACCCAGCCCCATCATGGATTCACATCATGGCTCATGTGAGACTAGAGTGTGGAGAGGGCTGGCAATCTCTAAGCAACATGGTTTTTCAGAGCTTGACCTTTCCAATGGCTACTGTCAGGAACAGGGCCAGGGAGCCCTGCCAGGAGAGCAGCCACTCCTAGCTGCTCCCCATCCCAGCTGGGTGTCTCCCAGTAGATGTTGGTGATCCATAGTCATAGGCCTCTCTCTGGCTTACTGATGATGTATTATGCATAGAGGGTAGTTCACAGCAGGGCTCTTAATGAGTTCTGGACCGGTAGTACCGCGCGGATATTAAAGAAACTGTTCGAATGTCCTGGATTGCATTAGGGAAGCAAATTTACGTTCTTTCACAGAATGTCACAATTTTAGCTGCCTTCCCAAGCAATTTTCAGGACTCAAGCAGTCCTGTGTACAGACCAAATACATACCCAAGTATATAAACTAAAAGGAACTATGTGATAAGAGTTGCTAGACTTACAAAGAAAGAACTGAAAGGATTCAAAGGGAAGGTTGTTTCCAGCTGAGGTAGTAAACAAAACATTCTTTGAGGAGGCAGCCTTTGAGCTGTGCCTCAAAGATGGGCCCATATAGGAAAGGAGGCAGGGGGGAGGGATACCCTGAGAGAAGGAAATGTCTGAACAAAAGTTTGGAGCTGTGAAACAATGAGTCATAGCACAGCAAAGTGAGAGGTCCTGTCTCCTAGAACAGAGGCGTCCTGTAGCAAGCCAAGAACTGAGAAAAGAACCGTATTTCATTGAATCCAAGATGCCAAGATTGCCATCAATCGTAAGATGCACTCTGATTTCAGAATGTTTTAATATATTTTTTTATATTTAAAAATATGTCATAGAGGGATGCCTGGGTGGCTCAGTCAGTTAAATATCTGTCTTTGGCTCAGGTCATGATCCCAGGGTCCTGGGATCAAGTCCCACACCTGGCTCCCTGCTCAGCATTGAGGCTGTTTCTCCCTCTGCCTGCCCCTCCTCCTGCTTGTGCTCTCTCTCTCTGACAAATAAATAAATAAAATCTTTTTAAAAAAATATGTCTTAGAATTGATGAAACACAGTTAGCTGGGCTCATATTATATAAGGCCTTGAAAATCAGTTAAGAAGGATGGATGGATGGTAATAAATGGGAAGCCCTGAGCAGGGATGTGATATTATGCTCTATGAAGATTGTGTTAATTGCTCAGTGAGGCCAAGGTAGGATATGTTGTGTTAGAGCTACTGTATTCGTACAGGCCAAGGGAACTAGAGGGGCAGAAGTGGGAATCAAAGTGGTCAGACACAAGAGATATTTCCAAGGAAAAATCAAGTGAGTCAACCACATTGACATGGTAAATGAGAGTGGTTTCAAAGATAAATTCCAGATGAGTAATGAGGAAGAATACGGTAGGCCTGTCACATTTTGTTTCCAACTTATGTTTTCTTCTTGCATATTTCCTCCTTTCATGATTTTTCCTAGATGGTAGAATTTTGTTATTCTTTTTCTCCTCTCTCTAGTGTTTGAAAAGTTTTAATTCCCATCTTTATATGGCTAATGATTACCCTTACATATTTAAGCCTACATTTTCATATTAACAAAAATTAACAGGTGCTCATTCTCAAACAGAATGGAAGATTTACCTGCCTTCCTCTCTTCATCCTTATCCTCATTCCCACCCCCTTCAGGCTTTGTTGGTATTATCACATTGGGAATTGCATTTCTAGGCTAGAGCTGCATCTAGTCATGAGTGCTGTTTGATTATGCTATGAAAAATACTCCCCCTAAAACAGGATCAACATCAAGCCGCTAAAAATATATTAGAAGTTATGGAAACTTGTATTCCAAGGCCCGCTAGGAATTTCAGTTTATGGTCTATGTCATGTTAATTTCTAATAATTACTAACAACTTCTAAATTGTTTTAATTTGCGATACTGCTATAATTTCTATTTCTCTAAATTTTATTTTAGTTTTACTGTTCTTCAAGATCTCATGATTTAGTATATTTCCTATTGTTATCTGAGTTTGCATGCTTCTAGAATGAGGTATGCAGCTTTAGTTGCTGCACCTTAAGGAAATCATGAGGGATATTTAGAAGACAGAAAAATACAATAAAGTATTTGAAGAGAAAGGGCTGCTGCTGAGTAGGGACCAGCAAAAATGATCAGGTGTCTTAGGTTTGGGAGAGCAGTGATTTAGAGGGCATATGGTTAAGGCTTTTAAAATCAAGAGGCAAAAATCATGTGAATCTATTGATAGAATCCTTACACTAACACTAGAGCATGTCTTGAAACTTTTAAGAAATGAATTTAGAGAAAAAAAAATTAAGGCATTTTAAAATAGGTAATTTTGCTGGATACCTTCTTTTGTCCCTTCAGGTCTAATTTTTGTCCTTATCTGCCCTGCTCTGGGGCTGGGAGGCTGACCTTTATGGACTGCAACAACAAACTCCCTTGCCTTTTGGCTGGGGCTGACTTTGGTGAGTGAGGTGGTGTTGAGAGGCACTGTGGCAGGAGACTGGAAGATGGAGAAGAGTGAGGTTAGGCTATTTATTGCCCATCCTCCTTGCCCCCCCTACCAGGGTGTTCAAGGCTACCACTCTGGTTCAGCAGCTCTCTCCATATTCTTTCTGGGTTCTAGAGAAGACATTCTCCCTTTCTCACTTCAAATTTATGGGCAGCAATAGCTCTTCATTGTTGTTAACCCCAGATACTGCATTAATCCCTGCTGATTTCTATAAACCCTGCTCATCCCTTGTGAGTGGCGCCTTTACTAACTTCCCTCAGTTACCTTCATGGAGTACATCGTCCATTTCCAGACCCAGGCTGAACCCTAAGTGTTGCATGAATGCACCTAGAGATCCCTGTACCTAAGAAATTAATCAAGAGACTACCCCTGACTTTGTGAAATGGGCCAATAGTATAGCACTTTGAATTATTGGGTCTAAGGGGCACCTCTTGGGTTCAATGGTTGGGTTGAAGTAGGTTTTTTCTTTTAGAAAATGGATGTTCCCACTAGAAATCATCCTGGGAACTGGATAATCCCCATGTAAGAAAGAAACTGAGGGAAAGACTTCCGCTTCTCTCTAGATTAGAGATCCATTTGGTCCTGGACTTTGAGGTACGGAGAGGCTTTGAGCAGGCTCATGCCAGCAGTGAGCTCTCCCCAGGGTGGCAGCAACATCAAGCTTCTGCGCTTGTCAGGAATGGCAGAGGACACCAGCAGCTCAGAGACAGAAATAACCAGCATCTGAGGGCCTGGGGTGAGGAATCCCTGGCCAGCAAAGGCATCGTATCTGCATTCTGGCCTCACCAAAAAGTAGGAAGCATTATCAAGATGCTTCCTTTGGCCCAAAGGAAAAGAGTTTCTCTTTACTGAAGCTAAGGGGGAGGGCAACAGTGGGGAAAAACTGAGCCCATGACAGCCGGACTTTCCTGAAGTTCAAAGCAGTATATTGAGGAGGCCAGAGGGGATACTCAGGAAAGCTCTATTTTAGAGTTTTACATGTAAGGAGTACCAGTAAAGTCTCTCAGATATAGTTAAAAGCACTTTGGGACAGGTGACTTTGTATCAAAGGGGCTGGTAGGATAGAATGCTGTTATAGTTTGGGCATAAAATGGAAGGACACTTTCCACTGTAGTCATTCACTGGGTAGCAAGGGACACATCAATTAATTTTCTCTGTACTGGAGATAGGAATAGTTCTTGGAGCTTTCACAAAGTAGATGTGACACCCTGGTTCCTATTTTGGTTTGATGGACTTCAGATCTCACTAGGGGCCAAACCAACTCTCATTAGTCATATGAGACTTGTACATTTACCAAGAACTTGCCCTGGCAAGAAGGTAGGGTCTTGTGTGCCAGCTGAAAGGACATCACCTGATGATCTCTAATATAATGTGGAGCCTGGGATTCAGTTTAACTAAGCAGTGCACCGAGGCATCATCCAAAAATATTGCTGTGAGTTATTACACAGGATCAAATGCATTTATCGAGATTTAAAAAAAATATCAAGTAGCTTAAAATATTAAGAATTTTGTAATAGCTCAAGAAGATAAATTGCTGAGAAATGACTGAGAAATTGCTGAGAAATTGGCTCTCATACAATGATTTCTCCCATTCTTGGAAAACGTTAATCAAACTTGAGGGGTCTAACTAGCTTAAAATTTTAACATAAATTCTTCTGTGAGCCAAAGTCTGTGTATTATTGAAGCCTGAAAGCATCAGGCTCTCTCCTGGCTGCTACCACCAATTATTCAAAAATCCCACTGTAGGGACATTTGGTTTCTTCACAGGCATACTCATTACTCTCTTCTTGGGAAATTGTGAGCCTTCCTCAAGGAGGGCTTTTTCTGGATGAGGGAAGGAGAGACCCCACGTGGCCTCTTCTCCCTAATCTGTTCCTTTGTCTTCTGGCCAGAGTGCATCTGCAGAACCCCAAGCTGCCCTGCTTCCCTGTCCCCTTTTGACCTTTTTACTTAAAGTTGAAGTACTCTCCAAGAGCATGTGACTCAGGTTGCGAAATGTCAGGGATCAGGCTGAACTATTACAGACACAGTGGGTTAGCAGCCAAGGAGCAGTTCCTCTGACTTGGGCTGCCCAGTGTTTTCTGAGGATTCATTCTCTGGCAATGATGCCACTCAGACTCTAATAGCTTCCTAACTCCAGGGAGAAATTCTGAATTACAACATGGCAAGATCCATGATGGATGAGCTCATTTTCTGGGTGCACATTAACTCAACTATACTAACTTGAATAAAACCTTGGAGAAAGAGTAGTGGTTTTGTTTCCAATTCATTCCATCTTAATTCTGTTAAGCTTGTAATTCCATTGCACACCATGACCAGCACAGCTTGATTACACATGGGGTTACAGGGATGGTAAACTGTGTCTATGTCATGAGGTTAGACATCCTAATGTCACCTTCATTGACACTGCAGGATGAGTGTGGGCTGTTATCATTTGGCACTCCTCTGTATCTCCAACATCGATGTCATAAAGGGAAATATCTACGGGATGTTCAGAAAACTGAACATAGGCATGGACTTTTAAAAGGCCAGTCTATTTCTAAAATAGGCAAATTAGTCTTTAATGCCAATTTGCCCACAACAGAGTAAGTTTTTGGAAAAACAGACAGATGTCTTCCTGTGTGATAATTAAAGAGTAATTAATATGCTAAAATTAGTCAAACATTCAAAGTGTGACTCCTTATGCTGATAGGAAGGAACAGGCACAAACCTGACTCCTGGCGACCTGAGAGTACTTTTAGATTTTTATCGGAATGAACCTCATCAGAATTGGTTTCTTCGTTTAAAGCAATGCTCTTAATTGGGTTTGAAGTTTATTATAGTGGCAACATGGTCAAAGGGCAACAGGTCTGCAATAATTGAAGCATCTCAAAGAAACAACTGGCAAAAACTTACTTGAATTTGGGGGCTGATTTAAGACATCTCTCTCTGATATTTTATGCAGATCATGCTTATTGTTCAGAGAGTATTTTGGTTCTGTCTGTCCAGGCACAGAGGTCCGTCAGCTAGCACATACCTTCACTGCCAATGACTATGTGCACTTCGATTCTTCAGAGGATTCTCAGAGGTTCAGAAGGCTGTGCTCTCCCTAAGACAAGTTCTTTTCGTTAATACTGTGGATTTTCTCTTTTAGAAATAAACGTAAGAAAACAGTTTGGCAGTTCCTCTAAAGGTTAAACATAGAATTACTGTATGACCCAGAAATTCCTCCTAGGGTATATATCCAGAAGCACTAAAAACAGGTACCCAAGCAAATTCTTATACATGAATGTTCATGGTAGCAGTATTCACAATAGCCAAAAGGCAGAAACAATCCGTCAGGGGATGAATTGATAAATTGTGGTATACACATACAATATTCGGTCACAAAAAAGGAATGAAGTACTGATACATGGTACAGTGTGGATGAACCTTGAAAACATTGTGTTAAATGAAAGAAGCCAGGTATAGAAGGTCACATAGTGTACAAGTTCACTTATATGACATAATCAGAATAGGTGAATTTATAGAGTCAGAAAGCAGACTGCTGGTTGCCAAGATCTATAGGTCATTAGGTATGGGGTTTATTTATGGAGTAATAAAAATATTTTGGGACTTGATATAGCTGGTAGTTGCACAATATTGTAACTGTATTAAAGGCCAATGAATTGTTCACTTTAAAATGGCTAATGTTATGTGAATTTCATCCTAATAAAAAGAATTTTAAAATAAATGTAAAACACACTTGATTCAGTTCTCTGCATTAAGTACATTGCAACTCAGAATGCCTTTCAGTCCCAGGACTCTGTGCCATAAGTAGAGAAACAACTGTTTGTACCAGTTCCTGACAATGAGGAGCTACTTCAACCACCTGTAACATGCCAGATTCATAATGAGAAGCCTGACAGTTCACCAAGGAGAGAAATGATACTTGGTCCTCATATTTGTTGGCAGCCGTTTTGCAACAGAAGAGCCATTCATCTCTCTGACAGCTACAGAGCACAAGATTAAATTTTTTCATGCTTTACAAAAGGGTATTTCCGTAGAAAATTGATATACTGCTTTTTATGAAAAGAAATCTTGCAACTGGTGATCTACAAAAGAAAAATGACCCATTTCTGTCCATATATTCCACTGCATTTAAATTCTCAGTGCAAAGATAAAGGCAAGAATTCTCTACTTCTTGGGGTCAGAGTGTGTCAGAATTGCCAAAGAGGTAACAACAATAATTAAGTCTTTGAAAGATAAACCCAGTGAGAAAAAATAAGAAGAAAAAAAAAGACAGTGGTATAGGAATTGAGTATTTGTGGGATGTCACATGGGGTGGTGATCATTTGTCCTCCCTTCCCAGAGGAAAGAGAGAGGAAGCCTGCCTGCACAGAGGGGCTTCTATTCATCAAGATATGTTCTTGCTGCAAGAATTAAAAGCGACTGAAATAAGACACTAAAGGAAAGCTACAAAGTTCCTTCAGGAGGCATTTAAGACTCTGGGCAGCTGATGAATGTGATGAGCTGTGAAGGGACAGTTCACTTCTCTGACACGAATAGAGCTGCAATGGGTCAGGATCTTTTCTTTTTTTCTTTAGAGAAGGCAGCTACCTGTCTGGTATCTTAATAGACCTCTCTACCTGTATGTAATTTAATTCCTTCATGATTACTTTCTTGTCTTTTTTTTCTTTCTTTTCTTTAAAGTGAAGTATTGTTGACACACAATGTTATATTAATTTCAGGTGGACAATATAGTGATTTGACAAGTCTCTTAAGTCTATGCTATGCTCCCCACGAGTGTAGCTGCCATCTGTCACCATATAATGCTATTAGAATACCATTGCAATTCCCTATGCTGTACCTTTCATCTTTGTGACTTACTCATTCCATAATGGGAAGCCTGTACCTCACATTCACTCATTTTGCCCATCTCCTCGTACCCTTCTCCACCCCCCATCCATGTTGTTGTACACGGCAAGGTCTCATTCTTTTTTATGGCTGGGTAATACTTTCTTGTTGCCTTAATCTTCGTGAGGATAAGGAACAAAGTCATTATAATCTATGAAATAACTTTCAAAAAGTTGAAGCTGACAGCAATAAGTTCATTCCCACCCCAGATAAATTTCCCATTCTCTGGGTCAAAGGATCTTAGTTCTTAACTTGATCATTTTTCTGGCATTCTTATCACTATTTTAAAGCTCTTTATTATTCTCTGAACTCATCTATATGATTGGGTAACCTAACTTTAGAAAAGAAGCCTAAAAGCTATGTGAATAAATGTGCAAAAATAACAGAATATGTTTGAGTTATTCATACACTTGCTCTAAAGAATGGTCACAATTGTTTTATGGGGCCACCAATGCCCTTGTCTGAGAGAGCTTGGGGTGTGCAGTGTGGGGCTGAGGGGAGGCCAGGGAGCAAGGGGGGATGCTCCCTTCCACTGCTCTATGAGTACTTGATTAGAAAATAAAAACTGGCCCTGGAGCCAGGAATTCCTCAAATTAAATATTAAAGACTCAATTGGCCATGCCTTACTCTTTTTCTGCTTTTATATATTACAAGGCCAAAAGCGAAGAAACAACAAATGGCTTACTGACCCGACATGGCCAATAAACAGTAGAACTGAAATTAGAATTTAGGAGTACTTTGTTGCCAATCTAATGTTCAGTTATTGAACTAGGAAGACTGCCCAATTTTAGAGGACCAGTTAATATAATAAATATAATTCTGATAATATTCACAGAAGCACTCTATAAAAATATCTTAAAATCTCATCCTGGTAGTAATTTGATGTTTTGATCAAATTGACATTTTCACACTTCCTTAGTTAGAAATGTCTTTTAAAGACTTATTATTGACGTATAAAGCAATAATGCAAAGCAAGACTGTCAACTGAAATATTTAAATAACAAGTAATTTTTGCTTGCATTTATTGCTTTTATGAGTCTTTATGGAACAGAGGTTATGGTAGTAGTAGCAATATGAAGTCTCTGGATAACTTTTTGGTAGGGGAAAAAGTCAAATTACATGATATGCTCAGTTGTTAGGATTCTAGGTAAAAGCTTCAAGCCAAAGATTAGACTTGGTCTTATAATTTTCACTTTTCACCTTCAAGGAGAATTACAATGCATCATACTTGGGAGCTCCTAACAAAATTCTTGGCTAGATCTGAGTCACTTAGAAAAACAAATGACCTGGAAAACAGGGAATAAAATATGGTGAAATTTATTTTCAAGTGAAAATTGTAACTGGTTCATTTTGAAGGGAGAAAGAAGAACATCACTGCCAGGAGAGCAAAAGATAAACAAGAAAAACGAAATGCAAAACCTGGACAATAAAGAAACAAGATGAGTTTATCTCAAAGCATATCTGAAATCAAAAATTTTCACAGGATGATATAAATCCAAAGTACTCAGAACAAGTCCTTTTGGGTAAAAAGAACTTCAAGATAAAGGGAAGCCATGGAATATGGAGACTCTGGCAAACACCCGCTTTCCATCACCATGGAGGGGAGGCAGTAGTTTCTAGCTCCACTCAGGCCTTTTGGAAGACCCTTTGGTCACCGGGTCATGCCCCTATGCAACAATTACTTAGCTGACTGAAACACTATGGGTGTCTCCTATTGGTAACAAGAACCGGGCAATGGGACACAAGTCATGTTAAGCATGGAAGGTGGCAACCCAGATAGGCCGCAGAGTTAGTAAGTCATTCATGCAAGCAGATATCAAGATCTATTCCAGGGATTACACCAAGATGAGGAACAGATCTCAGAGCTAAGAGCAGAGCTTAAATCCAGTGGCAACATTCAGTTGGGATCTGAGGCAGTAGCCAGATATTTCAGACAAGAGCAAAGTATGGAGTGTTGGAGAAGCAGGGAGAATTAAAAAACCTTCACCTAATTGATTTCTAGCTTCAGTGGCTTTTTTTGGCCTACCCAATTGTAGTGGGTTGAATGGTAGCCCCCTAAAAGAGCTGTTCACGTGATAACTCCTGGAATTGTGAATGTGACCTTATTGGGAAAAGGGGTCTTGGGGTGCCTGGTGGCTCAATCAGTTAAGGATCCAACTGTTTGTTTCAGCTCAGGTCCTGATCCCATGGATGGTGAGATAGAGCCCCACGTCAGGCTCCATGCTCAACAGGGAGTCTGCTTGAAGATTCTCTCCTTCTGCCCTTCCCCCTACTCACACTTGTACACTCTAAAATAAATAAATAAATCTTTAAAAAAAAAAGAAAAGAAAAGGGGTATTTGCAGATGTAATTAAGGATATTAAGATGATATCATACTGGATTAGTGGGGTGGGACCTAAATCCAATGACAAGAGTCTTTAAAAGAGACAACACAGGAGAAAAATAAGAGAAGAGGAGAAGCCATGTGAAGACAGAGGCAGAGAATGGAGTTATGTAGCATAAGCCAAGGAATGCCAGGAGCCACCAGATGCTGGAAGAGGCAAGGATTCTCCCCCAGAGCCAACAGAGGGAGCACAGTCCTGCCTACACCTTGATTTCAGACTCCCAGCCTCTACAATGGTGAGAGAAAACATTTCTGTTAGTTTTAAGTCACTTAAGTTTGAGGTCATTTGTTATAGCAGCCCTAGGAAACTAGTACACCAATTATGCTGTGCTTCCCATGAAGGGGTATCTTAAAAGCCTTACATGACTTCTAACACCAGCATCTATCTCTGCAGGTGGATGTGCGCAAATGCGTGCACACACGCACGTGCACGCATACACACACACACACACACACACACACACACACACACACACACACACACACTTCAACAGCCCCAGACAAGAGCTCCTGGTGTGGAGATAGGGTATAAGCATCAGGGTACCGAGCAGGAGTATGCCTCTCTCAGTCTGTCTTCCTAGACTCCTGGCTGCTGAGGTTTTTCCAGTGCCTACAGAAGTAGCAGAAATGGTATACACAGGGGAAAACAAATCATTACTTAATAAGTGGTATTTATTTAAAGCATTAAATTTTCAAAACATGGGGTATAAACTTTAAAAGATTCCTTAGTAGTGAGAGATTTAGAGCCATAGTTCTAAATAATTTCATTTTTTTGAAGATCTCTGGGGGTGATGAAAGGATCTCCTAAGACAGAACCATTCTATACTGGAATTGCTCCACATTGGGGTTTTTTTCTTTTTCTTTTTCTTTTTATGGTTGCATGTATTACTTAAGTGAACTCTTGAGAATGGAAAGTGCCTGGTAATCTGGAACTTACTAAAAATCTATGAGTTACTCCTGTATATGAAACACCTAGGTTTCAGCTGATAAATTTGCAATGTGGGTCGCAATACCAAAACCACTATTTAGTAACTCTAAAGTTAGAATATAAAGTCCCTGCGGGTTGGGATCTTTGTTTTGTTCACTGATATATCCTAAGTACCAAGAATAGTGCCTGACACATAGGAGGCACTCAATATTTATTGAATGAATTAAAATATACTCAAAGCCCCATTTAAAGAAAATAAAAATATATCGTATATAATCAAATATGCTGTAAGAATCATAGATTAAAAGTATTAGTGTAATTCAAATTAAGCATATATGTTTTTATAATATAAATACATTTTCAATTCTCAGCTACTGAGTGGATTACCTATGGCCTGTTTGGTTCTGCTGTCCAGTGAAGCTACAGACTCATCAGTCAGGCCAAGCCAGCAACAAGTAGGTGGAGACTCGGATTGCACTCCAAAGTCAAGAGAAATTATATCTGGATAATTTGTCATTTTAGATGATTGCCACTTCTTCTCTTTTTTGTTATCATTGATAACTCTCTCTACTGAAAGTATTGGGATTAGAGGTGAAGTCAGGAACATGGTCTAGTATTTTCACAAGACTAAAAAAATATGTCTAGATAAATCTTTACCCAGGAAAAATAATAAGTCACTTCCCCTTTTTCTCAAAACCAGCCAACAGTGATAGAATCAAAACAGTTATTCTTCACACTTTCTGATGGGGATCCTTTTTGACGCTCATTCTAATTTTAGCTCATTGGTTTTGAGACTATACTGATTATCTCTCCGTTGGTGATGGGGCATACCCACACTCTCTAAAGAACTGCTGGGTTGGCCTCCAGGAAGCAGAATAGGAACAAGTCTTATTCTAAAGTAATCTAGCAGTGGATCTGGTGTTGGAGTTTCTCTCACAAAAGAATGGGGCTGAAGACTAACAGCAAGAAGATGAGTGCTTACTGAGTCCCCCATGTATCTGATACTATACCAAAAATCGTTAAGAGCATGAAATCTAGGGTGAAATTGTCAGGGTTCAGATCCTGGTTCTGTGTCTTATTAGCTGTGTGTCCTTAGGTGGGATAGTTAACTTCTCTGTGCCACTTATAATAATATTGTTATTATTATAATGAGAAGAGGAAATGATATGACATAGATAGAGACTAGGCTGAAGAAAAACAAGTAATATTATAGGTTTGGCAGTTCACATACACCTACTTATCTGGCCTTTGCACAGCCACATATTTATTAAATGGCTTCTTTATGTCACTTTATTATTTTGCTAAAGTTTTTTCTCTTTTTTTAAGATTTTATGTATGTACGTATGTATGTATGAAAGAGAGTGTGTGCATGAGCAGGGGGAGCAGCAAAAGGACAAGCAGATTAGTGCTGAACATGGAGCCCTCCAGGCTCTATCTCACGTCCCTGAGATCATAACCTGAGCCAAAATCAAGAGTTGGATGCTTAACTGACTGAGCCACCCAGGCGTCCCTCTGCTAAAGTTTTTAGGGATTAAAAAATGAATTGGGCATGGCTTCTTCCCTCAAGATATGTAGGCTAGAGGGGACAAAAGTTATAATTCAAGGTATTCATCTTTAAAAATGCCACCAGATAGGTAGAGATAAATTATGAGTTCGGGGAAAAGTATGATTACTTCTAGCTGGTTGAGGTCAGATTCAGTTTGACCCGGTAGTAACCCCATCCCCACACCTGAATTTACAATCTCTCAAATCAGGCCAATTCACTCAGATCACAGTCCACTGCTCCCCAAATTAAGGGAAGTTCACTCTACCAGAGTCAACAACAGGGAGGATGCGGATAAGGCCAGGGAAGAGGCCAGGTGTGGGGATTTCACTGCCACCCCAAGGACTAGAAAGACATATGAAACATTTTTCAAACAGCCTGTTACATAGTTTGATGAAACCAAATATGATTGGTTTTGCTCTAACCTCATTAGAACTGAATGCTAAACATCTGAAAAAGAGAAAGTATCAGTCAGAATTGTTCATAACGGAAGATATCTTGTTTCTTGGTTTTCTAAATAATTAAATTATATGAACAGTATAGGTTGTGCCTACTCATAACATTCCCAACAGGTGAAAAGAGTCTAGCAATGAATTAGATATATCAGAGAAAGTCAAAAGTAAATGAATTTTTTTAAGGTGCATATTTAGATACTCTCTTCAGCTCCCTGAAGAGGACAAGTTATAGCCTATAATACTTCATAAAATGTTCTTTCCCATGTGAGGATGAAGGCATCAGCCTAGGTGTTATTTAACACACATATAATCGTCATCTTCCCGCTCCCCTTCCTCCCCAAATAAACTTAGAACAATAAAACAGTCATTCCAGCCA
Organism: Eumetopias jubatus; assembly: GCF_037043125.1. Lineage (NCBI taxonomy): Eukaryota > Metazoa > Chordata > Mammalia > Carnivora > Otariidae > Eumetopias > Eumetopias jubatus. The sequence continues at coordinate 58,347,007 of NW_028274815.1, read as the reverse complement.
CTCCAGCTTTGTGGAGATTGCCTTTCTTTTTACACCTGCAGAAATTTTTTTTTAAGATTTTTTATTTATTTATTCGAGAGAGAGAGAATGAGAGATAGAGAGCATGAGAGGGAAGAGGGTCAGAGGGAGAAGGAGACTCCCTGCTGAGCAGGGAGCCCGATGTGGGACTTGATCCCGGGACTCCAGGATCATGACCTGAGCCGAAGGCAGTTGCTTAACCAACTGAGCCACCCAGGTGCCCAGAAATTTTTAACACTTGAATATTATTCTGTCTTATATTTTTGAATTGTTTCATGTATGTATGTCAATTGTATATCACTTACAAAATTATAAGCTTCTTAAAGACAGAGACATGTTTTTGTGGGTGTTCTTGGCCACTTAGGGCAAGGTCTATTGTCAGTGCTCCGTACAAACTTTGGGATTCAACTCCCAGCCAAGATAACATCATAAATTTACAGTTTGAGACACACATGAATAATACATGGCAATAATAGCTAAAATATAACAAGAGAACACTTTGAATAGTACTTCAAATACGGTAAACGTTTTCATGTTCCAGAAATGGATTACAAACACAAAGTTGTTCCAGGTCCAAAGTGGGCAGAACTGTTCAGGACTCAGGGCAGAGAACAGGGCAAGAAATGAGGGCAGGAATGAGGATCTCCCACCTGTGAAGTTCTCATCCCTGTTGCTCTTTGGGGTCTCAGCTTATATAATGCTGTTTTTCTAAGAAAGCAATAGGAAATAGATATGGTCTCACAGCAAGGATTGGGCCCATCACCAGCTTGTTCACAAGCTAGATCTATGGTGTCTTCACATCACTGCAAGGCTAGGACACTAAGCTGCCACCAAAGAACTGATAAAACATGTTGGCAAATGCATTTTAACTATTGACTATAAAGACTAAATCCATTTTTATGCCAAACGAAGGTGGACTTAAAATTCTCTATAATGATAAGGAAGATAGGGATAGGTGTTCAACAAGAGTTAAAATGTGCTAAGATCCATTTCTTGTCAGGGAAGAGGATAGAGAGATTAATCAATTTCATGCTGTAGGAAAAAATCATAGTTAAGCATGTTATAATGAAAGAGTAAAAATATAATCTGTGTCCAAACTAGAAGAGGAAGTAAACAGAGAACACAAGATGGCAGAAATAGGTTCAGATGTATCAGTAATCACAATAAATGCGAATGGATAAAATTTACCTATTATTTAATCAGATTGGATTAAAAATCATAAACTTTCTTAAGTACATATACTTCAAAACAAAAATGCAGAGAGGTTGAAAAATAAGACAGAAAGAAAAACATTATTCCAGGTAAATACAAACTAAAAGAAGACTAGTTTATCAATTACTAGCAGACAAAATATTTAAATAAAACCCATTAATATATAAAGGGAAAAATCCACCAAGGATATACATCAATCACAAGCTTATGTGTACTTAACAATATAGATTTGAAATTGCTACAATAAAAATTGAATTATAAGAAGAATGGAAAATTCAGTCTTGACAGGAAAAAAATGTCATGCTCAGAACAGTGTAACAGAAGATACTGGATGAATGAACTATTTACAGAGATGTACATAGGGTTGAAGGAACAAGAGGGAATGCTAAGGATCAAAGAATAAGCAACAGTGGGAAGCGATGACTCCTCAAGGGCCTGAGGGAACAGTATTGCTGGGGCTCAATGAGAGCTAGAGCTGTGGAAAAGGGGCTACCCAGAATTAGTTCCCCTCCTTTGGGATGGCAGACCCCTGAGGGGGCATGGAGGTGAGCCAAACCCACTGACCAAACCTAATCAGAAATTAGAGGACAAGAGAGTGGGGCAGAGGGCTAACAGTGGATGTTTTGTTTTTGAAATTTATCATTTCATACTAGCAGGTCTTTCTTTATGAACATCTACAGACCATAGGGCAAACGGAGAATAATCAGCACAACAATCATAGTGAGAAATTTTCCCATAACCTTATCAAAAACTGATAGACTGGGGCACCTGAGTGGCACAGTCGGTTGAGCATCTGACTCTTGGTTTTGGCTCAGGTCATGATCTCAGGGTCATGGGATGGAGCCCCGCCTCAGGCTCGGCACTCAGCACAGAGTCTGCGAGTCTCACTCTGCCCCTCCCCCTGCTTGCTCACGTGTTCTTTCTCTCTCTTAAATAAATAAATACATCTTAAAAAAACCATGATAGACCAAGTGACCAAGAATCAGTCAGATGTAGATTTGTACAGTACAATTAGCAAGCTTCATTTGACAGAGGTGGTGTGTGTATGTGAAGAGAGAGACAGAGAGGGAGAGAGAACAAATGGAGGGTATACATTCTTTCTGAGTATATTTGCAATGCAATATTTATAAAAGCTTATCATACTATATCACAAGGGGACCAAATGGTATATATTTGATATTACATGGAGCACAATGCAATTCAGTTAGAAATCAGACTTAATACATTTATATGTGCTATACAAAATGATCTTCAAGATAGATTTCCAAGTGAAATGAACAAAGTGTAAAGCAGTATCTATTTTATACTAATATGTGCATAAAATCATCTGTCTCTGCTTATATATACAGGGAAAATGCCTGGATACCTAAGAAACTATTGATAGTAGTTGCCTACGGGATGGGAAGGTAATTTACTTTTTTTTTTGGTATTCTGAATCTGTTATACTATTTGTACCATTACTTAAAAAAAACCCTAGTTTAAAAATGCTGAATGGATTATGTTATCCTCAATTTCTTTTTAGTTCATTCTCAAGGCAGATTCCTTATCTAATTTTGTAGCATGTAGAGTTTTAACCCAAATGAAATAGCTACCATGGCTTACCCTATGCTATGCCAAATTTCCACTTAACCTCCCTCCTTTATTTTTTCCTACATAGAAAACAATATTATAATTCCAATCTGTCTCTTTCCACTGACCCCTAAGTTGAGGTGACTTCTGAAAAACTAAAAGCTGAGCTCTTAAACATAAACATTCCTGTGACCTCTAAATGTACGTGCTGTACTGTTCTTTAAGAATTCCTGCTAGGGATGGTAGTAATTTATAGAGCAGTTAAACAGAAACAATAGAGAGGACAAATAAAAGAACCAGAACAAAAAACTAAACATTAACACAACCCACTAAAATGAATGTCAAGAATAGGATATCTAAATTCCGAGATACGTTTTTAAGCCAAACTCCCCCTAGTCTAAAACAGTTAACTGAGTATGCTGTCATACCTGACAAATAGTCATTAACGTAGGGCCTCAAGTGTCAAGAGCAAAGTACTATCTCATTTGACATTTCAAGTGATAATAGGGAAATTGATCAGAAAGCCCTGAAGCACACAGTTCTTTAACAGACTTCTTTATATAGGGAAGAATCTACACTGATGATCCCTACTTCTAGAATTCATATACAGACTCAGATACATGAGTCAAGGAGAATTGACATGAGTACATACATAAAGCTGCCTCTCAATTCCTTGATTTATTTGTTTGCAAATGTATAACATGACAATGAACGTGAATGTTCATTACTGGCCTACTTTGGAGGGGGTCTTAAAGAGAGGCATCCTGGCTGTCTGTATAAGTTGGCTCTGCACTAAGCAGACGGGGTCAGAGGCGGTGAGCTCACAGGTATCTGATGGGCCTGGGGCAGAACCCCTCAGCAAACTCCAGTTTTCCTCTCTCACCTGCTGCGCAGGACTTGCAAGCTTGGCTAGGTGTCCGCTCAGGTTTCTATGTGTACTCCACCGCATCAAGGCCTTACCCTGAGCAATGCTTTCTAATCAAAACTTGGGAGCACCAGGGGTTAATAGCACGGATTTGGGAGTTAGGAAGACCCGGATGGAAGACCCAAGGTGCTTGCTATTCTGTTTGCTCCCTCTTGATCACACTCTGCATCCTCTAACCTTGTCCACCCAGCTTTCTGCCCTCCGGCTTCCTGTTGGGTTTGGCCAGTGGGACCCTTGATAGGAGACAAGTGGGAAAGACAGAGTTGAGTGAGATTGGCCGCAGGTGTGTCCCTCTACAGACGGTCACTGCCCCTCTCAGAGCAGCTTCTACACACACTACTTTCTCCTTACTCTCTGGGAGCTACTCTCTCCTCCTGATACTTTGATCAAGTACCAGCCCCAGTTTACTGTAGTATTCCTCGTGTCCCCCACTCTGTCTCCTCATTTCACTGTGCTTTGTGAAACAAACAATCCCTCCTTGAATTATCGTCCTTCGAGTTTGCCAACTGTTTCTGGTTGAAACCCAAACTGATAGGCCCCCCTTCACTACTTATCAGCTGAACAGGCTTGAGCAGATCATTTAACTCCTCCAAGCTTCAGGGTCCTCATTCACAAACTATGAAAATATACCTTCCTTAGAGGAGTCCATAAGCCAACGTATGTGGCACTTTGTAAATGTGCTTCTACGCACATCTCTCTAAGGGGCTGAGGACTTCCTGGTAGCTGCACGTAGCACCTAACTGGCTGAGCCTCCCTGGAATTAAGGTGATATCACCTCTCTGACAGTGAGTGTTGCCTGAAGCTTCTGCTGCTTCTACTTCCACAGAAACCTCTCCTGTGATCCCCAGATCTTTATATCTCACTATCTCCATTGGAATGTCTCAGAGGTACCCTAAAATCCACTATGGCCCAGACAAAACTCATGCTCTTCCCTCCTAAACTTTCTCACCAGGTCCTCTAGTTCAGTAAGTAACATCATCATCTATCGAGTTTTAAAGTTAGTTATTTGGGAGTCATTCTTGACAACGTTCTGTTTCCTATAACCGACAAGCAGCAATTCTTGTCAAGTCAGCCTCCTGTAGGATCTCTGGAATTTGTCTGTTATGCCCTAAGCCCGATGCCACAATCATCACCCAGGCCTGCATTACTTCTCAGGGGGACCATTGTAACAGTCTCCTCCAGGGCTCCCTGTGTCCCCTCCTGCCCCTTCTAGTCCAGTCTCCACAGAGCAGCCAGACTATTCTTTTAAAAATATAAATCTTAAGACAAAACAAACCCTCACATCTAATAACTCCCTGCTGCTTTGACTCCAGCCACGATGGCTTCTCAGTTTCTTGATGTTGACATGCTTTTCCATATTTCTGGGCCTTCTCACAAACCATTCCCTCTACCTAGAATGCTTTCTTTCCCCGACCCTATACACGTGGCTGATTCCTGCTTACCCTTCAGAACTGTAAACTTTATCACTTCTTCACAGCCATCTTCCACCCTACGCCAGACCTGGTCAGGTTCTGCTATCATAAACTCTTAGAATCTTGTTATTTCTTTGCAGCCCTTATCGTAATACTAATTAAAGAATTTTAGAACAGAAGCTCCACGCTTGAGTTCATTATTGGTTGCCCAGCCCCTCACACAATGCTTTCCAAGTAGCTGGCTTTCTTTAAATAGCTGTCAAATTATGGATTAGTGAATGCATATTAATGCTGGTCTGGACCATGCCCAAGTTTACCATACCCTCCCTCCACCTCAATTTGAACCACTGGTGAGCCACACTGTGGGCCAATTCCTGCCCTCTGGCCCTGCCCATACTGGTCTGACTCACCACTGAGATCCTCACACCTCCACCAAAGCTGAGGAAACATGGATTATAAATCCTTATAGAAAACATTCCTATTTTTCCCCTACTCTTTTATTATTCCTATTATTATAAAATTAAAAATATAAAAAAGGACAAAAAAATCTTCCCAAATCTCGACATCCAGGACAGGGTCTGTTTTAAACGTCTGGTAAATTTGTGTGGCATTTCAGCAGATTTCCTAACTATATTTCAACTTGAAATTCCTTTATCCTGAACTAACAGCCCACACATCTAGCACATGGTTTGTTATGCTCTGCCTAGTTTGAGGAAGTTCTGTGAGACATAAATAATAAACCCCAAAGTACAGACTGCTGAGTAACAAAGGAAAAACACCTGAATAATGCATTTAGTTTGATGTCATCGTTTGTTGATAAACTGAAATTCCTCTCCATTAATATATTTACCTTTCACAATAGGAAAAATAATGGGCTACAAGTACCATATTTCATCAATGTTCTAACTTTCCATTAAATTAATAGACTTAAAAATTTGTCTTAAGCCTTTTTTTTTCTTCTGCTTCTTAACTACTAAAGGGCAAAAATGCATTCTCTGAAAGAACCTCATCAATACTCTCATTGTAGGTCACACTTCCTGGAGGGTCTATTTGCCAGTTCTCCTGCCTCTACAGATCTTACTAATCATTGATCCTGATTATGTTTTCATACATTAAAAAAATCATAATTCTTTGGTGACAGATTTAGTTTCAAAATATTATTGGTGGTAGAGGGGGGATGGGTTAGCCCGGGTATTAAGGAGGGCACGTATTGCATGGAGCACTGGGTGTCATATGCAAACAATAAATAAATAAAATAAAATCCAAAAAAAAATATTGGTGGTATTTGGGTATCTGCAAAGATTTAGAAGACAAGTATAGGATATTAGGGGGCAAAATTTAAGACTGGCCTGAGGAAACTCCAGTGTAAAAGTGGGCAACAAGTTTTCAAACTCTGCTAGGGAGCAATATGAGAAAGCTCTAAAGCCAACCAATAACACTAGCCTCTCTTGTTTAAAGAACTCAGTGAAGGGTTTGTTACTGAACAGTTACCCTGAAAAGTCTATCTCAGCCAGACACATGTGAGCACGTGAACTGCTGTTGAAAAATCTGTACAGAGAGCAATTAATTTTTGCATCTAGAACTCTGGCTCTGGGCCTAGAAGAACTGTTTTCATACCCATTCACCTCTGGAATTTTTCATGATAACATTGTAACATCTTTTTACTTGACAAGTAAATTGCCTCTATCTTGAAAGCAAGCACTTTAAAGAAGCTGAAGTTAAAAGACCCCCCACCCCTCAGGAGTACAAATTTCAGAAAACAATAATGTAGACACAGTCTTATTTAGCAATCCATCATAATGAAACAGGGCTTCTAGAAGAAGAGCTGAAGATAAAATGAATGTATCTTGTAATATCCATGCACAGATATATAAGTAGCATGGTAAGGGAATAGAAAAAAGGGAGAAGAAAGGAAGTTAGAGGATTGTTTTATCCAAGCAGCATTATGGCTTTTGGGAAGAAGGAAAGGCTGGTCCTAACCTACCTTAAGTGTACCTAAACAACAACAATATAGTCTTTCAGAAACCAGACCCACATGTGGAGACTTATGGCTCCTATTCACAGGAAATGTGCTCAGCCAAACACCAGCGCCTGGACTAGGGTAGACTGAGGGGCAGGGCTCAACATTCTCAGGATGGGGTGAGTACAGGCTCATCCCTGAGAGTGAGTGCCTCCTTAGATGTTGAGCCCTGAGCACCTCACTCACCTCACCCTAGTTCAGGTGCTGCCATATGCTCTGTGATAATACTCCTGTGATACATTTTTCAAAGTAATGCCTTACACTTCATTTCACTGAAGTTGTACAGCAACCCTAGGAATTAGCTATATAATCACCCTCATTTTGCAGATGAGGAAACTGAAGCTCAGGGTTAAATGGTTGACCCAAGTACTCCACCAGTAAGTAGGGTATCAAGACTTGAATGGAGGCCTTCTGACTTCAACCCTGGCAGTCTTCTACTCAGTACCCCACTTGTGTGCCACTCGGGAAAGTTTATCTCTGGATTCCAAGGGCATGCCTTCCAGCAAGCATCAAGGAAGTATTCAATATACAGTCCCATGAACACAAGCTAAAAATACTTGAACTCACAATAAACTTTCTAGCTAGTCACCCAAACTCTATTTAGAACCAGCACCAAGAATTATGTAACTATGCCAAAAAAAAAATCCTTAATCTATGTTCTGTAATATATAGACATACTTTGTATGGCTTTTGAGCAAGACTTAAATATACCCTCAAAAAGTCCACTCTAGGGGCGCCTGGGTGGCTCAATCGTTAAGCGTCTGCCTTCAGTTCAGGTCATGATCCCAGAGTCCTGGGATCAAGCCCCGCATGGGGCTCCCTGCTCAGCGGGAAGCCTGCTTCTCCCTCTCCCACTCCCCCTGCTTGTGTTCCCTCTCTTGCCGTGTCTCTCTCTGTCAAATAAAAAAATAAAATCTTTAAAGAAATTTTTTTTAAAAAGTCTACTCTATATTATCCAAACTCATGATATTCCCTTACAATATAAAGAAACAAACCCATCTAAATAAAACGTTGACATGGAGATAATAAGACTCACTGTTGTCTAACCCAACACTGTCCCAAAAGGACATATAGGATTCTGGTTATATGTTGGTGGTTTTATTTAAATTATTTTAATATATTTTTATTGAAATGCAAATCTAAAAAAATTTTTAACCTAAAACCACTTCATAATATACTACACAAAATGATAAGATGTTTTTTAAATTCCTGGGAAATGAAGTTGTTCTGTGAAAAGCAGTTCTTGAATAAAAAATAGTGGAGAGTAGATTCAGTGCTTGTATTTTCCAGATGAATAAACGGACCCAGCTAAGAGAAGTGGCCTGTCCAAGGTCACTTGGTAGCAGGGCCATACTGCTTTCCTTGAACCTTGATGCCTCCTGATAATACAGCGGGCAATTTTACTTTCATGTTGAAAACAAATCAGAAATATTGTGCAACTCAGTTGTCTATTTTCTTAAACATGTTTAATGACTTTTATCTACTGTTGAAAGCTTCCCCCACCCCCCCACCAGTTCAAGGGATATGACGTTTATAACAAATTTCTGCATGATACTTAGATTCCCTATGCCATTTTGTGCAATGAAAAAGAATTACTATCAAAAAACAAAGATCACAAAGAGGAATTATAAATTTTGTCACAAAGAATTGTCTTTTCTTTTCTTCCTGTGCCTGATACCTACTCCTGGATGACTTTCTTATAATACTGAAACTCATCAAATACACTCCTTGCTTACTTTTCCAACTGGGTGCTTCCTTGACTGGCATTTGTGCACAGAGGGGATGGGAGAAAGAGCCAATTCTCCAGGCAGGGAGCAGAAGAAGCAGTTTTAGCTTGGTGTCTGTAGCAAATAAGGTGGAGTGGTTTTTGATGCTAGGGCAGAAGTACAAAAAGAATGTGTACACACAGATACATGCATATGTGTACCCCCGAGGGACATTTATATGCATTATCTTATTCAGTCTTCACAAGGACTTAGGAGGTAGGTACTATTGTTATCCCCAGTTTTTACATGAAGAAACTGACTTGTCCAAATGACTGACCTAAGATCACAGTTAGTAGGTGACAGAACCAGGATCTAAACTGAGGCTGTCTGACTCCAAAAACCCACAAGGAAGAAAATTTCCTCTCTTCTGTTTCTGGATAAACAAGATAATAAGGAGGAGGAATGTTTAATCTGTATCAGGAACAAGTAAGCCCGTAATGACTGAAGTCTTTAGAAGTCCTGTCTTCCTTATATAAAGTCTCTAGGACATAGATGGCCACTGTGGTAAGGCACATTATTTATGAAACTTATTTAAGAGCAAGAAAAGGCACAGAGAAAAGAGAAGAGAGAGAAGGGGCAGTAATAAGAGAGTATCATTAAAAGAGCAGAAACAGAATGACCTACTAGTAGTAATTATAGTTAAAAAATAAATTGTGACCAACTGTTGATGGTTTCACTGCTGAGTTCCACAAAACCTTCAGACAGCTCCCTGGATCACCCTTATATTGCTGTTTTCAGCGGCAAATGGGAGAAAGGTGAAATAGCCAAGTCAATGAAAGAAAAGTATTACCAGCATTTTGAAAGACAAAAAGGAGACTTCACAAACTGGAGGTTCTTTGCATCACAGACCCAAGTAAGTAATGCAGTTGTTTTTTTTTTTTAATTGAGATAAAATCCACATAACATAAACTAACCATTAACTTTTTTCAATTTTTTATTGTTATGTTAATCACCATACATTACATCATTAGTTTTTGATGTAGTGTTCCATGATTCATTGTTTGCATATAACACCCAGTGCAACCATTAACTTTTAAAAAGTGTAAAATTCATTGCATTGAGTGCATTCACTTTGCTGAGCAATCATTACCTCTAACTAGATCCAAGACATTTTTCTTACCCTAAAAGGCAATCTTGTACCCACAGAAATGCAGTTTTGCCAAAATAGTGTGAGAAAAACAAGCAAAAGAGAAGAAAGTAGAACAAATGGCAAGAAGTGACAAGTAGCTACTTAATGAACTTAAGAGAAACAAAATATTAAAAAAAACTTATTTAACAAATGTTTTGCTAAGACCTTATAATGGTTAATATATTGTGCTAAGGGATGGATACTTTGTAAAAAAATTTTTTTCTGGCAAAGAGAACTTTATTGTGGCCCCGAGACCAGCACTCTTCTCTCTAGGTCCTGCTAAAAGAGGATAGTTAGGGGTGAGGGGCTCTTGTATGGTCCCACCAACACCTCCATCACGGTCAGACCCAGATGGAGAGCAGCCCAGGTGGTGGGACATCTTGGGTCCGCAGCATACCCTGAGGAAGGTCCATTCACAGACCCTGTCTCGGTTATGTTACTGTGGCTGCAGGCCTTCCTGGCTCCTCATTTCTTGGATCCTGGCTTTTTAGGTCTGAGTGTGGGTTTGACCTGTCTCACAGGGCTGTTGTCTTTATGACTGAATCTCACTGCTTCTCTGCTTTTTCCACTTCTTCTTTTCTTAGCAATGCTTGTCTGCTTCTGGGGCACCAGCCTCTTGACTTGCTGGACAGGGGCCTCCTCCTCCAGGAACGTATCTACATCATCTTCTTTCTCCTCCTTCTCCTTCTCCAATTCCTAGGATAGATCTGAAATGTTCTAACATTCCTGGCCACTCAAGAACACAGGACCAGAGCCACCCTGGAGCTGGAAAGCGACTGGAGGAGAAAGCTCACAACCCATTATGATGACCGTGGATGGGACAGAGGCCTGAAGTGGGGTCATGGTGATGGGCTACATCTTCTTGTCCTCTGGGCTTGCTGGGGGCAGAATACCCATGACGTTCATTTCCTCTTTGGCTTTCTCCCCCAAGCAAATCATACTAAGCAACAGCTCACAGTCCTGCTTCGCTTCTTTCTGGGGTTTGAAAGTCCAAGTCTACTTCTTGTTTAGCTCACAGCCCCAGAGCATTGCTGCTACAACCTTTTTGGCTGTGCTGTTACTGCTGCTGCATTAGGATGTGGGAGGTAGCAAAAATGAATACAATCTAGCTTTTGTCTTCAAACAAGCTTGTAGTCTAATGACGAATTTAGACATGTAATCAAAGGGTATAGGTAAGTGAAAGAAAAGGGACTAGAGAGAGAAGGGTTAAGATACCAAAGGAAGGTCATAGGAAGACCACTTGCTCTGTTTAAAGAAGAGTCTTGTGCATGGACCAGTGATGGTTTTTCCTTTAAGACTATGAAGTGCAGAAAAGTGCCAGGTAAACTGTGGAAATAGGTGAAGATTTACAGGGGCCTGAGAACTGCATCTCCACTCTCCAGGTAAAAATGAGGAAAAAAAGGAGCTAATTAAGGCTTTATGTTTTTGTCTTTATGGTGTATAGATCCTGTCACAAGAAAGTGCAGGCCAAATCCAGGAAACCTGGGGGGCAGGGGGAGATGTGAAAAGAAACTGTTGTTAGGCAATTTACAGCTATAATGGCATCATTTAGAAAAAAAAAAGAGCATTTAAAATATATAAAAAATAAGCAAGATTAACAAGTATGGATGCTAGCAAAATAAAAGTGGGACATAAGGAGGAATGTGGGGGTTGAGGATCTAAAAAGTATGATAGGAAATTATCAAAGGCCTCTTAAAGGAGATGTACACTTATAAAAGAATAAATAACAAAACCCAGGTATGAAAATAATCTTTCAGGGCCTACAGGAAATAAAAGAATAAATATAATAAATATGGCTTATATTAAATATAATATAAAACAGATAACTTACAAAATGTCTTAACAAACAGTGGTTCTACAATAAAAATACTCAGGATAAGGGCAGCAACTACCATTACTTGGGCCATAACTAAATATTTTTGGAGTCACTCAGCCAAGAGTAGGGAAGAGGAAGAGATGAATTATAGTTTTAAAGGAAAAACATATGGGTCTTATTCAGAGGAAGGAGAAAGATGAGGAACAAATCACTATCTTGAAAATAAAGACTCAAAGCAGAAACATGAGGAACTACGGCTATGTAAAAAGTCAGAAGAATTGGACATATATGGGTAAAATACATTGAAGCAAATAGAGTTGGCAGAGAACTCCACAGCATTTAGAAGAGACGGAATGTTCTTGCTTTCGTGATGGATGAACAGTTATAAATAGGTGTAAATATGTTTAGAAATAAAACATGAGAATTGAGTTAATGAGGGTAAATGTGCTTGAACAATTATAAGCCAATATACAAATGAAAGGTTTTATTTCACTGTAAGGTAGCAGCTGTGTGCTTTCATATTCAGCCCAGACAAGGAGGGAAGAAGCATTTAGCAGAGCTCTTGCTCAGTTACCATAAAACCCAGTGACCACTGAGACAGCAAGTGTGCTGAAGACTGTGTCTCTCAATGACTACCATCTCTCCACTCTGTGGCTAGATAAACCTCTGGAAAACCTCTTTGTTGTGCAATCTTCGATTGGTATTTTTATAAAATTGAGATAATTCACATACCATAATGTTCAGCCCTTTTAAAAATGTAGTTTAGTGGCTTTTAGTATATTCACAAAATTGGGTAACCATCACTGCTCTCTACTTCCAAACATTTTCATCAGCTCCAGAAGAAACCCCCTATCCATCAGCAGTCACCCTTATTTCCCTGCCCTCCAGCTGCAGGCAGCCAATAACCCACCTCCAGGCATTTTCCTGTTCTGGAAACTCCATACAAATGGAACCATACAATAGATGGCTTTGGTGTCTGGCTTCTTTCACTAAACATAAGTTTTCAAGGTTCATCCATGTTGTAGCAGGTATCAGTCCTACTTATGACTGAATAGTATTCCTTTGTATCAGTGTACCGCATTTTAACTATTCATCAATGGATGGACATTTCCAATTATTATTTTTCTTTCCTTTAATTTTTTCAAGTTTGTTGATATTTGGTAATTAATTTTACATTCAAATAGATGTATTTCAAGTAGGTGATGTGGAAGTCTTTTTTTTTTTTAAAGATTTTTTTAAAAATTTATTTATTCATGAAAGACAGAGAGAGAGAGAGAGGCAGAGGGAGAAGCAGGCTCCCAAGGAGCAGGGAGCCCAATGCGGGACTCGATCCCAGGACCCCGGGATCATGACCTGAGCCGAGGGCAGATGCTTAACCATCTGAGCCACCCAGGCACCCCAGTGATGTGGAAGTCTTAAGATTAATTTCAAGATACAGAATTTGTCGGGGGCGGAGCAAGATGGCGGAGGAGTAGGAGACCTGGATTTCGTCTGGTCTCAGGAATTCAGCTGAATAGGGATCAAACCATTCTGAACACCTATGAACTCAACAGGAGATCGAAGATAAGAATAGTAACAACACTCTGAACAGAGAAGCGACCACTTCCTGGAAGGTAGGACGTGCGGAGAAGTGAATCCGAGGCGATATTTGGGAGGATAGACGGCGGGGGAGGGGGCCTCCGGCGGCCGCTTCTGGCAAGTGATAGAGCCGCGGAGCACAAAATTGGAACTTTTAGAAGTCGGCTCCTCTGAGGGACGTCGCTCCAGTGGCTAAGCAGGGGTGGAACCCTCACGGGACAGTGTGGTCTCAGGACCCTCGGGGTCACAGAAAGACCGGGGGTGCCTGAGTGTGGCCGTGCTCCCAGGTATCGGAGCGGGGAAGCCCGCTGCAGAGACGGAGCCAAGGCGCGGGCTCTCAGCTCGGGGTTGCCATAAACTGTGATCCGCAGCCCAGTCGGGCTACTGCTCCTCCTGCAGGGACCCAACAAGCGGCAGAGCCGGGGAGACTCCCCTTCCTCCCCTGGGAGGAGCGGTGTGGAAGCGCACCGCAGGGATCTGCTGGGTTTGGAGACTCCACACGGGGTTGGGTGCCAGACATAGAAACGCTCGGTCACAGGCCGGGTGAGCACGCAGTGCAGCCGGAGACCGGGGAGACGGGAGTGACTGCTTTTCTCTGGGGGCACACTGAGGAGCGGGGCCCCGAGTTCTCAGCTCCTCCCGGCGGAGGTTGGGAGGCCACCATTTTCACCCTGGTACTCCAAAGCTGTACCAAGAGCTTGCAGGGAACAAAAGCTCCTGAGAGCAAACTGGAGCAGCTTGCTTAGCCCGGACTCACAAGGGTGGGGCAATTCCGCCTCTGGCAAAGACATTCAGGAACCACGGCAACAGGCCCCTCCCCCAGAAGATCAGCAGGAACAGCCAGCAAGCCAAGACCAAGTTTACCGATCAAGGAGAATGGGAGAACTCCAGCGCTAGGGGAATACTGCACATAGAATTCATGGCTTTTTTACCATAATTCATTAGTTTTTCAAAGTTAATTTTTTTAACTGTTTTTTTTTTAATTTTTCTTTTTCCCTTTTTCAAACATCTTATCAATCCCTTTTTTAAAAAAACATTTTTTATTTTTCATTTTTAGAGTCATACTTTTATCCCTTCATAGTAGTTACCCTTATTTTTGGCATTTATAAATAAGTTGTTCCCTCTTTAAAATTTTGATACAATTTCTTCTAACAGATCAAAATATACCCTAAATCACTAGTGTATGGCTTTGTTCTATTCTCCTGCCTGATCACATTCTCTCCCTTTTTTTTCCTTTTTTTTCTTTTTTCTTTTTCTTTTTAAATCTTCTTCTTTCTTTTTAAAAACAACTTTTTATCTTATCAATTCCTTTTATAAAATCTTTTATAATTTTCATCTTTACAGTCATCTTCCATCCCTTCATTGTATCAACCCTTATTTTGTACATATATAAGTCTTTCTTCCTTTAAAATTTTAGCAGGCACTTTCTTCTAACAGACCAAAATATGCCCAAAAGCTAGTGTGTGGCACTGATCTATGCACTAGCCTGATCATATTTGATCATATTCTGTTTTTTTTTGTTTTGTTCTGTTTTTGTTTGTTTTTATCTTTTTCTTTTTCCTTTTTTTTTCTCTTCTTTCTTTCCCTTTCTTGTCCCCTGGTTTCAGGTCTTTTCTGATTTGTACAGAGTATATTTGTTGGAGACGTTGTTAACCTGTTAGCATTCTGTTCTCTCATTCATCTGTTCTCCTCTGGACAAAATGACAAGACGAAAAAAATCACCTCAGCAAAAAGAACAAGAGGTAGTACCGTCTGCCAGGGACCTACTCAATACTGACATTAGTACGATGTCGGACCTAGAGTTCAGAATCATGACTTTAAAGATACTAGCTGGGCTTGAAAAAAGTGTGGAAGTTATTAGAGAAACGCTTTCTGGAGAAATAAAAGAACTAAAATCTAACCAAGTCGAAATTAAAAAGGCTATTAATGAGGTGCAATCAAAAATGGGGACACTAACTGCTAGGATAAATGAGGCAAAAGAAAGAATCAGCGATATAGAAGACCAAATGATGGAAAATAAAGAGGCTGAGAAAAAGAGAGATAAACAACTACAGGATCACGAGGGCAGAATTCGAGAGATAAGCGATACGATAAGACTTAACAACATTAGAATAATTGGGATCCCAGAAGAAGAAGAGAGAGAGGGGCAGAAGGTATATTGGAGCAAATAATAGCAGAGAACTTCCCTAATGTGGGGAAGGAAACAGGCATCAAAATCCAGGAGGCACAGAGAACCCCTCTCAAAATCAATAAAAATAGGTCAACACCCCGACATCTAATAGTAAAACCTATGAGTCTCAGAGACAAAGAGAAAATCCTGAAAGCAGCTCAGGAGAAGAGATATGTAACCTACAATGGTAGAAACATTAGATTGGCAACAGACCTATCCACAGAGACCTGGCAGGCCAGAAAGGACTGGCATGATATCTTCGGAGCACTAAACGAGAAAAATATGCAGCCAAGAATACTATATCCAACTAGGCTATCATTGAAAATAGAAGGAGAGATAAAAAGCTTCCAGGACAAACAAAAACTAAAGGAATTTGCAAACACAAAACCAGCCCTACAAGAAATATTGAAAGAGGTCCTCTAAGCAAAAAGAGAGCCTAAAAGCAGCATAAATCAGAAAGGAACACAGACAATATACAGTAACAGTCACCTTACAGGTAATACAATGGCACTAAATTCATACCTTTCAATAGTTACCCTGAATGCAAATGGGCTAAATGCCCCAATCAAAAGACACAGGCTATCAGATTGGATTAAAAAACAAGACCCATCAATATGCTGTCTGCAAGAGACACATTTTAGACCCAAAGACACCCCTAGATTGAAAGTGAAGGGGTGGAAAACCATTTACCATGCTAATGGACACCAAAAGAAAGCTGGGGTGGCAATCCTTATATCAGACAAATTAGATTTTAAAACAAAGACTGTAATAAGAGATGAAGAAGGACACTATATCCTACTTAAAGGGTCTATCCAACAAGAAGATCTAACAATTGTAAATATCTATGCCCCTAACATGGGAGCAGCCAATTATATAAGGCAATTAATAACAAAAGCAAAGAAACACATTGACAACAATACAATAATAGTGGGGGACTTTAACACCCCCCTGACTGAAATGGACAGATCATCTAAGCAAAAGATCAACAAGGAAATAAAGACTTTAAATGACACACTGGACCAAGTGGACTTTACAGACATATTCAGAACATTCCATCCCAAAGCAACGGAATACACATTCTTCTCTAGTGCCCATGGAACATTCTCCAGAATTGATCACATCCTAGGTCACAAATCAGGTCTCAACCGGTACCAAAAGATTGGGATTATTCCCTGCATATTTTCAGACCACAATGCTTTGAAACTAGAACTCAATCACAAGAGGAAAGTCGGAAAGAACTCAAATACATGGAGGCTAAAGAGCATCCTACTAAAGAATGAATGGGTCAACCAGGAAATTAAAGAAGAATTAGAAAAATTCATGGAAACCAATGAAAATGAAAACACAACTGTTCAGAATCTTTGGGATACAGCAAAGGCAGTCCTGAGAGGAAAGTATATAGCAATACAAGCCTTTCTCAAGAAACAAGAAAGGTCTCAAATACACAACCTAACCCTACACCTAAAGGAGCTGGAGAAAGAACAGCAAATAAAGCCTAAACCCAGCAGGAGAAGAGAAATCATAAAGATCAGAGCAGAAATCAATGAAATAGAAACCAAAAGAACAGTAGAACAGATCAACGAAACTAGGAGCTGGTTCTTTGAAAGAATTAACAAGATTCATAAACCCCTGGCCAGACTTATCCAAAAGAAAAGAGAAATGACCCAAATCAACAAAATCATGAATGAAAGAGGAGAGATCACAACCAACACCAAAGAAATACAAACAATTATAAGAACATATTATGAGCAACTCTATGCCAGCAAATTAGATAACCTGGAAGAAATGGGTGCATTCCTAGAGCTGTATCAACTACCAAAACTGAACCAGGAAGAAATAGAAAACCTGAACACACCTATAACCACTAAGGAAATTGAAGCAGTCATCAAAAATCTCCCAACAAACAAAAGCCCAGGGCCAGATGTCTTCCCAGCGGAATTCTATCAGACATTTAAAGAAGAATTAATACCTATTCTCCTGAAACTGTTCCAAAAAATAGAAATGGAAGGAAAACTTCCAACCTCATTTTATGAGGCCACTATTACCTTGATCCCAAAACCAGACAAAGACCCCATCAAAAAGGAGAATTACAGACCAATATCCTTGATGAACATGGATGCAAAAATTCTCACCAAAATACTAGCCAATAGGATCCAACAGTACATTAAAAGGATTATTCACCATGACCAAGTGGGATTTATCCCTGGGCTGCAAGGCTGGTTCAACATCCACAAATCAATCAACGTGATACAATACATTAACAAAAGAAAGAACAAGAATCTTATGATCCTCTCAATAGATGCAGAAAAAGCATTTGACAAAGTACAGCATCCCTTCTTGATCAAAACTCTTCAGAGTATAGGGATAGAGGGTACATACCTCAATATCATAAAAGCCATCTAGGAAAAACCTACAGCGAATATCATTCTCAATGGGGAAAAGCTGAGAGCTTTCCCCCTAAGGTCAGGAATGTGGCAGGGATGTCCACTATCACCACTACTATTCAACATAGTAGTAGAAGTCCTAGCCACAGCAATCAGACAACAAAAAGAAATCAAAGGCATCCAAATCGGCAAAGAGGACGTCAAACTCTCACTCTTTGCAGATGATATGATACTGTATGTGGAAAACCCAAAAGATTCCACCCCAAAACTGCTAGAACTCATACAGGAATTCAGTAAAGTAGCAGGATATAAAATCAATGCACAGAAATCAGTGGCATTCCTATACACCAACAACAAGACAGAAGAGAGACAAATCAAGGAGTCGATCCCATTTACAATTGCACCCAAAACCATAAGATACCTAGGAATAAATCTAACCAAAGAGGCAAAGGCTCTGTACTCAGAAAACTATAAAATACTCATGAAAGAAATTGAAGAAGACACAAAGAAATGGAAAAACGTTCCATGCTCATGGATTGGAAGAACAAACATTTTGAAGATGTCAATGCTACCTAGAGCAATCTACACATTCAACGTAATCCCCATCAAAATACCATCCACTTTTTTCAAAGAAATGGAACAAATAATCCTAAAATTTGTATGGAACCAGAAGAGACCCCGAATAGCCAGAGGAATATTGAAAAAGAAAAGCAAAGCTGGCGGCATCACAATTCCGGACTTCCAGCTCTATTACAAAGCTGTCATCATCAAGACAGTATGGTACTGGCACAAAAACAGACACATAGATCAATGGAACAGAATAGAGAGCCCAGAAATGGCCCCTCAACTTTATGGTCAACTCGTCTTCGACAAAGCAGGAAAGAATGTCCAATGGAAAAAAGACAGTCTCTTCAACAAATGGTGTTGGGAAAATTGGACAGCCACATGCAGAAGAATGAAACTGGACCATTTCCTTACACCACACACAAAAATAGACTCCAAATGGTTGAAAGACCTAAACGTGAGACAGGAGTCCATCAAAATCCTAAAGGAGAACACAGGCAGCAACCTTTTCGACCTCAGCCACAGCAACTTCTTCCTAGAAACATCGCCACAGGCAAGGGAAGCCAGGGCAAAAATGAACTATTGGGACCTCATCAAGATAAAAAGCTTTTGCACAGCAAAAGAAACAGTCCACAAAACCAAAAGACAACCGACAGAATGGGAGAAAATATTTGCAAATGACACATCAGATAAAGGGCTAGTATCCAAAATCTATAAAGAACTTATCAAACTCAACACCCAAAGAACAAATAATCCAATCAAGAAATGGGCAGAAGACATGAACAGACATTTTTCCAAAGAAGATATCCAAATGGCCAACAGACACATGAAAAAGTGCTCAACATCGCTCGGCATCAGGGAAATCCAAATCAAAACCTCAATGAGATACCACCTCACACCCGTCAGAATGGCTAAAATTAACAAGTCAGGAAATGACAGATGTTGGTGGGGATGTGGAGAAAGGGGATCCCTCCTACACTGTTGGTGGGAATGCAAGCTGGTGCAACCACTCTGGAAAACAGTATGGCGGTTCCTCAAACAGTTGAAAATAGAGCTACCATATGATTCAGCAATTGCACTACTGGGTATTTACCACAAAGATACAAATGTAGGGATCCGAAGGGGTACGTGCACCCCAATGTTTATAGCAGCAATGTCCACAATAGCCAAACTGTGGAAAGAGCCAAGATGTCCATCGACAGATGAATGGATAAAGAAGATGTGGTATATATACACAATGCAATATTATGCAGCCATCAAAAGGAATGAGATCTTGCCATTTGCAACGACGTGGATGGAACTGGAGGGTGTTATGCTGAGCGAAATAAGTCAATCAGAGAAAGACATGTATCATATGACCTCACTGATATGAGGAATTCTTTTTTTTTTTTTTAAAGATTTTATTTATGTATTTGAGAGAGAGAGAATAAGAGATAGAGAGCACAAGAGGGAAGAGGGTCAGAGGGAGAAGCAGACTCCCCGCTGAGCAGGGAGCCCGACGTGGGACTCGATCCCGGGACTCCAGGATCATGACCTGAGCCGAAGGCAGTCGCTTAACCAACTGAGCCACCCAGGCGCCCCTGATATGAGGAATTCTTAATCTCAGGAAAGAAACTGAGGGTTGGTGGAGTGGTGGGGGGTAGGAGGGATTGGGTGGCTGGGTGATAGACATTGGGGAGGGTATGTGTTATGGTGAGCACTGTGAATTGTAGAAGACTGATGAATCACGGATCTGTACTTCTGAAACAAATAATGCAATATATGTTAAGAAAAAAAAAGAAGAATATAGCAGGAGGGGAAGAATGAAGGGGAGTGTGTCAGAGGGGGAGACGAACCATGAGAGACGATGGACTCTGAAAAACAAACTGAGGGTTCTAGAGGGGCGGGGGGTGGGGGGACGGGTTAGCCTGGTGATGGGTATTAAGGAGGGCACATTCTGCGTGGAGCACCGGGTGTTATGCACAAACAATGAATCATGGAACACTACATCACAAACTAATGATGTAATGTATGGTGTTTAACATAACAATAAAAAATTATTAAAAAAAAGATACAGAATTTGTCTAAAAATTGGCAAACATCACCCAAAGTATAGAAATGAATAAAGTGGTTTTTATATATATATACATATGTAATATACATTATGTAAAATTATGTAATTGCTTAATATATGTTATATATTTTATAGATATGTGTATTTATATATACATAACCACTTTAGTATATAGATGTATATATTATGAGCACTGTCTTGTGACCAGTCATCTGACTGCCCCCACTTAGGTGCAGATTTTCCATTGAGTGGCTACTCTTTGCCCCTCCCCCCCAAAAACCAAGGCCTTGACTTTTCTCAATGACCCATATGTGGCAGTACTTCAAATGAATTTTTTACCTCACTGAACTAAAGCTTGTATGTACCATTTGCCGAGTTAGTGTTGATCTTTCTCATAGAGTTGTGTCAGCTTTATCAAACATTTGAACATCACAGTACACAAATTCATGTGGACCTAAACCACCTCTGAAAGCG
Organism: Eumetopias jubatus; assembly: GCF_037043125.1. Taxonomy (NCBI): domain Eukaryota; kingdom Metazoa; phylum Chordata; class Mammalia; order Carnivora; family Otariidae; genus Eumetopias; species Eumetopias jubatus. Next base: position 58,325,917 of record NW_028274815.1, on the reverse strand, counting down.
GACTATACAGCACAGTGCTTGAAGCAAGGGAAGTGGATTTTAATTACTTGCTACACCTGTAGTTTACTTATTGTATCTTCCTCATTTTTCTTTTTTTCCTAATTTTTCTCACTGAAATGAGATAAGCTGAGAAATTATGACATAGAGATAAAGATTGATAGATACCTACATAGGTAATAAAAAAAGTGAAGAAATTCCACAATTTAAAAAAAATTCCCCATGAGTGGTTCTAATTGGGTTGAAGGAGTTTGGATAAGTTCAAATTTCCATGATACCTCTGATATTATTTATTCATTGAACTGTGGAAAAACTATGTGCCAGGTACCTTGAGGGGTATAAATATGCAACAGATATCTCTGACCTCATGAAACTGATTATATGGTGAGGAAGATAAGATAGCAACATAAATATCTATAATATAGAGTACAAAGTGATAACTGTTATGAAAGAGATGCAGATAAGTTGCCACAGGAGTTCAGAAATAAAAGAGGTTGCCTGCAGTTGAGAGAGACCAAGAAAAGCTGGGAGCAGAATCCTGGCCATAAACATTAGGTGTAGGTAGAATCGGAACAGGTGGAAACAGGAAGAAAGAACCAGCAGGACAAAGGCACAGGGCCAGAGCATCTGTGGACATGGAAATAAATAGCAGGAAGCTTCAAAGTCTGCGGTAAAGGGGGTAATGGGCCACAAGGATGGGAAGCTAGGTTGAGTCAGATGGTACAGAAAGGACTTTGTATGCCACGAGGAGCTCACAGTTTATACTGTGGTAAACAGAGAGCTATTCAGGTTTTTGAGCAGGAAAGTAAGGGGAGAAGGGCCATACTTGGGATTAATCTGGTAACCCATGTATAAACTCATGTAAAAAGGGAAGAGAAGAGGCCAGGTATGAGTTGGAAGGAGGAGCATAAAGGAAAGAAACATTATGAAAACAGAACTGAAGAAATGTTTCATATTCCTGTTAGCAATTTGTATTCCAGGAAACTAAATTCTGAAAAGTTAATATAGAAACAAGCCTTTGACTGGCAACAATACCAGTCACTTATACCCAAAGGTACACAGAAAATTACCCCAGCTCTCTATAAAGAAGAAATCTATAATATCAATAGCCCCTGAGAGTCTTCTCAAGGCAAAACTCTTTCAAATATTTGATCCTTCATTTGGATTCTGCAGGGAGAGTTCTCTTAATCTAGAGGTTAAGGAATGCAGCACTCTACCCACAGAACTCTGTGCTAGTCACAGAACTCTGTCCAATTTGCTTGCCTCTAATTTGACCAAGAGTTAAACCAAGCCCCATTGCGGAAATTGACTCGTCCAGGGTGACATATCTGGTCAGGGCTCACATCTCCTGATCTCTGCCCCCACCCCCTAACATTCTACTATGGATGCTCTGGGTTGGCTAGAACTGAAGTATCAAAACCAAAGTGACTCTTTTAGTTTGCTTGGGCTTAACAAGTTGGTTTCAAATAAATAGCAATCAAGAAAAAAAAGTATGGCTCTACTAGAAAATTAAAAATCTGCACGGTATTGCTATCTAGTTGGAATACTGACATATCACATGCCTTGCTCATTAGGTATATCATAAACACTGAGTTAAATGCAGTGAAGCAACTGCTTGACTTTTTTTTTGAAAATTCTGGTTACTCAGGGGAAATTCCTTAGGTCTTACAGATACTTGTGGTCTCCAAACTCCCAAACCTTTGTGGGGTATGTGTGTATGTGTGTAGAATAACAAATATGTTTTTAATAGACTTCAATTTGGGATTTCAGAAAGTAACTGAAAATCTGCAGCCTATAGTCATTGCAGAAATGAAAGAAAAGGGCATCAATCTCCCAAAATTCTGGCAGGAAAGGAGTGGCTGTTTCCAAGATCCTTTTTCCTTTGCAATAAGCTGTCCACTGGTGCCAAAGAACAGCTCATCAGCGATGTTGTTTCATTTTATAGGGATGTTTTGAGAGAGGGGGGAAAATTAGGAATGTGTGATGTGATTTTTTAAACCTCATGTCCCAAAGCCTATAATAATCTTCCTGTTTTTTATTTTAAAAAGGGAAACCAAATGTTCAAAATCTGATATTTGTGTCTACAGTGTTCACTGCAGGCACATTACCTTAACTTTATCACAAGAAGCAACATGTAGTTTCTTTAAATGTTGCCAAGACAGAAAAACAAAAAGTCATAGATTCCCTTAAGGACTCGGTGTTTTCCTACATGTAATTTACACATAGCAACAGCCATAACTACAAAATCCCATTTCCCTAGCTGTCTAGGGGTGGGATTCATCCTCTATATCCACTAGATCAGGGTGTTCTGATCTAGAGCACACGGGGTGCCTGTGTGCTCCAAGAACACTTCTCTCAGCTGCCAAATGGTGTTCACGCCTCTCCTTGCCTGATACAAACCGCTGCCAATCCTCCAAGCCATGTCATCACTGCCCACCACAGGTATTGCCACCACTGTTGGCAGCTGCTGATGTGTGCAAGGAGGGCTCCGAGTTCCGAAGTCTAACTTCCAGCACATCACAGGATGCAAGAGGTGCCCACACTACTGCTCTGGCACCAGTATTCATGCCATGGACAGGTTGCCCTCCTCGTGTCCTAAGAAGATGAGCAAAACCAGTTCCTTTAGCCTTTGCTAGATCTTCTGTTATAGCCACCCTGGAGTCACTGGGCTCGGGTACAGATTAAGGAGATGCTTGACAACTATTTGTTGAATGAATGACTCCACCAGGCTGGGCTGCCAACAATCTGAATGACAGACACCATGATGTACTCAGACATGTTCAACCACATCTGTTGCCCTTCATGCAACCTCCGTACCTTGGTTCTTTCTTCCACTGGGATTAGTTCCTAGAGGCGACTTAACTTGTCTTATAAAAAGAATTCCAGAAGGCCTATCCCAACCGGCCTCCAGGCATGCCCAGATAGGTCTGAATCCTGGAGAAGATAAAACTTAGGTTCAACATACTATCTTTCTCTATCTTAGAAAAAGGAAATACAGACATAGTCATACAAATTCATTTGATTCTCATCAGGAGTTATAAATTGGTAGCCTGTGGCCAAATATGGCCAGAAGATCTTTCTTTTTTGTTTTAAACCCACATGTTAAAAAAAAAAGAATTAGGATACATCTAGATCAGTGGTTCTCATACATGAACGTGGCTCAGAATCAAGCTTGTTAAAACTCAGGTTACTGGGCTCCACCCCCAGAGTTTCTGACTCAGTAGATCTGGGGTGGGGCCTGATCGTTTGAACTTCTACCTGGTCCCTCATGTGTCTGATCTGAACCTACTCTGGATCTCAGTTAGGGGTTAGGGGCTCTATAGTTTTTCCAGACCCCACCACCAGGCCCCATTGTATTTCATCGGGCCTACCTTATTCATTTGCATTACCTGCCTGGCCTTTGAATTTGAAAGCTCTATGAATCTTAATATTTCAGATGAAAATCTCTTCTCAGCCTGACTCACAGAGATGATTGTATTACCCACATCGTTTCATTTGTAATACTTGGTGTATATGTGATCTTACAACAAAATGCTCAGTAAATGGTATATCTACTACTCAAGTTCTATTATTATAATTGATATTATTATTATTATTATGGCTACTATTGACACTTGATCATTCTTGAGATTACCACCACCTCTTTCCCCTGCATATAGATTTGCTTGAGATCAGCTCAGTCCAGAAGTGGGAAATGAGAAAGGCCAGAATGCTTATCACAAATGAGAAAGCAATTTAGTTTTGTCTATTTGTTTTATCATGTCACTTATAGAAATAAATAGTTATGGGGCACCTGGATGGCTCAGTCGTGAAGCGTCTGCCTTCGGCTCAGGTCATGATCCCAGGGTCCTGGGATCGAGTCCCACATCAGGCTCCCTGCTCCGCAGGAAGCCTGCTTCTCCCTCCCCCACTCCCCCTGCTTGTGTTCCCTCTCCCACTGTGTCTCTTTCTGTCAAATAAATAAATAAAATCCTTAAAAAAAAAAGAAATAGTTATTTTTCAAGCATATATGTATTTGAATTTTTAATCCGTACCTTTGTTAAAGATCAAATGTTGCCTGAACATCAAATACTGAACATGGTCATTACTATAAGCACAGTAATAAGTGAAGGCAATTTAAACCTGTCATAAAGAATAAACATTTATACATTTTAATTTTTTAACTTATCGAAGTGTAACAGATAAATAGAAAGGTACATATATCATAAGCGTGCAGTTCAGTGAATTTTCACAGACTGAACTCATGCATCTAACCAGAACCCAAAGCAAGAAATAAAGCAGCACCAGCCTCTGGAAACGCCTTCATGCTCCTTTCATAATTTTAACCATGAGGGTAACCACTCCCCTGACTTCTAACATCATAGTTTAATTCTGCCTGTTTTTGTAATTTATCAGATGGCCTACATTGTGTCTGGCTGATCAACATTATATTATGAGATTCATTCACATTGTTGTTTACAGTTATAATTTGTTCATTCTCATTTCTATACACTATTCTATTATACAATACGATAATGTATCCATTCTACTGTTCATTGGCATTTGGGTCATACATTTTGAGGGTATTACAAAAAAATGCTGCTACAAACATTTTCATGTCTCACTTTTGCTGCACATATATACGCATTTCTATTAAATATATACCTAGGAGGAGAATGGCTAGGTTGTAGGGTATGTGTATGTTGAACTTTAGGAGAGACTGCCAAACAGATTTCCAAAGTGATTTTACCAATTCATATTTCCATTAGAAATGTATGAAAATTTGAATTTCTCCCCATTCCCACCAACACTCTGAATTTCACTTGTCATTTAAAAGAATGATAGGTCTGCCTAGATTGAAGTCATTGGTGTTTTCATTTGATTTGTATGCATCTTGAGTTCACTGTACAATGTCTATCACTTTCAAGGGATCAAGGCATAAATCTTATTAAATGATTGGGCTTCACAACCAATTTGTAAATAGACACCTTAAGTTAGTGAATTTGCTATCTAAGTGAATTTCCCTCCTGTCATGTATCATCTAGTTTGTTTGTTTTTTTTAATAATTTTTTATTGTTATGTTAATCACCATACATTACATCATTAGTTTGTGATGTAGTGTTCCATGATTCATTGTTTGTGCATAACACCCAGTGCTCCACGCAGAATGTGCCCTCTTTAATACCCATCACCAGGCTAACCCATCCCCCCACCTCCCTCCCCTCTAGAACCCTCAGTTTGTTTTTCAGAGTCCATCGTCTCTCATGGTTCATCTCCCCCTCCGACTTACTCCCCTTCATTCTTCCCCTCCTGCTATCTTCTTTTTTTTCTTAACATATATTGCATTATTTGTTTCAGAAGTACAGATCCGTGATTATTTTTAAACCACAGAGTATATTCTGTATGGGAAGATAGGGTTATTCTCTGTTGGCAGCTGTAATGTAAATGTGTAACAAACAGTACTTCCCATTTGGTGACTGACAGCTCTTTGGAGTAACTCATCCAGCAGGTGATGCTCTTTTTGAACCACAATTTCTATAAGTTCAAGACCTCAGTCTAGGAAGTCAGAGATTTCTGGATACTGTCTGTCCACAGGGAAGAAAATTGGTATTTTCTGGCCAAAGATCAACTCTAATGATCAGTAAAAGGTTTCCCATATCATGCAGTCCCTCTTACTTTGCTGTAAGCTGATCCTTCAAAAACACTGAGACAAAGCACTAATATGGACAACTTTTGTGATGCCATCAAGGACTACAGAACCAGTCTCAGTCCCCTGGGACCCCCTCTTTCTCCCCACCACCTTCATAGGTTGGTTTTCTCCCCAGAATCTCTGATAACCAAGTGTTAAAAATAAACATTTTATTTAATTCTTCAATTGGGTAGGAAATGGCCTTAGGAGAATCAAGCGTTTTTGTATTTCACTATACTTAATGTTTATTTATTTGTTTGCCTGCTTTGAGTGATTTTTGGCTTCGACACATTGCATCTTAAATTTTGTTCGTTCACCTATTTACACTTTTTTTTCTCTTAATACTTAAGGGCTTAACAGTATAACTTTTCATTTCCTATTTGTCACTTTTAACCAGAAGCTAGACAAGTAGAAAATCATTGTTTTGGATGATTTTATTAAAGAGTAACAACTTCGATTTTTTTAAAAAAGATACATACTCACTTAAAAAATTCAAGCGATTAAGAAAAGCACAACAAATAAAGCAATAAATACTTCTTACCACTCAGAAAATGACCATTACTAACCTTAAATGAATATTATTTCAGACATCTCTCTATGCCTATATACGAATGAAAGTTTAGACAAACAGAGATAAATAAATGATATTATTAAAACTGGATCATACAACATCTGGTGGTTAATAAAAAATTATTAATTTTAACAAAAGAAAAGCAAGCCAAATAATATAGAATAACTTGATTATTTTTTCATCACATTTCAGTCATATTTTAGAGAATGTGATAATGTGTGCTTGAGTTTGTCTCCGTTGTGATCTCTAACTCTTGGCTAAACCTAGAGGAATGTCTTGATTGCACATGCAGCAATATTAGTCTCCTCGATCTCTAACAGTTCATCTTGTAACATGCGTGTAACATATGTGCAATGTGTGTTTTTGTCAGTAGCCGGTAAAAAAGTAAAATGGAAAGAAAGAAAAAAGGGAAAGAGGAATAGGAAAGAAGGAGGGAAGGGAGGGAAGCAGGGAGGAAAGTTTCTATTTCAATGTCTTTATTCCAGTTTGTCAATTTAGTGGTCCTCAAAGTGCCTTGTAACTTGTAGATGATGCCCACTGAGCATTGCATGGAGGACCAAGTGTTTTGTTAAGCAGGTCTGGCCTTCCTACTCCATTATGGAATAGGTCCAAAAGACCATTATGGTCTGGTCACATCAGAGTCTATGATGACCTGTCTGATCCAAATCCTCTCACTAATGACGTAGTTTGCACTAAAAGTCTGGTTTTGTTCAATTTATTTTATGCAGCCTTATTGTGATGAGGCTTTTATCTACAAAATTCTAATGAGGTTATCTTTAGATTAACAACACAAAGTTTGAGAGCAGTGGTAGCGAGCAAAAAAGACCTGTACAAGATGACATAAAAATGTTGATCTATTGTTTATTGTATGCTCTGCACAATGCCACAGACCATGACCTTGTGGAATGTCTGGATAATTACCAAGAAACACCAGGGAAACTATACTCAGTCCTTGCTTTAACAGCACAGAACACAATGTTATCAACTGCATCTCATTAACCGGACTCTAAAGACTCTAAGAATGCTATAATTGAAAATAAACTGAAAATTTAATAAGAAAGGCCAAGGTGACCTAGGTGAATGGGGCAAAGGAACTAACATTTCTTGAGCTTTAATTTTTATGCTAAATAGGTTGTTTACATTCTTTTAATCTTCAAATAACCCTACGAAATTGGTATTGTTTGTAGCTTTCATGTTACAGATGAGTTCTCAGAGGGGTTGACATGAGAGGGCCTAGAGTTAGCATCTTGATCTGTCCAACTCTAGTACTTTTCTCCTAAACTGTTCTCCCTTCCTGCAAGCTGTTATCCCAATAAAATTTCAAGCTGTATACTAAATGAAGCTTGGTGGGAGGATGGTATGGGCATCTTGTTACATGACTCCCCTATTTGATCATTCTTCAGAACATCAGACCCAACTACTTTAGTAAGGTTGTCAATGTTCTTTCAGAGTCACACCCAGCACTAAGTGGATTTGGTTACTGCTTGTCCTTGCCACCTAATGCTGCCAGGGAAAGTGGAGGAACAGCTGCTGGAAAGACTTACTAATTTCTTTGAATAGTTTGTGACATTATCTAAACTTTAGATTCTAAAGTGATCTGTTGACATTGCAGTTGTTTTTTTCCTTAATATATTAAGATATACCTGGAAACGAGAATAAGGAGGTTTAGAAAATTATTTTGTTGGTATTATGTAGACTTCTTGAATAATGTATATGAAATATAACCTCAAGTTATGAATACTTGCATGACAGCTCACGGCATTAAGAGGGAGTTCTGTTTGAAAGGTCATGCACACAGTTGAGCAACTTGTTATCAAGTGATCTTATTAGGGAGATTACATCGTAGCCCTTGTGATACTAAAAGCTTTTTTGTTTTTGGTTTTGTTTTTTTAAATCATGTGCTGCTTAAAGGTAAACACTGTCTATGTGATCTTTTTATATTTCTTACAATTTTAATATTATGGAAAGTTCAGTTATAAATTCATTCACTGCTCATCACTCTTCGTGATTTAAAAACTTCTCTAAAAAAGTATGTGGGTAGAAATCAGATCACAATGCAAAAAACAGAGGTAGTCTCAATTAAAGTATAATAAGCCACTTGGTGGCAGGGAGAACTGTATATCATGTTTGGAAAAAAAATCATTGATTTCTCTAATCTATGGTCACAATATGTTCCAGATGGATGAATGGCAAGGATACAAGGAGATGGTAGAGAGAAGTTATTTTTCATTTTATTCTATAACTGGAGAAACAGAGATAAGAGAAGTGATCTGTTGACATTACAGTGCTCTTGGACGCATAACACTTTTAACTGCATTCACTTTCTCTCTAGGCAGAACACCTACAGTTTATTGATTAAGATTAAGGAGGTTTCTGGGGCACCTGGGTAGCTGAGTCGGTTAAGCGTCCAACTCTTGATCTCAGCTCAGGTCTTGATCTCAGGGTCTTGGGATCAAGCCCCGTGTTGGGCTCCATGCTGGGTGTGGAGCCCCTTTAAAAAAAATAATAATAAAGATAAAGGAGGCTTCTTCCTTGTTTCTAATCTGCGCTCTAAGCTGAAAGCTGGAATAGCCATGGAGAAACTCCCTTCTTGCTCCTGGGCCTTCTTTTATGCTGGGCTATGGTTGGGAATGGCACTTCATTTTTTTGGGTTTTAATTTGCTAAAATACTCAATTCAGTAAAATTACTAAGACTCAGAACAAAACGACCTTAAAGTTGCTGCCATCAAAGCAATTGGATACCATTCCGAGCATGACTATATTCTTTCATTGTGACACTTTTCAGACTTCTTTCCGTGTTGAAAGAAATTAGTCAGACCAAGGCAGACAGGATTCAGACTCACCCCAGAAGTCTCTCTTGTATATTGAAGTAAATCATTAAGTTGTAATTGCTTTAGGAAAAAAAAAAAGAGAGACACAAACTAAAAGAAAGCAGCTTACATCCTAAAGAGAAATTTACAATCACATTTTTCTAAGTATAGTTCTTCCAGTCTTTTTCCCCTTGAGAAATCTTCTGTGTGATTCTCCCCTTTGGCTCCACAGCCTAAACAATCCAGAGAAAGCCCTCTGATAATAGAAACTTCCCATGTGGTGCGATTTTAGGTCCCCCTTTCCCCTACCCACCCCCACATCCTGTACAAATAGTTTCACCATCTGTCTATAACACTTCCTGAAATTCCATCATTAAAAGTATATGCCTCCAGTTAAATATATACCCGCTTATTTTAAAAATCATAATCACTTCATTGAACATTCCCATAAGCCTAACACAATTATTTATATTGTTTTAACTATCTCTGATATTTTCAATGCTTCTGCAGATATTTTTAATCATATAGACAGCATGTGAATACATGTTTAGTTCTGGTTGTTCATTGATGTTGTTTAATATATCCATATACCAACACAAGGTATATACTTTTTAATAATGTATTTTTTAAGATTTTATTCCTTTATTTGAGGGAGAGAGAGAGAGCAGGAGAGAGAGCAAGCAGAGGGGAGGAGGAGAAGGAGAGGGAGAAGCAGGCTCCACACTGAGCAGGGAGCCTGACATGGGGCTGGATCCCAGGACCCTGGGATCATGACCTGAGCTGAAGGCAGACTCCCAACTGACTGAGCCACCTGGGCACCCCACAAGGCATATATTTATCACATTATATTTATTGTCATTGTGCTCCACTTTTGGTAATTTACATAAAAATTAAGGAAATTGAGTTGTTTCAAGTTCAAGTTAAGATAAGTCATAAGTCTTTTCCCTCAAACACTATTGTACACATTGGCTTGGTTCTGACTTTTTAAGATTATTTACTTAAATAAACTTAAATTTCTCAAAGTAGAAATCCTGAATCAAAGGACGGCAGTACTTTAATATCTCATTTTGCATTTCAAATAGGGTTAAACCTACTCCTCTGAAAGACTGTATATATTTGCAATGCTACCAGCATGTGAATACCAGTCTCTCTACAATGCTGGTTGATTACTATCATTTTTTAATTAAAAATATATCCATAGTATTTATGTATATGTTAGAACTCAAATTGTTGATTTTGTATTTATTTTTTCATTATTAGGTAATGATTTTTCAGCTGTTATTTATTATAGCCCTTTCATCTGGAAAGTCTGGAGACTGGATATTGATTTTATAGCTCTAAATTAAGATCATACAGCAAAGAAGTGACAGAATTAAGATTTGAATTTAAGTTTGTCTGCCCTCAAATCACTCCCCCATCAGGAGAGGGATTGAGCTGGAGGGCTGGGGTAGGGGGGCTAACCATAAATATAGGAATGTAATTTGTACATTCTATAAATTAAATTATTTTTAATATTATGAGCTCTGGTTATGAAATAGAACACTGCTAATATCTTAGAGTTCCATGTGGGTCCTGTATTCTCTTGCAGAAGTAACCTACTCTCCCATCTTTTGTGATTTTCTTCCTTTGCTTTTCTTTATAACTTCACTCTTTATGTATGCTTCCCTAAATTACATTTTGGTTGGGTTTTATCTGCTTTCAAACATAATGTAAATTGAACCTACTGTCTGTATTCTCTATGACTTATTTCTTTTGTTCAATCTTAGAAGATTCACCTATATTGATACATATAGCTTAGTTTATTGATTTTTAATTCTATATAGTTGCAATAGTTTTATATGCTGTTAACAAATTACCACAAATATAGTGGCTTAAAACACCACAATTTATTATCTCCCAGTTAAGAGAGGGAGAGAGGGTGGGGGGGAAAGGGGAAAAGGGAGAGGAAGAGAATCTTAAGCAGGCTCCATGCCCAGCACAGAGCCCAATGCGGGGCTTGATCTCACAACACTGAGATCATGAGCTGAGCCAAAATCAAGAATCAGATGCTTAACTGACTAAGCCACCCAGGTGCCCCTTCGGTAGATTTTTTAAAAGTGGAACTTCAAAGTCATATTCTAAAAATTCATATGGAGATACAAAGAACCCAAAATAGCCAAGTCACTCTTAAAGAAGATGAATAAATTTAGGGGACTTGCCCTATGGATTTCAAGACATAAAGCATTGGTTCTTAAGATAATGATAATATAGTATCGATGCTGGATGGAGAAGTAGGTCAATTGAACAGAATTAAAGTTCAGAAGTAGACACTGGCATATATAGATAATAGATATATGACAGAAGAGGTATTGCAGATGGCAGGAAAGAATGGATTTTTCAATAAATGATACTTGATAAAAATACCCATATGGGAAAATATTACATGGCTCTCTATCCCACACAATAATCAAAATACATTTCTGGAAAAAATAAAGACCAAAAAGTCAGAGGCAAAGTTAAAGCCTTTGAAAGATAATATAGGAAAATATCTTCATGGAAACAGAATACAGAAGGATTTCTTAAACAAAGAACAAAAAATTAAACAGATAGGAAAAGGTTGAAATGTAAACTACAACAGAATGAAAAACTGCTGGGGTGCCTGGGTGGCTCAGTTGGTTAAGGGTGCAACTCTTGATTTCAACTCAGGTCATGATCTTGGGGCTCTGGAACTGAGCCCTAAGTGGAGCTCTGCACTGGGTATGGAGCTTGCTTAGGATTCTCTCTCTCCCTCTCCCTTCTGCCCCTCCCCCACCTAAAAAAAATTAAGAACTTCTGATCATCAAAAGACATGATAAAAAGAATGCAAAGACAAGCTACAAACTACAAGATATTTAAGATCTGTATCTAGAATATATAAGAGCTACTACAAATCAGTAAGAAAATAACAAAATATTTAGCAGATAAATGAGCAAGAGCCTTGACCAAACACTTCACAAAAGAAGAAACTTAAATGCTCTATAAACTCATGAAAGCATGTTCAACGTAATCAATTATCAAGAAAATGCAATGAAATACCATTTCATGCCCATCAGGCTGACAAAAATTTAAAAATAGACAATACCATATGTTGATGAGCATTTGTATTAATGGGAACTCAGCTGTGCTGGTGGGAGTATTAATGAGCACAAAATACTTTGAAAAATCCTCATAAAGATGAATAGAGGCATACTTTGCAACCCAGGAATTCCACTTCTAGATATATACCCCAGTAACTCTTCCTCATGTTCATCAGGATATGTACAGGAGAACATTCACGGAAGCATTGTTAATAATAGCACTCATATTAGTAAAGTTTCTCCTGAGAAACAGAGCCAACAAGGTGTGGAGAGAGAGAAGAAAGAGATTTATTTAAGAAATTGACTCAGGCCATTGTGGAGGCTTGGTGAGTCCAAATCTGCTGGGGAGGCCAGCAGGGTGGAGACTCAGGAAAGAATTACAGTTCAAGTCCAAAGGCAGTCTGCTGGCAAACCAGAAAGAGTAAATGTTGCAGATGAAGTGGGAAGACAATCTGCTGACACAATTACCTCTAGCTCAGCCTTTTGTTTTGTTCAGGTTTTCAACGAATTGAATCAGATCTGGAGGGTACTCTGTTATACTCAAGTCCACCAAATTAAATTTAAATCTCATCTGAAAACACCCACACAGAAACATACAAATATCTAGGCACCTGGGCTCAGCCAAGTAAAATTTAACCATTACAACCCAAAATTAGAAAAAAAACATCTAAATGTCCATCAAGGATAGACTGGATAAATAAATTGTGATTTATACATATAATAAATACTAAATTACCATTGTAGTAAGCACAATTCTAAATTGCCACCCCCATGATCTCTGTGCCTGCTGGTATGCCCTGTATAATCTCTCTTTAAATGCAGGTAGAACATATGACTTGTTTCTAACAAATAGAATTGACAAAAGTCATGGGATGTGGTTTATTTATTCTTTATTAGGTTATGTTATACGCGAAGGTAATGGGATATTACCCCCCATAGTTTTGTGTGTGTGTCTCTCCATATATTTATGTATGTATGTGTAGGTGCACACACACACACACACACACACCTATGTCTATGTCTATATATATATATATATTTAAGCAAGCTCTTCTCTCCTGCTGGTGTTGAAGAAGCAAGCTGCCATGAGTTTTAAAGCTTTAAGAAAATGAATTCTGCCAATAACCCCAATACACTTGGAAGCAGATCCTTCCCCCAGTTAAGCCTCCAGAGGAGAATGCAGCCTGGCTGACATCTGGACAACAGATACCTTTACAATATAAAATCTTCTAGTCTGTTTTTTCTTAAAAGTTTTGGTGTTAAATTAATACCTAGCTATTTCCTGGTTTTAAAAATATGTTTGTGGTATATATGCCTGTATACACACAGAGATAACATTTAGTAAATGGTGCTGCTATACAGAAATATAATTTTTGTGTATTGAGTTGGTATCTGGAAACTTTTGCTAAATTCATATTCATTAAAAATTTATTGGTTGTTGGTTATATGTCAGTAAAGCTGGAAAATTTTATTGGTGGCTTATTTTGAATTTTTTACCTACAACATCATTTGAGAACAATGATAATATTCTCTCCCTTTCCAATCCTTATTCTTACATTTTGTTCCTTTTTTTTCCCTTCAGTGACAAGTACATGCAGTATGATGCTAAACAGAAGTAGGCATTCTTGTCTTGTTCCCAAACTTAGAGAAAAACATTTTTTTTAAAGATTTATTTATTTATGTACTTGAGAGCGAGAGAGCATGAACAGGGAGCAGAGGGAGAGTGAGAGGGAGAAGCAGGCTCCCTGCTCAACATGGGGCTCAATCCCAGGACCCTGGGACCATGATGACCTGAGCTGAAGGCAGACGTTTAACTGACTGAGCCACCCAGGTGCCCCAGAGAAAATTATTTTAATAACTAACCATAAATGTAATGTTTTCTTGAGTTTTACTTTTAAATAAGGCTGAAAAAGCCTCTTCTATAACTAGTTAGCTAGGAGTTTTTATTATAAATGAATGTTAATATTTTATTGTTTAATGTTTATATTTTATTCCTGGAACATATCATGAAGTTTATCTGTTATTTCTTTACGCATAGTAAACATTTTAATTTTCTAGTTTGTGACTGAAAAATATGTGAACATATTCCTGGCAACATTTGTTTCTACTGTTTATCATTCATGCTATCTTTTTTACTTGTGTGTTTTGTCGGTTTTTTCTGGTGAGCTGTTCATTTTACTTGAAGTTTTACTTCTTGGAACTCTTTGAAATTTGAGACTATGGTAGGATGTGCCAGATTGGATTTACATTTGATGCTGACCAGCCATATTGGTGCACTACAAATCTGGGACACTGTACTTTAAATTCTTAGCTTGAGGTTTTGGTAACACACAGTTCCTATGAATTTGTGCTACAAACCTGTGTGAGGGCCATCTTGTGATTCCAAATCCTTGATGACATTTTTCCTTCTCTGCTCAATGCTAAGAGCAAAGACAATTCTCTTTGTAGACCCCAAGGACAGGAAAGGGGTAAGTTTATTTCTAGGTCATGCTTATACTGAATGTTTAGAACTTTGATGTCTCAGCTTTATTAAGTTAGGGAGGAGCTTCTATCAAACTACTACCTTTGGAGAACCCTGGTCTTTGTCTCTTGCTCTGTGGGTCTTGTGAGTCCATGATCACCAAAGTTCAAATTCATGCAATTTAGTCAATGCCTTGAGAAAGATAACTGGCTAAAATGCTACACTTACTTCTCTGGGTTTCCTCCCTCTTTTTGTCTCTGATCTGAGAATTCCTTACTTTCTTATAGTTCATTGATATTTTCAATATTTTAAAATATATAATTTAGAAATTTTTTTTTGTTTTCTTAAAGAAGGACAAACCAGGTGCCTAGCCTGTCATATTACATGAAATAACTATGTTAAATGTTTAATATATTCCCATCCTATAGTTTCTCTGTTATGTTCCCTTTGTTATTATTATTTATAAACAGGCTTTTTCAATGCAGATATCTTTTGGAGAGGTAGTACATTTAATTGTGAGCGTATCATGTGAAATAGTTTTTCAGATGTTTTCCTCTGTGACAACTCTGACTAGGGGTCTGAAACAATGGGAGAAGTATATATTTTTATGACAAAAGAGGTAAGCAAAGAGAAATAACTTTGAAGAATTAGGTATAATGGAAGAAAAACAGGCTGGGAGGGTGTATTGCCTCTGGGCACTAGGTGGTTAGGACACACAGAGAGGAGGAAAAATACAATTCTTATTATTTCTTTATTCTTCTTTATTTTTTATTTTTTCTTACCTTACTGCAGTAGCTAGCACCTTTATTACAATGTTGAATAGAAGTTGGGAGGATGGACTTCCACTCCTTGTTTCCAATTTGAGGGGGGAAAACATCCAATGTATGATTTATTAAGTGTAATATTACCTGTAGGTTTTTATAACTGGCTTTTATGAAATTGAGAAAGTTCCTTCATGTTTTTATAAATGGGTGATAAATTTTGACCCATGCTTTTCTGCATTAATGAAGATGATCTAAAGGTTTTTTTCTCCTTTATTTTGTTAATGTGGTTATACTGATTGATTTTTGAGTGTTAAACAAACCTTGCATTCTTGGGCTATACTTTTCTTGCTCATGGTATATTATTCCTGTTATATATTGCTGGATTCAACTAATATATTTTTCAAGAATTTTTTAGGTCTGTATTCATGAGAGATATTGGTAGATAATTTTCTTTTCTTGTAATGTGTTTGTGAGGTTTTAGGCTTAGGATTAGTCTTCCCTCTTCTCTATTTTCTGTAAGAAAGAGTTTTTATAAGATTAGTGTTATTTCTCCAATGATTGTTTGGTAGAATTCATAATGAAACCATCTGGATTGAGAGTTTTCTGTTTTGGAAAGTTTTTAACTATATATTTAATTTCTTTAATAGGTATAGGACTAAGAGAATTTTGTTTAATCTGTGTTGACTTTGGTAAATTGTATTTTTCAAGAAATTTACCCATTTTATCTGAGTTGTCAGAGTTTTGGTATACATTTTTCATAGTATTATCTTATTATCTTTTTAGTGTCTGTAGGATTTGTAGTGATAATCTCCCTATTATTCTGATATTGGTGATTTATGTTGTATTTTTTCTTGATTTTAGGATTTTTCAAATTTGTTGGTATTGTCAGATTATAAGCTTTTGGCTTTCTTACTTTTCTCTATTGTTTTTCTTTTTTTAAGTCTTTTCAAGGTTTTGGACTGAGAATACATTTTTTCACTCATGAATCAAATATATCAGTCTTATAAATAACTGAGAAGATCTCACCTCTCCTGTCTAGTTTCATGAAAGTAGGTAGTCTTAGATTAGAATTCCTAAAAGCAGAATCTGAGATAGGGATTTGAGTGCATGTGGCTTGTTGTGAGACCATTCTTTGGAAAAAATCTGTAAGGGAGAGAGAGGAATGTGATAGGGAAGCAAAAAGAGTTGCTAAGTAAGGATCTGGTATCACATAAAGTCCAGCCTTAGCCCAATCTACAGAGGGGAGAGTTCTGGGTATAAACGGCACCATGGACCTGTCATTCCTTGTGGCAACAGGGCTGGACTTTTATACCATCATTTTATTTGGCCATTTCTTGTGGTTTATCTATGGAGGGGGCATAATTTCCTACATTGGCTCTCATTGGTTGATGGCAATTCCCTGGAGAGGGCTAGTTGTAAGCCATTACCATCCACACTCACAGAAGTGGGGGTGGGTGCTTCAAGCACGTAAAGTGGATCTGGGCAGGGTCATCATAGTATTAACTGCATCTATGCCAGGGTTGGGCAAATAAAATAGGATTTGCAGATGGGAAAAGTACTTTCAATATTTAATCATATGATTTTTAACCAATGAAATGTTTTTGATAGTGTTTAAAGAACTATTCTAACAGTAATCCTTGCACAGTAGAATAATATCGTCATATATACATAAGACTTAAAGAAAGAAAGAAATAGAATATAAATTTGATATATTAGTTAGGACATGCTGAACTATTGTAAAATTTAGACCCCAAAATTTAACGGCTCTAAATAAGTTTATTTCTCTCTCTACAGTCCAGATTGATGTCGGGCATGGAGAAACTAGAGAAGGTTCTCCTCTATCTAGTCATTCAGGAACTTGAGGTGATTACAGCTCTGAACTCTTCAACATGTGGTTTCCAAGATTGTGAGCACTGCCATTCAGCTGACTGGATGCATCTGTTATTTATTGCTGCAAAACAAATTTAACAGCTTAAAACTACAATTTAATATTTTTTATCTCATAGTTTCTGTGGGTCAGGAATTTGGAAGTGGCTTAGCCTAATAGTTCTGGATCATTTTCTTTGAGCCAGAGTTTGCAGTTAGATGTCTGTCATAGCTACAGTCATATGAAGGCTCAACAAGGGCTGAAGTATTTGCTTCTCATATTATTGATGAGATCTCAATTAATGATGGCTATGGCCAGGTGGCTTCAGTTCCTTCCTACACAGATCTCTTGATAGCTTTGTTGGAATGTCCTCATGACATGGCAGCTAGCTTCACTCAGAGAAAGTGATCTAAAAGGGCAAGATAAAGAGTGCCCAGTTGGCTCAGTCAGTTGAACTGCAGCCCTTGATCTCAGGGTTGTGAGTTCAAACCCCACATTGGGTGTAGAGATCACTTTAAAAAAGGGGGGCAAGATAAAAGTTGCAATATCTTTTATGACCTAGACATTCTATCATTTCTGCAATATCCTACTAGTTATATAGGTCAGCTATAGTCAGTGAAGGAGGGGATTACACAGGGACATAAATACCAGGAGTCAAGA
This sequence comes from Eumetopias jubatus, assembly GCF_037043125.1. Taxonomy (NCBI): domain Eukaryota; kingdom Metazoa; phylum Chordata; class Mammalia; order Carnivora; family Otariidae; genus Eumetopias; species Eumetopias jubatus. The sequence continues at coordinate 58,308,024 of NW_028274815.1, read as the reverse complement.
ATCACTGGACGCCATCTTGGAGGCAGGTTACCATCCTAGAGAAGCATGTGTGGGAGGTTTTTACAGGCCAAGACTACTCAAATTTCATTCAAGTGAACTTACTCACATGACCTTATCTAAGAGCAGAAGGAGCAAGAACAGGCTGTAGAGCTGGCCAGACATGTATCTTTTTTTATAGTGGAAGAAGTGGGTGGGGCAGTATTTAGATGCACATCTGGCAGTTTCTGCTACAATTGGGAAAATGAATCAGGAAGAGAAAATATTTAAGAGATAAGTAAAATAAAAAACAATGAAAGTTGATCTTAGCAAGTGTCCAACTATGTGTATTCATTTCAACATAATGTTTAAATTTTTTTTTTCTTATTTCATGGAATTGTTCTTGCCAACAATATCTCACAGGCAAAACCTCTGAAATTCCAATAGGTTGTTTGAAAAGCCAACATCCTAATCTTGGCTTTTGACAAATGTTTTCAATTTATTTTAAGTAACTGACATTTTTTTTGTTTTAATTTTTAATTTTTTTAATTTGTTATTGTTATGTTAATCACCATACATTACATCATTAGTTTTTGATGTAGTGTTTCATGATTCATTGTTTGTGTATAACACCCAGTGTTCCATGCAGAACGTGCCCTCTTTAATACCCATCACCAGGCTAACCCATCCTCCCACCCCCCATCCCCTCTAGAACCCTCAGTTCGTTTCTCAGAGTCCATCGTCTCTCATGGTTCATTTCCTCCTCCAATTTCCCCCTTCATTCTTCCCCTCCTGCTATCTTCTTCTTCTTTTTTTTAAACATATATTGTATTATTTGTTTCAGAGGTACAGATCTGTGATTCAACAGTCATGCACAATTCACAGTGCTCACCATAGCACGAACCCTCCCCAAAGTCTATCACCCAGCCACCCATCCCTCCCACCCCCCACCACTCCAGCAACCCTCAGTTTGTTTCCTGAGATTAAGAATTCCTCATATCAGTGAGGTCATATGATACATGTCTTTCTCTGATTGACTTATTTCGCTCAGCATAATACCCTCCAGTTCCATCCACGTCGTTGCAAATGGCAAGATCTCATTCCTTTTGATGGCTGCATAATATTGCATTGTGTATATATACCACATCTTCTTTATCCATTCATCTGTCAATGGACATCTTGGCTCTTTCCACAGTTTGGCTATTGTGGACATTGCTGCTATAAACATCGGGGTGCATGTACCCCTTCGGATCCCTACATTTGTATCTTTGGGGTAAATACCCAGTTAAGTGACATTTCTAAAATAGTGCAAGAAATTACTAATGTCCATTAGTGAAACCCAAGACACATATACAATAGGGAAAATAGAATTTGTCTGCATACTCATTACCTAGAAAACTAATAACTTAAAAGCAAAATATCCTACCCCTTCTTTGAGAATCTCCCTTGGAGAAGGGTTTTCTATGCACTGATTTAGGTCACAGACCAAATAATTCTCATTGCCGTTCCTATAAAAACAGTAAAACCTCAGATAGATTAAGTATTCAGTCAAAAGGTAATTTCAACCAGTTTTGCTTAATGAGGAAGAGATAATCTCTTAGTTGTAACATGAACCTCAGCTGGGGGAAATTTTTCTTCTTGCTTTGTCCCAAACATTCTGTTTTGGCTTTGAGTCATCTTTTGCGTCAGTGAACTGGAATTCATAATGTTAATGATTTGTCCTAAACATTTAACAACTCAGAACTAGTTCTGCCTATATTTCCACTGAGGATAGTATATACATTTTTTTTAAGTAAGCTTGCTTGACTATACTTGGTTGGAATGATAAAGGAGCACTGTGTAAAAATGCTACATCTGTGAATTGTTGTAAGCTGCCTTGTTACTATAAAAATTTAAGGAGGATGTAGCCCCACTTCAGGGTCTGTCATTCTTTAATAATGGAGAATTACATAAATCATATGGCAAAATTCTTGTCACTGATTACCATTACTCTGTGACATCTTGGTTTATGATAAAAATAATACAAATATACCTTATATATTTTCTGTAGAATTTAAGAATTTCGTCCCTGAAACAAGGAGCACCTGTGACACACAGGAAACTAAAGTTGGGAATCTTGACTCTGTCATTAGCTGGGAAATTACTCTTAGGTAAGTCATTTAATCTCTGAGTCCTCATTTCCTCATTTAAAAAAGGAATATTAATAACCACCTCTCTAAGGTTTTGTGTGGATCAAAGGAGGGAGAATTATGTGAAAGCACTTAGCAAACATTTATACTGTACATAAAGGTTTTGTTTGTTGGTCCTGTATTAGAATTTCACAGATGGGAAAATTCAGACAGAGAAGTCAAGTGACCTGCCTAAGACCACATATATCTAAGAACATTTTCTAGTGTACCCCACAGTCTCTTTTAGGGGGCCTATACACCATTTAGTTGCAACAGGATGGTTATGAAATGTAACTGGTTATATGTGTAGTAGGAGTTGGGGGTAGTGTAGTGTGGGCTGTTTTGTGCCTAGTTCAGCACACAGAGGAAAAGGTTAGTTTCTATACACACACACACACACACACACACACACACACATATATACACACACACAAACACACGCTGACAGAGAAACTAACCCCACATGGCTCACTAACTGCTGAGTTATTCTACCCACCCATGCCACCCAGCCACTAGCCACTAGACTAATGCTCTTCTCCCTGGTCAGGGAGAAGGAGGTCTCCCTTCCCACCAGCCTCCTGGCAACAACCCACAATGGACAAGAGACTCCCAGATACACTGACTTCCTGGATCAGGGGTAAGCTAGAGGCTCCCCATCCAACACACTGTGGCACTTTTAGCTCAGGATGGGGATGGCACTGTCCATTTCCATCTGACCCAAATCTTCCTATACGTGCACCCAGGGCTCTACAGGGCCCTGCAGCAGCCACTGTTGGGTGGGAGCAGTGAAGGGGAGCCTGGATAGGGGTCTGAAAATCAGGGAATATGATGGTGGGTAGTGGAGAATCCATCTGGGAATGTAGTGGGAGGTAGGACTATACATGAACTAAGGCTCCAGGCTTCACTGCCCCATTAGACTTCATTTACAAAACACAAACTTGAATATGGAAGTATTAAGAACTTCAAGATGGTGACCACAGAACGTTAAACCATAAGCATGGAGCCCCCGTGAGGCTGCAACCATGAAGGTGGTCCTGGTTGAGAGCTTAATATGCCAGACAGATTTGAAGCTGATATCCACTATTACATATCACTGGACACAACTCTGTTCCAGGAGGGCTTGATTATGACTCAGCTCAGAGTATTTAGACATGAAGATTTATTTTTCTCCAATCTTTGCTTTCTACAGAGCTCTGTGGAATCTCCCCATCCTGCCTCTAACAACTTCTAGAACTCTTAGGAAAGTTAATTTCCTAACTTTCAGATTCCATAACTACTCATTTTGGTTATGAAAATTCTGTCATTTAAAGACTTGAATCTCATTCTCAACTGGAATCTCATTTCCCCTCCTTCCAGGGCACAACTGACCTGGGGCCCTGACTATTAGAGAGCCTGATTCTGAAATGCCTTTCCCTTCCCTCTTCCAAAGCTGGAATTTGCAGTGTTGGGCAGGACAGTCAAGTAACCAGAACAAAGATCTCTTTCTCTCTTGGTAAGTTATTGCTTCTTTCTGGATAACCCTGTGGTTCTGAAAATGTGTGACACTCACCCCAATCCTGCCTTCCTTGAGTTGTTCTGAGGCAAGGTTTGCCCACTGCAGGAATGCCTGAAGTGCAGATTGACCCCAGCTCCCCAGCTGACCTCCTGCACAGACAGCCACCCACCTAGTCCCTCAGTGGTATACTGCTGGGCTTCCTAGTGGGCTCTCTTGTTCCTCCCTTGCCCACTGGACTTGGAGTGGGAGGGGGATAAGCTTCCCCTTCTCCCCAAAAGAGGATGAACTACAAGCCTGCTATTCTCTTTGTGGTATCTTCCTAACACAACCCAAGGGTAGGATCGGATAGGTGAGATAATGATCAGGGATAAATCAGTTGGTTTGGCCTGCTTTAGGAATTTTGGAAAAGGTGAGCTGGTAGCTGTCTTATAACATATGGTATTAATCCATCTTGTTTTAGGCTGGGCCCTAGTTGCTAATTATTCCTGAGCAATAATACTAACTTTTTAAAAAATACATACAAATAGGGATATTAGTAAAAGTCTTCGTCTGGTTCTTCAGGACCATTGCAAGACTGCCACTTCTTTGTGGCCAAATTCAGGGCAGAATTAAGATGCTGGAAGTTGCCTTGAGTGGTGGCATCATGGACCAGATCAAGGCAATCAGCCCCGAACCAAGCCACTAAGTCCAAGTGTCTGGGGAGAGAGTAAAAGCTGATGTAGAAATCAGAATCTTTGGAGAAAACAAGGGAGTGGTAACTGAGGGGAGTAAGGAGGCTGGAGAGGAGGATGGATGCTTTCCTTTTTCCAAAGGTGTTTTCTGTGGTTGTTGGCCCACTACTGTGAACAGAATAAATGAATTAATAGCAGACAATCTGAAGATTGACATGAAGATGATTATTTGCACACTGGGGAGGTTAAGAAAGAATGCATTCATTACCCTTTTTAGATTAAAGCCAATAAATCGGGCATTTCTGGTTTGACTCAATGCTGGTTTACATAAGAACTACATAAAACAGTGAAAATGGCATACAATTGTGGAAAGCTTCATCAATGTATCAAAAAATATCTGTTGGGTTCCTTCAATATGCCAGACCTATTATGTATGGGGGATATAGCAGTGACCTTGACAAACAGGCTCTTGATACCTTGAAGCACACCTCACCTTCTGATCTAGATTTCTATATTTGAAACATGATCATCTGTATAACTAATGTGATTATTAGAACACAAATTTTTGAGTAGGGGTTATGTCTTACTCATCTCGGTATTCCTAGCACCTAATAACCTGACTGACACATAAAAGATACTCAAAAAATATTTCTTGTTGACTGAATAAATGAATTCATTTGCAGTGAGAATAGCATAGCTTGCGAATTCATCTAAAATACATTGTTAATATGACTAAAATTTCATATCCACCTCATATATTCTAAGGTGTAACAACAAGAAAGTATTTTTTTATTATTATGTTAATCACCATACATTACATCATTAGTTTTTGATGTAGTGTTCCATGATTTATTGTTTGCGTATAACACCCAGTGCTCCATGCAGAAGGTGCCCTCCTTAATACCCATCACCAGGTTAACCCATCGCCCCACCCCCTCCCCTCTAGAACCCTCAGTTTGTTTTTCAGAGTCCGTAGTCTCTCATGGTTCGTCTCCCCCTCTAATTTACCCCCTTCATTCTTCCCCTCCTGCTATCTTCTTCCTTTTTTTAAACATATAATGTATTATTTGTTTCAGAGGTACAGGTCTGTGATTCAACAGTCTTACACAATTCACAGCGCTCACCATAGCACATACCCTCCCCAATGTCTATCACCCAGCCACCCCATCCCTCCCACCCCCCACCACTCCAGCAACCCTCAGTTTGTTTCCTGAGATTAAGAATTCCTCATATCAGTGAGGTCATATGATACATGTCTTTCTCTGATTGACTTATTTCGCTCAGCATAATATCCTCCAGTTCCATCCACATTGTTGCAACAAGAAAGTATTTTAACTAATGAAGTTACATAGTAAAATATCCTTATAAAGGATATATTCAGAAATTAGTCAGGAGTTATTTTCATTGTCCTCCATTATGGCTATTCCTCTGTGCCAACAATTTGCTGCTAGAAGTTGTCTTCTAAAATGGAATCTTTAAGTAGTAGGTTAAATCCAGCTGGTTTCAAATGTTACAGGGTTGGGGGAAGGGGGACAGATGGCCACATCTCTGAGGAATTTTATGACTTCAGCGATGACCAGCTGAAATTCCTAGACTCTTGTAAGAGAAATTCTATGTTCCCTGAGAATTAGTTATAATTTTTTAATTGAAGTAAAATTCACATAATACAAAATTAGCCATTTTAAAGTATACAATTCAGTGACATTTATGTACACTCACAATGCTGTGCAACCATCACCTCTATCTAATTCCAAAATGTTTTGTCATTCCAAAAGGAAATTCCATATCCACTAGGCAGTCAATCTGAGAATTATTTAATCTTTGGCTCCATGTAATAAGTATTAATCCTATCTACTCTGTAATGGAGAAATAACATGAGAATTATTTTCCTCCAAAAAGTATAAAAATAGTAATTTGATAGTAGGGTTTGCTGGCCAGGCAGCGACCAGTATGTGATCCTTCCTGACCTCTGATTCTGAGCATGTGGTATGGTCTGCCCTCCAGAGGAGCAGCAGTTATATCTCCACACAGACCTTATAGCCTCTGAGAAAGCTGCCTGGGTGACCCTAGAAGACCAAAATGTCAACGGAATTTTGAAGAATATTTAAGGTTTTCAGATTTAAGTGATTTTGAATTATCAATAACCAGACGATCAGAAGATGTGGTAAGTGGTTAAAAAAGGCCAAGTATGGATTCAAAGTTTATAAATGGGTTGGAAAGAGGAAAAAAGCCACAAACACTACACTAACAGCCTCCCGGAATTGCCTCTTCACAACCCTGACTCTATTGATGGAGAATGTGTGCAGGGAAGGGACTTAGGTATTTAACGTAGGGACCAAGAGTTCTCTTGGAGAGAAAATCCATCTTAAGTGAAGAGCCTAGAGGAAGAGCTTTGGTCAGAAACAAAGGTTGAGTCACCAAAAGGGCATGGTTTTTCTGATTCCAGTGTTATATGTGTAATTCAGATTCCTCTCCTAGCCCAGATTCTCTTGGGGCTCATATTTGGGTGGGGTAGGGTGGGGGACATGGTGAGTAAAAAGTTGAAAATGGAAAGAGCTGTTTAGCTGGAAAGGAGGAGTCCTGGACTAGACTAGGGCAGCTCATCCATTCTACAAATGTGTGTGGGAAGAACTAAGGGTTGGGCATTTGTTAGACAAGGAGAATATTATGGTAACCAAGACGGATATAGTCCCTGTCCCCAAGAAGCTTACAGTCTAGAGGTAGATATTTAAAATAGGACTACATAAATATTGATTATTATAAAGGCTAAAAAGGAATAGGTTAGTAGGCAATGGCAGTTTTTAGTGGGGGAATCTAACCTAGTCTGGAAGGATGGGGAAGGCTTCCCTGAGGAAACATTTTAGCTGAAACCTGGAGTTGGGAAAGGTGTGTAAATGGGTTTTTTTTTTTTTTTTTTTTTTTATTGTTTTAGGTGGGAAGAGCTTCAGTGGTTACAAGTATAGGGGCTGGAGAAAGAAGCAGCAGGACACAGCTTATGAAGGAGCTGGCTACTTCTCCACACTTGCCAAATGAGTGTCCTGTCCTAGATGGGGCAGAGAGTCTCTCCCAATCGTAAGGCTATGGGATGCAAGCTCAATCAGGGCCTTGAAGGGCTTGGTGAAAGGGTTGGGCAGGTTTCCTGTTTCTCCTCCAGCTAAATGCACTAGGCCATTCATTTGGCCACATCACATGTCTCAGGTTCCCATGTAACACTGTCCTAAAGATGTGGATTCAAACTCTTTAGGAAATTCCAGGATTGTTTGAGAAGCTAGAGCAAGTCTCCTACCAGGAGCCAAAAACTAAGGCATGTGATGCTAGTAGTACCAGTATACCACCCGGTTAACACTTTCAGCTCAATTCAGGAGCACATGTGTTTATACATCTGCATAAAAAACCCTCACAACAGTAATTCCTCAGGGGTAGGAAGGATGTGGTCATGTTTGTGCTTTCCCTAAAAGAAACTTCACCAGGAATGAGTGACCTGAAGAGTCATGAATCTCTCAGTTATATCAGGGCCAGGTTTCCTAGCAGACATTTGGGTAGAACTACTATGGGTGGGGAGAGCACCAACAACCATTCTTTGCTCCAGGAAGCCAAAACGTTGTCCTTGCTTAGAGCAGTAAGTATCTCGGCACCTGGCACAGTGCATACTATGTTGTAGGGAATCATTACAAAATACCTTTGTAATGAATGAATGCAGGCTGAGCACAGGGCAGGCACTTCTGCCAAAGTAGGTCCCAGTCAACCCAAAAGATTAGCATCTTCTGTTCACTGACATGAGAAACCAACAGCAAAAGCAATGATTCTCATCCCTGCACATAATGAGGATTTAAAAAAACACAGATACAGTTTTACTTCAGGTATATTTTTAAAAGTGTATTTATAAAGAAATTAGGCTGGAAGTAAATATGCCCAAATATTAATTTTTTGACAGTGAGATTAATAACAACTGTTACTCTTTGCACTTCACTTCTGTATTCCAAGGTAGGAATGTTACTTAAAAAAAAAAAAAAAAACATGCTTTACTGAGGTATAACTGGCATACAATAAAATGCATATGTTTAAAGTGTCAATATGATAAGTTTTAACATATGAATACACCCGTGAAATCATCACCACAATCAAGATAATGAACATATGGATCACCCCTGAAAGTTTTCTTGTGTCCCTTTGTCCTATCCCTACCCCATCCCCAGGCAAGCACTGATCTGTTTCCTATTACTATAGATTAGTTTGTGTCCTCTACAATTTTATATAAATGGAATTATAAAGTATATATTCTTTCTGTCTGGCTTTTTTCATTCAACTTAATTACATCAAAATTTGTTCATGCTGTGTGTATCAGCATGCTAGAGTTTGGAAGTTTTCCTTCCATTTCTATTTTTTGGAACAGTTTCAGAAGAATAGGTATTAATTCTTCTTTAAATGTTTGGTAGAATTCCCCTGGGAAGCCATCTGGCCCTGGGCTCTTGTTTGTTGGGAGATTTTTGATGACTGCTTCAATTTCCTTACGGGCTATGGGTCTGTTCAGGTTTTCTATTCTTTCCTGATTCAGTTTTGGTAGTTTATACGTCTCTAGGAATGCATCCATTTCTTCCAGATTGTCTAATTTGCTGGCATAGAGTTGCTCATATGTGTTCTTATAATTGTTTGTATTTCTTCAGTATTGGTTGTGATCTCTCCTCTTTCATTCATGATTTTATTTGGGTCCTTTCTCTTTTCTTTTTGATAAGTCTGGCCAGGGGTTTATCAATCTTATTAATTCTTTCAAAGAACCAGCTCCTAGTTTCGTTGATCTGTTCTACTGTTCTTTTGGTTTCTATTTCATTGGTTTCTGCCCTGATCTTTATTATCTCTCTTCTCCTGCTGGGTTTAGGCTTTATTTGCAGTTCTTTCTCCAGCTCCTTTAGGTGTAGGGTTAGGTTGTGTATTTGAGACCTTTCTTATTTCTTGAGAAAGGCTTGTATTGCTATATACTTTCCTTTTAGGACCATCTTTGCTGCATCCCAAAGATTTTGAACAGTTGTGTTTGTGTTTTCATTTGTTTCCATGAATTTTTTTAATTCTTCTTTAATTTCTTGGTTGACCCATTCATTCTTTAGTAGGATGCTCTTTAATCTCCATGTATTTGAGTTCTTTCCAACTTTCCAACTTTCCTCTTGTGATCAAGTTCTAGTTTCAAAGCCTTGTGGTCCAAAAATATGCAGGGAATGATCTCAATCTTTTGGTATTGGTTGAGACCTGATTTCTGATCCAGGATGTGATCTATTCTGGAGAATGTTCCATATGCACTAGAGAAGAATGTGTATTCTGTTCCTTTGGGATAGAATGTTCTGAATATATATGGGGAGTTCATCTGGTCCAGTGTGTCATTTCCTTGTTGATGTTCTACTTAGATGACCTGTCCATAGCAGTGAGTGTGGTGTTAAAGTCCCCTACTGTTATTGTATTATTGTCGATGTGTTTCTTTGATTTTGTTATTAATTAGCTTATATAATTGGCTGCTCCTATTTTAGGGGCATAGATATTTAAAATTGTTAGATCTTCTTGTTGGATAGACCCTTTAAGTATGATGTAGTGTCCTTCCTCATCTCTTATTATAGTCTTTGATTTAAAATTTAATTTGTCTGATATAAGGATTGCCACCCCAGCTTTCTTTTGATGTCCATTAGCATGGTAAATGTTTCTTCAACCCCTCACTTTAAATCTGGAGGTGTCTTTGGGTCTAAAATGAGTCTCTTGCAGATAGCATATCAATGGGTTTTGTTTTTTTATCCACTCTGATACCCTGTGTGTTTTGATTGGGGCATTTAGACCATTTACATTCAGGGTAACTATTGAAAGATATGAATTTAGTGCCATTGTATTGCCTGTAAGGTTACTGTTACTGTATATTGTCTCTGTTCCTTTCTGGTCTGTTACTTTTAGGCTCTTTCTTTGCTTAGAGGACCCCTTTCAATATTTCTTGTAGGGCTGGTTTGGTGTTCACAAATTTTTTTAGTTTTTGTTTGTCCTGGAAGCTCATTATCTCTCCTTCTATTTTCAATGACAGCCTAGCTGGATATAGTATTCTTGGCTGCATATTTTTCTCATTTAGTGCTCTGAATATATCATGCCAGTCCTTTCTGGCCTGACAGGTCTCTGGGGAGAGGTCTGCTGCCACTCTAATGTTTCTACTGTTGTAAGTTACAGACAGACCTCTTGTCCCAAGCTGCTTTCAGGATTTTCTCTTTGTCTCTGAGACTTGTATGCTTTACTATTAGATGTTGGGGTGTTGACCTATTTATATTGATTTTGAGGGGGGTTCCCTGTGCATCCTGGATTTTGATGCCTGTTTCCTTCCCCAAATTAGGAAAGTTCTCTGCTATAATTTGCTCCAATATACCTTCTGCCCCTCTTTCTCTTTCTTCTTCTTCTGGGATCCCAATTATTCTAATGTTGTTTCACTTTATAGTATCACTTATCTCTTGAATTCTCCCCTTGTGATCCAGTAGTTGTTTCTCTCTCTTTTCTCAGTTTCCTTATTCTCCATCATTTGATCTTCTATATCACTAATTCTCTCTTCTGCCTCATTTATCCTAGCAGTTAGAGCATCAACTTTTGATTGCACCTCATAAATAGCCTTTTTGATTTTGACTTGGTTAGATTTTAGTTCTTTTATTTCTCCAGAAAGGGATTCTCTAGTATCTTTCATGCTTTTTTCAAGCCCAGCTATTTCTTTTAATTGTCATTCTGAACTCTAGTTCTGACATCTTACTAATGTCTGTATTGATTAGGTCCCTGGCAGTTGGTACTTCTTCTTGTTCTTTTTTTTTTTGAGGTGAGTTTTTTGGTCTTGTCATTTTGTCCAGAGGAGAATAGATGAATGAGAGAACAAAAAGTTAAAAGGGTAACAATGACCCCAGAAAAATATACACTAAAAAAATCAGAAGAGACCCAAAACTGGGGGGAAAAGAGAGGGAAAAAAAAAAAAAAGAATATGATCAGGCTGGTGAATAGATCAGAGCCACACACTAGATTTTGGGTGTATTTTGGTCTGTTAGAAGAAATTGCCTCTCAAAATTTTAAAGAAAGGAAAACATATATATATATATATACAAAAATAAGGATAAATATGATGAAGGGATGGAATATGACTGTAAAGATGAAAATTAAAAAAGATTTAAAAAAAGGAATTGATAAGAAGCTGTTTGAAAAAAGAAGAAAAAAAGTTAAAAAAAAAAAGAGAGAATGTGATGAGGTGGGAGACTAGGACAAGATTTAGAGTATATTTTGGTCTGTTAGAAGAAATTATATCCCAAAATTTTAAAGAAAGAATAACTTGTATGTATACAAAAAATAAGGTTAAATACAATGAAGGGATAGAATATGGCTGTAAAAATGAAAATTAAAAAAGATTTTAAAAAGGGAATTGATGAGATAAGATGTTGGTTGAAAAAGGAAAGAAGAAAAATTCAACTAAAAAAATAGAAAAAGAAAAAAATAAAGAAAATTAAAAAAAATTAACTTTGAAAGAGACTAAAGAATCATGGGGAAAAAAGCCATGAATTCTATGTGCTATATTCCTCTAGCACTGGGATTTTGCCATTCTCGTTGATCTGTAAACTTGGTCTTGGTGGTCTGTTCTTGAGGATCTTCTGGGGAGGGGCCTGTTGTGATTCTCAAATGTCCTTGCCCGAGGTGGAATTGCACTGCCCTTGTCAAGGGCCAGGCTAAGTAATTTGCTCAGGTTTGCTCTTGGTAGCTTCTGTCCCCTGAAAGCTTTCCGTACAGCTTTGGAGGATGAGAATGAAAATGGCAGCCTCCCAATCTCTGGCCCCGGAGGAGCCTAGAAGTCAGGGCCCCCCTCCTCAGTGAGCTCCCATAGAAAAGCAGTCAATCATTCCTGTCTCCCTGGTCTCCTGGCTGCACTCTGTGCTCACCCAGACTGTGACCAAGTGTTTCCATTCTGGCACATGACCCCATTTGGAGTCTCCAAACCCAGCAGATTCCTGCAGCAGGCTCCCACACTGATCCTCCTGGGGAGAAAGGGGAGTCTCCCTGGATCTGTCACTTGTTGGGTCCCTGATGGAAGAGCAGTGGCCTGACTGTGCCGCGGATCACGGTTTATTGCAACCCCAAGCTGAGAGACCACTCCTCGGCTCCGTCTTTGCAGCCGGCTTCCCCATTCCAATACCTGGGAGCTCTGCCACACTCAGGCACCCCTGGTCTTTCTGTGACCCTGAGGGTCCTGAGACCACACTGTCCCAGCGTGGGTTCCACCCCCCACTTAGCCATGGAGCAATGTCCCTCAGCGGAGCAGACTTCCAAAAGTTCAGATTTTGTGCCTTGCTGCTCTATCACTTGCCGGTAGCCAGCTGATGGGAGGCTCCCTTCCCCGCGGTCTATCTTCCCAAATATTGCCTCGGATTCACTTCTCCATACAATCTACCTTGCAGAAAGTAGTCACTTTTCTGTTCATAGAGTTCATAGAGTTGCTGCTAGTCTTTGCTTCGATCTCCTGTTGAGTTCGTAGGTGTTCAGAATGGTTTGATCCTTATCTAGCTGAATTTAGGTCTCCTACTCCTCTGCCATCTTGCCCATGTGGCTAGCCACTGCAGGTGAAGACAAGGGCAGCAGTGGAGGTCGAGATGCCCTTGTCTTCTCTGGAGGCTACAGTGGCGATGCTCTCACTCCCTCGCCCATGTCCAGGAAGGTGGCAGATGGAGCACAGGGAACGGGAGCCTCCTCCTCAGACTCGGCTCTGAATCCTCTGCCTATTTTATTTATTTATTTATTTATTTATTTATTTATTTATTTATTTATTTATTTATTTTATTATGTTAGTCACCATACAATACATCATTAGCTTTATATGTAGTGATCCAAGATTCATTGTTTTTGTATAACACCCAGTGCTCCATGAAGTACATGCCCTCCTTAATACCCATCACCAGGCTAACCCATCCCCAGCCCCCTCTAAAACCTTCAGTTTGTTTCTCAGAATCCATAATCTCTCATGGTTCGTCTCCCCCTCCAATTTCTCCCCCTTCATTTTTCCCTTCCTTCTCCTAATGTCCTCCATGCTATTCCTTATGTTCCACAAATAAGTGAAACCATATGATAATTGACTTTCTCTGCTTGACTTATTTCACTTAACATAATCTCCTCCAGTCCCATCCATGTTGATGTAAAAGTTGGGTATTCATCCTTTCTGATGGCTGAGTAATATTCCATTGTATATATGGACCACATCTTCTTTACCCATTCATCTGTTGAAGGGCATATCGGCTCTTTCCACAGTTTGGCTATTGTGGACATTGCTGCTATGAACATTGGGGTACACAGGGCCCTTCTCTTCCCTACATCTGTAATTTTGTGGTAAATACCCAGTAGTGCAATTGCTGGGTTATAGGGTAGCTCTACTTTTAACATTTTGAGGAACCTCCACACTGTTTTCCAAAGTGGCTATACCAACTTGCATTCCCACCATCAGTGTAAGAGGGTTTCCCTTTCTCCACAACCTCTCTAACATTTGTTGTTTCTTGCCTTGTCAATTTTTGCCATTCTAACTGATGTAAGGTGGTATCTCAATGTGGTTTTGATTTGAATTTCCCTGATGGCTAATGATGATGAACATTTTTTCATGTGTCTGATAGCCATTTGTATGTCTTCTTCAGAGAAGTGTCTGTTCATGTCTTCTGCCCATTTTTTGACTTGATCATTTGTTTTTTGGGTGTTGAGTTTGAGAAGTTCTCTATAGATCTTGGAAATCAATGCTTTGTCTGTAGTGTCATTTGCAAATATCTTCTCCCATTCTGTGGGTTGCCTCTTTGTTTTGTTGACTGTTTCCTTTGCTGTGCAGAAGATTTTTATCTTGATGAAGTCCCAAAAGTTCACTTTCGCTTTTGTTTCACTAGCCTTTGGAAATGTATCTTGAAAGAAGCTGCTATGGCTGATGTCAAATAGATTACTGCCTATGTTCTCCTCTAGGATTTTGATAGATTCCTGTCTCACATTGAGGTCTTTCATCCATTTTGAGTTTATCTTTGTGTATGGTGTTAGAGAATGGTCGAGTTTCATTCTTCTGCATGAGGTTGTCCAATTTTCCCAGCACCATTTATTGAAGAGACTGTCTTTTTTCCATTGCATATTTTTTCCTGCTTTGTCAAAGATTAGTTGACCACAGAGTTGAGGGTCCGTATCTGGGCTCTCTATTCTGTTCCATTGGTCTATACGTCTGTTTTTGTGCCAGTACCATGCTGTCTTGGTGATCACTGCTTTGTAATATAGCTTGAAATCCGGCAACGTGATGCCCCCAGCTTTGCTTTTCTTTTTCAACATTTCCTTGGTGATTCGGGGTCTTTTGTGATTCCATACAAATTTTAGTATTGTTTGTTCCAGCACTTTGAAAAATGTTATTGGAATTTTGATCAGGATGGCATTGAAGGTATAGATTGCTCTGGGTAGCATAAACATTTTAACAATGTTTATTCTTCTGATCCATGAGCATGGAATGTTTTTCCATCTTTTTGTGTCTTCTTCAATTTCTTTCATGAGTGTTCTGTAGTTCCTGGAGTACAGATCCTTTACCTCTTTGGTTAAGTTTATTCCGAGATATTTTACGGTTTTTGGTGTTATTGTAAATGGAATCGGTTCTCTAATTTCTCTTTCTACAGTTGCACTGTTAGTGTATAAGAAAGCAACTGTATTCTGTGCATTGATTTTGTATCCTGCCATATTACTGAATTGCTGTATGAGTTCTAGTAATTTGGGGGTGGAGTCTTTGGGTTTTCCACATAAAGCATCATGTCATCTGCAAAAAAGAGAGAGTTTAACTTCTTCTTTGCCAATTTGAATACATTTTATTTCTTTTTGTTGTCTGATTGCTATTGCTAGGACTTCTAGTATTATGTTGAGCAATAGTGGCGAGGGTGGGCATCCTTGACATGTTCCTGATCTTAAGGGAAAGGCTCTCATCTTTTCCTCATTGAGGATGATATTCGCTGTGGGTTTTTCGTAGATGGATTTTATGAACTTGAGGAATGTTCCCTCTATCCCTATACTCTGAAGAGTTTTAATCAGGAAAGGATGCTGTATTTTGTCAAATGCTTTTTCTGCATTAATTGAGAGGACCATATGGTTCTTCTCTCTCCTCTTATTAATGTGTTCTATCACATTGATTGATTTGCAAATGTTGAACCACCCTTGCATCCCAGGGATAAATCCCACTTAGTCGTGGTGGATGATCCTTTTAATGTATTATTGGATCCTTTTAGCTAGGATTTTGTTGAAGATTTTGGAATCCATATTCATCAGGGATATCTGTCTGAAATTCTCCTTTTTGGTCTTTGCCTGGTTTGGGGATTAAGGTAATGCTGGCCTCATAGAATGAGTCTGGAAGCTTTCCTTCTGTTTCTATTTTTTGAAACAGGTTCAGGAGAATAGGTATTATTTCTTCTTTGAATGTTGGTAGAATTCCCCAGGGAATCCATCAGGCCTTGGCCTCTTGTTTTTTGGGAGGTTTTTGATCACTGCTTCAATCTCGTTACTGGTTATTGGCCTATTCAGGTTGTCAATTTCTTCCTGTTTCAGTCTTGGCAGCTTATAGGTTTCCAGGAAGGCATCCATTTCATCCAGATTGCTCAGTTTATTGGCATATAGTTGTTGATAATAATTTCTAATAATTGTTTCTATTTCCTTGGTGTTAGTTGTGATCTCTCCCCTTTCATCATAATTTTATTAATTTGGGTCCTTTCTCTTTTCTTTTGGATAAGTCTGGCCAATGGTTTATAGATCCTATTAATTCTTTCAAAGAACCAGCTTCTAGTTTTGTTGATCTGATCTACTGTGTTTCTGGTTGCTAATTAATTGATCTCTGATCTAATCTTAATTATTTCTCCTCTAATGCGTGGCTTAGGCATTCTTTGTTGCTTTTTTTTCTAGTTCTTTAAGGTGTAGAGTTAGTTGGTGAATTCGGGATTTTTCTTTTTCTTTCTTTTTTTTTTTTTTGAGTGAGGCTTGGATGACTATGTATTTACCCCTTAGGACTGCCTTTGCAGTACCCCATAGGTTTTGGACTGATGTATTTCCTTCTCATTGGTTTCCATGAATTGTTTAAGTTCTTCTTTGACTTCCTGGTTGACCCAAACATTCTTGAGCAGAGTGGTCTTTAGCTTCCAAGTGTTTGAATTTCTGCCAAATTTTTTCTTGTGATTGAGTTCCAGTTTTAAAGCATTGTGGTCTGAACATATGCAGGGAATAATCTCAATCTTTTGGTATCAGTTGAGATTTGTGATTTGTGACCCAGTATGTGGTCTATTCTGGAGAAAGTTCCATGTGCGCTTGAGAAGAATGAGTATTCTGTTGTTTTAGGGTGAATTGTTCTATATATATCTATGAGGTACATCTGGTCCAGTGTGTCATTCTAAGCTCGATTTTCTGCTGAATGATCTGTCTATTGCTGAGAGTGGAGTATTGAGGTCTCCTACAATTAACATATTGTTATCAATATGACTCTTTATTTTGGTTAACAGTTGGCTTATGTAGATGGGTGCTCCAATGTTGGGGGTATAGATATTTACAATTGTTAGATCTTCTTGTTGGATAGACCCTTTAAGAATGATATAGTGTCCTTCTGTGTCTCTAACTACAGTCTTTAGTTTAAAATCTAATTTGTCTGATATAAGAATTGTTACCCCAGCTTTCTTTTGAGGTCCGTTGGCATGGAAGATGGATTTCCATCCCTTCACTTTCAGTCTGGATGTATCTTTAGGTTCAAAATGAGTCTCTTATAGACAGCATATGGATGGGTCCTGTCTTTTTATCCAATCTGCAACTCTGTGCCATTT
Organism: Eumetopias jubatus; assembly: GCF_037043125.1. Lineage (NCBI taxonomy): Eukaryota > Metazoa > Chordata > Mammalia > Carnivora > Otariidae > Eumetopias > Eumetopias jubatus. The sequence goes on along the minus strand of NW_028274815.1, from coordinate 58,290,884 downwards.
TATGGGAGCATTTAGGCCGTTCACGTTGAGAGTGATTATTGAAAGATATGAATTTATTGTCATCATGTTTCCTGTGAAGACCTTGTTTTTATAGGTTGTCCCTATACATTTCTGTTCTATATCACTCTTGGGGTCTTTCTCCTTTTTTAGAACCCCCCTTAATATTTCTTGCAGGGCCAGCTTAGTGGTCACATATTCTTTCAGTTTCTGCTGGTCTTGGAAGCTCTGCATTTTTCCATCCTTCTAAATGACAGCCTTGCCAGATGAAGTATTCTTGGCTGCATGTTCTTCTCGTTTAGTACCCTGAATATGTCTTGCAGCCCTTTCTGGCTTGCCAAGTCTCTGCAGATAGGTTTGATGTTATTCTGATGTTCCTCCCTCTGTACATAAGGAATCTCTTCCCCCTAACTGCCCTTAAGATGGTTTCCTTGGTTCTAAGATTTGCGAGTTTTACTATTACATGTTGGGGTGTTGGCCTGTTTTCCTTGATCTTGGGAGGGGTCCTCTCTGCCTCTAGGACACGAATGTTTGTTTCATTCCCCAGATTAGGGAAGTTCTCAGCTATGATTTGCTCCAATATATCTTCTAGTCCTCTCTCTTTCTCCACCCCCTCAGGGATTCCAATAATTCTGACACTGGAACATTTCATGGTGTCATTTATTTCTCTGATTCTATTTTCATGGGTGAGTTGTTTTTCCCTAGCCTCCTCTTTTCCCTTTTTAGCTATTAAATGGTCTTCCAGGTCACTAATTCATTCTTCTGCCTCATTTATCCTAGCTGTTAGATTATCTAGATTAGATTGGATTTCATTGACAGCATTTTTAAGTTCTGCCAATTCTGCTTTCATTTCTGCCCTTAGAGACTCTTTGTTGCCACTAATCGATTTCTCCATTCTAGCTATTGTCTTCACAATTGCTAGTCTGAATTCCATCTCTGACATCTTGGTTATATCTGAATCCATTTGTAAATCTGTGGCATAAGTCATAATCTCTGAGTCTTTCCTATTTTGGGGTTCCTCCTCCTAGTCATTCTGTTGAGGGGTGGTTGAGGGAATGAATAGAGTCCAAATTATTGACCACAACCCAAGCAAGATGCACCTGTTTTCTAGGGACCTTAGGGTTGCTGGCCTTTTGTTTTCCCAGCCTGTCTTCTGAGGGAGGGGCCTGCTGCACTGTTACTCAGGCAACCCTGTTTGGGCAGAGTTGCCCTGCTCCCCGGGGGGGGGGGGTGGGAGAGGCTCAGTGAAAATCAGTTTTGGGGGGCTTTTGTTCTCTGGCAGCTTTCCCTGGCAGCTTTGTGTGTCTCTTCTGAGAGTCAGAGCAGAAGAGACTATTTCTAACCCTCTGCCTCAGAATAGAGAGATCGCAGTCTGTTCTTCAGTGAGCTCTTCAGGCCACACTCTCTCCATTTATGTCTGTGCTGCTATAAACTGCAGCATCCTGGGTTGTTCGCCCCTCAGCAGGGCCCTAGTCCTAGCCTCCAGGTCGGGCACATCTCTGCCCTTTGTGTTTCTAAAACCGCCAGCCACCCCAGTTCGCATGCACGGCCCCGCCACTCTGGTTTCCCTGAGGAGAGCTGCCCTAAAGTCCTTTCCCCACTGCTACCGGTCTGCGAGTCTGTGCCCTGTCCCCAGCGAGGGAGGATATCGCTCACGGGCGATGTAGGATCCCCACGGCCAAGCTCCCTCCTGCTGCTGTTTATCCTCCGATATCTGCCTGCGGAATTATAGCTCCCCAATTCGCACCTGGAAAGCAACCACCTGTGATAATCTGTTTGTAGAGATCCAGATCTATCTTCTTATATCTCAGGCTGATTTCATGGGTGGTCAGAATGGTCTGGTTGATATCCTGCTCAATTCTGGGCACTGATTGGAATAGGGTCCCCTACTCCTCCGCCATCTTTTCCCAAAAAATTCCTATTTATTTATGTTAGAGAGAGAGAGAGCATGCATGTATACATGTACAAGTTGGGGCAGGGGAAAATGGGGAGGGGCAGCAGGAGAAAATCTCAAGCCAACTCCACACTGAGCACAGAGCCTTATGTGGGGCTTGATCTCCCAACCCAGAGATCATGACCTGAGCTGAAACCAAGAGTCAGACATTTAACCAACTGAACCACCCAAGTGCTTCATGGTCCTCAATGATTTTTAAGAGTGTAAAGGATCCTGCAAATCACTGGACAAAAAAATTGATTTATCACTGGTGAAGTTGATCAAGGGAAAAATAAAAAAGAAGTCATGAATCTCTAATATCAGAAAGAAAAAGGAGGTATAGACATTAAAAAGTAGTAAGATAGGGGCACCTGGGTGGCTCAGTCAGTTAAGCATCTGCCTTAGGTCATGATCCCAGGATCCTGGGATCAAGCCCCACATCGGGCTCATTGCTCAGCAGGGAGCATGTTTCTCCCTCTCCCTCTGCCTGCTACTCCTCCTGCTTGTGCTCTCTCTCTGTGTCAAATAAATAAATAAAAATCTTAAAAAAATTAGTAAGATAGTATAAACACCTTTATACTAACTCATTTGAAATTTTAATGAATTGAAAATTCCTAGAAAAACAAACTAAAATTGACCAAAGGAAGTAGAAAATATAAATAATTCTATATCTAAACATTTAACCGCTAATTTAAAACCTTCCTATGATATACTCAAAACCTCTAGGCCCAGATAACTTTGTCAGTGAATTTTACCAAACAATTAAAGAAGAAATAACACCAATCTTAAACTCTTTGAGAGAATAGACTAAAAGGGGATACTTGCCAACTTGCTTAATGAGACCAACATAACTTGGTACCAAAACCTCACAGGGACAATACAAGAAAGGAACATCATAGGCAAATCTCTTTCATGACAGATGCAAAAATCCTCAATCAAATATTAGCAGATTTAATCCATTCATGAATAGTAGGATAATATATCACAAACAAGTTGAGTTTATTTCAGGAATGCAATGTTGGCCTAATATTTGACCATATTAGACATATGTGACATATTAGCCATATTTGACATATGTCAATGTAATTCATGACATTAATAGAATTAAGGATATCACTTAAATGCTCAATTCAATAATAAAGAAAAAGCATCAAAATTTTAAAAATTCAACAATTATTCATGATACAAAAATAGAACAACCACCTCTTAACAAATTAGGTATAGAAAGGAACTTCATTAACCTGACAAAAAATAATTACAAAGTACCTATAGAAAACATCACACTTAATTTGAGATCTTGAAAGCTTTTCTCCTGAGATTAGAAATGAGGCAAGGATGCACTGTCACCACTGTTATTCACTATTTTTCTGAAAGGCTTCACCAGTACAATGTCAAGAAAAACATATGATAGGTATAAATATTGGAATGAAAGAAAAATGATAAAACTATCACTATTCACAGACAATACAATTGTGTTTATATAAGATCCAAAAGAATCTTCAGAGAAAACACTAGCATTGTTTTTATGTACTTTCACTCTTGTATATGTATCCAATAAAAAGTGTAAATATGTGCACTAAAAGACACAAATGTTTATAGCAGCATTATTTGCAAGTCAGAAACTGGAAATAATCCAAATGCCATCAATGGTATAAAGGAAAAATAAGTTGAGATATATTTATGCAATGGAATACAATACAGCAACAGAGAAACAAACCAATGATAGATGCAAAAACATGGCGAATCTCAAAAGCATTATGTTGAACAAAAGAAGTTAGATATAAGAAGTGTATATTGTATGATAATGTCTATATGACACTCAGAAACAGGAAAAACTAATTTATTGTGTTATAGGTCAGAAGAATAATTACAATTTAAAAGCAGAAAATGTGACTATAGTATAAGAAGGGGATTTCTGAGGTGCTAGTAGTGCTTTATTTTATTTCTTGATCTAAGTGGAGTTGACTTGGATATGTTCATTGCATAAAAATTCATCAAGCTGAACACCTATGAATTTTGTGCTTTTCTGAATATATATATATACTATATTATATTATGTATATATATTATGGTATATATATTATGCTTCAATAAAATAATTTATAAAGATGTTTTTACAAGACATTGAAGGAGAGATTTCTTTTTTACCTGTACAGGCAGATGAATGACTGAATAAGAAGGCTTAGAGAAATTCCAGGGCCATTGCAAAAATATTTTTGAGATAAATCAAACTGTGCCAAAAGAGTAATCATAATAAATTATATAATTTAGCTCAATGTTATTATGAAAGAAAAAAACTTACTTTGTTTTAGCATTGGAAACTTAGATAAAAATGTGAGCATATTTAGGAAATAATAGTCTAGAGAATGATAAATGTAATAAAGCACTGTATATTCTAGGAACTATATAAAATATCACAGTGGAAGCCTGGGAAAAATTGAACCTCAAATTAAAAAGACCTACTACTCAATAAAAGTGTGCTATGGCTAAATATAAAATAAACTAGACATAATTTTAGATGAGATCAGTAAAATCCAAGAGATGGTAGATCAGAAGTTAAATAAGGCAAAAATATTATAGAAATAATTTTCAGGAGCCACAAAATCCAATAAGAAATATTTTTTATGACAAAATTGTTCAAAATCAATCTTAAAATCAATGGAACCAGGTATTTATCATGGAGCAAGTGTAAAATGAAGGAATAGCTACAGAGAAAACCTTTTTTTCTTTCATCTTGATTGAATAATATTTTAGAAAATGTCTTACTTCTAAACTCCACTGTTCTCAGTATTCCAAACTCTTCTCTTCCCCCACTACGAAATCTCACCAGGTAGTCAGATTATTTCCAAGATTTCTTTTCCCAAAATTTCAATCACTACCTACCTGTTTGATATCCTCAAATCTTTTTCTCCAGCCACCCCTCTTCTGAGCTCCAGATCTTTACCTTTCTACTGCTATTTCTACTCAGATAATTCAAACACACAGCCTCCAAATGTCAAAAGCTAAGCTCAGGACCTTTTCTGGCAAACCTGATCTTCTCCCTTTGTTCTAAAGTGCAGTTAGTGGTACCATTCTTCTCTTAGTTGGCCAGTCTGGAATAATCTTAGAGTCATCTCTACCTCCTTCTTCTCCCTCAAACCCCATAGCAAACCATCCCTCCATCTGTTGCTTCTATCTCTGAAATCACTCTTGGATCTCCATCTCTTGGTTTCCACTACAATTGTCTCAAAGCAGGTCTCTTTTTATTATTTGCATAGATTATTCCAACAATTTCTTACCTTCCTAGGTTCTCTGCTTATTTTAATGCCCATTTTCCACACTGCTACTGATATTTTTTCTTTCTTTATATATATAATCTTTCTAAAATACAAGTCACATCAGTCCTATGCTTTAAAACCTCCAATGGGTTCTAGGCCCTGCCTATGAGTCTCTTGATCTGACAGACGTGAGATGGCTCTGTTAGGTAACAGCTTTGCAAAGACATTCTAACCCCCACTCAACTGTCTCCCTAACATACAGGTATATACCTATGCAACAAGCAGCCTAGAGAAGCAGGGACTATAATCTTGGACCCCTCTTCTGAGCTCTCAAGCAATATTTATCAAAAACTTTTCTAAGAGAAAACATGAATCAGTGCCTGAAAGAAATAAAGATCATTCACCCTTCCTTATAGTCCAGATAGTCTGAGGCATACTCTTGCATGGATTTAGATCACCAGAGAGCTGGATACGTATTCTTTGTTGTAATGGTCCCCTGAAAGTTAGGCTTTACTGAATGGCACCTAATCATAATGTGATCAGCCCATACTGAACTACTATATATATCACAAATTGCCCATTGAAACTTGCTGTTGTTGTCCAGGAAACTGTTCCCCCCTCTTTATAAGGTTCCATGGGAGAAATTCAGGTCTTTTATTAATATGTGTCTTTAACAATTGGTTTGTTTCATCTTACACACGTTGAATTGCTGGAAAAGTGAGAGGCAATGTGCAGATCATTATAGCATGCATTTTCATGTCATTAGTGGCTCCAGTATATGTCCCACCCTATTTTTATTTCTTCTACCTACTTTAAAGTTATATTATCTTGGATCCTTGTAAACTACCTTAAAGTCTTTCTGCAACAAGACAAAATAGATGGAAATAACTAAACAAATACATAAGCATTCAAATAAATAAACATCTCACTACCTCTCTTGTTTTATGCAGTATTGTCACAGCTGCACACCAAAATCATCTTTGAAGATTTATAAATACCCAGATGCCCAAGCCCCTTTCCAGACATACTGAATGAGGATCTTGAGGGGAGAGGCCCAGGAATTAGTATTAAAAAAATAAACACAACATTATACAGGTTGCTCCATAAAAGAAATAATTGATCAATTGGGCTTCATCAAATTAAGAACTTTTGGAAAGGTAATGATAAGAGAATGAAAAGATAAGTCATAGACAGAAAATATTTGCAAATCACACATCAGATTATATGCAAACACTGAATCATGGAACTGCATCAAAAACTAATGATGTACTGTATGGTGACTAACATAACATAATAAAAAAAATTCCTTGAAAAAAAAGAGACTTGTATCCAGAATACATAAAGAACTCTCAAAACTTAAGAATATAACTAACCCAACACAAATGTAATGTGAACAGAAGGTCTGAATAACCATTTCACCAAAGAAGATATACAGATAGTAAATAAGCACATGAAAAGATATTCAACATCACTAGTTGTAGGGTGTAGAACAACTAGAACTCTCATACACTAAACAGTCTGGCAGTTTCTTAAAAAGTTAAACATCCATCTACCACATTGAAAGCATATATCCGTACAAAGAGTTGTAGTTGAATGTGCATAGCATTCTCTTTGTAAAATCCCAAACTGGAAATAACCCAAATGTCCATCAACAGGTGAATGAATGGAGAATTTATGTTAATCCATACTATGGAATACCACATGGCAATAAAAGGAATATACTACTGACATGCACAACATAAGTAATCTCAAAATAATTATGTTGAGTGAAAGAAGCCAGACAAAGAAGAGTGTGCATGTAAATGATTCCATTTATATAAAGCTCTAATGAACACAAACTAATCTATAGTGATAGAAAGCAGGTCAGTGGGAACTTAGAGTTGGGGGAAAAAAAGGGGAAAAGGGAGGAATTACTGAGGAAATTTCTGGGGTGATAGAGATGGTCATTTTCTTGACTGTGATGATGATTTCATGGGTATACTTTTGTCAGAATTTATCAAATTATATATTCTAAATATGTGCAATTATATTATATGCAATTATACCTCAATAAAACTTTTTAAAAACATATAGTAAATATATATAGTATATATAGAAATAGTATATATACTATTCACTATACTATGTACTATGTATATAGTATATACTATATAGATAGATACTATATATACTATATACTATATATAGAGATAGATATTGAACCTCTCTTTTGAGGGGTAGAGAGAGACTATAGGATACATAATGGTAAAATTCATAACTAGGTTCAGGATTAAGTGACAAAATACATTTACATAAGTCACTAGGCTCAAGCAGGCATCCTTCCAGGTATTTGGAAGACCTAGAGAAACTGAGAAAATACTAGATCTGTTTTCCAAAATGTGTAACCCATTGTATAAATGTCTACTTTATGGTAGGATGAACTGTTATAGCATCCAACCATAAAATATACTTTTGAAAACAAACAAACAAACAAATAAAACATGTTTTATTCACATTCCTACAGTACAAGGTAGGATTTAAGAGTGCTTAGGTAATTATATTTTTTAAGTAGGGAAGGAGCCAAAATAAAATTGCTGAGAAGTCAGGCATATGCTTGTCCTGGCATATTCTGATTTTGCAGGAGCTTCAGAGGCAGTGTGTTGCTGTTGTGGTAGACCTCCCACCTGAGGATAAACCATGATCACTTTTGTAAGTGTGTATTTCCTTAGGGCTTGAGGTTGATTAAGTACCTAGTGAGGAATAAATGGTAAATGTTTCCCATCCTTGAGTGCAAAAATGGGAGGCAGCTTTACAAGAGCCTTTCAAATCACTTTCTCAGATGCAGATAAATTTTTTGAAAAAAAAACAAACAAACAACAAATGTATTGAGCTTCAACTTCTAATCCATGTGTGAGTGTGGGAGTTTAAAGCTAATCCAGTTTCATGATAAATAAAATCTATATGCCTAAATTATCCTTTCATTTTTTTCCCAGAAATACTCCAAGAACTAGCTCTTAGAATCAAGATATTGTTCTAATCTTTGACATATTTTCTTAATAATTCATAATTTTCTTAGTCAGAGTTCTAGGTTTACAAAGATAACACAGAATACCCACCCTTGAGTTGCTCACAATCTTTCCCCCAACTACCTACCATAGCTGTTTTCTAGGCACCAAACAACTAGGGGATTTTGTCTTTTATTCTTATTTCCAGCTCCGTGCCCATGCACTCAGGTTTTTAGCTACGCACAGCTATTTGCTTCTGTCTTGCATAAGTCACAAATGTGTTGTGTCAAAGAGTGACTGACAGTCAATGACCTTTCCAATAAGAGGCCTGACCCGACACGCTTCTGTTTAATAAATGAATGCTGCGTCAGTTACTCTACCCTGGGAGAAACTTCCAATTGCCATAAAAAAGTTAGTGGAAAAGGTTCTCTTGTGGGTCGTGGGAAACTATGGATACCAGAATACAATCTGGAAAGAAAAGATAGAAGGATTATTCTGCCCTTTAACTGAAGGATACCCTGCTGGTGAGACAGACTGAACATTATTATCCGCAATTATAAAGAAGAAGATATTTTTCCTGCTACACGTTTTTCCTTCTAAGCACAGAATTCCCAAGGACATACTTGGCCTAATCAGAAGTAGAGGCTAAAGTATAACAAATCAAAGGCAACTTCCAGAGGAGAATCACAGTGGTTTAATCAGCCCACAAGGTCTAATACAAGACACCTGCTGCTTCGTTTACCAATAACAGCCTTCTCAGCACAACACATTTTTCTTTGTTTCCTAGCATTGATGGATAATGTATGCACAGCTTGTAAAACAACATTTATTATGCTAACTAACTTCAGGCAGAATGCAAGTGATAAAGAAAATAAATAGCTAGGTAGGTGTAATGGAGCCTTTTTAGGCTCTAAAAAAAAAGGAAAAAATAAAAAAACCACACAACAAAAACCAAACAACATGTGGGACCTGAAAACCAGACCAAGTAGTCATCTTACATTCCTCTCTCCACAAAGAAAATCACTTCAAAAATGGATGGGAGCACTACACATGGTTGGAATTGAGCCAACATTGAAAAAACTGGAGAATCAGGTCTGTTACAGAATTAGTTTGAGAAAAGTGGATTGTTTGCTCTTTGAGCCATTTGGCTTAATCAGTGCTATTTCCCCTGTATTATTACTTCAGAGCTACATCCCTGAGGAGCACCATTGCCTCCCTCTGCTTCTTCTGCAGCATTTCCATACTTAATCCCAGTCTAAAGGCCAGGACTTGGGAGTGGCCCTAAAGTGCCATGCAGCTATTTGCTGAGCACAGGCATTCCATGACCGGCACATATTCGTCACCACACATACCTGTCTATGCAGCATACATCACATATACCAAATATGTGTACCCAAAAATGTTGGGACAGAATAGACATGGGGTGACTTGGGAAGAGAAAGAGAAGGAAGGGATAGGGAGTTTCATTTAAGTGCCTGTCATATGCCAGGCACTCTGCAAGACACTTCATATACATTAGCCAAATCTTACCTATCTCCTCTCCTTTCTTACCCAAGATTTTCCATTTAGTAAGGGAAGTGTTCCTACTGATGGCATCATGCCCCAGGTATAAACATGCCAACTAGTCCCAAGCATATCCAAGGGGTGAATGGTAGGGAGAAGATAAGCACAAGGTCCAAGGAGAGGGTACAATTAACTTTGTCTGGTAGCAGTAAAAACGTTCTTATTCTTTATGTCATTCACTTTTGACAGGTACTCCAGTGGTGGTTTGTCATTTCATTCATTCCTTTAGCATTATTGAGTGCTGGCTCTAGGCACTGTAGAGTCTAGGAAAACAGTAAGACATAATCTCTGTCTTCACGAAACATAGCCTTCTTGGGAGGCAGACAGACAAGTAAACAATAGGAACAAAAGAATCTGTGGGGTAATAGTAGGAGCAGTTATAAGATAGAAGAGGGGCATAGAGGGTGGGAGCCATCACTCTGCTTGGGGGAAGTAGGTAAGCTTCCTGGAGGCAGTGGCATGTCCCTGACATGAATCATTAGTTCATTATTACTGGAACCATAGTTCCAGTGAGTGAAATTGCCACTTGCCCATATCCTTTTGAGATACTCCAGGTAGGCCCCAGGATTCTACCCTATGTACCCCAGCTATAGCTCTCTAGAGCAAGTGCTCTCTGGGCACTGCAGGAGAGAAAAAAACTTTCTCTACCTTCTCAAGTTCATTAGCCATGGGTCTGCAATTTAAAGTGACAATATACAGATTAACAGGAGGAAAAAACCAGTTTATTTATGTGTGCAATGCTCATACAGATAGGAAAACTCTGTGATTAATAACTCAAAGGGGAGGATAAAATTTGGGGCTTATAAACCATCTTAATAGGTGAGGGGGGAGGAGAGAAAGGTAGAGGAAAGCAAATTACTTTTTGAAAGATAAGTGAGTTTTCATGAAAAAATAAAACAGGAGATAAAGAGTTTGTGATAATGTTTGTCATTATTGGTATGAGTGGTCTCCTCAGGTTCTAGAGGGCCATAAAACTTCATTGCAGAAAAGATTTGGGATAGGTTTATTCACATTCTCCCTTCTGAGAATGGATCTACTCTGAAGCGGAATTTACAGCAGCCTTCTTTCCCAGAAATTGCTGTTTGTAGTTAGGTAAGGGAAGTTCTGAGAATTTTTTTCTACATCTGTTGAATCTCATATGTCCTCAGCTTAAAATAATCTTTAGACAAAAGTGGCATATTTGGGGACAGCATACTCTGATCCCCTTTAGCACCTACCCAGAGTAGTCAATCTGCAGGCATGATGTGTATGTGTGTGTGTGCACATGTGTATAAATGTAAAAGGATAACTGGGAAATGCAGAGAGAATTGGGTAGTTAGCCCAGAAAGTTCTCCTTCACCTCATCCTCATGTAAATTCATCCTTCAAACTACAGCTGAGTGTCACTTCCTTACACAAAGTCTGGCCTGATTCCCTGACTAGGTCAAATCCTAGCACCAAATCCCCAGCACCATTTCACATTTGTAGTGCTGCTTTTGTTTGCACAGCTTCTGTGTGTTGGATTAGCACTTAACTCCCTTCTTCTCTATCTCCAGGGGGACAGTGACTATGTCTTTTCCCTCATCGTTGTATATCCAGCATCTGGCGCTGAACAGGAGACAAAGTCTATGGTCAATAAATATTTGTTGAGTTAATGAACAGAAGTAAGGAAGAATCAAACTGAGTGGGTCATCACCCAAGCAGCCAGGGATCAGCAAGAAGGTCCCAGAAAGGATCTCTGAAGCAGTTAGAAGGGGCACTCAAAGGAAGACAGAGAAATCCCAAAGACAAACTTTGGCCTGAGACTAAATAACATTGTCTTAGATTGGCTGGCATAGGGAATTCCTTTTGAAAATAATGAAATGTGCCTGCATTATATAACAGAATCTGGGCATAAGAAAATATGGATTAAAAAAATTCCTATCCTTTCTATAATACCAGTTGTATAGACTGAAAAATGTAAGTGACAAATATATGAAAGACAACACTTCAAAGATGATTTTTTAAAATTCTGAACTTCTGGGGATACCTGGGTGGCTCTGCCTTCAGCTCAGGTCATGATCCCAGGGTCCTCAGATGGAGTCCTGCATCGGACTCCTTGCTCAGCAGGGAGCCTGCTTCTCCCTTTGCTTGCTGCTCCCCCTACTTGTTCTCTCTCTCTCTCTCTGACACATAAATAAATAAAATCTTAAAAAAACAAAAAAACTTTAAAATTCTAAACCTCTGGGAAAAAAAAATCTCCATTTTAAAAAATGCAGCTTCTAGAGGGAAGCCCTGACAAAGATCTTTTTTTTTAAGATTTTATTTATTTATTTATTTATTTATTTATTTATTTATTTATTTGACAGAGAGAAAGAGGGAGAGAGCAGCAGAGGGAGAGGGAGAAGCAGACTCCCTGCTGAGCAGGGAGCCTGACATGGGGCTCAATCCTAGGACCTTGGGATCATGACCTGAGCCCAAGACAAGTGCTTAACCGACTGAGCCACTCATGCACCCCCCTGACAAAGATCTTGCTGCAATAAGAAAAGACAGCCAAGTAACAATTAACTCAAAATTTAGGTCCAATTACCCAAACAAATGTTAGTAAACTGCAATGTTTTAAAATTACTGTATTCTTATAAACTGAAAATCATAGACCATATATGCAATTGTATTATAGTACTTGAATTCATATCTCAGTGTTGAAATTGTACAAGGAACCAATGTTGTATTTAGGACACAGCCTTCAAAATAGGCAAACCTCCATGAATCCTGATGTTTTGAGTGGTTTTCTTAATCTCTGAAAACCTCAGTTTCTTCATATAAACTATGAACATATAATTATGCTGCCTCTCAAAGTTGTAAAGATTAAATGAGACAATGTATACAAAGAATCTGGCTGTGCTTAGGTTATGAGGGCTCAATAGGTGGTAATTATTGTTAAATAAATGAAACTATCTCCTTTAAGCATTTAAGAATATTCTTTAAAAATCTATTTTCTACCAGATTTCCTCTTCAACTTCATTGAATTTGGCTTTTTTTCTCATTCGTGAAAAGAATATTTAAATATATTCTTATCCTTCCTAGTCAACACTAGTGAAAACATGTTCCTTAGGCACAGAGGACAAAATATCTCCTTTTTCCTTTCTAGGTTCTTTCTAATACCGGAGTAATTATTTCTTCCTTCCTCCCTTCTTCCCCTCTGCTTCTTTTGTGCACACCTTAGCATGAGTTCATACTCATTGCTTCTCCCTCCGTCTGGTATAGGGAGCTGAGCTCATTCATTATTGAAGAAGGGTAGAATGTCATTTTTTTTAGTCGGTATTTTAAAAGGATACTAAACTGGCACTTATAAATTAAGAATCCATAAATATTACATAATATACATTTACTATTCTATTTTAATATTTATAAAGTTCTTAATGCAACTCTCCTGCAAATAATTTATTTTCCTAGAGTGCTATGTTTTAGGAAAGGTTTATCATATTCCTCTGTTGTCCTTTCTTTTTTTTGCTTAAAATTAGGCATCTTGCAGATGCATATACTCTTCCACTCAACTGAAGCAAAAGCAAAGGAACCACTAGAATCTTAGATTCATTTTCTGTCCCCTTCCAAGTTTTGATTTAGGCCTTCCAAGTTTTGATTTAGGCCATCTGGAGAAACTTGAGTTCTTTACAATAGGTTTTTATATGATTGTGTAGCAAGACAAAGACATTTTTTTTTAAAAAGAATACATCAAGACAGAATAATCATGGTAACAATATATACATTTTTTTTTAGAGAGAGAGAGAGTGTGTGCTGGTGTGTGCAAGAGCAGGGATTGGGGAGTGGGCAGCGAGGGGCAGAGGGAGAGAGAGAATCTTAAGCAGGCTCCATGCTGGGCGTGGAGCCCAACAACAGGCTCCATCCCACAATCCTGAGATTGTGACCTGAGCCGAAATCAAGAGTTGGACACTTAACCAAATGAGCCACCCAGGTGCCCCTGGAATATTTTTAACCAATATATACATTTTTATTAGTAAAAACAGAGTGCAAATCAGTAGCACAGCTTCATGCTTTGAAAACAAGATTAATTATATTGACCTAACTTTAGAAAAAACTTTTAAAAAAGAGGCGTATTTGCCACAAATTCCTTATTCTAAACTTTTATGTTCCCATTTCATTTTGTTTCTCTAGGCAATAGTCAAATAAGCAGAAAGTAAATATTTGAATAAAAAAATTCAGTCCCATTATGGAATGTTTTTAGGAGGATGCCTCTATGTAGTTTTGAAGAATGGACCTAAATAAGCATTTTAATGCAAACCTTCAGGAATCCTGGATAAATTGTAATGTCTAGGATTTGCTTATGATATAGCTAGTGCCCAATGTGTATGTTGATCACAGCCTCATTAGATCCTGGCTTTCATCCTCATTTCCATGAAAATGCTAAACTTTAACCTGTCAGCCTCTCACTTTGTTTTCAGTATGGTGAGAAGCAAGTCACTGACTGGTCATTTAAACAACCACAGCTAAGACATGAGATTGTGTTTCATCAAGTAATACAGACATGACATAAAGCATGATCAGATGAAAAAGTCTCAAAAAATTCAAATTGCATGCACTGATGTAATGACTTAAAATACGAAAAAGTATGATTCATACTCTCAAGAGATTAAAACTGTACAAATATGAGCACCACAAGCACATGGAATTTTATCTTTTGAGACTTGATAAATTTTGAGTGCCTAGAACAGTTTCTGGCATATACTAGGGACTCAATAAATATATACCAGTTGAATGAACAACAAAGACAATATAGATGAGGAAAGGGCATCATTTCTAGTAGATCCTTGGTCCATGATTATCCTAGCTCTCTCCTCTGAGTACATCTGCCATGACTTTTTTTAAAAAATTACATGAATTAGTGTATCCTGGGATCCTAAGAAAAATAAACACAGAAGAGGTAAGTTTAAACTGGGGAAAGAAATTATGGTGCCCATGTTATAGAACATGGTGCTAGGAACTGAAAAGAAAAATTTAGAAGGATAGAGTACTTGAGATGGGGCCCTAAGGGCAAGGGTGTCTTGTGGAAAGAAAAGCAGGCAACTAAGACAAACATTACCTACTAGGTAATTTTGCTCAGGGCCATCTGGATTCCCACACCACAGGAAAAGTATATTTAAGCAAGCAGACTACAAAAACGGACTGAGAAGTTCCTCTACCTATACCTATTGGTAAAACTATTGGATAAAAAAAAAAGATGAAATATGCATTCATTGGAGAGAGTTTGCTTTGGATCTTAGACCAAAGTAATTTTGACTTACTTAAAAATAACACCTCATCTATTAATTAAAGGTACTGGAATTTTGAAGAATCAAATATGTGACTTATTTTCATGGGCTGTTCCAGAATAGACTACTTTAAAGGAAATATTTATAACAAACATACATTACAGCAGCACTACATAAAATTGAAGGTAACCTTGAGGACTGACCATAATCCAACCTCTATCAATTAAAATGATAGCACATATAAATAATTGTTAAATGACGGAACAAAGATACTAAATCAATATGATTAGTAAAATCAGGAGACAATATCTTATTCTCTTTCTCTTTTAAACTCGGATATCAAAACTCATGATATCTAGCATTCTGTAGGTGTATGCCACAACATTTTATAACCGGAAAAATTACACAGTCCTTCAAGACACATGTGCAAAACAAGTGGTATACTTTTCCAGACCATGATGTTCCCGGAAAGTCAAGTTTTATAAAAAACAAAAATGAACAATATGTCATTAGTGGATTTGACTCACAGGACATTAGCCAATGCTCTTTCCAGTAAGGAGTCTGATCAACAGATGTAATGGGAAACAGGAGAATTACTCTTAGTAAATTGTCCAACTTCATATTTTTACACTTGAAAGAAACATGTTTCGATACTTAACCAACTGAACAGTAGTGGGAGGCCTGTGAAAATTGTTTGCAGCCACAACTTGGAGTACATCTTTAGGGCTTCTCTTAGAATTCTTTTAAGGACTCCCTTTCTTCCTAATACTAAATACAGATACAGTCCTGTTTTATTCACTTGTACCATTATTTCTTATAATCAGTATATTATCTAAAGGGCATTTTTATTTTTACAAACAAAACAAAACTATCATAGCTCAATTGTTCAGTTGTGCAACTAATTTTTTTTAAAAGAAACATCTTTTTTTCTTTTTGTTATAACTTTTTGTTATACCATTCTGCAAATGGGTTTCAAAAATGATGATTAGAGGGACGCCTGGGTGGCTCAGTTGGTTAAGTGTCTGCCTTTGGCTCAGGTCATGATTCTGGGGTCCTGGTATCGAGTCCTGCATATAGGGCTCCTTGCTCAGTGGGAGCCTGCTTCTCCCTCTGCTGCTCCCCCTGCTTGTGTTCTCCCTCTTGCTCACTCTCAAATAAATAAAATTAAAACAAACAAACAAAAAAACTGAAAAATGATGATTAGATGCATACATTTTCTATCTGCCTTGGCTACCCTCACATTTTCAAATCTCTTTTCTTTCAATCCAATCACATTGCCTTCTGCTCCTGACACTGCAGAACTCAGTATCACATACATATGTCTGAGGAGTGTGCCTATAATTCTGACCACTCAGACCTTAAACATAGATCCTCATACAATAATCACAACAACAAATAGGTAAATAAAGACAAAGACAAAACAATAACAACCACCAACACAACACAACAAAAGCAAATAGCATGGGGCAGAGGGGATGTGGTGGGAAGGGAATACTAATCAGGGTGTATGACACAGGATTCTAGCAGTTGGCAATGGGATACTGTGTCCCACACTAGGTTGATGCAAGAACAAATCACAGAATATGGAAACCTAATTCCTTGTTTGTATTACCTCTTGCATCCCCTTTCCCCAGAAAAAGGTGGGTCAGGCCTGGCACAGAGACTAGGTCGGCTTTACAGCTTTTTCTCTATTGACAGAAGTAAATCCTGTGAAGCTAATGAGGTTTAAGCTTTGGGACCCTTGATTTGTATGAGCCTAGGAGGGCCCTAGCAATGTGTTCACATGTCAAATGCTATTGTAATATTTGCAAAAGTAATATATTTTAACTGCAATCACAATCAAAGAAAAGGAACCCCATTAGAGCTTCTCACACTTTCCTTCATAGTGTAGTGTTGGAGTAGCTGCAAGTAAATTAAACTGAGGGGAAGTTGAGTTGGAGATACACCTAGTTTGGGTTTAGAGGGAATGTTTATGCAGTTTGTGTTTTTTTTAAGATTTTATTTATTTATTTGACAGGGAAAGCGAGAGAGCACAAGCAGGGGGAGCAGTAGAGGGAGAGGGAGAAGCAGGCTCCCCGCTGAGCAGGGAGCCAGATGTGGGGCTCAATCCCAGGACCCTGGGATCATAACTGACTGAGCCACCCAGGTGCCCTGTGTAGTTAAGTTTTTGCTAGCCATCTCAATGTATGAATGGGTCCCAGGAAATACCCCTAAGTCATCCATGGTATCAAGTGTGTCAAGATCCTAAGGCAAAGTAGCCAGAGGTTGTATCATGATGTGAACAGGTCCTATAGTAGCCAGTACAGATGTATATGAGTAGTGGAGGAGAAACTAAGTTTGAAATGTATGGAACCCAGAAGTTAGCCTGGGGGAAATTCTTCTAGTCATTAGATGTGCATAATTACAAATGGAAGATTTCTCATCAATATTTAACAAAATAGAAATTCTTTTCTGTACAGGATGAACTTAACAGTATCACTTGTATAATTATAAATGCACTATACACTTTCTCCCATTTTAATCAGAATCAGGTGAAAAAGAATTTATCATCATCCCTGTGTTCATGAGGAATAAACCCATAGCAGTATTACAAATGGTGCAGATGAGTATGTAGTGTTTCATGTATCTCAAAGTATTATCATATGAACACACTGATAAAAAATTTATTTATTCATTTTTTAAAAATATTTAAAAATATTTTATTTATTTATTTGACAGAGAGAGACACAGCGAGAGAGGAACACAAGCAGGGGGAGTGGGAGAGGGAGAAGCAGGCTCCCGTCCAAGCAGGGAGCCCGATGTGGGGCTTGATCCCAGGACCCTGGGATCATGACCTGAGCCAAAGGCAGATGCTTAACAACTGAGCCACCCAGGCGCCCCTGATAAAAAATTTAAATTGTTTGCTGATTTGATTTTTTTTAATTTTTTAATTGTTATGTTAATCACCATATATTACATCATTTGTTTTGGTGTAGTGTTCCATGATTCATTGTTTCTTCATAACACCCAGTGCTCCATGCAGAATGTGCCCTCTTTAATACCCATCACCAGGCTAACCCATCCCCCTACCCTCCTCCCCTCCAGAACCCTCAGTTTGTTTTTCAGAGTCCATCATCTCTCATGGTTCGTCTCCCCCTCTGACTTACTCCCCTTCATTCTTCCTCTCCTGCTATCTTCTTCTTTTTCTTTTTTCTTAAAATATGTTGCGTTATTTGTTTCAGAAGTACAGATCTGTGATTCAACAGTCTTGCACAATTCACAGCGCTCACCGTTTGCTGATTTGATATAAAATACTGAACCAATAAAGATGATATAAAACTCATAAGACACCACTATACTGATATAGTGATAAGATACCTCATCAATAGCAATTCAGAGCATTAAGATTAGCCTTAGTACAAGAAGATTTGAAATTCCTCAAATCTTACTGCTTACATATGAAGGAAGTTTGATAGAGGTTTTCCCAAATCCTAAAAATTCACATGACATTACTAACAGTTTAAAAGTTTATTTTTGATCAACCATACTAGAGGACTCTCCATTATTTCTACAGGAAAAATTTTACAAAATTATTGTTGTATGAAGAAACTACCACACTGGGTGTTATATGCAAACAATGAATCATGGAACACTACATCAAAAACTAATGATGTAATGTATGGTGATTAACATAACATAATAAAATAAAATTAAAAACGAAAAAGAAACTATGCAAACAGTATGCAAATGAAAAAAATTGGGGAGTAGTTCAGAGGTTTGTCAGACAATAAGTTAATGAAGATACTATATTATTTTTTTAGATTTTTGTCATTTTAGTGGTATTTATCAGCTTTTGGAAGCTTAAATTTGTCATGATTTCTTTTCTCCAATTTCATACCTATTTTTTTTAAGATTTATTTATTTATTCTAGAGGAAGGGGGGCAGAGGGAGAGAGAGAGAGAAACCTAAGCAGACTCCCTCTGAGCACAGAGCCTGACGTGGGGCTCAATCTTACGACCCATGAGATGATGACCTGAGCCAAAACCAAGAGTTGGACACTCAACCGACTGAGCCACCCAGGCGCCCCTTCATACCTGTTTTTGATATGTAATTTAGTATTCTTTTCCTTAAAGAGGGCCCTCAAATTATATAAGCTCAGGTCACACAAAACATGGATCTGCTTCTACTCAGTGCCTGGCTCAGAACTGGCACATTAGATGTTCTTAAAAAAAAAAAAAAAATATATATATATATATATATATATATATATATATAGAAATTGCTGTCAGCATAAAGGTGGTGACATGATACTAAGCTTGTGAAGGAGGGGCCAGCCAATACTGAGGTTCTTTAGCATATCCAGCCTCCAAGCTAGACCAGTTTGGGAATGGTGGTGGGATCACACCTGCCAGTAGAGATCCTGAGCCCAGCTAGTGAGAAGCCAAGATGGCAGAGGCAGAGAAAATTAGCCTGGAGCCTGTCATATTGTTTCACAGTCAAGAAACAATATTTTTCCTTGTGCTTTCATTCTTGAAGGGTGCTGAAGTTAATTAAAATAAATTCTCCTATCTCCAAAGAATATGCAAATCAAGTCTCACATGTTTGGAAATTTATTCCTTTGAATTATGTTTCCCATTTGAAGAAAATGGTTACTCTTCCTACCCTTTAAATGGAATAAGGCCAACTATATGTGAGTGGGATTACATCAGGTCCCAAGATACCAGTGTTTGGAAATGGTTGAAATCTTTCACATAGAGTCTCAAGTTAAAATACCTTACTTGAGTAAAAGGCGTGTTGTGACCTGATATTGCTATTCATGCTCCTACTTGGCAATATTCCCATTCTAAGACAATGTTTAACCTAAAAATTTCTAGAGTGCTTCATCTGCATCAAATGCCAGAAGTCTAAGGAAGCTCTATTAACGAAAGACAAAACAAAATCTAGATACATGGTTAGGCTAACTGCTTCCTGATGGAGCTGCTTCTGAGGTACCAGCACCTAGAATTAAACCCACCCAGCAGACCAGGTGGGGTTTGATGGGAGAGGTGGGGAGTAGGCAGTCCTCTCTCTGGGTGCTGAGAGAAATTGTTCTGAGTTCTGATATGCAGAGTATCAAAAGGGAGGATATAGAGAACCCAGAGGAAAGCAGCGTGGAGGTCCAAGAATGCAGCATCAGGGAGTCCTGTCAGCAGGTACTAGAACTTTAGCCATCTGGCTGGTGTTCAAGCACAGACTCTAGTCCCTGGGAAGGCATGACAGTAGAAATTGATAAGAACAAAACAGGACTCTTGTTGTTGAAGATGCTAAGTCAGATAACAGCCACAGGGAAGCAAGGCAGAAACTCAGTTAACCAAACCGATGCACAAGCGGGTCTTGGGGGGTAAGACAGAGACTTGTAATCAGAACTTGGGAAAGTAATCAGAGCTGGGCTAGCAAGAGAGGTAACTTGATGTTGAATCCCATAGCATTAGGCTACAGCCCCCTGAATCTCTTGTGCTCGAGGTCTGGATTGGACAGCAGGGTGAGCTGAGCTCACAGTTAGGATCAAGTAGCCTTTGCTGAGGGAAGAAGAGGACTGAGACTTGGACCAAGGTAAGACCCGACTGATGATAAAGTAAAGGAAGGCCCTGCCTGTGTACAGGGCTTTTGAAATCAAGAGAACATATACATAAACCCTAACAACAAAACGAAGATAACTTGAATCTTTTAGGCTATTTCTAAGGGGGAAAAAAAGGCCTCTTAGTAAGGGGAAACATTTTTTACTCGGAGTAAGAAATAATTAGGGTTTTGAAAAAAAAGTATATATTCTTTAGCTTTCCTTTACACATACTAAGGCATGAAAGAAATTAATACAAACTGTAATTAAGGACTTTTTCTTTTTTTTTTTTTTAATTCAGGAAGCATTAAGTTAGGACAAAGAAAGCAGCTTTCTCTTCCTAAATACTGATGTAGCAATTGTTTGATGTGCATTCCTCACCTAGGAAGCTGCTCTGTACAGTTTTTCTCTTGACTCATTGCCTGATGGGCTGTGCTAATCCTGGCTGTCACTGGGATTCATCATTTACCACCACATGTCATGGCTCCATTCTCGCCCTAGTATTCCTGTTCGTTGCTGAGATGGAGCCTTATACCAAGCCCTGGTCCACTTGGATGGGCAGCTGGTCTGTCTCTGGATCTTGACTCCTGAAAGACCGGATCCTATTTCCTCTATCTTTATCTTCTGACTGGGATTCTTCTCTGAAGATCAGAATAACCTTAAACCATGGAAATGGTGCCTGTTTGTCTTAGAGCATTACTTACTGCCTGAACATCTGCCTGGAATAACACTGAGATTGGCACCTTCCCACTTCAGGTATTAGAGAGGATCTCCATAATGTGTTGTGTGGAATAAAAAAAAAAAAAAAAATTCCCCAAAGATTTGGAAACTGACAGACATATGGTTGACCTCAACCTGTTACTTAATTGTAGATAAGTCATTGAGCTTCTCTAAGCCTATTTCCTCATCTGTAAAAATGAGGATAGTGACTCCTACCCACATGGCAACTGTGAAAATTAAATGAGATAAATAATATAAAACATCTATAATAGGCCCTGCACATAAACACTGCTTCATAAATGATAGCTATTGTGATTACTAGGAAATACAAGAAAAAAATTAATTAATTCATCCAACAAATGTTTATTAAGTGGCTAGCTGCCAAGTTTTTGTTTTTGTTTTTGTTTTTAGGTAGGCTCCACACCCACTGTGGAGCCCAAAGCAGGGCTTGAGATTAAGATCTGAACTGAGATCAAGAGTCAGATTCTTAACCGACTGAGCCACCCAGGTGCCCCAGTTGCCAAGTATTTTACCAAGCTCTGGAGGGAGGTATCAAGGAGAAGATGACATGGCCTTCTAGGTTCTAGGTATTTGCACCATCAGCGTCTTCACTTGCCACAAGCATTTTTGCCACAAACACACTGGTTGTAGAAGTAATTAGCTGTAAGGCAAACTTGCCTTAAAAGATAAAAAATAATGAGTTGACAGTTCAGTTTGACCATTTGTTGGTTTCATCATCTGGTTGACAGTATGATTTCATGTCTCCATTGAGGCAGTATTCCCATTTTTATATTATATAAACCTTAGCCCTCATAAAGTTCTGAACAGTAGCAAACTTTTGAATCCACATTTCCTATGGAACTTTGGAACTTCTGTCAATTGGACAGGTGACAATATATCCAGAACAAACAATAGTATAGAAGGTTTTCATAATGCAAGGCAAAATTCAGTTACAAATATGCATCCTAGTATTTGGAAACCGATACCTATCTTAATGAAGAAAATTTAGCAAAAAGAAAAAAATTGCAATGCTAAGCATGGAGATGAAGAAAGAAGAAGAAAAGGTATAAAATTATGAATGAAAGACTTTGAAGACAATGCTTAGTTACAATCCACAACATAAACTCAGTTATTTTTGCAGTATTGCCATGAATCTACACTACACATTTTGAATGTATTTAAATATACTGCATTTCGCAAAAATGTCTTTTTTATTTTGTTACTCATTAGGTTCTTTTTTTTAACAAATGTCCCTCTATTATTTCCTGTGATTTTATCTTTTATGGCAAAACTGCCTTACAGTCAGTTAGTTGTGCAACAAAAATGTGGCAAAACACTTGGGCAAAATGTTTGTGGCAAAAATGCGGCAAAAATATCAGACATGGGTCCCTCTAGTGGTGACAAAGAATAAGTAAATAGAAAACTTCAACACAATTTGTTGTGGATAGTACAATGACAGATGTCAGCTTAATGTGATATGGATATTCAATAGGAAGGGCATCTAAACTGGAAGAGATGATCATGAAAGGGCAACCCTAAAGAAAAGAGCTGATTAGAAGGAAAAGGGGATTAAAGGTGCTCCTGGCAGGAGCTTGAAAGAGTTTGGTGGATTTGGGGAAACTGTAAGTAGACTGGGAGTGTGGCTGGAATATGGATAGGGAGCAGGGAGGTGAGTCAGAGAGGGAAATGGAAAAGTTAGTAGGGGTCTCTCCTGATTGCCTTTGTGGCTGGACTAAGGAGTTTGGGATCCGACCTAATGGCTGTCAGTGGCTGTTGATGGGTTTTAAACAGAGGAAGAACATGATCAGATTTACGTTTTAGAAAAAGCACTCCAAAGGTTTGAATAACACTGAAAACAAACGTAGAACCACCAGAGGAAAAGCCTATGTGCTCCTCAAGAAGGACATTCCTCTCTTCTTAATTTTGTAATATAAATATCATGCCAAAATGATTTCAGAGGACAATGAAAAAAAAATTTTTTAAGATTTTTCCATTCATTTGAGAGAGAGAGCACAAGCAGAGGGAGCGGCAGGCAGAGGGCGAAGCAGGCTCCCCACCGAGCAGGAAGCCCGATGCAGGACTTGATCCCAGGACCCTGGGGTCATGACCCAAGCTGAAGGCAGACGCTCAACTGACTGAGTGACCCAGGCATCCCTGAAAATATTTTTAAATAAAATGTCTTTTACTGTGAAAGAATGGAGTTTTTTTAAAAAAACAAAATTATACATCTTCAAAGATGATTAATATGAAATTCTAGAATCCCTACACATGCTCCCAAATCTATGTCCTTAACACTCTGTGCCCCTGGTGATCATAGGTCTAACTGAAAATGACTTTTTTTAGGGGGGGAGAGGGCAGAGGAGGAGGGATAGAGAGAATCTTAAGCAGGCTCCACACCCAGTTTGGAGCCCAACATGGGGCTTGATCTCATGACCCTGAGATCATGACCTGAGCTGAAATCAAGAGTCAGATGCTTAACCGACTGAGCCACCCAGGTGCCCCCGAAAATGACTTTATAAGAGGAAGTTCTATTTAATGTGAAATGCTTAGTTTTCCAAGGATTAGTGTAGAATTACATCTACACCAAACTCTGTAAATATTATTGACAATTTAAAATTCTTAAAATTCTCAATTTTGTAAAAATACTAGTACTTTCATAGTATGTGAGTGTGTGACATTTCCATTTTTAGGATGCTGGCAGGAAATTTAATTTTTGAGAAATGATTGTGAAAGAACTTAGGGGAACAGAATATAATTACAAGCATCTGCTGAATCATACATACAGAAGAAATATTAGGTCAAAAATGTCAGAGTTTGGTTGTTGAAGCTTCTTTCTCATGGGGTCAAGCTGGCCAGATCATACCAACAAGGCACACTCCAGCCAAAGCCCAGCACTGAATTGCCCTGTTTCATGTTTGTACTTTGCTGTTTATCTTTTATTCCTCAATATTGGTTTCCACTTGTGCAGTAGACACTGAGGTCATCTCTTCAACATCCCACCTCCTGACATCATGCATCAGCTGTATGGTTTAAGGAACTGACCTGAGCAACTGAGGCAGGCCCTGATAAATCTGACTCAGTCAAGAAAATCTGATCCTTCTTGCCTATAATTAGTCTAGGAACCAATGCTTAAACCAGTCAGCATATGGCGTTCCTTTACAAACAGTCTGGTTTAGGAATAGGCACATGAATGTGTATCTAGGCCAATGAGATATGCCAAGAAGATTGCTTGGAGGCTTCTGGGAAATGTTTTCTCACTCTTAAGTGAGAGTCATTAGAAAAAATGGTATTTTTTGGTTTTTAAACAAAGAAGCATGTAGCTCCAATTGTTACTACCACCCTGTGACCATGAGGAAACCACCTTACAATAGAACTGATATATTATCCTGGGTCCTTGATAACATTATTGAACTGAGTTTCAACAAAAACTGAAGCTCAGTCTACCTCTGAACTTCCAGTTGTGTGAACCAAAAAGTTCCTTATTGTTTAAGCCACCACTTTGAGTTGGGTTTCTGTTACTTGTAGGTGAAAGCATTCTAAGTGATGCAATTTCCTACCACTTTTGCCTATCACCCTCGCTTCTAATCTCATGCACCATTTGGCTATCTTTCTTAGCTCTAACCATCAGCACTCTGCTATCTAGTCATTTAGAATGAACATTTTGGTTGTCTAGCTAATATCTGCTCCTAGCTTCTTCCACTAGACATTATCATGCAGGACTGATTGTATGAACCCAGTGCATCCATGAGAGAAGCTAGCCTGAGGACAAAGTCAATATGCTGAAAAAAGACAAAACAGAAAAATGGAAAAAACAAACAAACAAAAAACAGGAGACCTTGATAATGTCATTTAACTGCTAGAGTACAATATTTCCAGCCTTCTTATCATCTGACTAACAAATATTCTCATTGTTTAAGACAATATGAGTTGGGGCATTCTGTTGTTTGAATCTGAAAACAACTGAACTGATAAAGAATTTGCTACCCAGGTGCCTGGGTGGCTCAGTTGGTTAAGCGTCTGTCCTCAGTTCAGGTCATGATTCCAGAGTCCTGGGATTGAGCCCCACATTGGGCTCCCTGCTCAGCGGGGAGTCTGCTTCTCCCTCTCTCTCTGCTTGCTGGTCCCCCTGTTTGTGCTCTCTCTCTCTCAGTATCTCTCTCTCTCTCTCTGGTGTCAAGTAAATAAATAGATAAAATCTTAAAAAAAAAAAAAAAGAATTTGCTAGCAAAATGTGGGATGCTTCAAATAACAAATCCCCAATTGTGGAACCGAATGAGTGGAAGTGGTGGATCAGGGGACAGTGAGAATCCCACTATTCCAGACTGAGAAAACTGTCACTCTTGTCTGTGGTAGAACAACATTTCATTGAATTATCACTTTGTATTGGAGACACAGATTTTTGAGACTCTAGTATTAGGGGAAATGATAGTAAGAATGAGAATATTAGTATGTGTTGGCTACTTATTATGGCTTTCACTAAAAACCTATAACAAAGAGGGAAGCTTAGGCTGAAACCAGAGAAGGACATGGGAGGCAGTAGTAGGAAATGAGCTTAGTTGTCAAAGTTTCTCCTAATGATCTTCTGTTAAATAATCTGCATTGGACAAAGAGCTAATTTCTGTCAAATATAGGATTACAGATGGGACTTCTCTACCTAAATCAATTGTTTTTCAATTTCACTGGGGGGCAGAAGTCATCAAAATGTGGACATGGGGAATGGGCAGATCTCAGAGAGACATTTGTGGCTAGAAGACTCTTCTCAGACCCAAAGACTATGTTTAAATGAGCTCTCTATATTTACTGGTTTGTGGAATTGGCCAAAAGGAAAGAAATCAGGACTAAGTTTTTAAGAGAATTGACTGCCAAAGAAATTCTAAACTTGGTCAATCCACAGTAATGAACCCTCCTGTGATATTCCAGTCCCTGAGGCATTCCCCAGCCTCCCAAACTCACACTGATAGGAAGTGCTAAACCCTCCAGTATCTGTCTCAAATGTGGCCATAGAAGACAATGAACAAGGAACATGCTCCCAAAGGACAGAACCAAGGGCCATGGAGGGCAATGGATTCTCCTAGAAAACAAGAATCAGGGGCTACCAGATTGTCTAACTACCAGGATGGGCAGGTCTCTCCTTTCTAATAGGATATGATATGAGCTATGGACCAATGTCCACTGAGTGTTGTTTCCCCTTCTCTCCTTTTCAAATGAGAGTTTTAAGTGTAGTTATCCTGTTCCTTTTCCATTATTGTATATTGAAAATGTTTGGGGTGGAAAATGTATGTTTGAGCCATGAATCTCTGGTTCCTTAGGAGCCATCCAGACCTGGCAGAGAGCTCTTGGCCTTGGAGCTGGATGTGTTTACTGAGTGAGACTCTGGGTTGTCTCCACTGGGAAGATAATGAATGTGTCTCATATAGGTATGGACACATAAGACTGTATGTGTGGGAAGAAGGAGGTATGAAACTTGACTTATCATGTGGGATACTGTTGGTTGTTTACGGCACATCCATTTTCCCCTTCCTCTTATTGAAAGAGCCTACCCCCTTCTATGTGTTCATGTGCCTCAGGAAAGACTGGTCTCATGCCTAATCCCAAGAGACCCTATTCTCCTTGCTGGTAACACTTTTAGACATGGGTGTGCTGAGAAATGAAACATGAGGGGAAGTTTGGTAGAAGACTTCTGGTAAAGATTTCTCTACTTTTTAAAAAGAGACACAAGAAAGTCTTAGCCTCTCTCTGTGTACTGTACCTTATCATGTCAGGTTATGATATATGGACCTGCTGCAGTCATCTGGTGACCATGAGGAGAGTTTTATACTAAGTATAAAACTGACATACTTAGGAGAGGAGAACAATGGAAAGAAACAGGATCTTTCAGACTTGAGACACTGAATTAAACAGTCTCATAGCTTCTTCACCTCAGGATTTCTTGTTTGTAATAATAAATATTTTTGTTGCTTAAGTCTATTTAAATTGAGAATATCTTTTCCTTGTTGTTCAAAGCAATCTCACTGATATACTATCTCTCTGTTTCACCCTTTGAGTGCTGTTTTCACCTGATTAATATTTCATAATGCAAACTTCCCTAGAGACAGTTCATTGAAGGCAGAGCCTGGACACTAACCTAGACACTATATTCAAGTATACTTTTTGGAACACAAAGAATTTATTCAGTCATGCTACACAAATATTAATTCAGACCTTAGTCTTTCAGTATCTGTTATGGATTGAATTGTGTCCCCCTCTACCCAAATTCATATGCTGAAGTTCTAACCCCTAGTCTCTCAGAACGTGACTTTATTTAGAGATAGGGTTTTCACAGAGGTAATCAAGTTAAAATGAAGTCATTAGAGTGGATCCTACTCTAATATGACAGGTGTACTTATAAGAAGAGGAAATTTGGACACAGAATGCATAGAAGGTAAATAATGTGAAGAAACATGGAGAAGATAGTCATCTATAAGCCAAAGAGAGAAGCCTGGAGCATATCATTCCCTCACAGCCTGCAGAAAGAACCAACTCTGTCAATACTTCAGTCCCAGGTTGCTAGCTCCAGAGCCATGAGACAATACATTTCTGTTACTTAAGCCATTCAGTTTATGGTACTTTGTTACAGCAGCCCTAAGCAAACTAATACAGTCAGTGCCTGTGCCATTTCTTCTAGGATGTAATGTATGTAGGTGTTGTATGTAACTGTTGAATCACTAAATTGTACACCTGAAACTAATATTATACTCTATGTTAACTAACTGGGATTTAATAAAAACTTTAACATATAGATGTAGTTATGTAGGTATAGATATAGAAGTACTTACTCCCTGTTCTCAAAGAGCTCGATAAAGTAGCTGACCGTGTAGTCATATTTAAACTAATTAAGAGAGAAGTTATTCTCAAACACTTTAGAAGAAACTATTTATAATTCAACAAGTCATATGCCAATTGCAGATCATTCTATGTGTGCATTAAAGCAGATTTCTGTTATAAATGTTCATAAGTAAATGTTATGCTCATGAGAGGAATGAAGTGTTAAATTAATCTCAAAATATTTGACAATTAATTCAGATCAGCTTCTATAATTAATCTTAATTGGTAAGGTTTTATCTAAAAGATTTGCAATGAATAAATTTTTAACAGTTGCCCCAGACTATCAATAAAGTTCCCAGGATGTGGAGATTATGAAGGAAGAAGAGTAGTTTAAAAATATTTAAAATATGGCCTTTGTCCTCTCTTAGATAGTCTAACAGAATACTAAGACAACAACAAAAAGATAATTATCCTACAAAGTAAGGTGTAGGGAAAAGAAAATATAGGTGATGAAAGGAAGCTGGCACTAGGAACAGATGGCCATGGAAGGCTTTCTCCATAGAAAGTGATAACTTTTGTGCTGGGTTTTAAAGGAGAGGAGCAAATTTCATAGAGCCATCACTGGTCACTGTTCTAGTTCTCTTCCCTGCTCAGAGCCAGGATTAGAACTACATTTACTTTGCCAAGGAAACACCAGACTCCTCTTGCTACTGAGACTTGACAGTCAGTCCCCTCTCCCTGCCAACGTGCCTTGGGCCAAACCATGGTGAGCTATAAAATTCTTATAGTCCAACTGATTTCAGATGCTTTTTCAAAAAAAAAAAAAAGTGCAACTGTTACCTAAGAAATAAGTGGTCACAGCACGGTAAGATTTAAAATTTTATTTGAAGTCTATTTATCTTGAGCTCTTCTAAGTTTGTCTTAATATTATAATCTATTACCTATTTGCAGGAAGCCATAGGATAATTCTTTAGCAATTGAGTTTTTTTAAGGAACAGAAATAAAAGTAAATAACATATTTGACCTTAGATGAGTATGCCATTTTTGAGCCATTCATGTAAAATTAAGCCTCTTTGTGAAAGAGAAAGAGAAATAAATATTAAAAATGTATTTTCATGTCCAAATGTTTCCTTTATCCCAGAAGAAATCTCTGGTTACAAGAATGAAGAACAAATATCTTTATTTTGGCTTGTGATTAGATTGCATCTATCATAATTAGTTATTGAATTGAAATCTAAGTTATCTTTCTTCTAAGTACGGTTGTACTATATTTAATATCCCTAGAATGTTACATTTCTCAGTTGTGAAATAACACTAACCTTAGAATGACTTATTTTGAGTTTTGGTAGATCATCAGTGTTCCCAGATCCATCTATGATCTGAAATGTTTTAGAAGTGAGCAAATGTGTGTTTCTTACCTTTGCTTAATTAACATACCTACTAAGAATATTTCTCACTTTAGAGTCTACCAATACAAATAATAATTCTCTTTTTCTGGATTTTTTCCTATTATGTAAATCAATTGCATTTCTGAAGACCAAGTTTGGTAAAAAAGTGAACAGAAATGGCCAGGAAATCTAGCCTATGAGTAAACTAAGAAAGCCACTAATACCTTATTGTTGTTGAATTCAAAAACAGAAACTGAATATAAAGACAGGTAAACCATAGAGGGTTGGTAGTACCTTAGAAACAGACTCTTAGATTTGGAAGTGACCTCAAATATTATCAAGTTACAGATAATTGAGGATGGCTGTGATTCAGTGACATACTGTAAGCATAGAGCATCCTACTCAAACTCTAATTGAAACACTAGGTTTCATACTTGCACCTGTTCAGGAAGAGAACCCTTTTCACATGATCATGACACAAAAAAAACCTCAAAGTTTTCCCTTTGTAGTTAGATCTTTTATAGCATTTCTAGAAACCCTGACATTTTGAAGGCCCACACCTTGAAATCTATATATGGAGTAACATAGACACTTCAAAAAAGGGGTCAGAGAGGCCATGCCTGCCAACCAGCATTTGTTTTTCAAACTAGTGATGTTTATCATTAATTACCAATGGAAACTTATCAGTAAGTTCCTAAATGGAACTATGGCTCATGAGATTCTTGCATTTTCACTCTGACATTTATCCCTTGGCAGAGACACCAACCCGGATAGCAGACAATGCTGTGAGTGTGACCTATCAATTTCAAACATACAAGGAAAAAGAGTTTCTGATTAAATATGGAAAAAAAATATATTGGGTCATCAGATTTATTGCCTGCAATAAATTTGCACATTAATTGCAAGCAATAAACATATGGAATACATGCTAAAAATAGAATGATATTTCTTTTTGGCAGAATTGGTATAGTGTAAAGCAGAAAAGTATCATCTTTTCATACTATATTGTTGAGTAATATAGAACTAACATACCAAAAGTTGAAAAATTTGGCTCTTTGCTAAAGTAACTTTGAGTAGTGAGTTATATAACTTGCCAGCACTTACCATCTGCTGTAGCCCCTACCTCTTTATTTTTCTGGGTGTTTAAAATGATTTTTCTGGATACTTTTTAATAGCTCTTAATATAGAAATTACTATTCAAACATTACACTTATTTTATTATGTTTCATTATGTTTATAAAACAAATAATATCTTAGTCCATTTCGGCTGCTGCCATAAAATACCATAGACTGAGCTTATAAACAACAGAAATTTATTTCTCACAGTTTTGGAGGCTGGGAAGTTCCAGATCAAGGCACTAGCAGATTCAGTGTCTGGTAAGATTCTGCTTCCCGATTCATAGACAACACTGTGTCTGCACAAGGTGCAAGTAGGGAGGGAGCTCTCTGATGTCCCTTTTACAAGGGCACTAATCTCATTTATGAGTGTTCTACCTTCATGATATAATCATCTCTCAAAGACCCCACCTCCATTACCATCACACTAAGGATTAGGTTTCAGCGTAGGAATTTTGGCAGGACACGTTCAGTCTGTAGCAGACAATAAGAAAAAAAAGTAAGTTATTTCCTAGTAGCTCAACTTTTAATATTACTGAGGAGGTGATAGCTCAGGCTTGAGCTCTCCCTCGATCTCACTCACCACATACTAAATTCAGTGTCAAGATAAGGCATTTTCAGACATCCTTTGGGAATATAAATTATTGAACACAAATACACATAATTTCAGTGATTAGTTTTAGACATGTACTTTAATATCACTGACAATTAAATGTCATGCTTTTATATTTAATTTCACATTGTTCTTTCAATCTTCTATCTTCACATGTCTTACCACCAGAAAACTACATGTGACGGAGTGAGAAAAATTGGCATTGAATTGAAATAGCTGCGTCCTGGGGAGAGTTTTCATTAAAAACAAAACAAAACGAAAAACAGGTTTATCCTAGATGATACTGCACTTGGTATTTGATTGTGACTAACTATAAAATTTTATCTGGCTTAATTCTCCCTTTCATACCCAGAGCAAGGCTGGTACCATATTTTCCTAAGCACATTTAAGGAGAAGCATCTTTCTCAGTTCCTAGTCGAGGCTTCTGGGGGCTTAGAAACGTTCTGAAGAACAAGCCAGATCCTCTCATCCCATCTCCATGTATGTGCCCTTATCCTTCTAACTGCAAGGTAGCCAGATCACACCTTTAAAAAATAATGCTGGTGAGCAGCTAGAATGACTTAGCAGAATTCTTCAGAGCCACAGTGGAACAGCTCTCATCCTCTAACCCCTTCTTCTTCAGGCCTATCTCCTTGTCATATATGACAAGAGCACATGGAGAGTCCATGCCAGTGTGCCTCTGTCTGGAAATGGGAGTAAAAGGAAAGCTAGCCATGTCATATCAAATTTGTGCAGTTCTCTTCTCCCTTTTAGAAAGAAAGGTGTCAGGACTAACAATTCCAATCAAGAATTAAATGTACTTTTGACAAAATTGCTTTCTGCTGAGAACGTATCTATTCAGTGAGTACCCCAGCTAATCCAATTTAGGATCATTGAATTTCAGAACTGGAAAGCATCCTAGTGACTCCAATTGGAGTTAGGCAGTTAAAGATCAAAATATTACCTTTATTATTGTGAAGGCTCTTTGGGGAATGAGGGTTAGGGTTGAAAGCCAAATGAACTTGCTAATATTTCCTGACTTACTCTGTCCCACCCCGGCCCAAACCAAACCTTGAACAGAACTTGATACTGCCTCCATCCTGTCCAGGGCTGAAAATTTATGTTCTTGTTCTTTTAATAGGTTAACTCTACTCAGTTATAATCTGTGGATTCATGGCTGTCAGCTACTAATCAGGTGGGGATGAGGCCAGAGTGTTATGCTGGGGAAATCCTTCTGAAATAAAAGTAGGGGGAAAACACATCACTTTCCAGCATTATAAGGAACAGAACCATAGGAAGTCTGGTGAATAGAATCCTCCATTTCATTTCAAAATAATTTGAGAACAGTCTAGTAAGAGTGTACTGTAAATTATTAATACAGAACTCTAGTCTACTCTTTTACTAACCTCTCCCAAACATATTAGCAAAAAAAAAATTAATAAATAAATTTTAAACCACTGTAGGGATTTTTCCTCTTAAAGTTTTATCACAACGATTTATCTTACAATCATATTGTGAATAATTTAACAACAAACCTATTTTGAAGGAAGTAATGCTGGAAATAGAACTGCTCCATATGAAAGAAATTTAAGGTTAAAACTAAGGTGAGTTTTTCTTGCAATTTAATTCTAAATGATAAGACTTTTAAAATAAAAACTTAAATCTTAGGAAATTACATTACACTGGATTGGTGAAGTTCACAAATATATAGAAGCCATCTGTTTGAAAGCAATCAAACCAACAAAGGCAGATAGTAACAGGTTCATATAATAGAGGTGTTCAGTGTATTCACTGAATTATTACAAAGAGTGATTATATAAATTCTGAAGAAACTGGGCTTTTATCTCTCAACACTAAGACCTTTAATTCATTCAGGACTCATCATTTCAATAAAATACCCAAGGTCACAAGGCTGTGAACTTACAGGTTATGGTCTTTAACAGAAATGCTAGTTAGAACAGGAATTTACTGAAATGAAACTGGCAGGGTACTGAAAAATCATTTGAGTTGCTCAAATTATTAAAAATAGAATATTTTATCTAAGGTTTTTAAAAATTTAATTCCTTCATAAGAAATATTTTTTCTTTAAATGAAATTTTTCATCTACTGTATACTTTATTTAGACTTTGGTGAGACTCCAAACTACTCTATAACATTTGGCTAATAAATGTAGTAAAGAGAAAAAAAGAAAAAGGAATTAAAAAAAAAGCAATATATAAAAGACTAGGAGAAACTGCAAATACAAGATTAGTTTTACAATTCATTGAGCATCCCTATCTGTTCTCGGCCTTTCGGCTAAGATCAAGTGTAGTATTGAGCATCCTAATTAGAGGTTTTCTACTGCCTTGATCTGTCCTCTTCTATTCTCTTCTGGATAATCTCATCCACTCTCTTGCTTTCAAATACCATCTTATATGTTAATTACCTTCAAACATGTACTCCAGCTATTACCTCTCTCTTGCTGTGTTGACCTGTATTTCTCTTCCCATAGGACAACTTCTTCAAGAAGTTTACAGTTTTGTGTAAAAAAAAAATACAGCCATGTAAAAAAAAATGATGGAAGTCTTATAAACATTAATATTAGTTTGTACTGGGTGTTATAAGTACAAAAGAAAGAGAGGAAAAACTTCATAGAGGAAATAACAATGGAATAGATGTCTAGGGGAAGGAATGACAGAAGGGGAGCAAGTTGGCTGACACTGCAGGGAGAAAGAACAGTGTAAGTCAAGTTCCTGAATGATGACTCAGCCTGCAAAATAGTTCCCTTAAATACTGGCCCTAGAGTGCAAAGTGGGGAATGGCCAGAAACCAGGCAAGAGTAAGATCAGAGAGGGTCTGACTTGTCAAACTTGGGAATTCAAAGGTATTCCATATTTCTTATTCCTATTGTGCAGCAATAGAGAAACATTAAGGCCCTTTTAAGCAAAGGAAAAAAACAGGATCAGATTCGGATATAGCAGGGAAAAAAGTAAGTTTTATATTTTAATCCCTCCTGCCTTCTAAAGAGCATGAGTTAAATTTGTTCTGTTGAGCCCCTGAAGAGATTTGGTTGTACACATTTGTGAGTGGAAAGCTAGAGAAGCTGAACTGCTAGAGGGAGAAGAAATTCCTTAAAACAATTTTAGGGACATAGAACAGAAGTGAGAGAAGCCAGAAAAATATCCAAAGTCAGTGTCCCTATATGTTCCATAAAGTACTAACTCACAAATAATTTGAGTGGTTGGCTTTTGGTCTGTTTGCTTTGGCAGAAACTGAGCTTCACTTCCAAAATCATTCTCGGAGATAGTACTCACTGAGCAGATCCTGAGGATAGAGAAGACTTTGAGAGTGTTTTGACAAATAGACTGTAAGGTGGCTCCCCATGATCTTTACTTCTTGGTGTTCACATCTCTGGTTTTATAACTCTTTGAGTATGGGCAGGACCTGTAACTTGCTTATAATGTATGGAATTTAGCAAAGGTGATGGGCTGTCGTTCCCATGACCACATTGCTCTATCTTGCTAGCAAACTCACTCTAGGGATTCTCCTTGCTGGTTTAATGAAGTCAGCAGATATGTTGGGAAAGTCCACACAGTGAGGGACTATAGGTTGCCTCTAGGAGCTGAGGGCAGCCTCCAGCCAATAGCCAGGAAGAAGTGGGGTTCTGAGTCATACAACTGCAAACAAATGAATTTTGCCAACAATCTGAGTGAGGTTGGAAGCAGATTCTTTCCCAGTCAAGCCTCCAGATGAGAACACAGTATTGTTGACACTTTGTAGTCTTGTGAGACCCTAAGCAGAGGACCCAGCTAACCTGTGCCAGACTTCTGACTGTGAAATGATAAATGTGTGTGTTAAGCCTCTAAGATTCGTGGTGATTTGTTAAACAACAATTGAAAACTAATACAAATGTAACAATCCAACACCCTGTCTCCCACTTCACCAAATCTACAGATATTTCATAGTCTGATCTTTGAGTTATAAAAGTTTTAGGGAAATCACTTTCTAAAGCTGCCAAAAGGATGGATTAAAGGAGTAGGAGACTACAGGCAGGACATAAGGGCAATAGCCCAGGTAAGAACTGGTGAGAGCAAACACGAAATTATGAAAAATAAGAGCACATTTCAAGAGAAATGTAATGAGTCCATCTGGGACATGATAAATTCAAGGTATTTGTAGAACTTCCAAGTGATGATATCTAGTAGTTTTGGTACTAACTTTGAGAGATACTAGTTTTTATCTGGCAAAACTCACATTTTCCTGGACTTAACCCTTCAAAATGTGACAATAACCTGCCTTTTCAGCCCTTACCATATATTCTTTTCTTTTTGTCTCCCCATTACAGAGCAAGTACTAGTGCATTCCACATGCTTAACAAATGTTTGCTGATAAATAGTACAACTAAAACCCTATTCTACTGTTTCTGAACAAATGAGGAAAAGAAAATGTAAACTTAATAGGAAAAATAATAAAAGGGTAGGTGTATACCTGAACTATAGCTCTGTTGAATACTGCGATCACTCATTAATTCATTCAACAAATGGTTACTGCACACATAGTATATACAAGATCTCATCAGTTACCCTAAAGTCATTCTCAATCTCTTCTCCCTTGTCTCCTTCTAAATACAGAGGTGGAAATAGAAGCTGATTCCCCCAGCGTCCTTTACAGCTAAGGATAGTCATGTGATACTGTTATGGTCATTAAAATGCAAGGGGAAAATTATTGAATAGGTGAGTTGATAAAGATGCATCTTTCTTGGTAAAAAAGAGTCAAGTAGAAAGCTATGTTTATGAGGCACCTGGGTGGCTCAGTTGGTTCAGCTGCCAACTCTTGATTTCAGCTCAGGTCATCATCTCAGGGTCCTGGCATTGAGCTCCTCTCCCCAAAATCAGGCTCCATGTTCAGCAGGGAGTCTGCTTGAGGATTCTTTCTCTCCTTCTCCCTCTGCCCCTTCCCCGGCTCACACACTCTCTCTCTGTATATAAAATAATAAATAAATCTTTTTTTTTTTTTAAAGAAAGCTCTGTTCAGTAGCATCCCCTGCTTTCTGCCTTTGAAAATGGTTATGATACTTGGAGCTGTTGCATCCAGCTTGTGACTACGAAGAGAAGGCAAAGGGAATCACAGAGATACCAACCTAAGCCCTTATATTGAACAGCTAAACCAATGCCAGCAAGCGCCTAATTCTGGATTTCTTCTTATGTTAGACAAATAAACCCCTCTTGCTTAAGATCTATTAGTCTGTTATTCTGTTATAACTGAAAATATTCCCAAACTAATAGAGGAGGTTAAAAAATCTGGATAATAATATAATCTGGCAAATAATGCTACACATGAAATAGGTTTAAAATGCCAAATTGATTTTGAAATTGTAGTGTTGAAAGTAGCACTTATGTATCTTTTAAAAATATATAACAAGTTTCTCTCTAGCATTTGGCTGTGTTGTTATAGTCTTCATTGTCTCTCAGGATGTTAAAACTTATCCTCTGGATAATTGTGTCAAAAATGAAGAAATTACAATTTCAATAGTCTGTCAATTCTGATTTCAAAGGTAGGTCTATTAAAATTCAAATTAAAGGGACAGGATACAGTAAAAAATGGAAAATTAGTATTAGTAAAAATTTCAAATTTATTCACCTAAAAGTTTCCAAAAATTATATTCCAAAATAATGAGACTGTATCTGCACTTTTCAAAAAAGTTAAGACTTTTGATTTATAGACATTGCAAAACACATGTGGTAATAAAAGAGCACATTGCATAATTGTATTCCTATTTTAAAAGCTCCAAGCCATTTTATAGGGTCATTTTTAAGCTGTCTTTTTATTTATTTTTTATTTTTTAAAGATTTATTTATTTATTTTGAGAGAGTGAGAATGAGAGAGAGAGAGTGTACATGAGAGGGGGGAGGGTTAGAGGGAGAAGCAGGCTCCTCGCTGAGCAGGGAGCCCGACGCGGGACTCGATCCCAGGACTCCAGGATCATGACCTGAGCTGAAGGCAGTCACTTAACCGACTGAGCCACCCAGGCGCCCTAAGCTGTCTTTTTAAAAAGTATAAGAACTGTATGTTTTTGTCTGTTACACTTGCCAAGTGTCATCAGAGCCTGAGTAGTGTTTAAATTGCTTTTATAAATGAGTAGTGTAGCCAATCAGCAGTTCCTAGAATTGCTGAATAAATGAAGCAAATATTCAATAAAAAACCCACCAGTGTAATGAATAATAATCCTAGAAACTTTCCAATGGATAAAAAAATGAATCATTTATTAAAACTTTCTTTTTTTATTAAAAGATTTTATTTATTTATTAGAGAGTGAGCGAGAGAGAAACAGCATGAGAGGGGAGAGAGTCAGAGGGAGAAGCAGGCTCCCCACTGAGCTGGGAGCCTGATGTGGGACTCGATCCCAAGACTCCAGGATCATGACCTGAGCCGAAGGCAGTCGCTTAACCAACTGAGCCACCGAGGCACCCTATTAAAACTATTTCTAAGAAATTTCATTAACAGGAACAGTTCTGTGTTAGTGGAATTACTCTCCTATGAAGAGTAGTTATCAGCATCTTCCTTCTTATTTTTTATTCACGGGCACTATTTACTCAGGAAACACTTATAAGGTTAAGAAAGCATTGAGCTGGGCCTGGAGTTGGATGATACACAGATGGATAAGACAGTCCCTCTCCTCCAAGAAGATTTTGCTGTAGAGTAGTAGCCAGCCACACAGGCAGAAAGCCTCTCAACCATGTCCCAGTAGTTCTGTTAAGTTTGGGCCTATTAGAATCTAAAGGTGGGACCCCTGATGGATGGCTTTCTTTGTTTATTAAGGAGCTGCATTTAACCCCATACTAGTGGAGTGGTCCATGTTAGCCATGCCCATAATGAGATAAATGTATCAAGGTTAGTTTGGGTGACAGCTGCAAGCACCTATGCAAACTATCATGACAAAACAAAAGAATTGACAGAATTGAGTCAAGCTGTCCTTGTTTTTGTTTTTTTACTCTAATCACATATTGCTGCTATTTTAAGAGTTCAAGTCAATGTTTCCCGATCTGAAACTTGTTTGTTTCTTGATGGTGTCTTGAGAAACAAAAATGAAGATACTTATTAGAATTCTATGTCTTGTCTCTTGGCAGTATTATGTTTTTATTCATACAACCTTTTAAAGTCAGGTGTATGCAGGTTGATCAATTCTTACAGAAATTCCTGTCAGAATTAATGTTATTATGGGTGATTACCACTAGAAAGAAAATTAGTCACATCTTATAGTAAGATAATTAGAACCAGAATTCAAAAACTGTGAAGCTGAAAACACCCACAAAAAGCCTTATACAAAAATATTCATAGCAGTTATATTTGTAATAGCCAAAAAAACAAACAAAAAAAGGAAAGGAAAAAGAAAAAGAATTCAAATATCTATTATTAGCTTACTGAATAAATAAAACTGTGATACACTGTGGTGGGTTGAACAGTGGCTCCCAAAAAGATATGTCCACTTGGAACGTGTGAATGTGACCTTATTTGGAAAAAAAAGATCTTTGCAGATACAATTAATTAAGATGAGATCATCTTCCATTAAGGTGGATACTAAATCCAGTGACACTGTCCATATAAGAGACATAAAAGAAGAAAGACACAGACACACAGAGGAAAAGGCCATGTGAAGACAGAGGCACAGATAAGGTGCAGCCACAAGCCAAGGACCACTAGGAGCCACCAGAAGCTGGAAGAAGCCAGGAAGGATTATCCCCTAGAGTTATCAGAGGGAGCATGGCCTTCCCACACCTTGATTTCAGGCATATGACCTCCAGAGCTGTGAGAGAATAAATTTTTGTGGTTCTCAGCTATGAAGTTTGTCATAATTTCTTAAGACAGTTCTAGGGAACTAATAACAGGCATATTCATACAATGGAATACTGCTTAGCAATATAGAAGAATTAACTACTGATACCCTCAAAACATGGATGAATCTCACAAAGTAGTTGGATAAAAGAAGCCAGATAGTCAGACATAAAGACACTGTATAATTTTATTTACATGAAGTTCAAGAACAGGCAACTTAATCTATGGGAATAAAAATCAGAGGAATAGTTAACCTCTGGGGGTGGGGGTGGGGACTGACTGGAAAGAAGCATGAAGGCACTTTCTGGAGAAATGGAAATGTTCTATGTCTTGATTGGGATGGTGATTACATAGGTGAATACATTTCTCAAAACTCATCAAAAAGTACACTTAAGAGCTGCTACATTTTATTCAATGTAAATTAGATCTTAATAAAAAAAAAATACTGAGAAAAAACCAAAACAACAAACGGCAATGAGGACTGAAATTATACACCAAGTCAGGGGTTGGAAAACTACAGCCTATGGGCCAAATCTGACCTGCTGCCAATAAAATTTTATTGGAGCACAGCCAGGCCCAATCATTTACATATTGTCTAGGGCTGCTTTCATCCTACAAAGTCAGAGTAGAGTAGTGGTGACAGAGACCGTATGGCCCGCAAAGCTGAACATATTTACTGTCTAGCCCTTTACAGCAAGTTTGCCAACCCCTGCACTAAAATTATAGTCTATAACTATGCCCGTAGCTATGGAGGCCCTTTCTTGTCTAACATTCTGTAATTCTCATTATACTCAATGGTATAAATTAGCAGTGTTTGTTAAGTAAGACACTTGAAATGTCTTCATCTAGGCACCTAGGTGAGACTGTGAGCTAAATCTTAGGATTCTTAGTTCATCAGTTCATTTTTCTTTCACTTGCCATTTTTTGGCACAATAGTTCAGTACTATACTCACCAAAGTCATGGCATATAACCATATATGTGTTAACTTTATATGGCCTCACCTGGAGGCATGCTAGGAACTGAAGGAATACAGAAATGTCACCCCAAAATATGCCATCTGGCATATTAATATTTTGAATTAAAGGTACTTGAAAGACAGCAAATATAAGAAAAACACTCTAATTTTCCCTCTTCTTGAAAGCAGGAGATGAAATTCCCACATGAAAGATGCCCTCCCTACACCACAAGGAACATAACACTATCAACAGGGACAAGAAATTAAGACCAAGAGAATGCTACACAAACCTTGTGAAAATAATTCTTCCCTTCCTTTAGCCTTCTCATATAGTCATTTTTCCATAATTGCCTCTCTTTGTTCAACCTAATATAAAAGCGAGTAGGTTTTGCCACTTGATTGGGTCTCTTTCATTATGAAGGCTCCCGTGTCATAAAACTTGTATTAAATAAATTGGTATGCTTTTCTCCTGCTGATCTGTCTTATGTCAATTTAATTCTCAGGCCCAGTCAAAAGAACCCTAAGAGCCCTTACAGAGCTTGATAGTTGATTACAGAGAAATGAAAGACAAAATTGGCAATGGATGGGGCCAGGGCTGAGAGAACTTAGCGGATGAAGTGATCCCAAGCAGCTATGGCGCAGTGCTTGAGTAAGGCCTAGCAAACTTGGTGGGATTCTTGCAGACATGTTATCAAAAGGGCCTAATCCGAAGGTCAAGGGACTCCAGGGTAAAAGTCTCTGAGTTTAGAAAGTCAAAACTATCAGCCAGATAGGGCTTTTCATTGCAGTTAAAATAAAAACCAAAATCCTTAAAATGGTCTCCAAGGCCCTGAGTAATATGTCACTGCCTACCTCTCAGCCTTTCTTCTTCCTTCCTTCTACAACTTCTTTTAAGAGTAGGAACATGATCAGTGTTGACTTTCAGAAGATTCCTCTGGCAGCAGTAGGGGAGAGCCTGAAAATGAAGAGAACAGTTAGAGACCACAGGGATGCCTTAAGCAATGAAGATCATTTGATGAATGTCTGAATTAGGAGAATGACAGTGGGAATGAAGAAATGATGGATTCCAGCATAAATAAAACATTTTATTATTCACTCAATGAAACACTAAATAGCAATGAAAACAAACCTCCCTCAAATTACTGAGTTCATTAAATGCATCGTAACTTCCTGTGCCTTACTAATGGATAGGAGTTCCTCAGCACCTTTATAGGTCAGGTGGCTGGGGTTTCCAGCAGGTGGAAGCTATTTGCTATCTGTTCTCCTAGCCCCATGGTTCTCAAACTTGAGCATGTATCATAATCTCCTGGAGGGCTTATTAAAACACATCTTCCTGGGTCCCACTCCCAGAGTTTCTGATTTATAGGCCTCTAGTGAGAATTTGCAATTCTAACGAGTTCTAACAAGTTCCTAGGTGATGCCATTGCTACAGGTCCAAGGACAACATTTTGAGAACCACTTTCTAGCCAAAAGCAGACAAGCTGGGAAATTGGGACCCCAATGAAAGGGGTAGGAGAGAGCTTCTTCAACTCTGGCTCTCCAAGCCCGGGAAGAGAAACACTCTTTTTCAGGCACTTAGAAGAAGAGTGACTCCATCTACCCACGAAGCCCTCTTCTTCCTAAAGGGAGTTGGCTTTCCCAAGTTACAGACCTCATAATATCTACCCTATCCTAAAGGCAGCCCCAGAAACACAGATAATCAACAAGGGCCTCTGATGGCTGCTTTTAATTATTGAGTTGCACCAGGAAGGAATTAGGGGAAGAAAGGGGGAAAGGGGAAGGTCAGGAACATGTGTTTGAACCATCTTCTTCCCAAAAACTCCTGTGAGAATTAAGAGATAAAAAAGCATAGTGCCTGAGACATTAAGAGCACTCAATAAATGTTCGCTGTTATTATTATTGACTTCAACTTTTTTGAGGTAGGTATTTGGAAAGATGGTTGCATCATAACAGAGTATGTGGGAAAAGCAAGTTTATCAGGAAGGTTATTAACTTAGGAACATTTTAATATCTGCATTTTTATATTTATAAATTTTAATGTCGTGGCTCTAAGGTTAAAATTGCAGAATTTTATAAAACAGAGCTAACAAGTTATATGAGAAACAAAGAAGACAGCATAAAGTTTCCAGAGCTTCCCTTGGGAAATGGAGATGTGACCCAGTTTGAGGCCTCACTATCTAGAGGGTATCCTTAATGCTAGCTAGCAGCTGGCTGGCTCATGGAGACTAGTTTTTGAGAGCAGGCAGTAAACACATGTTAAGCTTGTGATGTGCTTTGGCAGAAAGTCTTGACAAACCGCTCTCATTCTTTAAACACATGGTTCCAAAGTTTCTAAACAAAGTGCAATATGAACTTTGACTTTCCCTCCCCTAGTGGGGGGAGGGAGGGGCAGATTTTGCAATGCCTTATTAAATATGTCAGGGTTTTGCTTGTTGCAAAAAAAAAACATGTGTTCTCTTCAGGCAAGAGTTTCTTTTTGGCACATTCCTATACTTTAATATTTGTATCTCAGCTATCCATTCCAATAGTATTTCTATGCTTTATATACTTTCAAATTACCCTGAGACATTTACGTGAGTTCTATAAATTATACACACCTTACTTAAAGTAAAAAACAACAAACCAGAGGAGGCTGCAGGGGCGGGCCGGCTGGCGTCCCCTTTCCGGCTGGTCCCCATGGAGGCGCTGGGGAAGCTCAAGCAGTTCGATGCCTACCCCAAGATTCTGGAGGACTTCCGGGTCAAAACCTGCGGGGGCGCCACGGTGACTATTGTCAGTGGCCTTCTCATGCTGCTACTGTTTCTGTCCGAGCTGCAGTATTACCTCACCACTGAGGTGCATCCTGAACTCTACGTGGACAAGTCACGGGGAGATAAACTGAAGATCAACATCGATGTATTTTTTCCACACATGCCTTGTGCCTATCTGAGCATCGATGCCATGGATGTGGCTGGGGAGCAGCAGCTGGATGTGGAGCACAACCTTTTTAAGCAACGGCTAGATAAGGATGGCATCCCCATGAGCTCAGAGGCCGAGCGTCATGAGCTTGGGAAGGTCGAGGTAAAAGTGTTTGACCCTGACTCCCTGAACCTGATCCCTGTAAGAGTTGCTACGGTGCCGAGACGGAAGACATCAGGTGCTGTAACACCTGTGAAGATGTGCGGGAGGCCTATCGCCGTCGGGGCTGGACCTTCAAGAACCCAGACACTATTGAGCAGTGCCGGCGAGAAGGCTTCAGCCAGAAGATGCAGGAGCAGAAGAATGAAGGCTGCCAAGTATATGGCTTCTTAGAAGTCAACAAGGTGGCCGGAAACTTCCACTTTGCTCCCGGGAAGAGCTTCCAGCAGTCCCACGTGCATGTCCATCACTTGCAGAGCTTCGGCCTCGACAATATCAACATGACCCACTACTTCCGGCACCTGTCATTCGGGGAGGACTACCCTGGCATTGTGAACCCCCTGGACCGCACCAACGTCACCACACCCCAAGCCTCCATGATGTTCCAGTACTTTGTGAAGGTGGTACCCACAGTGTACATGAAGGTAGACGGGGAGGTGCTGGGGACAAATCAGTTCTCTGTGACCAGACACGAGAAGGTTGCAAATGGGCTGATGGGCGACCAGGGGCTTCCCGGAGTCTTCGTGCTGTATGAGCTGTCGCCCATGATGGTGAAGCTGACAGAGAAGCACAGGTCCTTCACACACTTCCTGACGGGTGTGTGCGCCATCATCGGGGGCATGTTCACGGTGGCTGGACTCGATTCACTCATCTACCACTCGGCTCGAGCCATCCAGAAGAAAATTGATCTTGGGAAGACAATGTAGTTGTCTCCTTCCCCCTCTGTTGTTCTCTTCTCCTCCTGTTTCTCTTTGGCCCTGTGGTCATTCCCAGCCTCTTCCCCAACCCACCCCCACTCAGCGCCGGTCTCAGTGCAGGTTGATAAATCTATTGATTGTGATAGTAAAAAAAAAAAAAACAAAAAAATAAAAAAACAACAACAAACCAGAAAAACCATATAAATTTAACTAAAATTTATTAAAAATTATAAGAATATATTTATTTGTAAACTTTTAGCAACTATTTTGTGGTTTGTTTTTTAAGGTCAAATTATGAACCTACAACTTTAGAAAACCCACATAGTTAATATTCTTAAAAGTGAAAATGCAATTATTAGACTCATTCCATATGATTCAGTTAAATGCAGTTCAACATTCATTTACTGTGTGACTGGTAGGTTTAGGGGACACATAGGTGATTAAATGATGAAGTCCTTGTCCTTAAGGAGTTCATATGGTCTTTTGACCATGTGTTTCTTTG
Organism: Eumetopias jubatus; assembly: GCF_037043125.1. Classification (NCBI taxonomy): domain Eukaryota; kingdom Metazoa; phylum Chordata; class Mammalia; order Carnivora; family Otariidae; genus Eumetopias; species Eumetopias jubatus. The sequence continues at coordinate 58,246,643 of NW_028274815.1, read as the reverse complement.
TCCCTCCAGCACTAGATTATGATTGTCTAGTTCCTAGAGGAAGAAGTGACTGCCATGCAGTCTGAACGTGTTGTCACTGAGGAAGGGAACTTTGGTTGGCTTTTGAAAGATACTAAGGATTGTGGTGGGGAAGTGGGAAGAGAAGGGCAGGACATTCTAAACAGAAGTAACAAAATAAGTGCAAACACTGACATAAAAAAAGAATTTGTTGAGATTTGATGAGCAGCTCTACAGGGCTATAGCTCCTGTGTTCATATTAAGGGTGCAAATGAGGGTAAAAAAGTTAGATGGGGCCAGATGGTGGAAGGTTCTTTTTGTGTTCCAAGGGATTTCGATTTTACCTGTAGGAGGCTGGAAGCCATGGAAGAAAGGTACAAGATTTGATCTGTCTTTTGGCAACAAGTTTAGGGGCAACAGTATAGAGAGTGGACCAAAGTGAAGTACCTCAACAAAAAGTCATGTTAGGATTTGGTCACAACAGCCCTCAGGAGCCAGAACTCTGTTTATTGTATTTTTAAGTGTTTGATTTGACAGTAGTCTTAAATTGTTTTTATTTTTATTATTTTTTAAAAGATTTATTTATTTTTAGAGAGAGTGTGGGGGGAGCACACAAGCTGGGGGTGGGGGCAGATGGAGAGAGAGAATCTCAAGCAGACACCCCACTGAGCCGGAAGCCCGAGGCAGGGCTCGATCTCACCACCCTGAGTTCATGACCTGAGCCAAAATCAAGAGTTGGACACTCAACTGACTAAGCCACCCAGGTACCTCAACCTTAAATTGTTTTTAAATTGTTGTATTATACAAAATGCAACAATTGCTGAAAATGAGCTAAAACTAAGGCCCTATCCAAAGGCCTACAGTATGAAAAAAGAGTGAAAAATTGAAAATATAAGGATTTCAGGAAAAAACACACATCTCCCCTCCCCCCCAACACACACACATATTAGGTATGACGTTAAGGAGTAAAGATATTTCCTTGGTTGTTGGTAAAATTCTTTCCCAGCAGCTTAACTAATTAACATAAGATAAAAATCTAAGACATCTTTGTATGAGGGCAGAGGGAGTGTGATTCCTGGGATATACTGTGGAACAACTAATATTTTATTAAAGGAAGTAGAAAAGAAAGTTTGGGTTTATGAGTCAATCAATTTGATATTTAAAAGGAAAACTATGGGGAATAATATTAATAGTTATATATAAAAGATGTCAATCAACATAGTATACAAGAGTGGCTAGGATAATAATTTTAGACTATAAATAGTCATAAAAAATGCTAACAAAGCACTGGGCTATATGCTACTTATGTATTATTACATAACAAAGAAATCTGAGTTTGTAAAGTCTTCATAATAAAATTCAACTTCAGAAATTTATTTTAAAACTTATATAGAGTTTCAGGTGCATACACTAAATTTGATTTCACTTTACTACTGAAAACATAAAACATTGAAAAAATCAAATATTATTTTTTTTCAAGTTTTTGTTTAAATTCTAGTTAGTAGGGGCACCTGGGTGGCACAGTCGGTTAAGTGTCCAACTCTCGGTTTCGGTTCAGGTCGTGATCTCAGGGTTGTGAGATCCAGCCTGCATCTGGCTCCATGCCCAGCACAGAGTCTGCTTTGGACTGTCTCTCCCTCTTCCTCTGCTCCCCCCCACCTCTGTGCTCTCTCATGCCCTCTCTCTTTCTCTCTCTCTCAAATAAATAAATAAATCTTTAAATTCCAGTTAATATACAGTGTAATATTAGTTTCAGGTGTAGAATTTGGTGATTCATCACTTACATATAACACTCAGTGCTCATCACAAGTGCCCTCCTTAAATACCCATCACCTATTTAACCCATCCCTCTGCCCACCTCCCCTCCAGCAACCCTCAGTTTGTTCTTTATAGTTAAGAGTCTGTTTTCTGGTTTGCACCTCTTTTTTCCCCCCTATGTTCATCTGTTTCATTTCTTAAATTCCACATGAGTGAAATCATACAGTACTTGCCTTTGACTTATTTCACTTACCGTAATACTCTCTAGCTCCACATCATGGCAAATGGCAAGATTTCATTCTTTTTTATGGCTGAGTAATATTCTATTATATACCATGACTTCTTTATCCATTCATCAGTCAATGGGCATTTTGGCTCTTTCCATAACTTGGCTATTGTTGATAATGCTGCTATAAACATCAGGGTGCATGTATCCTTTCAAATCAGTATTTTTGTGTCCTTTATGTAAATACCTAGCAGTGCATTTGCTGGGTGGTAGGGTAGTTCTATTTTTAACTTTCTGAGGAACCTCCATACTGTTTTCCAGAGTGGCTGCACCAGTTTGCATTCCCACCAACAGTGCAAGAGTGTTCCCCTTTCTCTGCATCTTCACCAACATCTGTTGTTTCCTGTGTTGTTAATTTTAGCCATTCTGACTGCTGCATCTTCACCAACATCTGTTGTTTCCTGTGTTGTTAATTTTAGCCATTCTGACTGGTGTGAGGTGATATCTCATTGTAGCTTTGATTTGTATTTCCCTGATGGTGAGTGATGTTGACCATCTTTCCATATGTATGTTAGCCATTTGTATGTCTTCTTTGGGAAAATGTCTATTCATATCTTCTGCCCATTTTCTAACTGGGTTATTTGTTTTTTGGGGGTGTTGAGTTTTATAAGTTCTTTCTATATTTTGGATACTAACCCTTTATCAGATGTCATTTGCAAATATCTGCTCCCATTCTGAAGGTTGCCTTTTAGTTTTGTTGATTGTTTCCTTCACTGTGCAGAGCTTTATATCTTGATGAAGTCCCAGTAGTTTATTTTTGCTTTTGTTTCTTCTTGCCTCGGCAAGAAGTTGCTAGGCTGATGTCAAAGAGGTTACTGCCTGTGTTCTCCTCTAGGATTTTGATGGTTTCCTGTCTCACGTTTAGGTCTGTCATTCATTTTGAATGTGTAAGAAAGTAGTCCAGGGGTGCCTGGTGGGTCAGTTGATTAAGCATCCAACTCTTGATTTCGGCTGAGGTCACGATCTCAGGGTCATGATCAAGCCCCACATCAGGCTCTGTGCTCAGCAGGGAGTCTTCTTGAGTTCTCTCCCTCCCTCTCTCCCTTTGCCCCTCCCCATGCTTGCACTCTCTCTCTAATAATAGAGATAAAGAAATAAATCTTTTTTAAAAAAAGTAGTCCAATTTCATTCTTTTGCATGTTGTTGTCCAATTTTCCCCAACACCATTTGTTGAAGAGACTGTCTTTTTTCCAATGGATGTTCTTTCCTGCTTTAAGTTTAGTTGACCATATAGTCTTGGGTTTATTTCTGGGTTTTCTATTCTGTTCCATTCATCTAAGTGTGTTTTTCTGCCAATACCATACTGTCTTGATCACTAGAGTTTTGTAATATAATTTAAAGTCTGAAATTGTGATGTCTCCAGCTTTGCCTTTCTTTTTCAAGATTGCTTTGGCTATTTGGGATCTTTTGTGGTTCCATACAAATTTTAGGATTGTTTGTTCTAGCTCTATGAAAAATGCTATTAGTATTTTGATAGGGATTGCATTAAATGTGTAGACTGCTTTGGGTAGTATGGACATTATAACAATGTTTGTTCTCCTAATCCATGAGCATGTAATGTTTTTCAATTTCTTTGGGTCATCTTTGATTTCTTTCATCAGTGTTTTATAGCTTTCAGAGTACTAGTCTTTTACCTCTGGTTAGATTTATCCCTAGGTACCTTATAGTTTTCCAATTGTACATGGGATCAATTCCTTGAAGAAATCAAAATACCAATTTTTTTAAAGATTTTATTTATGTATTTGACAGATAGAGAGAGAGAGCGCGTGCGCACAGGCATGGGGAGTGGGAGAAGGAGAGGCAGGCTCCCCGCTGAGCAAGGAGCCTGATACGGGGCTTGATCCCGGGACTCCGGGATCATGACCTGAGCTGAAGGCAGACACTTAACGATCTGAGCCACCCAGGTGCCCTGAAATCAAATATTAATTTAAAAAAGCTCTTCTTTCACACAGATTCTCAAAATGAGTCATAGAGGAAAGTATCCAACCAGATCAGATTTTGTTATCATTAACTTACTTCACAGAGTGTATAAAGAAAAACAAACCAAAAAACCCTACTAAATTTAATTAAATCTTTTTAAAGATAGCATAAAATATATTCATTAGAAATTCTGATACCAATTTTTTTGTCTTAAACATGGAACCAAATTACAAACAAACCTCACTTAAAAGGTATTGCTTTTATCTTCCCTTCTTTTATCTTTTTTTTTTTTTGAGGTAAAATTCGTATTTGTTTCAGGTATAAGACATTATAGTTTGATATTTGTATACACTACTAAGTGATCACCACTGTAAGTGCAGTTACCAGGCATCACTATACAATAGACCTCCTTCACCCATTTCGCCTACCCCCCAAACCTCCTTTCCCTCTTAAAACTACCAATCTGTATCTATGAATTTTTGTTTTTTTTTTTTAAGTAAACTCTATGCCCAAAGTGGGGCTTGAACTCATAACTTCAAGATCAAGAGTCACATGCTCTACCAGCTGACCCAGCCAGGTACCTGCTTTGTTTTTCAGATGCTGTATATAAGTAAAATGATACAGTATTTATCTTTCTCTGTCTGACTTATTTCACTTAGCATAATACCATCAAGGTCCATCCATTTGTTGCAAATGACAAGCTTTCCTTCTTTCTTATGGCTGAATAGTATTCTGTTGTGTGTGTGTATGTGTATACATATATATATGTACACATCTACATGTATATATCTATATCTATATATGTATATTGCCATCTTCTTTATTCATTCATCTGTCAATGGACACTTAAGTTGTTTCCATATCTTGGCTATTTTAATAATGCTGCAATGAACATGGGGTGTATGTATCTTTTTGAATTAGTGTTTTTGTATTTTTTAGATAAATACCCAGGAGTGGAGTAGCTGAACTATATGTTAGTTCTATTTTTAATTTTTTGACGAATCTCCATACTATTTTTCTGTAGTAGCTAAACCAATTTAAAATCCCACCAACAGTGTACAAAGATTCTCTTTTCTTCACATCCTTTCCAACACTTACTTCTTGTCTTTTTGATAATAGCCATTCTGACATGTATGAAGTTGATAACTCATTCTGTTTTGATTTGCATTTCTCTGATGATTAGTAATGTTAAACATCTTTTCATGTGCCTGTTGGCCATAGGTACATTCTTTGGAAAAATGTCTATTCAGATCCTCTGCCCATTTGTTAGTCAGGTTGTGTGTTTCGTTATTGTGTTATGAGTTCTTTATATATTTTGGATATTAACACCTTATTGGATATATGATTTGCAAATATTTTCTCCCATTCAGTAGCTCGCCTTTTTGTTTTGTTGATCATTTCCTTTACTGTGTAGATACTCTTGATGTAGTCCTGAGATGAAGGCAGACACTTAACTGGCTAAACCACCCAGGTGCGATTTTGTACAATATGAATGAGAATCATATAGGTGAGAAAAAGAGAGTAAAGGGAAAAATAAAGAATGAATATTTAACAATCTCTGGCTGGGTAAAAACTTATAATCTTAGATACAATGATGGGCTTAGTAAAGAAAAATATGTGTTACTACATAACAGTTAAAAGTTGGCATAAACTACCAACATAATAAAAATCTGAAAGCTGAAACCAAATTGGATAAATATTTGATACGTATTACAATACAGAAAACTCATATACACCGATAAAAAACTTTTAAGGTCCTAAAACATGAATTGGCAAGAGAAATACATTTTTTAATTACAAAAAAAGGAGTAAATTTAGAAAAATTTGGTAAAAAGCCTTACTAATAAATTCTGATTAATATATTTAACATTTTTTCCCATTAGCAAAGTTTTTATCCCTACTTTGTTTTGTTTTTTAATGTGCATAGCCAGTGTCACCAAAAGCACTGTCCTCTGAAAGGAGCACTCTCTACCTTGCTAGTGGGTGACATTTGGCAATTTATATTAAAATGCACATATCTTTGATTCAGCATATGCATTTGGGGAACACCTTACTAGGTTGAAATACACTTTGTATTTAGACTTTTTGTTATTGTTTTTCAAGTATCAGTAGTCCTATCAAGCTCCAGAGGATAATGTGGAGTTTAGTACTAGAACCCACAGGACCTGGAAAGCACCTGGAACCAAAGAAATTCTAGGGATCAGCTGCTCCCTCTTATTTTTCCCTCATGGCATCTTACATTCTCTTAGCAGCTCTGTCCCATTCTCCTCTTTCTGTTAACTGGCTTCTTTGGCTTATCCATAGTGTCTGATTTTACACATGTCTTCTGAAGGTTAGCAAGGGATTCTATTCATCATCGCTCAGGAATCCAGGTTGATGGAGACTCCCTCTCAGTAGTGTGCTTCTTTGATCACTGTGGCAGGGAGAAGAAACATGAAGGATTGTGCAATGGCACTTGCTCTTAATACATCTGCCCAGAAATGATACATGCCAAGTCTGCTCACATTTCACTGGCCAAAGCAAGGCACCAGGCCACAACTAACTCCAAGGTCATCAGGGAAGAGCAATCAATATCCAGGAAGAGAACTGGAATTTTTGTGAACAGTCCTTGTGATTTCCTCATCAATATGTTTGTGGGCTCACTTAAGCTTCCTATAAATGTGGATTAAATTTAAAGTTATGGTCCTTCATTCTTTTTCTTTTTAAACATTTATTTTTATATTTTATGTCACATTTACTGACATAAAATTGTACAAATGAATAGAAATCCACAACACACATGCATCATGCTCAACTAAAAACCAGTTGAAAGTTCAAATGCATGAGTTTGGCAAATTCTCTGTTGAGGCAAAATAGCCAATTATGCAACAAAAACAACACACTAACAAGTAAACATGGTGTCATAATACTGTATCTTATTATAAGTATTTTAAGCAATGCTTGTAACTTTTAGTTCCTTCTCTAAACCTTCATATTTATGATAAATAATTCTACTAATAGACATGCTTAGTGGCTTAACCTTGAAATAAAAAAATTTTAAGTCTATTATTTCTTTTTCAGCCTTCTGAGTTTAATTGAAAAGTATCCTGAAATTACCATTTGCAAATATTTTATCTTACTCCTGCATAACTAAAACTATTAGAGAGATAAATCAAATGCTAATGATGATAAGAGTGGAACAGTTATCCATCACTCTTGATTTTAAAATTTTAGTGTATTCTTCAGACTAGCATCCTTCCTCGCCCCTTTAATAAGTAAATGCTATACAGTTCAACTTAAAAAAATCTATACTAACAAATACATTTGTCTAATTTACATATTGAAATTTTCTGTAAGATTTCATGTAGAAAGTCTCCAAGGCTAAAATTAATTTTGATAACTACGTCTGTAGACCATTTTCTTTGTCACAAATCCAATTGGTATTTGAGTTTTAGATCTCTCATTTTGAAAGATCTTCTAAAACACAAATTTAATCTCATAACTTTTTCAGACTTTCTTAAATTTCTCTTCTTTGTAAGCCATCCTAGCAAGACTCCCTAGTGAGCAAAATACCAGAATTTTAAAAGCAGTTTATACAGCATATTTGTAAAAATTGCTTCCCTAAACCTAGAGGATGAGGCAAGAGTTTATTTTCTACAATTTCTTTCATCTTTATTACTTGGCTAACAAAATCAGCTTTCTTTCTGACTTTATATCATGGTCTCCTTCTCAACCCCTCAGCTTTGGTTTTATTGAACAAAACACGGTGACACTTTGGTTTTTGTAGGATTTTCAAAAGATGTAATTACTACGACCCAGATGTTTCAATCAAACCAGTGTACTGTTTTTTTTTTAAGATTTTATTTATTTATTTGACAGAGAGAGACACAGCGAGAGAGAGAACACAAGCAGGGGGAGTGGGAGAGGGAGAAGCAGGCCTCCTGCTGAACAGAGAGCTCAATGCAGGGCTAGATCCCCATGCCCTGAGCCGAAGGTAGACGCTTAACAACTGAGCCACTCAGACACCCCCAGTGTACTGCTTTTGTTGTCTCATCTATATGTTGGGTGCACACTGGCTTTATTAGTTATATCCATCTTTATAGCCAGCATCATTTAAAAAAATTCAATGATCATGGTTTCTATCATAAACTCTTGGAGAAAGTGAGTTTACCATTTTTAGTGAGATCATTTTGGTTCCATAAGACAGAAAATTCTACTTTAAATAGCTAAAACAAATTAAAAAAATGATTTATTGGCTTATATAATTGAAAAGTCCATGGGTAGATAGCAGAAGCTGGATCACAGTTAAAGGGTTCAAACTATCATCCAGATTCAGTTTCTCTTCATCCTTTACTCTGCCTTCTACTGTGTTGGTTTCACTCTCAGGTGCCATGTGGTACTCCCCAGAAACCCGAGGCACACATTCATTCAGATTCAAGTTTAGTAGAAGAGTCATAGTTTCTTCCCTGTCGTTTCTCCACAAGTTGCAGGATCCACTCTGATTGGACCATTTTAGTCACATGTCTTTGGCAAAGAGATCCTAGGACCTATATCAGTTATGAATTCTTTGAGCTGCAACTAACAGAAAAATCTAACTAACAGTAAGCAATGTAGACATTTGTGATCTCATTTAACAAGAAAATTGAAGATGGGCAGTTCAAAGGCTAGTGTCATTTCTTGAAGTTCATCCTTTTCCAGTAATCTATAATACTCATCTCTCATAAATCAAGTTACCATATATATATATATATATAGAGAGAGAGAGAGAGAGAGAGAGATCAATTTCTAAACTCTAGTTCCACTAGTCAAGTTTTTGTTGCTGGGCCACTGTCAATATGCTTTACTTAATATAAATTTTTAAGAAGTCTTATATGTAATAGAGCAAATATTCCCCCTTCTTCTTGAGGAATATCTTGTCTATCTTGAGCTTTTGATTTCTACATAAAATTCTATCAAACTTGTGAAGTTAAAAAAATCCACCTAAGGGGCACCTTTGTGGCTCAGTCAGTTAAGTGTCCAGTTCTTGGTTTTGGCTCAGGTCATAATCTCAGGGTCCTGGGATCTAGCCCCACATGGAGCTCCCCACTCAGCAGGTAGTCTGCTTGAGATTCTCTCCCTCCCCCTCTCCTTTTGCCCTTCCCCCCACTCATACTAACTCCCTCTCTCTCTCTAAAATAAAAAAATAAAAATAAAAATCCACCTAAGGTTTCAATTGAAATTAATTTGAATAGATGGATCAATCTTGGGAGACTTGTCTTCTTTATAATATTGAGCCTTTCTACCAGCTTATATTTCTCAATATATTTTTCATTAAAGTTTTACAATTTTCTCTATAAGGTCTTGCCTAATATCCAAAGGATGTTCTAATTTTTTTCTTGCTATCACAAAAAAAATCTCTTAAAATGTTATTTCTCTAGTTGTATATAAAATGTATTTAAATTTTGTATATTAATCTTATATCAGACACTTTGGCAAATTATCTGATTAAGTCTAATGATTTGTTTGTAGAATTTCTTGGATTTTTCTATGTAGACAATCATCTTACCTGCAAATAATGACAGTTTTATTTATTCTCTTCCAATCCTTCAACTTTTTTTCTGTTGACTTACTGTAGAAATTCTTCCTTTACCTACCTAACTATTTCTGTGTCCTCACATTAGATGTGTTTCCTGTAAATTCCATTCAGGGGCATTTTATATGTTTTTCTTAATCTAATAATCTAAACTAATAGTCTCTCTTTTTTAATTTGTGAGTTAGTCCAAGTGGTATTTATTAAATGTTTACTAATACATTTGGATTTATTTCTACCATCTTTTTCATGCTTATTTTCTCTTTTAAATTAAAAAAAATTATCTTTGGGGCGCCTGGGTGGCTCAGTTGGTTAAGCGACTGCCTTCGGCTCAGGTCATGATCCTGGAGTCCTGGGATCGAGTCCCACATCGGGCTCCCTGCTCAGCGGGGAGTCTGTTTCTCCCTCTGACCCTCTTCCATCTCGTGCTCTCTCTCATTCTCTCTCTCAAATAAATAAAATCTTAAAAAAAAAATATCTTTAGGTTTTACATTTTAAAATCTATTCTTTTTGCTTATGTCTATTGTATTAAATAAATTTTATTTGTCTTTCCCTCTGTCTACTGCATCTTGGAGTAATACATCCTACATATATTCCTTTTTTCTTAAGATTTTATTTTTAAGTAATCTCTACACCCAAAGTGGGGTTCGAACTCACAACCTCGAGATCAGGAGTTGCATGCTCTACTAATTGAGACAGCCAGGTGTCCCAATCCTATATATATTCTTAGTGATAGCTTTAATATGAACACTTAAAGTCTAAAGTTGATAAATATACCTACCTTGATCTTGAATAGAACAAAGACCTAGCATAGTTTTTCTATGATTACCTTATTCCATTGTACATGTTATTATCATTAGTATTTTAGCTGTATCTTGTTTTTGTACTCCCTCATGAGTCATTATTATTATCACTGTTTTATACAATTAATACTTGTTCATATTTTCCCATGTATTTACCTGCCCCATCACTATTTTTTTTTGTATCTCATTTCTTCCTTTTGGCATAATTTATTTAATAATGAAGTATATCCTTTAGTAGGGATTCTCAACTTTTGTCTAAGTTATAGTTTAGCTAGGTATAAAATTATAGGCTGCCAGTTATTTGCCCTTACTACTTGGATTATATTATTCCATTGTCTTTTGATTTATATTGTTGCAATTGAGAAGTCAGTTTCAGTCTAATTTTGTTCTATTTTTGTGGTAAGTTCAAGAATTTCAGGACAGATCAAGGAAGAGACAAGACCATGAGATGACAATAGTGCAAATAAGGTTTACTAGGTGGCAGCTGGGCAGGACCACAGGAAAGAGGAAGTCACTCACGGCAAGACACTATCCAGAGATAGCCACATGGGGCTACCATTCAGAAGGGTAAAAGGACAATGGAACTTCCAAGGAGAGAGGAATTGGAGAGGGGGCTCGTGTGTCTAGGATATACCACTCAGTAGCACGGTGGGAATCTCTGGGTCAGAGAGCTCTGAAGGGCAACAGCAGTTTGGGTTCTTTTACAGCTACAGAGTTTGTCTTATCTATGGCTAGAAGATGTTGGGTGCAGTTTCATGGGGTACACCTAGAAGGCAGGATCTAAATATTAGAAATCTGCTTATTTAGGCTACACTTAAAGCAACTGGATGTGTAAAAACTTGGGTTGGCACTAGTAGGCTTTGCTCTCAGGTCCTAGCCTGCTGGGAATAAGTAAACAATATATAGGGGCCAATATAGAGATGCCATCTTGAACCCATTTATATAACAACTGGGTAATCTATCTTTTCTCTCTGGATGTTTTTAAGATCTCCTCTTTATCTTTATCAAGGTGTAGATTTCTTTTTTCTTTTTTCTTACCACTGTGTCTCCTGAACTTCCCAAGAATGTTCCCAACTCAAAGTTTTTGCATGTCCTAGAACTGCAGCTTGGAAAGCAATTCTTTCAGATATTTTTTTGGCTACCTTCCCCAATTGGTCCAAATCTCTGCTCAAATTATTTCCTGATCCCAGCTTCAAACTTTCTATCTCCTGCCCTCCTTCATTTTTCTTCATAGATTTTATTACTGCTTCACATTTTATTAAATATGTATTCATCATCTTCCTCCTTTCCCCAAGAATATATACTAGCAAGAGCAGAGACTCAGTTTTATTCACTGCTGTGTCCCTAGTATCTAGAACAGTACCTGGAACAGTAGGTACTTAAGTATTTTTTTATTTGACAAACTAGTGGCCTCTCCTCCATGCTTTATTCTTTCCTTTTTAGGGAGATGAATTCTTTTCTGTGTATCTAGGCAGATGGGCCAAATATTGCTGCCCCAGAATGATACTCTTACTCCCCAAGTGACCAACACAAAATGATCAGTATTTCTGAGTTCCAACTCCAAATTCCTAGAAGAGAAAATCTCACTGGTACAGGTTGGGTCAGTAGTCTTTCTTTGGTCCAATTAGGTATATACAGCTAGGTGGCATGTCACAAGGTACACAAGACAACAGAGATCTTATCCAAGTGGAATAGAAGCTTTTAGAAAAGGGAGGGTCTAAGTAAGCAGATACTCAAAATTGGTCTCATATTTGCTTTAAGGGCAAACAGGAAAATTGAAAGCCACCATAGAAATGCAAGCAATTATAGTGTTCACTGTTAGATAAAACACTATTACATAGAATCAAAATAATTTGCTGATTTAAAATCATCTTTAGCATTGGCTTATAGTGTGACAATATTTTAAAATTTTGATTTCTCTTGCTTTATCTTCTTACTTAATCCATTGCCTAGACTTCTAACACCTTAAACTCTTGCCCCTGCCCCAGCCTTCCCTCCCTTGAGCCTTAAGTAATCTTCAAAACTTACTGTTAACTTTTCCTTTCTTAAGTAATGGAAGATAGCCTATCATTTTGTTTCTCAAAAAAATTGCCTAATAATTGCTTTTGTTAGGAAATAAACCACTTTATGTTACAGAAGCTTATGAGTTTGTATTTTTTATGTATTAAAAACAAAGAAAAAAACCCCCCAAAACTAAAGATATATATTTTAAATTATAAAAGTAGTACATGCATGAGTTAAAAAATTCAAACACATGAGTAGAAAAGTGAAAGATAAAAATGTAGCCCAATGATTGTCCACAGCCTAGTCCTACTTCCTATAGCACTTTGTTGACCAGGACCCAAGTGGCAAATACATTTTACACACAGACACACACCCACACACAAAGTGATGAAAAGTTTCATCGATTTTACTTACCCTTACTAGTGCAATGCAACTTAATTTTTCCTTTTACCTTCTTTTTCTAATGTAGGTTGTAACCCACTAAATTGATTTCATTCCCACAATTTGAAAAAAAGTATCCTAAAGGTAGCTGTATCACACTGTATTTCTGATAGTTATCTTCATAACTGAAAACAATACATACATACTGCTACATTTTGGTTCAACTCCTGACATTTTTTTTTTGATTCCACACTGAAAATGAATAATAAGAATTTAGCTCAGTTATATTACTCTTCATTTTTCTTCCCTTGGTCTCCTCTTTGAAATTTTTATTATACTACAGTAAGTTCTATTTGTTACTTTATTGCTTTAAAGAATATACTCACACCTCTATTTCTTGATCCACCCACTTCAGAAAGTGTCTCTTGACTCCTTTATTATGTAAGATTAATATATTTTGCACCCTTTCACTTCTCTCCACTTACCAACTTCCATTAGCTCTATCACTACTTTTACATTGTCAATATTTATATTTACTGTTAGAATAATCAAGTCTTCCACATTTTATCTTTAAATTTAATTTGAAAAGTGAGGGTTTCTTTTTCAGCATCACCATTTTTAAAATCTTATTCATTGCTGAATCAGGTAGTATGAATAAACTCATGAAAAGGGAATCAAACCATGTTACTAGATCTGCACTTACTGAAGGAGAATGTTCTAGGTGTAATGTCAAATGGATTCTTTTTTTTAATGTGTCCATTGATTCCTCATAATAATGTCACATTTTAGTTTGTTTCATCTTTGGACCATGGCTTACACAATTTTTTGCCTTTGCTAAAGATTCCACTTGTCTTTCTTTAGTGTTGATGACAGGAGAAGCATAGGTCACCCTATCATTAAGATTGTCAATGTTTTTAATCATACTATTTCATAAAATGAATATACTTCTTTCTTAAAGACATTCTTCTAGATCCTTCTTTCTGTTTTACTATCACTGATTGCCCTGGGGCCCTAAATATTTGTGTTCCTGAAATATCCTATTACTAAGTTCCCATGTTTCTATCTTGAGTTCTCTTCATTTTGCTGGAACATTTCCTTAGGCATTTCCCCCCTGAAAAGGCATAGGAAGCCCCCCCAAAGAAGGTGAAAAGATCCCTAGTTTGTCCTCATCCTTGAATGTTTTGATCATAGAATTGTAGGTTCGAGTCATTTTCTCTCAGAACTTTGAAAGTATTGCTCCATTGTCTTCTAAAAATCAATGTTGCTGAGAAGATAAATGGCAAACTTCAATCTACTTCAATTTTCCCATCACTCTACTGCTCTTGTAAAGGTAACTGAAAATCTCCACTCACTTGACTCTTTTCTGTCCTCAGTTTAACTGAGCTCTCATTATTGACCTTTTCTAATACTCTTCTCTATGGGCTCTAGACCATACAACTATCCTGGTTTTCTTGAATAATTCGCTACTTTTGCTTTGTCTCCTTCACATGTTTTCCCTTTCTCCATATGACTTCTAAATGCCAGAGTTCCTGTACCCTCTGTTCTATTCTCTATGCCTTCTCCCTACATGATCTTATCCATTCTCATAGCTTTAAAAACTATCTGCTGACAATTCCTAAATTTATAACAGTAGGCTAGACTTCCTTTCTGAGCTCCAGATTCACATCTTTAAATATCTACTTAACATCTCTCTTGTATGTCTCCCAGGCATTTCAAACTTAACATGACCAAAATGGTTCTCTAAATCTGGATCTCCCTCAGCCTTTACCACCTCAATAAATGGCCCTGTGATAAATTGTCCTCCTTGACTCTTCCCTTTCGTTCTCTCATGACTCCTCCCTCCTCAATGAATTCATCACCAATTCCTGTTATTTCCACCTTCAAAATATATCTCTATACTCTTTTAAAAATGTCAATTAGAAAAAAAAATGTCAATTAGATCATGTCAATTCCCTGCTTTAAATGACTGAATTGCTTTTCATTGCATTTAGGATAAATCCAAAACCTGTACAGCCAGCTCTACATGTTTGATTCCTCCCATTTCTCCAAAGTTATTTGTCTCTTGCCATCTTTCACTTGCTTATTTCCTCACTCCACCCTCCTGTCATCTCCTAGAATACACCATGCTCCTTCTATCTCAGAACCTCTGTACTTGAGGTGCTATCTAGCATACATTCTCCTTAGGTCTTTACATAGTTGATTTTTTTTTCCTTCAGATTTTAGCTTTAATGCTCAGGGCTTCCATGTTAACCCACACATAAAGGTAACCTTCTGGAGGGCACAGTGTCAGTTGGATTTTAACCTCCATAGGCAGAAGTCTAAATGCTACCTCTCAGAAAGGCTTTTCTTGACCATGTTACCATATTAATGTTCCTTGTTATTCTGGATCACAGCACTCTATTTCATTCATAGCTTTTTATTCAATCTGTAATTATTTAACTAATTATTATTTTATTTATTGGTTTATAGCCTGTCAGCCTCACTTAGTATACTTCTCTATATAGGTTCACCATTATAAACCTGCAGCCTACCAGTGTCTGGTTCATGGTAGTGTTCAATGAATATTTTTTGAATAAATAAGTGAATGAAACCGTGCTCTGGAACTTCATAAGAATGTGAAAAAGAAAATGGTTTGAGTTATACAGTTTAGTTTGCCCTGGACACATTTCATCTGAAAACTTGTTTCTTTTCACATTTTCTTTTACCATTTATTTCTACCCCTTGAATTTTTCTGTTCTGTTTCCCTAGAAGCTCTTTTTGACACATCATAGGATTGCCCTAGAGTTGGTGATATGTCAAGCTGAGTGCCAAGAGGTGTTAAATATCTCTCATTTTAAAGAAAAGCCTCAATAATCAGAGCTTTGCTACTCCCAACCAGTACCCCAATCATCCCCCTTTCCCATCTATCCCAGGTCTATGACTAGATGATTGAGGACGGATAGTGAAAAAAGAAATTGTCAGCATTTTTGTAGGCAAGAGTGCAGCATCTTTTCCAAAGGGAGCAGGGGAGTGTGTTTCCTACCTCCTAAACTCAGTGAGGTATAATGACTGAAAATCACTTCTCACAAGAAGGGAAAACCAACAACAACCTCAACTATTGGGTATTTTGGAAGGAGAGGGAAGAGTGAAAATGCAGGCATACTCTCCTCTCCACTGCAGGTTCCTGGAGTCACAGGTAAAGCCTGAGTCAAAATGACTGGAGAAGGGGAAGATGAGATTTAAATGGGACATGAAATTGGAATTTCAAACTGAACTACTAGAGTCATGAAAGCCGAAAGTAACCATTGTTGTCAAGAGGCAGGAAAGGGCAATTTGACAGGTCATGACTGAAGAAAGTGTTTAGAAAAAAAGAATAGTTTTATGTTTGTGACACTGTTCCAACAGTTTAATAAAAGGGACATGGGTGGATGCTGAAATTTCTGGATTGATATACGATGTCATAATTTTTCTCTAATATTTTCTATTTTCTGACTCTTTGTTGTATGTTCCAGGAATCCTTGAACTTTACCTTTCATCCCTTCTATCAAATGGTTTAATTTTAGTGATTACATTTTTAATTCCCAAGTATTATCTCTTGTACTCTGATTGTCACTTTTCTATAGCTTGTTCTTATTTTATGTTTATAGTATCTTTAAGTCTCTGAATTAATCTTCATGTCCTTCATATTTAGGCTTTCTGTTTTATCATTGTCCTTCTCTTTGGTGCAATTGATTTTCCTCAAATATCTGGTAATTCTTGATTTTCCGTATTCATCAATAAGGGACCAAGTTGATGAATATTGGTGCTGGAATATCAGTTTTCTTTCTTGTTAGATAGATATATACTTTAAACATGACTTTTATTTTTATTACACAAATACCTGTTCATAGTAGAAGGAATAGTACATAAAAATAATTTTAAAAAGAAAGAACAGAAAAGAAAAGTCACCCATGAGCTTACCACCAGAGGTAACCATTAATATTTTGGTGTATTTTTATCCAGTCTTAGATAACAAGCAAGCAAGCAAACTTTTTTTTTAAACCAAAGTTTGTAAAAACTGGCCTTACTACATATATTTTTTAGCTTGTTTTTCCCCACTTAGGATATAAGGAATATCATTCCATGTCAAAATGTGTATATATATATATATATATATATATATATATATATATACACATACATATATATGTATGTATATATATATACATACACACACATTACCAAATGTCTTTGTCATAACCTATTCCCCTGTTAGTGACATTTGAGTTATATCTTAATTTTTACTATTAAAACAATGCAAGACATATCCTTGGAAACTTGGAAGTATCCAATGCATCTTTAAAACAATATATTTTAAATTACGTTAAAAATATATTTTAAAATAAAAGCCTATCTTTTTCCACTTAAAGAATTTCAAAATCTCTGAAAAACAGATCTTTAAGTTTAGGGGTATTGATCTTTCTTTTTCTTTCTTTCTTTCTTTCTTTTCTTTCTTTCAGAGAGAGAGAGAGAGAGAGAGAAAGATGGACAGAGAGAGAATCTCAAGCAGGCTCCACACCCAGTGCGGAGCCTGACGTGGTGCTCAATCTCATAACCCTGAGATCGTGACCTGGCCAAAATCAAAAGTTAGACACTTAACCAACTGAGCCACACAGGCACCCCTTAGGGATACTGATTTAACCAGGAAAGTGATCAGAAGAAATCTCTTCCTCAGAAGGGTTTGGAGAATAGAGTTTAGATGTGAGAAATGAGTGGGCTGAAAAATATAGTCCCAGTGTGCAAAGATTAAGGGCAGTTCTGGGGTAAATAAGGAGTAAATGAGTGTGATTTGATTTTTCTTTGACACTACATTAATGAGTCTATCAGTCATCCGTGCTGTGAAATAATACACAGTATTGGATCTGGCTCAGCGGGGTGAATGATTATTTTATGGTCTTATCTGATTCACTTATGTGGCCAGTTTGACTCATTAGGCAGTCTGACCAGAGCCTAAGATGGACTCCAACACATGTCTGAGAGTTAGTCCTGGTTGGTCTAGGGGGCCTCAACAGGAAAATTTCTACTCCATGTGGCCTGCCGTTTTCCAATAGGTTAGAAATGGCTTCTTCATACATTGATCTCAGGGCAGCATTCCAATGGGGAGACTAAAAGTTGAAAAGCTTCTTGGGGCTAAGATTAGATGTCACATAATATCACTTCTGCTTCATTCTATTGATCAAAAACGAGTCACTAGGCCAACCAAGACTCAAGGGTATGTTGGGAGGAAAAGACTCCACCTCTTAATGGGAGGAGTGACAAAGTCACATTGCAAAGGTGTGGGGCACAGGGATGGAAGGAATGGTGGCCATCTATGCAAACACTCTATCACAACAGAATTTGTTTTGAAATGCCTCCTTTAGTGTTCTAAAAGTAAATTTACAAGTTGATCATTTGCCATCCAAAACATGATTCCTAAAGAAATAATAAGGAACATCTAATATATACCTATACAGCATTCTATAGCTTTTAAATTCATTCATAAATATCTTATTTGATAATTCATTCAACAAATTTCTTTTCAGTGACAAACACTATGATATGCTCTGGGGATACAAGATAGATAAAAACTTCTTGCTCTCAGAAAGTTTAGCATCTATGTAGGGAAAATAAATATTTAATATGTAATAACAAGGAATAATAACTTGAGATTAATGTTATATCAAGGCAATATAGGAAATCATTAATTAAAATCATCATCATCACTCATACTCTGCCAACAGTGAATGAGATGATCTTTATGATAACTCTGTAAGAGGCAAGACAGGTTATCTGTTGTTACTCTCATTTTTAGATGAGGAAACTAAGTCTCATAGAGCTAACCAAGCTTTTCAGGTTCTAAGTGGCAGAACTCAAAAGAAAAAACAGGTTATTTTCCAAAATCTGTTTTTTCCCAGTATACCCTTCTGCCCCCTCAGAAACCAACATGAGTACCTGAAACGGAAAAAATGCCAATCAATGAAAACAAACAAAAACCTTATATGATGGTACATATTTTGTATGGATTCTTCTCAAAGGACTTCAGTGTTTACAGCTTTAGGGATTGATCATGTAATATGTAAGATACCTAATCTAGTACACCTACCTATACAACAAGCAATTCTGTTTACTTCCTAAATCTCTTTGGATCCTAGATGTTATCATTTGGGTGCGCTAGGTTGAGAAAAATCCATTTAAAAAATAATACCTGAAGGGGTTCTTTCATATGACTATCTAAAGACAACAAAAGGGATTAGATGAGAATGACTAAACTGAATTACCACTATAGAATGAACTATACTACATCCAGTTTACTAAGCAATGAACTTAATCAGGAATGTATATATCTTGGCCCCAAATTCTTTTTGGAATAAGGATGTAAGTAATTAGTAAATACATGAACATATGTAATATATACCAATATACATACATATATATATATGTGCACACAAAAATTTCAAATAATTACCAGTGTGACTTTAGCATTGTTTTATTCCTTTTCACTAGGAAACTGGTAAAACTCTCAAGTTAACATGGCTTAAAGAAAATTTTGGTCTATCTGGATCCTTATTTTTCTTTCATTGTCCTGGTAGTCTATTTGTGGCTTTATCTGGTCTCCATCCCATGCTGGTCTGTGTTAGAAAGATATCAAACAGTTTAGTCTCTGAATCTATCTGTGATGCTCCAAATCCAGACAGTAGTCTTCAATAAGTGTACTTCTATTATTTCAAAAATCTCAGTTTTTGTTACCATATAGATCTATGCAAAGCCAGGACTTCAGTAGGTTTGCAAACATCTAATGTTTTCTTTGTTAAACTCTGGTTGAAAGTCACTGATAATTGAGAATGGCCTCTCTCAGCACTGTTCTGTGCTCCAAATTCTCATTTTCCTAGTGTGCTGCCCAGCAGTGGTGGGAGGGATAATATAGACCAGAATTTTCTAATTCAATGCTTTGAATAGCTTATAGCTGTGAAGCATGACATTGAGTGTTTAAGGCCTGGGGCAGGCCGTTGGGACCCCCAGGGCTGGTTGCCTCCAGCTGCTAGCAGCCTTTATCAGAGGGTGGCCCAAGAGAAACAGAGTCTCTACAGGTGGAGTGGATGATGAAAAACATAAAGTAGTTCCACAGGCCACTTATCCAAGGTGAAGAGAAGTATGCTCAGCAGCTGGCTGCTGAAGTAGATGTCCAGATGGTAGAGTACTTCCTTGGCTGTGTTTAGCACATCACAGCCAGCACGGAGCTTCTGGATGGTGCAACTTTGGTGGCTCTGAAACTCTGACTTCACAGACATCAGATACTTTTGATTGTTTGCAGCTGATATGTCCTTTTAATGGCATCAAAACTAATTTTGGTCTTACTGATCCAACAATGTGTGTGTTTTATAAATTAAAGCTTCATTATTATTTAAAAATGATTTGCTAGATAAAAGTTCACCTGAATTAAAAATCCACTTGCCTTATCACATCAAATTTCATCATTGTGTTTATTAATAAAAAGAGTTGTTAGATTCCTTGAATATAATTTAATCCATTATACATTTTGAATGGTTTCTAAAGAAATGGTTTTAAATTTTTTAAAAAATCTATTTGTACAACATTTCTCATGATTGGTGACTGTGTTCCCTCCCTCTGGCTGCTGAAACAAATGACCACAAACTGGGTGGTTTATAATAATATATATTTATTCTCTTATAGTTCTGGAAGCCTGAAATCTGAAATGGGTTTCTCTTGGCTGAAATCAAGGTGTCAGCAAGGGTCACACTACATCTGGAGGCTCTAGGGGAAAATAATTTCCTTTTCTTTTCCAGCTTCTGTGGGCTGTCTTCATTGCTTAGCTCATGGCCTTGAATCATGTTGCCTTTTCTCCACCTGCCTCTATCATCAAATCACTTTTTTCTTCTGTCTTCAAATCTCTGCCTATGTTTTATTATTTTTTATTTTACTTAATTTCTTATGTAATCTCCACCTCCAACCTAGGGCTCAAACTCACGACCCCAAGATCAAGAGCCACATGCTCTACTGACGGAGTTGGCCAGGGGCCCCCTTCTCCCTACATTTTATAAGGACACTGGTGATTACATTTAGGGCCCAACCAAATAATCCAGGGTAATCTCTCCATCTGAAAATCTTTAATTCAGTCACACTTTTGAAGTCCCTGTTACCATACAGGGTGACATTCACAGATCCCAGGGGGTAAGAACTGGTTATCTTTGAGGACCATTATTCATCCTACCACAGTGCCTATCAAGACTTTGAAGAGATTATAATTTGAAAGTCTTGATCAGAAACTATGTGTACTTTTTCAAGCATAAAACCTGACTCTAAAGGTTATGTTCATGCAGGCAAGTTCAAATTTCTCATTCAAAAATTTGAAAAGATTTTATCTCAGAGTTTTATACAGGTTCATTATCTAATAATTCCCCTATTACTTTGCATTTATTTTTTATTTTCATGCTTTTATTATTTAAAAAGCAATTAACTTATCACCAAGTCCAAAATGATGCCCACAAATTCCCTCTAGGTTATCTCAGGATGCCACACAAATATCATTTTCTCTCTGTGCTGTGATGAGGAAAAGGCTGGGAAATATAGCTCTACTAAGTTTAGGAAATTAATACAAAAGAGAAAACAAGGCCAGGGTTTTAAGTGAGCAAAGTCTATATCTGTTATAATAAGAAGTCAAACACATACTGCCTAAAATCCAGGAACCAAAAAAAAAAAAAATGGCACTATAAACATTTAGAAATAACTATCAGGTATATAGAACTGTCAAGAAAAATGGTTGCCTCTGGCATGCAAAGATGGAGTAAAGAGAGGTAGGGCAGAAGAGTACTGCTATTCATTACGAGCATTTTGGTACTGGTCAGATTTTTTTTAAAGATGTGTATCCTTATTGGAATTTTTTTAAAAAGTTCAATTAAAAATGGTACCAAAACTTAACATTAATATACCACATTTTTTCTGTGGTCTTTTCTCTAAATGAAATGACATTCCTCTTCCTTTCCACTCTAGAGAGGGAAAAACACTGTTACTTTTTATTCCCTAATCATATTACCCATTTAATGATATATAATTACCCAATTATTTAGGCCTTGTCCAAAGAACAGTCCTGAGGATCTTCTCTTTAATACTTAGAGTGGTGGGTGTGAAATGCTCAAAATAAATTCCCCGAGACTAAGGGAACAGAAGTTCTTTATCCTTTCCTTCCCAGTGGTGGCACTGGCAGGAAATTTAATAAGCTAGACCAGAGGCAGAGATGTTTGGAAAACCATCAAAAGACATTTGATGGAATGCACAACAGGGAATCTTTAATATGGTTGAAAGAGAAAGAAAAAATAGGATTAAACTGAATACTTTTCTATTTCACAGCTCTTCTCTATGAGGATTTCAAAGTCAATAAGTAGCCTCATCATCTATACATATATCACCACAGAAAAACAGAATATTTATCTTATGAATTTAGAAGCGATGTATTATTTTTTAGTGAGTCTTTTATATTTCTGAATTATGATTACATAATGATCTATGTTTATTAAAAAACCTGAGAGAATATAGGTTTTTTTCTTTTATGGCTACCTACTATTAAAGGAAATGACTCTTCTGCCTCTATCATCAGGGGGGAGATGTGGAGATGCAGTTTGGCACATGAGTGAGATACAACAATTTCATGGGCGTCATCATTTCTCACCAACACTCTCCTCTGGGCAACATGCAGAACATAGTAGGGACAACATAGTAGGGACTTACCCTCTATGCAACTTTCAAAGGAGAATCCAGAAGGGAATTATTGATAAATGAGAACAAGATAATGCATGTTGCAGTTAAACTGCATTCTTCTGAACCTGGTGACTTTTAAACTACTTAGAAGATTTATCAACTCTTAATTATCTGTAATGCGAGACAACACTTTTTTAAAGCATCTTAGTTATTTGAAATAATTGCTACTGTTGTGATATAAAAGTTAAATAACCTGCAAATATAATTTAAAAATCATACTATGAATAAATAGGATATGTCATAATTTAAATTCACAACTTGTTTCAACAAACTTCCTTATTCATTAACAACAGGGTGTTGGCAACAGGAAAGAATGAAGTCTTTCACTTCCTCAAGTAATTGGAAACACCACTCATTTTTTTAGACTACTCATTCATTCGTAGTAGTTTGTCTCACAGATATTATGTGATATCTTTTTCCAGTTGACACTGTTTGGTTACCTTTCAACTAAAAAATGCCCTATTGTTAGATCTAGGCAGTAACTGGCAAATTCCTAACAGTGGCCCCTTTTTTCTTTTTCATGTGGGTGGCCTAGGATTTAGATAGGTACAGATGGGAGCCAATATTGAATGTGCACAACAGTCTAGTGTATAACTGCTGCCTGGTTTCTTGGCTAAACACTCAGGGCAGGACATAGAAATTTTTATGTCTCTGACATGTTCTCTAAAATTGCCTTGCTTTATTTTCTTGTGTGTAGGGGATGGGAGTAAGATAGACAAACACACACACACACACACACACACACACACACACACACACACACACACTCCTGGTCTGTACACTTATTTCATACTTTAGCAATTTCTAAACCACCTCTTACTGGATAATGCTCACGTTGGGAGTTAGCAAAACTTACTGTAAAGTCATCAGGGCATTGCATTTGCTGCTATTATTCTTACACTTTGGCCCAAGTTCACATTCTAGGTAGAAGTAACTAAAACTTAAAAATTCTTTACCTCTAAATAGAAATTAAATTTTAAGAAACCTCTTTTTTCTTAAGATTTTATTTATTTATTTATTTGAGAGAAAGAGAGAGTACAAGAGAAACATGAACAGGGGTGGGGTTGGGGCAGAGGGAGAGGGAGAGGTAGAAGCAGACTCCCTGCTGAGCAGGAAGCCTGATACAGGGCTTGATCCTGGGACTCCAGGATCATGACCTGAGCCAAAGGCAAGCACTTAACTGACTGAGCCACCCAGGTGCCCCTTAAATTTTAAAATCTTATTTATTGGTGGCACTAAACTGGTCATTCAGTATACACTTCCTGAATGCTTGCTATGTACCAGGCACTGTGCCAAGCACTAAATCTAAAAAGCCATCTCATTCCAAATTACCCCTGCATACACAGTCCTTCCCAGGACTCTATCTTCATCCTCCTTTAGAATGTCCCAAGTTTCTACAAAGGTTTGCTTAATCTATAAATCTATCTCTCCATGTTACAGATTTCTAATGATAGATATATCAACATTACTTGAAGGGAAATTCCACAGTAGTGTATCATGAAAAAAAGGATTAAATACGCATACACACACACATACACCAGTGGTCCACTGCCATGATCTTCCTTTCCTATCCCCACGTCGTTATCTGACAAGTGAGGTTATTTCTAGTGGCTCTAGAGGAAGTGGGAGGCTCTTTTACAAAATATTTGGGAGCTCGAAATGTAAGTTTATTTTATTTTTTTAAAGATTTTATTTATTTATTTATGAGAGACAGAGAGAGAGCGAGAGAGGCAGAGGGAGAAGCAGGCTCCCCAAGAAGTAAGGAGCCCAATGCGGGACCCAATCCCAGGACCCCGGGATCATGACCTGAGTCGAAGGCAGATGCTTAACCATCTGAGCCACCCAGGTGCCCCGAAACTTAATCGCTGTATAAGGAAATTCCATTTTACAGAGCACTATTTGAAAATAATACTTGGGAATATAGCTTCTAGAGTGCTACTTCTCTAAGAGCTAGTCTCTGGGCGATTATGGACTTAATCGTTGAAGACAGGTAGTTCCTTTTTGGAGATTTCTTGAGGCAGCAAATGTACAACGTCCTTTGGTACTACATCTCAATATTTAATCACTCATAAATCAAGATGTCATTCTTAGGTATTACCAAATGCTCTTGCTGCAATTAAAACTCACTTCCTCTCTCTTAACCTTCTATAAAGGTAGAAAATAACAGATCATCCTACTTACAAAAAAACCTTGTATAAATTAAAGACTCTTCATTGCCCTTTATCTTTTGCAGGCTAAGCAACCTATGGGGCCCAATGTTTTGGTGGCATCTTATTTTGGTATTAATATTGATTGATAAATACTATTTAGTGCTGCTATAATTTCTCTACATCACACAAAGGAGGCGGAGATTCTGATTAAGACTGTGTCTCCAAGTGCTGTTATTAAAATGTAGATATCTGGGTTTTAGACATTTCTTTGGTTTTATTTGGGGAAATCAGTTTTATAGCTGAGGTCAATCTTTTTCGATTTCACATAAGAAATATATTACCAAGGACTGTTGCTCTCTAGCATGACAAATCACTGGCCTTTTCGGTGTTATCTAATAACATTTCCATATGAATATGTGGCACCAAATAATTAAAGTTTGTTTAGAGATGAATCATTAAAAAATTCTCACTTTACCTTGGTTGATTAGTGTTGTCCAAAGCCTCAAACTCCTAGAATTACTTGGTTTATTGGAGGCCCCTAAGAGAGCGCTGACAATTCATCTGTCCTGACGCAGGCTGACTGAGTCATGAAGGGAAGTCTGAGATACACCCATTGAGTCTTACAGGTGTTGGCAGTATCAGATGTGATTTAGCGGGCGCTGGGCTGGCCCACTCGCCGTTCCGGTTCCCACGCCACTGCCAATGTTCTTTTCACATCCTCCTTCTTTGTGGACATCAAGAATATTAAAGGTAAGCATCTCGAGGGGTAACATTCATTTCCACTTTGATCAGAAAAGTAAACGCCTATCACAGCAGAAATCTCTGCAGGAATAGGTACTGGGGTGTGGTCGTTCTAGTGGCGGAGCCTTCACTTGGCACTTTTTTCGACGCCCTAAGTCCCTCCTTCTGTTTGTGGGCCCCACACATCCCACTGCTTAGTCCTTGACGCACCTTCACCCTCCCTAGACCAGGAGTAGTGAGTATAGTTTGTATCTACTGAGAAGGGCCTGGGCTCGCTCAGGTAGTTGCCCTGGGGCGTTCTGGCTCTATCGGCCGCTTAGATATCTATCTTCAATCCCTGGTAAACCGAAACATTTTAATGGACTACAAAAATAACCACTCGTGCTTCAGGTTCTCTCCCTTGCTGAAGTATCTGCAGAAGGCTAGAAATTTTACTGGTCCCCGTCGCGGTAGACGCGGCTCCCACAAGCTGATCCCAGGGTCCCGCTCAGCGCCCACCTCCGCGGGGCTCCCTCGGGCCACAGACGCCCCGCCCCCTGCCACCTACGCGAGTCTCATTGGTCAGGCCCTGCGTCCGCCTCGGCTCCTGACTGGTAGTTGTTCCTGTCCGTATGAGCTGCGGGGACATTTCCGCATTGAGCAGGGCTGCTCCAAATGGAGGGGGAGGGGAGGTGTTTGGGAGGAAGTGGGGGCTTGGGGTGTCAGAAGCCGGCAGCCAGGTGGGCGCAGGGGGTCAGCAGCTGGGCTGTGACCGCTGGCGAGGAGTTCAAGTTGTGCATGTGTGAGGGGAGAAGGGGAGAGAGAAGGGTGCCTCAGAGGTGACATTCTCTCAGCCTGCGATCCTTCTTCCCGGGGCGCCATAAACGCCCCCAATTTCCCAGCTGCTAAGAGAAGCGGAAGGTGGGTCTAGGTGGCGGTTTGGAGAGGCGGGGACGGGCTTCCCAAGACCCCTCAGGCGGGTGTTTTCCTCTGGAAGATGTGTAAAGCTCCTCTCCGCGACCCGCCGCGTGGCCCGGGAGGGCGAATTTGGGGTTCGGGGCCCTCCCGCACACCTGTCATCGGGCTCGGGGCGGCATGCAGTTTCTCCCCTCGCAGATGGACCCTTAGTGTTTGCTGCGGGGGAGGGGCGATGTGGCCTTCGGCCCCTCCCGAGAACAAGCCGCGGCAGAATTTCGCCACTCGCTGCTGGAAGGGGGCGAGCTGGAGGCTCCGGCCCGCGGGCGAGCGCGCGGAATTCTTGCCACCTCCTAGTTCCGGGGTGTTTATTGGGCTGGTAAAAATGGTTGCGTTGCCCCTCTTTGCGGCCTCACCCGCCTCCCGGACCGTGCTTGGGCGCTGGCAGCTGTTGACCGGGGTTTCCCGGGGAACTGGCCCGAGGCTGGACGGCAGTGAGGGGGAGGGGGTGGGGGGGCCGGGTGCGGCTGGCCAGTGTCTGCTGCGGTCCAGCCCAGGAGGGCGTGGGGACCCGGGGGGCGGTGAAATAGCCGTTGTAGATCCTCCTCTTTCATTGATGAAA
Organism: Eumetopias jubatus; assembly: GCF_037043125.1. Classification (NCBI taxonomy): domain Eukaryota; kingdom Metazoa; phylum Chordata; class Mammalia; order Carnivora; family Otariidae; genus Eumetopias; species Eumetopias jubatus. Next base: position 58,219,768 of record NW_028274815.1, on the reverse strand, counting down.
TTTAAGTTCGTGTGATTTTACCTTTTCCGGGAGTCTCCAGTTGGCCCGGGTTTGTGTTAGGAGCGCAGTGTAGATAGGAGTTCCAAGCGGACTCACACTAAGTTCCTGTCTTTTTGGAAGTGGAGGAGGTTTTCCTGTTTGTTGGTTTTTTTGTTTTGTTTTTTTTGAGGCAGTTTTAATAGCTTTGAATAAATACTCCCTTAAGTGACTAAATATAGGAAGGGGAGAAAGAACACGTCGGTTGTTAAAGCAGGGGAGGAAGACAGAAGACCTGCCCTATAGCGTGGCTCCTCTAGAAATTAATATATACACATCAGAGTATTTTAATAAATCCCTAAAATGTCGAGATATGTACAAGGTAAGACACCCCCCCTTTTTTTTTCCTCCGGGGTTGCTTCAGTCGGGAGGTGGGTGGTTTGGAAGTGGAAATGTTCACTTGAGACACTATTTGCGATACCCATTTCCTTAAATTGACATTTGAGCTGCTTTGAGCTGCTGGGTTGGCATTTTGGACACGTATAATTTATAGCCCTGTGTTCTGCTGGGTTTAGTTCTGCCTCCCTGAAATCAGGTCAGTAGCACTCTGGCTCGCTAGGATAGTGGCTGTAAATGATAAAACAGGATTTTGCCTGCTGATTAACCCCTGTTCTCTTTTCCTGGTGGAAGTCAAGGTAACCAAGTGTGCGCGAACGGGAAGGGAAACTGGGAGGGCTGAGGGAAGGTAGGTGGGTTTTGCCAGGACTGTTGGGGAAGCTTTAGTGTTCTCTGCTTCTGCTCCGTTTGTGTGTACGTGGTTGGAGTCTCAGATTCAGTTATTGCGAAACCGGGAGTAGCCTGTAGAAACTGGAGGTCATTTCAGCAAGAGAAATGACTTTGCTGCATTGCTGTTTATTTTTTCCTTCTTTGAAATCTGGAAAGATTATTAAGGTTTCTTTGAAACTTGAAAATTGCCCTCTAAATTTTACATGTCTATTAAAAAAGGGTTAGCGAATGCCTCTGAACTGAGTTAAGCATTAACATCGCTTGTATGTCTGTGTGTGTTGGTTATACACACTGAAATTGGTCTACCTTAAATCTGTCACTCAATAGTTTTTAGCATAGGATTTGCCTTCTTGTATGCAAGTAAACTCTTCTCTTGAAGACCCGAGTGTAAAGGCTTCAGCTATCTTGCTGAACACACAGCTAGTGAAAGTTCACAACCACTTAATGTGTCTCTCAACAGATGTACTTAAAAAAAGAAAAGGTCAGTTATGGCCATTATTTGATCTTAGGAATAAAAATGCCCTAGTAAGTTTTATATCATTTTATTAACTCTTCTTTGAGTTTTGTATAATAGATTAAGAGTATTTGTCTGCCTGTCTTATTATAGAAACAGATGGGACACTTACGCCTGCCTCCTTTAGCACTACGCTCAGAAATGTCACTTGTCATTAGACTTTCAAATTCATGTTATAACTTACATGTGGTGAGAAAGACTTTTTATATTCTGATTGAAAAAATGTCTTAGTCAAGAATGGAAAAGCGAGGTAACTTAATTTGCTGGTTTTGTAACAGCAACAAAATTAGCAGAAAGCTGCTTTTGGCAAGAATATGCTAGGGAAAAATGGACAAGTCACCTCTTTAAAAGTTAAGACTATTACACTTCAGGTGTTCCTTGTAGTTATGCATTAGAATAGCTTGCATAGGTGGTGTGTGTTGACTGATTTCACAGCCTTTGCTGTTAATGACTGTCTTCAGGAGATTCAAAATCCACGTGGCAATACCTAAGAGTTGCTATGTATATCCCTTTCCCTTGCCATCTACTTTTTAAAAAAATAAGCTTTTTATCTTGGAATGCTTTAAGGTTTATAGAAAAGTTCCACATTTGTCAAAACTAAGACATTATCATAGGTACATTACTATTAACTGAAGTGTTATTCATGCTACTGTTCCATGATTGAATCCAACATTGCATTTAGTTGCCATTCACTTTTACTTTAAATGGTAGTTTTCCTTTTAAATTAGCAGTTTTGCACAAAAAGATGATACCCCTCCCCTCCAAATTTAACATGATTGTGTTCCTGTTTGTCATTGTTTACATTTTGTGCTTCAGGTGTAAGCCCTCTGTATGTTTAATTAACTCTGCTGCTGTTACAAATGATAAACCTAATTGGCTAATTCAGCTGTCTCCACAGATCAGTTTTCAAGTGTAAGGTTTGGGACTTTTGTTTTGGAATTTTTTTGTACCAGATCAAATTGTTTAATCTTTGCTATATCACTTACTTATATTTCTACTCATTGACACTTAGCTCATGCCATTGAAGAAAGATTGAACAAATAATTAGGCCTCTAACTGTTTTCACATGTCTCATTTAAGCTTCACAAACCCCTAAGAGGTAGATTTTTACACCTTACAGCTGAGGAAATTTAAGTAGCTTGCCCAAAGTTCACAGCTGGTAAGCACTGAAATTCATATATAAATGTGTCTAAAACCCTTGTTGTTTCTAATACCTTTCGTTGCTTCTCACATTAAAAACTTATCCAAATGGCTTGTTTCTCCAGCTAGACTGTCAATTCCCTGTGGGTAAAGATAATATTATATCTCTGGGGGAAATACAGTGTCTTGAAATGGTGGATGCTCCAAAAGAATTTGTCATGGATGACAAATGAGAAACTCAGCATTTTCCATGTTTTATTTAGTAAGTTAGCCTACATTTTTATTTTCAGCTGTAGTTTTTTTTATAACACCACTTAGATTACATAAATGTTATAAAGATAGAAGCGTTTGGATTTAGGTTTGAATCCTGCTAACAGGTGATCTTAGATAATAACTTTTCTGAACCTCAGTTTCTACTTATATAAATATTGGGTACTAATACTTTGCCACAGGGTTATTGAGAAGCTGAAATGAGGTGAATTATATGAGTGTCCTAGTCACATATTAGATGGCCAGTGAGTTTTGCTTTTCTTTCTTAAAATGATGGTGGCCATACAGATAGCATTGCCACCATAAATATAACCACATGTCGTCAACAGAAGTAAATAGAAACAAGGCAGGTATGACCGTTTTTTATTTTCCTATTCTAAGTTTAGTGTTTAATCCCCCAGCACTTGGGAGTTGATATATTTAAAAAAAAAAAAAGTGCAGGGGTAGGAGGGGGGAAGCTTGAATGGTGATATGAATACATAATTGGTGACAGTTTTCCTTTCAGTCCAGTCAACAAAACAATTTTTGAGTGCTTACAGTGTGCAATACACTGTATTGAGATTTCATGGGCATCTCTTATAGTGGGCACTTGAAATTCAGAACATCTAGGTATTATACCTGTGTGTTGTGTGCATGTGTTTTTGATTGCCTGGACAAGATTTGGGGTTGCTATACTTGGCTTGAATCTCTTCTCCCAAAGCTAGGCATCTCCGTTCTCAAGCACTGGGACCAATAATTCATTCGGTAGAAATGTTCAATTAATAAAAATGCTTAGTGTTGATAGGAGCACTCTCAGTATATATTCCTTGGCCAAACGAAGGTTTAACTTTCTTTGGGCATCTCCCAAGTCTGTGTTCCTCAGGCACTTAAATATCTTTCTTACAGGAAGACTCTTCTTTCCTGGATCTAGGATATAATTGCCTAGCCGTTGTATTCTGCCCTCAGGTCACCTTCTGGCTGCACCTGTGAAATTACTTTCCATTTGCTAGTTTTCTCCACTCCAGGGGTTGTTGCAGGGCCCCCAATTCTAAATAAATGTGAGTGCTAGCTGAGTGAGAAGGGACTCCCTGTCACAGTTGGAGGTACTAGGGTCTTCAGCTGATGTGACTTTGCCAGGTTTATCAATGGGTACCATTTGGGATTTTGCTTTTTAAAAGTTCTGAGAGCTATGGGATAATCTCTCTCCACATGATTTGAAATTTATAAATGGTGCGGGAAATGTTGTCATCTAGCCAGCTAGGATCATGTTATGTGCTTATACTGTGATAGTAGAGGGACTTTTTTTGAACTGCTTTTACTAGGCCATCATCCATTTAAATTATATAAAAATGTCCCTTAATATTCTTAAGTTGAGGTACTTTCTTAAATTTCAGGGGAAGACATTTGAGTATCTCTCTGTGTCACTTAAAAAATATTTGAGGCCCATCGACTTTCCCATTTGTTGGAATTCTCTTTTTATGACCTTTTTTTTTTTTTTTTTTTGTGATTCCTGCTTGGTAGATGGCAGCTAGCCAAGGAGGATTAGCTGAGCTAATTTTAACTGGAGGGGTCTCAGATGAATATAGGGATGAGATGCATTCTGGGGCCTGGTTGTGGAGGTTGGGCCTTGGCCTGCTTCTTCTCAAATCCTCAAACTAAATTTAGCTTTTTGCTGATTATTTAGATGACTAGGATGCTTTTAGCCCAGGGGGATTGTGACATGGTCTTCAGACAGTAGTAGAGGGGGCAAAGCAATGACTAAAGTACACTCCTCATTTTCTAAAGATATGGCTTAGGATTTATTATATTCCTAGAGGGAGGGGGACTTAGTTAAATTAGAATCACAGTTATAAATGGAAAATTAAAAGAAATAGAAAAGAATAGTTGAGCTGATGAAAACTTTGTTTTCCACCATGGACTTTGTAATCTCTATGGTTAAATTGCCTTTGTTCTTGATAACTGGGTGTTTCTTCTAGTAAGATGGATGATTTTCATTTGTGAAAGCCTACTAAGAAAAGAAATTGATAGGGAACATTAGAGAAATAAGAAATCTTAACTGGTATACTTCTTGGAAGTGCCATTTTAATATTCTGAAGATAAATTGAAAAATAACTTTACGAGGAAATTACTCTAAAATGTTTGAACAGTAGGTGTTTTCTTGTGATACTGCTACACAGAGACCTTTCTCTGTGTATGTTATTTTTTTTCATAGAAAATTGTAATTATGAATTGTAACTTTAAAATAATGGGATACTTAATTTGTGTAAGGAACATTAGTTGTCCTAATAACAAAAATGTTCTAGGTAAAAGAATAATGTACTGTGTTTTCTATTTTCCACCAAATCGTATTTGGTACTTTTATGTGTAAGTGCGGGTACTAGGAGTTCTCAGAAAGTCGGATACATCCATTATTGAAAAGTTAATATTTGAAAGTCAAACTAGCTCTGGATTATCTGTAAAAAAAATGAATAATTAAGAGTTGACTCTACTAAGTTTCCATAATGGGATTTCTCTTGATATCCAGAATTTATGCCAATGGAGAAAAATCCCAGCATTATTAGAATAAAATTTGGGAGAGATCCTCTGAAGGTTTGGGACTTGGTGAATGAGGAAGTATGATTCACTTTACCATCATTTTGATTGCTTGGAATCTCTTTAGAAGCTTGACTTTTTCTAAAGACTTGTGTCCTTTTGACACAGCTTATGTTTTCTTTTCTAAACTATATTTTGAACTTGGCATAATAGTGTTTGCATTGTGGACGTCTTCATCTTGGGTAATTTGATAGATTGTTCCAGGCACAATGACAATTAATTGAAGCCATATGTCTTAGGCTTCTAAAATTCTTCTACCAGGCATGCATTTTTCTATTAATAACTTTTAAATTCTTTGAAAGTTGGCTTGCCAAGCTATCAAAAGAAAATTAAACTTTATGTGTTTGATAGGGCTTAAGTGTGAGAAAGGATAATACTCCATTTGAAAGCTGTTTCCCAGTTATTGGTGATGCAGACGTCTCTTTTAGTTCATTGCAAAATAATTGTTTAGGGCTCAATTTCTGCCTCTGCCAAAAGTCCCATTGTTTATTTTTCTCAGTTACTGCCAAAAGAAATCGATTGTGCCCCCAAACCATTTTGACAATTAAGGATTGTTTTTGAGAACCAAGGAGAAATTGGCTATGTTGTCTTAGTTAACTTACATAAACAACAAAATGTTTTGTTTTCCAAAACATTTCAAGATACTTGTTAATTTTTCCTATGCAAATCAAGAGAGTTCCGTGTTTCTCTGTGATTTCACTTGTATCTTTTAAAAAAGAATTATTCAGTGTATTCATGTACATGAAATAGTCATATTGTGCTTAGTCCACTGTTTAATAGTCACCAAAGTATAAAAAATACTACTCTAGGGGATATTCCCTTTAACAATAACTCCATTGCTCCTTGGCCACAAAGGTCTGCAGACAAGTTGTTTGGAGTTTGCTTTCCTCTGGTTGCTGCTCTGGCGAAGGCTGATGTGATGTTTAAACCCTGCCTAGAATTTTAAAACTTCGAAAGAGTGCAGGAAAATGGAATAACACAGTTCTGTGCACTGTTTTAGGTTCATTTATGCCAGTGATAAAATGCTTAGCCTTGGTAATAAAATATTTAGAGCATGCATAAAAACTTTCTTCGATTTTTTTCATTGCCCAGCAAACAAACAGTATAGAGGGAAAAGGTGAAGAGCGTAAAAGGATGCTTATTCTGGTATGTAGTTTTAATCTCACCTAATAACATCACATGTAGACATAGTTGGGTTTTTGCATGTTTTCATTCAGGCATACTCCTGGAGGTGACAAACCATGTAAAAGCACTATAACCAAGAAAGGGGAGACCTTCCTTCAGGAAGGAGAAGCAGGGCACCAGGGTTTGGATTCCAGCTTGGCACTGCTATGGTGTCCATAAGCAAGTCAGCATCTCTGGGGTGCTGTTTCGTCTCAAAGATAAGAGAATAGGACTCACTGACCTTAAAGCTTTTCCAAGCTTAGAATTCTAGTTTTATCTAAATGTACATATATCAAATTACAGGGCAAGCCTGCCAAATAATTTTTTGTGCTTGATGATGATGAGTTGTATCTCTTTTTCTTCCTCTCAACAAATGAGTGTTCTAGGCCCCTTGGCATGCCTTCTTATATCTGTTAAACTTTAATGCAAGGTAGTATTATTTAACCAGTTGACACATCTCTTCTGAAAAGTTTTCCAGAAGTGATACTTTTTTTTCCCTTAAGATTTTAAGAGCTACTCTGTTGTATGAGAGCAGAATTAATCTTAATTATTAATGAGAAATCTGGTTTATGTGTAAATTCTAACAGTTAAAAACAGTTAAGTTAATTTAGAGGTCATTTTGTCTAGGTTGGCTATCAGTTTGAAATTTGACAACATATCTGATAATTGACTGATAGATCAGCCTCTTCTTAAGAAGCCTTGGGGACTTCCAAGGGCTCAAGACACAGTCCATATTTTGCTTAGCCCTGCTTCCCCATGACCATAATTCCTGGCTCTTGAATACTTTCTGTTTGGCCTTATCAGATCCTACCTTCACTAGACTGGACTCTACCCACTTAATGCATTTCCACCACATAGCAGTATCATAATAGGCTCTTATTTATTTAATAAACATTACTTGAATATTTGCTGTGTTTCAAGCTCTGTGTTAGGCAGTGGGAATATAACTTGGGCAAAATAGACACAGTCCTACAGAGATTATAACTTGGGAAAGAAAGACATTTAATAAACTTTAAAAAGCATGATGTTATAAAGGAGAGATAGAAGAATCATGTGAGCAACCATGCTTAGTTTAGAAAGAGATCCAGGAGGATATTATGTTTTAACTGAATTCTGATGAATGATATATATTAGTGGCTGCTTGAGCCACTAATATGAAAATATAAGTCTTGATCTGTTATTTACATATTATCAGGTGTCTGCACTGTGTCAGGTGCTGAGGTAGGTGTTGGAAAAAATTTTTTCATGTCTAGCACCTTTGAAGTGTTGCATACAGACATCTAAGCAAAGAGTTAAATTTTAGGGGCTGTTTGATATAGTATAGAGGCAGGAATGGTTAAAACCCTCACATTAAAGGAGTTGTGATAGAAAGGAAGGCCTCGTTGCATGTTCAGAAGCTACCACCTAGAACATAGAACATGACCCCCAAAATAGCAGAAGCTACTCAGAATCGCAGAGTTTGAGCCTTTGGGGGCTGAGGTATTGAGCCTGGGATGATTTCTCATGATTTTGGAATTCATGCTGGGCCACTAATTTCTAATTTTTTCCTCTTCATTTCTGCCTGCCCTGCTCTAAATATGTTGAATGACACTTGAGATGTGTGTTTTGGAACAATTTTATAATAATTAAGATGCTTTTAATTTCATGGAACAGAAAAGTACAAACACTGTTGGCTTAAAAAACAGAAGTGGGCTGTTCCAGAGTTGGCTAATTGAGTGTAAAGACTGCATCAGTCTTTCCTTCCTTCTCCTCTGCTTTCTAAAGCCTGTTTTTCTCATTCTTAGGTTAGCTTCCCTTAAGCTCCCCAATGGCGGAAGAAACTGGAGGTGAGGGATGGGTACATATGTCCAGGGGTGGAAAAGATACTGTTTCTTTCCATGTGTCTCTTTTTTCAGTGAGGAGCACCTTTCTCCTAAGTCCTTTGGCAAACTATGCCCTCCGTGGCTCACTGGTCAGAATCATATTATGTTTCATGCTTAAACCAATCTCTGGGAAGACTTTAGACCAATCTGGGCCTGGTGCCATCTCTGAAGCACATGGCCTTGGGGCAGACAATAGGTGACAGAATAGCATTGTGTATGGAGATGAACGATGTGCATGGCTCCTACAAATGTATTAAGTGGAGTATAATCTATATCAGAGCTACTCAAAGCAATACAGGTAGCATTCACTTATTAGAAATGCATATTCCCCCCACACCAGCCCTACCTCCAGAGTCAGAATTCTGGGAGCTTGCCCAGGAATCTATGTTTTAACAAACCAAACCCTCCAGGTGATTTGTATGCACACTGAAGTTTTAGAAACACTATTGAGATACCACAAATGAACTAAGAAATTACAACCTTTAGGCATTCTTCTCTAGCACTTTCAGTAACTTTGGCTACTCAAAAAGTTATTTCAACTTGTTTTTTAAGACAGGTCTGGCTAAGGAATTTGTATTTGTTTCTCATCAAATGCAAATCCCATCAATGAAGAAAAGAAGTGATGTGATTGGGGTTGCAGTTTAGGGAGACCAATCCATTCTGCTTGGTACCACCAGATTAGAGTGACATATGGGCAGACTGGTTAGAAAGCTGTTGTCATCATGACCAGGAGAGTGAAAATGAGAGGGAAATTAAAGTAGCAGCAGTGGGAATGAAAAGCAATGAATGGAGTTGTGGCAATTGAAGTATATAGTATTGGACTGATGTTATATGAGGGGAAAGAAGGGAAGAATCCAACTGTGCTGAGGTTTGTAGGTCATCTAGCACTGACTAGGAGAATGTTCATATCATGGGGAGCGGGGAGGTACGTGTATTTGGTTTAGATGATTTGGACATGTTGAGTTTAAGGTACCCAACCTGAGTATACAGATAGAAAAAGTCCAGAAGGCTGTAGGGAATGTGAGTCTGGAGCTCAGAAAAAAAGATAAGGATGTGAGGCACATATTTGGGAGTTACCAATAATGAGACTGGTTAAGGTCATAATTGAGGGGAAGAGTGGTCTGGGGATAGAATCTTGGGAAACTCAGGGAGTAGGAGAAGAAAGAGCCAGTTACAGAAATTGAGGCCCGGTCACAGAGGTAGGAAAAGAATGTAGAGTAATATTAGGTAATGGAATCCAAAGAAGAAAAGCTTTTCTAGGAGGAATATTCACAGATAACTGAGTTTAAGGACTGCAGTGAGAACCCAAAAGAGGATAGTTAGCTTTAATTGGTCATAAATCTAGTCAGTATATGTCCTCAACTTTATCCGTGGATATTTCCAGTTACCAGTACATTCTTAAGAGTTTTAAACTTACAGTAGTCCCCCCTTATCCGCCGTTTACTTCCCTCAACTGAAGTCTAGAAGCAGATGATCCTCCTCCTGACATACTGTCAGAAGGTCAATACAGGCATACCCAAGAGATATTTCAGGTTTAGTTCTGGACCACAGCAGTAAAGCAAATATTGCAATAAAGTAAGAGTCAAATGAGTTTTTTTGGTACATTTGAATGTTATGTTTATACTGTACTGTAGTCTATTAAGTGTGCATTATGTCTAAAAAATGTATATACCTTAATTAAAAATATTTTATTGCTAAAAAATGCAACCATCATCTGCACTTTCAGCGAGTCATAATCACCTGTTACAGATCACCATAACAAAGATAACAATAATGAAAAAGTTTGAAATATTGCAAGAGTAATAAAATGTGACACAGAGACACAAGTGAGCAAATGCCATTGGAAAAAAGGTGCTGAGAGACTTGCTCAGTGCAGGGTTACCACAGACCTTCAGTTTGTAAAAAAAAAAAAAAGGGGGGGCAATATCTGCAAAGTGCAATAAAACGAGGCACGCCTGCAATAGCCTAACGCTATGTCACAATGCCTATATCGTTTACTTCACTTCCTCTCATCATGTAGGCATTTTATCTTCTCACAGTCACAAGAAGGCTGCATACAGTACAATATTCTGAGACCACATTCATATAGTACATTACAATTATCCTGTTTTATTATTGTTAATCTCTTAGTATGCCTAATTTATAAATTAAACTTTATCATAGCTATGTATGTATAGGAAAAAATAGTATATTTGGGGTTTGGTACTATCTGCGGTTTCAGACCTTCCATTGGGAGTCTTGGAACACATCCCTTGCGGATGAGTGGGGACTCTACCATACTTGGCTCACAAGTCATTTCCTGGTTTAAGATTAAGTGAGCTCTCTAATACTCTGACTTTGGGTTCCTCTCAATGTGGTTTCCACAGGAAGGTTGGGACTGATAGATCTAATGAGTGGTGGTGGGGAGGTGGGCTGGGGAGAGCTCCTAACCTCTGTTGCTCTTGGTATTCTTTCTGTAGTCTTTCCATGGCCTGTGCATTGTGAAGCCAGCTGTGGGCCGCCTGGGTGGCTCAGTCATTAAGCGGCTGCCTTTGGCTCAGGTCATGATCCCAGGGTGCTGGGATCGAGCCCCGCGTCAGGCTCCCTGCTCAGCGGGGAGCCTGCTTCTCCCTGTCCCTCTGCCTGCTGCTTCCCCTGCTTGTGCTTTCTCTCTCTCTGTCAAATAAATAAATCTTAAAAAAGAAAAAGAATGTGAAGTTGTTTTGTTTGTGCCTATCGGGATGTCAGGGAAAGGTATTAAGTATACCTCTTAGTTGATGAAATGAAATACCTGAATTAAATAAAGACCATCACTTGTTAGATTGTCTCCTACCTCTTGATTCTATTGCTTTCCTCTTCCTTGTTTTCCTTTCTTTCTTTTTTTTTGTGGCTCCAGCTGGATAGGGGAAAGTCCATGATGTTGAAATTTTAGTTCTTGTGAACAAGGAAGAATTAGGAAATTGATGTGGCAGAAAAACTTCTAAAAAAAAAAAAAAAGTTACTGCCTGTTCTATCCCAAATTGACTAAGTTATAATTAAGTCAACCAGGACAATTCTAGTAAGCCCATTTGGAAGGGAGTTTCCTGTCTGTTCCATTGGGTATAAGAAGACATTCTGATAGAAATGCTTTTGGAGTGTTATTTTTGGATTTTGTGCCAAGGATTAAAGAGAGTCAGACTAGGAGGAAAAAATGAGCAGGGTATTTCCACCTCACTGTGGTGGGATGGCATTCAGATAAATTTGGCTTTGCTTCTGAGCTCCAGCATTTGCTGGTTCTGTGACCTTGGATAACTCATTTAACTATTTCAGCCTTAATTTCCTCTTTAAAATGTTGAGGGTAGATAAAATGCTCCCTTTCATCTCTAAAAATGTTTTGAGTTATGGCCAAGGTAATGAAATGTCTTTTTTTAAAAAAAATTTGTAGCTGTTCTTTTATTTTTCATTTTTACTTATTTATTTTTTTGAGAGAGTGTGTGTGCACACAAGCGGGGTTTGGGGGGGGGGGGGCCGGCAGAGAGAGGTAGAGAATCCTAAGCAGTCTCCATGCCCAGCGCGGAGCTGGACACGGGGCTCTGTCTCACGAGCCTGAGATCATGACCTGAGCCGAAACCAAGAGTTGGTTGCTTAATCGACTAAGCCACCCAGGCGCCCCATTAATGAAATGTTTGATTCCTAATCCACTCTCTGTTCAAAGTTGAGGATGAGCAATTCTCAGTTGCTAGGAACTGAGAAGGGATAAAACATTTTGGGAGGTTAGTAATCTTGCATTATTCACGGAGTTCTTTAATTGACCTTCCATTAGCAACACAACTGTCATTGTCAGAAGTGCAACCTGAGAATGTAAGTCCAAGAAAGCTTTTAAGGTCTGTACTTCCTTTCCTACCAGAAATTCCAGGCCTTTATTAGAAATTCAGGATGAATAAGGAGGTCACTGCTAAGGGAAATGGTTTCTAGCTCTGTGCCTCACAGTCTGTGTCAGGTGTTTAAGATAGACACCCTTCTTGATTAAGCATAAGTTGTTATTGCATATGCTTTAATCCTTAAAAGCCCTTCTTTATTCTTTAGTCCTTAAAAAACAAAACTTCATAGTAGCACTGCCCAGAGGACAGGGAAGGAAACAGCAGTGGAATAGGGTGGAAGAGGTGATAGGCTCTTTATAATGTTCTTTATTGTATTAGCTGTTCATACCTGTAGAGTGGCTGGAAGGAATACAAGTTGTTCTGTGTTTGCATTTGGTACTATATCAAAGGAATGGGAAGAATAAAGGTTAGGGATATTTGTTACAACTTGAGTTTGAATCTGTGTCTGGGTTTTTTTTTTTTTTTGAATCTATATCCTAAGGTTGAACCTCCTACAGCTGGCAAATACCACATGTAGCATTAAATGTGTCTTTCAGCCAGCCTTTCTTAGCTTGGCTTGATAGGGAGGATTGTGAGATGGGTTTTGTGTGTTTTGACCTTAAATCATGTAGAATGATAGGCAGTTCTGCAGAGGAAGTCTCTAAAGCTTGGGGTTTTTTTTTGTTCGATTTTTGTTTTTGTTGTTTTACTGTTCTCATGTAGACAAATCTCAAACAGCTACTACAGTTATCTTTAAACTTTGCAGTTACATTTCTTGTTATCTCATCTTGGCGTTTGCCCAGAATGTAAATTAAATGTTCCCATCACTAATTTTTAGGAATGTGACTGAGAATGCTGGCTTTCAAGATCTAACTTCAACAAGGCAGCAAGTGTGTAGATGTCTTTGAGTCCAACAAAAACTTTTTAAAAAAATCATCATAAAGTTCCTGATCCATTTTAATCCATCTGTGATACAGAATCAAAAAATTCGTGTGTTCCTTAATTTAGAAGTTTTATATTTAGTAAATTTTTCTTCTAAATTATTTCTTAAATACGGGCGTTGGCTTAAAGATTGTGGGAGAGATATCCCAGGCATACAGGGTGGGGGGGTTCTTAAACTGTGACAAATTTTAAATTAAAATTAAGTCAGCCAAGGGATGAACCTTTGTAGTTGATGTCACATTAATTCTAGAATGTTCTGCAGGAGTGTTTTAATTACCTGTCATAGTTATGCAGATATGCTCATCCATTGTTACGAATTTTTACAAATGATAAGTTGCTTACTAGTGGAAACATACATTTAGGTTGTTTATGGAACACAGAGGTGTGTTTCTTAGCTCAAAGAAGTTATTTATGGACCTGTTTGGGTCACTTAAAAGTTTTACTGGGGTCATAAACTTATTTGTGTTGTGGTTTATGCCTATAAAAAGAACACAGTTAGACAATGGCTATTTTAGGATTAGATTGTGTGCTCTCACCAAATTTCCTTTTCTTTTTTCCCTCTTAGATTTCAGTATGACAGAAAATGGACTTAAAAAGGTTTTTGAAGAGTGATGTTAAATATCTCATTTGTTAACATTTTTAGGTATTTGGGAGAAGGATAAGCTGTCTACATTAAATAAATTGCTTTAAGAATTACATAATTTACTAATTTCTGTTCTCACAAGTATCTTAAAAATACTATGTTGGCTTTAACTCTGTCTGTATAAGTATAAATGTTTTCTTCTGCCCAGATAACAAATAAAAGAATTTATGGTGGGGGCGCCTGGGTGGCTCAGTCAGTTAAGTGTGGGACTCTGGATTTCCGCTCAGGTCATGATCTCAGGGTCCTGGGATTGAGCCCCAAGTTGGGCTCCGTGCTCAGCACAGAGTCTTCTTGAGATTCTCCCTCTCCCTCCCCCTCTATCTAACCCTTCCCCTGCTCTCACCTCTAAAATAAATCTTTTCAAAAAAAAATTTATGGTATGTGGGAGGGAGTATTTTTAGTTTTATTGGAATATGATTCTGGGGGCGCCTGGGTGGCTCAGTCAGTTAAATGTCTGCCTTTGGCTCAGGTCATGACCCCAGAGTCTTGGGATCAAGCCCGGCATCGAGCTCCCTGCTCCACGGGAAGCCTGCTTCTCCCTCTCCCACTCCCCCTGCTTGTGTTCCCTCTCTCACTATGTCTCTCTGTCAAATAAATAAATAAAAATCTTAATTTAGCAGAATCTTTTTTTTTTAAGATTTGTAGGACTAGTTATCAAACAAAATGTTTGAACGTAAGCTTCAAAACTACATTTATAAAATAAGTTTGAGTTAGGTATTGAAAAAGGGTAAGGTGAACAATAGTCTGGTTATCCCTTATTTTATAATAGGCAAGATAATTACTATCTAGATAAGCATGTAAAACAACCTGTGTTCGCCAGTGGAATATTATGCAGCCATCAAAAGGAATGAGATCTTGCCATTTGCAATGACGTGGATGGAACTGGAGGGTGTTATGCTTAGTGAAATAAGTCAATCAGAGAAAGACATGTATCATATGACCTCACTGATATGAGGAATTCTTAATCTCAGGAACAAACTGAGTGTTACTGGAGTGGTTGGGGGTGGGAGGGATGGGGTGGCTGGGTGATAGACATTGGGGAGGGTATGCGCTACGGTGAGCGCTGTGAATTGTGCAAGACTGTTGAATCACAGATCTGTACTTCTGAAACAAATAATGCAACATATTTTAAGAAAAAAGAAAAAGAAGAAGATAGCAGGAGAGGAAGAATGAAGGGGAGTAAGTCAGAGGGGGAGACGAACCAGGAGAGATGATGGACTCTGAAAAACAAACTGAGGGTTCTAGAGGGGAGGAGGGTAGGGGGATGGGTTAGCCTGGTGATGGGTATTAAAGAGGGCACATTCTGCATGGAGTACTGGGTGTTATGAACAAACAATGAATCATGGAACACTACACCAAAACAAATGATGTAATATATGGTGATTAACATAACAATAAAAATTAAAAAAAAAAAAAAAACCTGTGTTCGCATTTTTCTCCCAAGGTACGTAGGCCTGGGATGTTTTCTTTTTCTATATTTTTCTATTTTTATTTGTTTTCATCTATCAGGCATTTCTGTCACCTTTAGTGAGTCACCTTTAGTGAGATCCATCTATCAGATGCCCAGCTATGCCAAAAGCCCTGATAGTCTTGTCTGACACAGATAAGCCTGAAAAGTCTTGGCTGAAATTGAGGACAAGAAGGGGGGAAGCAGCTCTGTGTCCTTTTAAGTGAAAATTTTGATGCCAGAGACATAGAGGCACCTGGGAATTGCCAGTATCTCTCGGGTTTTTCTTTAGTAAGGGATGTGAAATTGGAGTGGTTTCCCTTCTAAAATGGAAAGAATTCCTTAATGTTTTCATCTGGCCTGGAGGGGAAGGGGTTTTTTGCTTCTGTGAAGTTGCTAAACCCCTTCGGTTCTCTTATCAGGCAGTAGTTCCATAAGGGAGTGTTCTGTAAAATATACCCTTATTAACATTATTCCAATTGTTCTCATTTTTCTGCAGCTTTGATGGCTAAGAGGGAAACATTAGTGGACATGGAACTATGTGCACAAGTGAGGATTAATCCTTTTATCCCCACATGCTCCTTCTTCCCAAAAGTGTTTTAGTGTTTCAGATATACTAGTAAATCATACAGGTGTACTAAATTTGAGGCCATATGGTTATATATTCCTAATTAGTTGACACTACTGAAATCCAAGAGGATGATGAGACCATAGGATTGAGTCCTTTTCATTTGCTGGTGCACTAGAAATAAATCAGTTATAGCTTACCAGCTGTGTGAACGGCTGTCTGATTTTTCTTTTGGTGGTTTTGTTTTTAAGATCTTAGCAAAGCCATGTCTCAAGATGGCGCTTCTCAGTTTCAAGAAGTCATTCGACAAGAGCTAGAATTATCTGTGAAGAAGGAACTAGAAAAAATACTTACCACAGCACCATCACATGAGTTTGAGGTAAGGATTCTACAATGTTTTTTTGCTTCCATCCATCTACATACTGAATTGCTATTGCTGCTGTTGATCATCTAGCCTGAAATAAGCACGAAATATAAGAGCAATAAAAAAAAATTCGGATTGCTTAACAATTAAGGATTTTCAGCATTTGCCCATTGTTAAACCATGGTCCTTCCTTTTTTAATTCTAGGAAGTTTCTAAAGTCTAAAAGAATCAGAACAAAATTTTATTTGTTCTGTGTTCTAATATCATTGGGTAGAAAAATGGATACCAGTATTCAGTTAGAATTGTGAGAAGTTTATCAACCATATAGCCTGCTGCATGTCTTTTTCCAGAGGGCCAGTTCTAATAGAACCATGCTACTTTGTCCGCTATCATAGAGGTTTCCCAGCATAGACAGGTATTTTTACTTTTCCGCTTATAAATCAATAGATCATCCTTTTCATTTTCAAATTTGTATTTAATGTTTTGAGTTTAGCTGTGTCTTGTGCATTTTTCTTCAGATAAAGATTAATTTTCATTAAAAGAGGTAGAGAAAGATATTAGTGAATAAATGTAGAGAACTAATTGAAATTCCCATGGACCTAATGATGTTCAGTTTACATGATACTGGTGCAAGATTTGGAGGATTATTTGCTCATATTTAAGTGTGGTTCCTATTAGCTTTTCTTCGTGTTTACTTTTAAGTTGGGGATATAGAAAAGTCTCTGTTCTGCTTCATGTCCTAACAGTATAGGAATTTCATTGAAAGGTGTTTTAAATGTATAATATATATCTATATTTATTAAATAGTAAGCATTCTGCTAGTTGTAACAAGAACTTCTATTTTCATAGCACACTAAAAAAGACCTTGATGGATTTCGGAAGCTATTTCATAGATTTCTGCAAGAAAAGGGACCTTCTGTGGATTGGGGAAAAATCCAGAGACCTCCAGAAGATTCGGTAAGTTTTAGATAAGATGTAGGAAAATTTAAGGTAATTTAAAACCTGGGTTTAAATTTGGGAGTGAGGTATTGTGGGTAAGAACCATCACTTGAGACATAGACAGGAATTGCTTTGCATTCTCTTCCCTCATGCCAAAACTACAGATAGCCTACTGCCTTCCCTTCTGTTAGTCTCATCTTTTCAGTCCTGCAGAGGACATATGAAAGTCTTATCACCCTATAACGCTACCTCATAACTTTTTTTTCTTAGAGATTTTATTATTTGAGAGAGAGAACAAGCAGGGGGAGGGGCAGAGGGAGAAGCAGACTCGCCCCTGAGAGGGAGCCCGATGTGGGGCTCAATCCCTGGACCCTGAGATCATGACCCAAGCTGAAGGCAGATGCTTAACTGACTGAGCCACCCAGGCGCCCCATCACTACCTCATAACTTAACATCCCTGAATATGAGGTAATTCTCTTGCAAAGTACCAATCACAGAGTAAGATCTTCATTTATGTTCTTTTCTCCCTTCTCTCTCCCAAACCATCTGATTTCTCATAACCTTTAGTGTCTTGTACAGATGCCAAGTCACCTACTTAAAGCTCTCCTCATGCTTTGAAACCATCTTTATAGCCCCATTTCCCCTGCCTGCTTTTCACATGTTGTATTTCCTGGCTTCTAGACTTCTGTGTATGTCATTTCCTTGGAATACTTTGGTCTCCTCACCTATCAAAATCCTGCTCATTCTTTGAGGCTCAGTCCAAATGCCTCCATCTCTGTCATCGACCCCTAGCATAAAGTTGCTCTGAAGAAGGGTAGTGCAGTAGTATTAGAGGTACAAATCCTTGTTTGACTACTTACGAGTTTTATGTAAAATGAGAATAATACCAAGTGACTTATGTACTATACAGGGTTGTTATGAGGCTTTATTAAGTATATGTGGAAACATGTTAAACCATGAAGCATTTTTCAGATACTAGTGGTTATTTCGACCATAATGTGGCACTTAGCTGGCTTGAGTAGTAGTTGATTGTATGCATATGTTGTTGTCTTACTAGACCTTGAAGCCAGGGAACCCTGTGTCCTGAGCGAATGTTTGTTGAATGGATGATCTAAATGCAGTTATTGTCTAGGGAATAGGTTTTGTTAACATAGTGACCTTTCTTCCTGTCCTATTTGACATCTGGTGCTTTGTAGCACTTTTCATTGTAGGTAGAAGAGACTTGGTAGAGTGGAGCAATTGTTTGTAGATAGTTTATCTCTTAAATGTCTACAATCTTAGGAAATCTAATATTGGTTTTAAAACAGTGCTGTTTAGAGCAGGGGTTTGGCAGAATACTGCCTGAAGGCTACTACACTGTGTTTGTAAAGTTTTATTGGAACATAACTGCACACATTCATTTATATACCATTTATTGTGGCTTAAGCTAATGGAGTCCCTCGCATTTTTTCCTGAGAAAATCTTAAATACAGTTCGTGGTTAGGAGTACTTTTATTTCCAGTATGTGGAAAGTGCTTTTTAGTTCTTAAATTCGTTAAAATTATGAAATACATGCTCATTGTAAAAAAACAAAAACAAAAAAAAGTAAAGAAACAAGCTAAAAAAAAATAAATAAAAATCCCACCTAAGCATTCACCTTGAGGAGTTTCTCATTGTTTATGTTGAAGGTAAAATTCTACTTGCCTATAATGCTTGCCAGTTACTGTGTGTGTGTGTGTGTGTGTGTGTGTGTGTGTGTGTGTGTAAAAGGTCTACTATTTTGGTCTTTGATTCCTTGGCGTGTGTGTGTGTGTGTGTGTGTGTGTGTGTGTGTGTGTGTAAAAGGTCTACTATTTTGGTCTTTGATTCCTTGTCCTTAGTGAATGAATTATGATTGATTTTTTTTCTGATTTTAAGTGTAGAATTAATAATATTTTCTCCTGAAAGAGTAGTAAGAGAAAAGGAACTATTTGTTTGTTTTGTTTTGTTTTGAGAAAAGGAACTATTTGTAAATTCAGATTTTTAAAAATGTTTGGGAATAGGCCTAAAATTATAACAAAAATTTAGGCAAATTTATTTCTCTTCTCTTAATTAATTATAATTTTTTCCTAGGAATTTATTCCTCATTGAAGTAACTTCATTTTTGTAATTAATGATGAACCTGGTGGTGTAAAGGTGTGGTTAATTCTCGCTTGCATACCCGGACTTTTTTGTTTTTTTTTCCTACACAAACTTAACCATTTGATGATAGTGCCTACCTTGAAGGAAGGCACACAGATTTGTTACTTTCAGTATATTTTAACGTTCAAGATTCTGCTTTGCCAGTGAGAAATCTACCTTTATTTATTTTGAGAGAAGATTGTGATATAAAGAAGGGTTTCTTGGAATAGGGATTGCAGGGTGAGGAAGGAAGGGAGGGAGGGAACAGAACCACCTAGGGATTTTTCCAGTTCAGTACCACCATCTCCAACAAGGTTCCGACAAACACTTTCAAGAGACTGTGTGCCTGTAGTGAGCCATAGTAACTGATAGGAATGCAGAGTTGATACAGAAAAAGAATAAGTAAATAGAATTCTGGATGTAATTTGATTTTGTGAAGTCTTTTTTCTGTTTATAAAAGTGTAAGTCTTCATTAAAAATTTTGAAACCTAGGTTTTAAGCATCTTTAAAAAAATATGTTTATAATCCCATATGTCCTTAATGTTGAAGTCTTCAGAGTTCAGAGGCAAAAGATAAGTTTGCTCTTTTATGTTCTGAGCTTCTTGAGGGCACAGATGTTACACTCTGTATGTTAACAACTTTTGCAAATAGTTCTGAGAATACAGATCATGGGACAATGTTGTTCACCTTGCTTCCCTACATTCTTCCAGCTCGCTTTCTGTCTCTTGTCATAGAGATTATACAGCGATCAGTTTTCCTCTCAAAGCATAATTTTCTTTAGTACACACAGGTTGTTGGTTTTGTTTTGTTTTTTAAGTATTTTATTGGGATGCCTGGGTGGCTCAGTCGTTAAGCATCTGCCTTCAGCTCAGGTCATGATCCCAGGGTCCTGGGATCGAGCCCCACACTGGGCTCCCTGCTCAGAGGGACGCCTGCTTCTCCCTCTCCCACTCCCCCTGCTTGTGTTCCCTCTCTCACTGTTGTCTGTCAAATAAATAAATAAAAATCTTAAAATAAAAATATTTATTTGAGAGAGTACCAGGAGAGTGAGAGGGAGAAGCAGACTCCCTGTTGAGCAGGGAGCCCGACATGGGGCTAGATCCCATGACCCTGAGATCATGAGCTGAGCCAAAGGCAAACACTTAACCAAATAAGCCACTCAGGTGCCCCTGTACACATAGTTTTTTGTTTTTTAAATGCAGGTGGTACTTTAGCCTCCTAACTAAAAAGAAGTTATTATGGGAGAATAGTTATTTAGAGTAATATTTCTCATGTCAGCCTTGCATCAAAGCTGTGCTCATAAACACTGTCATAATAGAGTATCTCTGTTTTTTTTTTTATAGGAGTTGGCAAATACCAGTTGGCCATCTTGTTTTATAAATAAAGTTTTATTGGAACACAGCCTGTAGCTACTGTCCTGTGACAATGGCAGAATTGAATAGTTGAAATTGAGACCATGTGGCTTACATAACCTCTAACATATTTCCTTCCTGGCCCTTTATGGAAAAATGTTGCTGACCCCATCTTAGTATACTTATTTTCAAAAGTTCTTCAGTGGAAAACTTTTGCTGACCCCATTTTAGTATACTTATTTTCAAAAGTTCTTCAGTAGTTCTTTGGCCTCCAGAAAACTGATCTTAAGTGCCATTTTCAGTTCAGATGATTAATTTTTAGATAAAAATATTTTTTATAAATGCTAGATTGAAGGATATGCTTATAGATAGGCATTGAAATTTTATGTTATCACATTTTACTCTTGCCTACTGTGTTGAATACTTCAGTTTAACTCTGTCAGTAAGCATATACATGTTTTTTTTTTAAATTTTTGGTTTTTTGTTGAAGTGTAGTTGACACATAATGTTACACTAGTTTCAGGTGTATGATATAGTGATTCTTGACAATTTTATACATTGTGTGCTGTGCTCACTACAAGTGTAGCTACCATCTGTCCCCATATAGTACTCTTATAATACCATTGCCTATATTCACTGTAACTTATTGTTTAACTGGAAGCCTGTATCTCCCATTCCCTTCCCCAACTTTGCCCACCTCCCCTCTCCTTTCACAACCATGAGTTTGTTCTGCACATACGTGTTTTTTTTCGAAAAGCCTATTATGTCCACAGGCTCCTGGCTGGCTCAATTGGTAGTGTATCTGACTCTTGATCTCAGGGTCATGAGTTCAAACCCCACATTGGGCATGGAGCCTACTTAAAAAAAATAAATAAGGAGTCCATATTTTATTGAATTATGGTTAAGAGAAAAGAACTCAATTTATGGAGTTGTGGTATAATGCTCTGCTCCAGTTTTGTGAATATTAACTATATAAATGTTATAATCAAGATGTATCTTGATATTTAGCTATATAAACAAAAGAAAGTTTTATTTACTTATTTTTTAGGATTTTATTTATTTGACAGAGAGTGAGAAAGAGCATAAGCAGGGGGAACTGCAGGTAGAGGGAGAGGGAGAAACAGGCTCTCCACTGAGCAAGGAGCCTGACTCAGGGCTTGATCCCAGGTCCCTGGGATCATGACCTGGGCCGAAGGCAGATGCTTAACCGACTGAGCCACCTAGGCGCCCCTCAAAAGAAAGTTTTATAAAAATGTATTAAGGTAGGGCGCCTGTTATCACCTGGCTGATCGTGATCTCTGGTGATAATAAAGTACATTCTCATTTATGTAAAAAATGTTCTCTAAAGAAGGTTTTTTCATTTAGGTAGGAACACAGGGTCCCTGGTTGACTTGTTATTGTTCTTGTTTTAAAGTCCCCAAAAGGGTGAGGATTTATTTGTAAATGGGGAAGAATTATATAGGGTCAACTCTTTTTTTTTTTTAAGCTGAGAATTGGCATGAAGAATATCACATAATGTGATTTTAACCTCAACAGATTTTTGGTTGTGCTCCATAAATTAATTGAGAGCTTTTCTTAGTCTATCAGTACAAAACATTAAAATGTGTATGCTTAAATGGTAAGGCATTCTGAGAAAGTTAGTGTATGTGTGCAGAGTAAAAATACACACTGTTTTGTTTTTTTTTTTTTTTGGAAGTTGAATCATAGTATATTGTGCAGCTGATGTTTGCACATCTTTTTTGAAAGGCTTACTAAGGGCCGTTTGGCTGAGGATTTGACATGATGTGATGCAGGATGGTTTGCTTTGAGCATCACTTGTTGGGTGAAAAGTTTTTATCTTTTTAAGATTTTATTTATTTATTTATTTGACAGAGAGCACAAGTAGGCAGAGAGGCAGGCAGAGGGAGAGGGAGAAGCCCAACATGGCACTTGATGCCAGGACCCTGGGATCACGACCTGAGCCGAAGGCAGCCACCCAACCGACTGAGCCACCCGGGCGCCCCGGGTGAAAAGTTTCTTAACTGCAGTCAGCTAATGGTATAGCCATTAGAGACTTGTTTTCTGTGTGTACAAAGAAAAATAAGATCTTGAATGTAAAAGTCCTCTACACAAAGGAAATAGTGACATTTAAGGAAATGGCCCTGAGGATATGGCTGGATACCAACGAATCTAATCTTTTCCTTGATTATAAAGTTTTAAACTGGTAATATAGAGAACTGCTAATCTAAGCAAATATATTTATACTACTTTAGGAAATATTTCTAAAGCTCTAATTCCCTACTTTTGATTGCACGATAAAATCAATAGTATTTAATTTTCCTCAGGACTACCTTCCTTCACATGCCTATATATACAGGGCCTTTATTTCTGGAAGGGAATGTGACAAAGAAGGCTTATTTTGGGCCTGTTATTTTTAGTTCCATTTTGGTTACTTATTTATTTCACTACAGAAATAGTAATGGTAAATATGTGGCCATTTTAATGTCAGTTCCATGATTGGCTTTGAGAGACTCCAGGTAATAGTGTTGGACCAGGGTCTCTAACGACTGTGCTTGTGTCTAGAACAGAGGACAATCTAGTCCCACAATATTGAGTTCCTTGGGAAAATCGTAACATGGATATGGATGGTAGTACCACTCTGTGAACATGCCATTGTCCCCTGCCCAACCCCTACCCACAGAGATTCTTTTTGGACTTTGTATTAGGTCTTGAAAAACATGAGCCAGATAATTTTATTTATTAAAATCTCCAAGTTGATCTTTTATGTAGGCATTTTATGTCTTATAATCAGATGAAAAAAATATATCTGTAAGGTTCTCCTATCTCACATCTTCAACTGTGGTACAACTGTGAGGGAATTTACATTTATTTATTATATAATAGCCCAGAACTTACAAGATTGGTTTTGGGAGAATTTTTATATAAAACAAGATGGATGGACCAAGCCTACCTATAATCCTTTCTGTCTTGTAATTCCCTGGGGATATTTTACAGTTCAAACCCATGTTGACCTTTGAACAAGATGGGTTTGAACTGTGTGGGTCCAGTTATGCATGAGTTTTTTACAATACTGTAAATGTATTTTCTCTTCCTTATGATTTTCTTTTCTCTAGCTTTCTTATAAGAAAACAGTATATAATATTCACACAAAATATATATTAACTTACTATTTATATTATTGGTAAGTCTTCCGGTTAACTATTAGTAGTTAACTTTAGGGGTAATCAAAAGTTAATACACAGATTTTTGACTGCGGGGGCGGTTGGTGCCCCAACCTTTCACATTGTTTACGGGTCAACCGTAATTCTTTTTCCTTATTTTAGATGAGATGTGGACAGCAGACCCTCTGCCTGTCCCAGTGTGTAATCAAGATGAGACTGGAATGTTTATACCAGGCATCTCAACCTGGGAGGTCTTTGCAGGGATTGTAAACCCTTTAGATTTCTTGAAATTACAGGTAAAACTGTATAAATAAACATTTTTTTAGGATAGATTTCCTGGCTTCCATCAGATGCTCAAAGAGTTTCATGACCCATAAGGGTTAAGAACTTCTTTCTCTCTCTTTAATGCAGAATTACTCTTTTGAATCTCATTGAAGAAACTCTTATTGGCCTCTGCCAGTCACTAACTGGGGCTACAGAAATAAGTTGTCTTCTCTCTCCAGCCTTTTGACCTCGAGTTTGTGGAGGAAATGGACCCAGAAATGGCTAAATACAGAGCAGGGCGATAAGCAGTTCATAGGCTGCTGTGGAAGCATCTAACTTCTGTGAGGGCTCAGGAAAGACATCCTGGTGTTATAGTCTCCTGAGTAACCTTGAAGTAACCAAGACTTCTCTGAGGATGGGAGGAAAATTAAAAGAGAAAAAAAGCCTTGAGAATAGTAGGAGTGTAGAAATAATAGGCTTATAGCATATAGCTTATCTTCTGTTTGTGGAGCATATGGTGGGTATGTTTGCTTCCCCAAGTCTAGAGCCAGATGTTCTGTTTCTTTATCTGCCTCTTTTATTGTGGCTCCTGTTCATTGGCTGAGGATCTCAGCCAGTGGGTTCCACTGGAGAGATGTCAGAAACTACAATTCTCCTTGAAGAGAGACGTTAATGGTGGAAGATTGGAACAGATTTTAAAAACCATGCTTCACTATATACCTCAAACCATTTGTTTAGATTTTCCAACACTGTAAAACATAAACCCAAAATAGATTGAAATTGGAGGCTTATTCTTGTTTTGGAGGGTTTTTTGGTAATTTTGATAAACCTTAAAAGGTTAATCAGCATTTTAGCTGGTAATGGCTTTTATTTTCGAATGTCAGGTTTATTGAGGTATAATTTATATATAAACAACACTTTTTAGTGTTAAGTGTTATAAGTTTTGGTAAATGCATACAGTCATGTAACTACCATCAAAATAAAAAATTAGAGCTTTTCCATCATCCCCAACAATTCCTTTGTGCCACTTTAAAATATACTACTTCTTAAACCCTTGCAGGGTTCTGGTTCCCATTTTACCTCTTCCCTTAAACACACAAGCTGAGCAAATATGTATCTTTCTAAAATACTGCCTTTTCCTTCATTCATACTTCTCGCAAGGAAGAGGTCAAACTTCTCCCAAGGAAGAGGTCAGCCAAGTTCCACCCTCACCTGGTCTTTCTCTTAGCCTTTATCCACCCACCCACATCTGTACCTTAATCTTCTATAAAGATTTTTATAGCCTGTGACCTTTCCTCCTTCCCTACTTCATTCTTCCAGGGCTGCTCCAGCAATGTGAATTACATAATTAAACTAATAGTATAATCTACACTGCTTTAATTACTGGCTATTTAGTATTGCAGAGTTTAAAGCTAGTATACAGCATAAACAGGATGATGTTAAGAGGCTTCAGTTTTATTTTTTAGGGGATTTGGGATTATCACAGTTATTCTGAAACATTTTTTTTGTCCACAGACTAACAAGAGGGTTGGCTTATAAGAAACACATAAGTTTGATCTTAGTAAAGAGCAGTCCTAGTCACATAAGCAGGTTAGGTTGAATTTTGAACCTCTTATCTCTTCTCTTAGAACTTTTTTCCAATTCCCTGGGTCATCTACCTTTGTCATCTACCTTTGTCTTTTCTAATCCTTGCTGATATGGAAAGTTCTTTGAAAACTGCCACTTTAGCTGATAAGGATATAGGCCAAATGCACCACAAGGTTAACTACTACTTTTATGACTTCAGCTGACTTCTGTAAAAGGGTTATGAATATATAGACCTGTTTGTAGTGTTTGAATTTTTCTTTTAATATCTGCATATATTACTTTTTTCCAAGTTTTTATTTGAATTCCAGTTAGTTAACATACAGTGTAATATTAGTTTCAGGTATAGAATTTAGTGATTCATCACTTAAATACACCACCCAGTGCTCATAACAAGTGCCATCCTTAATACCCATCACCCACTTAACCCATTCCACTGCTCACCTCCCCTCCAGTAACCCTCAGTTTGTTCTTTATAGTTGAGAGTCTGTTTTCTGGTTTGCTTCTCTTTTTCTCTGCACCCCCTCTGTATTCATCTGTTTTGTTTCTTAAATTCCACATATGAGTGAAATCATATGGTTATTTGTCTTTCTCTCATGGACCTATTTCGCTTAGCATAATACTCCCTAGCTCCAACCATGTTGTTGCAGATGGCAAGATTTCATTCTTTTTGATGGCTGAGTAGTATTCCATCGTGTGTGTGCGCGCACGCGTGCACACACACACACACACCACATCTTCTTTGTCCATTCTTCAGTCAGTGGGCATTTGGGCTCTTTCCATAACTTGGCTATTGTTGATAATGCTACTATAAATATTGGGGTGCATGTGCTTTACTGATACTTCAAATCAGTATTTTTGTATCCTTTATGTAAATACCTAGTAGTACAATTGCTGGGTCATAGGGTAGTTTTATTTTTAACTTTTTGAGGAACCTCCATACTGTTTTCCAGAATGGCTGCACCAGTTTGCATTCCCACCGACAGTGCAAGAGTGCTCTCCTTTCTCTGCATCCTCACCAACACCTGTTGCTTCCTGTGTTGTTAATTTAGCCATTTTGACTGGTGTGAGGTGATATCTCATTGTAGTTTTGCTTGTATTTCCCTGATGGTGAGTGATGTTGACCATCTTTTCCATGTGTCTGTTAGCCATCTCTATGTCTTCTTTGGAAAAGTGTCTATTCATATCTTCTGCCCATTTTTTAACTGGGCTATTTGTTTTTTGGGTATTGAGTTTTATAAGTTCTTTATATATTTTGGATACTAACCCTTTATCAGATGTCATTTGCAAATATCTTCTCCCATTCTGAAGGTCGCCTTTTAGTTTTGTTGTTTCCTTCGCTATGCAGAAGCTTTTTATCTTGATAAAATCCCAGTAATTTATTTTTGCTTTTGTTTCCCTTGCCTTAGGAGACGTATCTAGCAAGAAGTTGCTACAGCTGATGTCAAAAGAGATTACTGCCTGTGTTCTCCTCTAGGATTTTAATGGATTCCTGTCTCACGTTTAGGTCTTTCATCCATTTTGAATTTATTTTTATGGTGTAAGAAAGTACTCTAGTTTCATTCTTTTGCATGTTGTCTAATTTTCCCAACACCATTTGTTGAAGACTGTCTTTTTTCCATTGGATATTCTTTCCTGCTTTGTCGAAGGTTAGTTGACTATATAATTGTGGGTTCATTTTTGGGTTTTCTATTTTGTTCTGTTGATCTATGTGTCTGTTTTTGTGCCAGTACCATACTATTTTGATGACTGCAACTTTGTAATATAACTTGAAGTCTGGAATTGTGATGCCTCCAGCTTTGCTTTTGTTTTTCAAATTCGCTTTTGTCTATTTGGGGTTTTTTGTGGTTCCATACAAATTTTAGGATTATTTTTCTAGCTCTGTGAAAAACACTATTAATATTTTGATAGGGATTATATTAAATATGTAGATTGCTTTGAGTAGTATGGACGTTTTAACAATATTCTTCAGTTCATGAGCATGGAATGTCTTTCCATTTCTTTGTGTCATCTTCAGTTTCTTTCATCAGTGTTTTACAATTTTCAGAGTATAGGACTTTTCACCTTTGGTTAAGATTATTTCTAGGTATCTTAAGATTTTTGGTTCAATTGTAAATGGGATTGATTCCTTGATTTCTCTTTCTGCTGCATTGTTACTGATATATAGAAATGCAACAGATTTCTGTACATTGATTTTTGTAACCTGAGACTTTACTGAATTTGTGTATCAGTTCTAGCAATTTTTTGGAGTTTTTTGGGTTTTCTATATATAATATCATGTCATCTGCAAATACTGAAGATTTGACTTATTCTTTGCTGATTTGGATGCCTTTTATTTCTTTTTGTCGTCTGATTGCTGGGGCTAGAACTTCCAGTACTGTGTTGAACAACAGTGGTGAGAGTGGACATCCCGGTCTTGTTCCAGACCCTAGAGGAAAAGCTCTCAATTTCCCCATTTAGGATGATACCAGCTGTAGGTTTTTCATTTATGGCCTTTATGATGTTGATATATGATCCTTCTATCCCTGCTTTCTTGAGGGATTTTATCATGAATGGATGGTGCACTTTGTCAAATGCTTTTTCTGCATCTATTGAGAGGATCATATGGTTATTTCTTTTATTAATGTGGTATATTATGTTGATTGATTTGCAAATATCGAACCACCGTTGCAGCCCAGGAATAAATCCCACTTGATGGTGGTGAATGTTTCTTTTAATGTACTGTTGGATTCAATTTGCTAGTATCTTGTTGAGAATTTTTGCATCCATGTTCATCAGGGATATTGGTCTGTAGTTCTCTTTTTTTAGTGGAGTCTTTGGTTTTGGAATTAGGGTAATGCTGGCTTCATAGAATGAGTTTGGAAGTTTTTCTTTCATTTCTTTTTTTGGAATAGTTTGAGAAGAATAGGTATTAACTCTTTAAATGTTTGACAGAATTCCCTGCTGAAGCCCTCTGGCCCTGAGCTTTTGTTTGTTGGAAGATTTTTGATTACTGATTTAATTTCTTTCCTGATTATCAGTCTGTTCGAGTTTTCTATTTTTTCCTGTTATAGTTTTGGTAGTTTATATGTTTCTAGGAATTTAACCATTTTTTTCTAGATTGTCCGATTTGTTGGCATATAATTTTTCATAATATTATAACTGTATTTCTTGGTTGTTATTTCTCCTCTTATTTGTAATTTTCTTTATTTGGGTCCTTTCTCTTTTTGATGTCTGGATAGGGATTTATCAATTTTATTCATTTTTTTTCAAAGAACCAGCTCCCAGTTTCATTGATCTATTCTTTTGGGGTTTTTTTTTTAGTTTCTGTATTATTTATTTCTCCTCTTATCTTTCTTATTTCCTCCTTTCTGCTGGCTTTAGGCTTCATTTATTATTATTTTTCTAGCTCCTTTTGGTGTAAGGGTTAGGTTGTTTATTTGAGATACTTCTTCTTTCTTGAGGTAGGCCTATATTGCTACATACTTCATTCTTAGGACTACTTTTGCTGCATCCCAAAGATTTTGGACCACTGTGTTTTCATTTTCATTTGTTTACATGTATTTTTTTTTTAATTTCTTCTTTAATTTCCTGGTTGACCCATTCATTCTTTAGTAGCATGTTCTTTAACCTCCATGTATTTGTGGTCTTTCCAAATTTTTTCTTGTGGTTGACTTCTAAGTTCACAGCATTGTGGTCAGAAAAGGTGCATGGTATGATCTTAATCTTTTTGTACTGGTTGAGGCCTGATTTGTGACCTAGTATGTTATCTGTTCAGGACAGTTTCCCATGTGCACTTGAAAAGAATGTGTATTCAGTTTTAGGATGAAATGTTCTGAATAAATCTAAGTTTATCTGGCCCAGTGTATCATTCAAGGCCATTGTTTCCTTGTTGATTGTCTGCTTAGATGATCTGTCCATTGACGTAAGTCGAGTTTTAAAGTCCCCTACTACTACTGTATTGTTATCAATGAGCTTCTTTATATTTGTTATTGTTTTATATATTTGGGTGCCCCCAATTTGGGGGCATAAATATTTACAATTGTTGGATCTTCTTGCTGGATAGTCCCCTTCATTACAATATAGTGTCCTTCTTCATCTCTTATTACAGCCTTCGGTTTAAAATCTAGTTTGTCTGATAGACCTATTGCTACTCTGGCTTTCTTTTGATGTCCATTTGCATGGTGGGTCTTTATCCCTTCACTTTCAATCTGCAGGTGTCTTTAGGTCTAAAATGAGTCTCTTGTAGGCAGCATATAGATAGGTCTTGTTTATTATCCATTCTGACACCCTATGTCTTTTGATTGGAGCATTTATTCCATTTACATTCAGAGTTATTATTGATATGTATTTGTTGCCATTTTAGTACTTGTTTTGTCATTTCTGGAGATTTTTTTTCCCTGTCTTAGTCACTTTTGGTCTTTCCTTCCCACTCAAAGAGTCCCTTTTAATATTTCTTGCAGGGCTGGTTTAGTCGTCATGAGCTCCTTTTGTTTTTGTTTGTCTAGGGAACTATCTTTCCTACTCTTCTGAACAGTACCCTTGCTGGATAGAGTATTCTTGGCTGCAGATTTTTCCCATTCAGCATGTTGAATATATCATGTCATTTTCTTCTGGCTTGCCAAGTTTCTGTGGAGAGATCTGCTGCTAACCTCAAGGGTCTTCCCTTGAGAGTTATGGACTTCCTTTGTCTTGCTGCTTTTAGAAATTTTTTTATTACTGTGTTTTGCAAATTTAACTACAATGTCTTGTTGGCCTGCTTTTGTTGATTTTGATGGGAGTTCTCTGTGCCTCCTGGATTTGGATATTTGTTTGCTTCCCTAGGTTAGGGAAGTTTTCAGCTATAATTTCCTCAAATAAACCTTCTGCCCCCTTTTCTCTCTTCTTCTGGGACTCCTATGCTATAAATGTTACTACATTTGATGGAATCACTGAGTTCCCTAAGTCTACTCTTGTGATCTATCGTTCTTCTTTCTCTCCTTTGTTCAGCTGTATTTTTCCATAAGTCTATCTTCTATATCACTTGTTCATTCCTCTGCTTCTTTCATTTTTGTGGTCATTATATCCAGTCAGTTTCAAATCTCAGATATTGCATTTTTCATTTCTGCCTGCTTGTTTTTTTAGCTCTTTTTTCTCTGTGGTAAGGGTTTCCCTGGTAACTTCCATGCTTTTCTCAAGCCCAAGAAGTATCTTCATGATTGCTGCTCTGAATTGTGCATCAGGCATACTACGCCTATCTGTTTCAATTAGATCTCTGGCTGTGATCTCTTCTTGTTCTTTCTTTTGGAATGAATTCCTCCATCTTGGTATTTTGTCTAGGTCTTTATCTTTTTCTCTGTGTTAGAAATCCTGTTATGTTTCCTGCTTCTGTGAGTAATGGCTTTATGAAGAAGAGGTCATATAATGTCCAGGGCCTGGTGCTTCAGGAAATGTCTCTGGTGTGTGCTGCATGCTCTCTGCTGCTGTGTTTTGGCTTCTCTATCCCTCAGGTCTGTTGTCTCCTAAGGCTCTTCTTGCCTGCAATGGAGTGTTTGAACCTTGGCCAGAGTAGCAAGTTTTACCTAAGGTGTGCTCTGGTCTGCTTATTAAATGAGACCTGATGCTATTTCCACTAGAACTGAAGCTTTGCAGAACTCTATGGTCGGTAGTTGTGGTGTGTGCAGGGGTTTGTGCTGGTCTTCTGGGGAAAGGGCCTGCCGCACTGGTCTTTAGGCACACCTGCCTGAAAAAAGCAGTACCAGAAGAGTACCAGAGCACAGGGGGATGGAACCTAGTGAAAGCAGGTTAGGCAGCCAGTGTTGGTGGTGTGCTGTTTACTGAAGTTGGTTTATGCTGAGGGTCTGGGGAGGAAAATGGTGCCAGCCAGCAACTTTGTCCGTGGAGAGGGAAGTCTGTGCTTGTTGCTCTCGGAAACCCTCCTGGAAGAGCAAATAATTGAATAACTTCCCCCTCATGCATCACAAGTGTTTTTCAGATTGCTGTTTTCACGGTGTCTGTCTCTGGGTTGCTTGCTGCCTGTAGCAACGCAGTACACTTTGGGCTCTATTGAAGCCAAGCCTACCAACTTTTAGAACTCCACACTTTAGGGACCTGGTGTGGTGGGGACCTGCATTGGTCTTCTGGGTGAGGGTCTTGCCGTGCTGGGACCAATGCACATTTGACCCAGAAGGGTAATTGTGCCAAAGTGGAGGAGTGTGGGATTTGCAGCAAAGCAGGTTAAACAGCCAGTGTCTGGCTTAGCCACCCTCAGCACTTGTCTCTGTGCCTATGCTGAGGTGGGTAGTGAAATGGTGTCTGCAGGCTCCTTTGTCCTCGGAGAGGCAATGCCACCTCTCACAGATGCACTTCAAGAAGAGAGAACAGTCTTCCCACCATGTATCCTAGATGAACCTCAGATCACACAGTATGCCCCAGGGTTGCTTGCCTGCCTTCTCTCCAGGAGTAGGGTAGTGCCCTTAAGTTGCTATCCCAGCCAAGGCCACAAATCCCCAAAACTCCATTCTTTGAGCCACGCTGGTTGCAAAACTCACAAAAATCAGAAACTCAGCCCCTCTCATTTTCCCAGCCAATGCCTTTGGGGAAGTGTTCTCCTTGTGCATTCCACACTTGCCTTTCTCTGCAACCAGGGCTCCCTCCTGTATGCAGGACCTGAGATTCATTTCTTCCCCAATGTCTCCATACTTCCTACCTTCCTTGATGTGGTCTTTTCCCTCCCTGTAGTTGTGCAGTTTGTTCTACAGTCCTCAGGTCGATTCCTTGGGTAGCTAGAATGAGTTGATAGTTATCTAACTGTGTATGAGTGACAAGGCAAGCCTAGGGTCCTCCTACTATGCCACCGTCTTAGCTCCCTCTGCCTGTACATATTACTTTTGCCCTTTGCAGTTAAAAAATACCCCAAAGTCTTGGAACTTCCTAGAATATAAATCTATAAAAAATTGTAGATTACAGTTAAGTTTTAGTGGACATCTTCTCTTCATAGTTA
Organism: Eumetopias jubatus; assembly: GCF_037043125.1. Lineage (NCBI taxonomy): Eukaryota > Metazoa > Chordata > Mammalia > Carnivora > Otariidae > Eumetopias > Eumetopias jubatus. The sequence goes on along the minus strand of NW_028274815.1, from coordinate 58,187,303 downwards.
CCTCTTACTTCATGGGATCACTTGCTATCTGTAACTACCCTGTTTTTTGTTTGTTTCTTGTTATTGTCATTTGAGTCTTCTCCTAATTCTTTTATTGTCATCTCTTTAGTTTATTGGGTTTAAAGTACACAGCTGTAATGAGAGTATTACCATTTTACATCTCTTCAGCATTTTGGAAGTTGCTATAGTTTTTAATGGGAGATCAGTAGGTATGGGACTTTAAGAGGCAAAGATAGCAAAACTAAAAAACAATGCTATAAGTAAATATGTAAGAATTGAATAAGTGAGAAGTGATTTATAATATATTTTCTTTTCTAAATTTTATTTATTTGACAGAGGCATAGTGAGAGAGGGAACACAACCAGGGGGAGTGGGAGAGGGAGAAGCTGGCTTCCCGCCGAGCAGGGAGCCCGATGTGAGACTCGATCCCAGGACCCTGGGATCATGACCTGAGCTAAGGCACACACTTAACAACTGAGCCACCCAGGCACCCCTATAATATGTGTTTTAAATAACTTTTTAATTTTAGATTAGTTTGATATATAGAAAAGTTGCAAAGAAACACTTTTTAACTAGAAACGTTATATAGCTATTCAAGCTGGGTTTTGTTACCTATATACTATTTTTAAACTTCCTGCTGAGTCAAAAGAAGCACAAAATAATTTCTGAAAGTGCTGATGGAATTTTTATCCCAAACTTAAAACGGAAAATAAATAAAAGATAGCTGAGAAGAAACATGGAAATGACAGAGGGGTACCTACTAGACTAAATATGGAAAATGATGGAAGTAAACCATTAAACAAAGATTTCTATTTATAGATGGGCATGTTTAAGATAAGTGTCTTCATTGTACATAGTCCTAAAGCCTTCAGGAGATTGGAAAGTCTTCTGTTTTTTCAAAAGAGCATGAAAGAAACACCAACCCAAAAGTTTTTTTTTTTTTTTTTTTAAAGATCTTATTAATTTGACAGAGAAAGAGCAGCAGAGGGAGAAGGAAAAGCAGACTCCTTGCTGAGCAGGGAGCCCGATGTGGGACTCGATCCCAGGACCCTGGGATCATGACCTGAGGCAAAGGCAGACGCTTAACTAACTGAGCCACCCAGGTGCCCAAGTTTTTATTTTTTAATAAATTGAAGCTTTAAGCATTTTTCATTTTAAAAAAATTCATGGGGTGCCTGGGTGGCTCAGTCGTTAAGTGTCTGCCTTCGGTTCAGGTCATGATCCCAGGGTCCTGGGATCGAGTCCCACATCAGGCTCCCTGCTCAGCGGGAAGCCTTCTTCTCCCTCTCCCACTCCCCCTGCTTGTGTTCCTGCTGTTGCTATCTCTCTCTCTGTCAAATAAAATTTTTAAAAAATTCATAAAATCCTATATATGCAAAGCTCTGTATGGCTAATATTTATCATCAGTGTTGGGTGCTTATATCTCATATGTTGTACTGAATCCTTTATGTTTGTGATCTCATTTAATATTCACAATAGAGCTGGAAGACAGGCCATTATTACGCTCATTTTACAAAAGAGGAAACAGAAGTTCAGAGTTAGTAACTTGCCTAAGAGGAAGAACCCTGATGTGAACCAGGTAGTCCAACAACCTGGTTCTCTGGTATCCCTTAGTTACAGTAATGGAGCTCTTCAGGAAGTATAGAATCTCTAGAACACAGAATGTGGTGTTCTTTATGTGCTTATCAGTAATATAATAGCAATATTAAAATAATAGCAATAGAAATAATAATGGCAAACATTTATTCAGCACTAATGTGCCAACCATTGTTCTCAGCTCTTTACATGATCCTTACACAACTCTGGGAGCTCACTATTATCTTTGTTTCACAGTGGAAAGCTCCTTGAGAGTAAGAGGGATTGAGTTGTCCACACAACTTTACTAAGCTAATGATGAGTGGCAGAACCAGAATTTAGGTCTGAGCTCAGACCCTTAACCCCACTACATTGTGTTATAGAACAATCACCAGTTGCCATCAGTCAAAGACTTTCAAGTCTTTAAAGCATAGTTTTCCCATCATATTTCCATTCCTTGAGTAGAACTGTTGAGTAGGCTCCACTCCTTTCCTTAGAGCTTAAAGTACCTTCACTTCTTTTTGATGTTCTCCCAGCAAAACATTTAACAAATGCTTATTGAAGAGCTACTGTGTGGTGGGCATTGATCCAGGCACTGGGATACAAGTGAACAAGATAGACAAGGGCCTAACACTCATTGAACTTCATTCTAGTGGGAGAGAAAAAACATTAATGCATACATAAGTGAGATAATTTAAAGATTAACTTCCTATTGCTGCTTTCCTGGCCCAGGCTTACCCTTAGCAGTCACATCTCCCTGGCTGAAGTCTTTGTTGGGTTTACCTGTAGCACTACATGAGGCTATTAAAGTCTCTTTTATTCATTACTTTTATTATACAAATTTATCAAACGTACTATTTTAATTATTGGAAGTAAAAAAAGACAGTCACCTCTTTTAAAGAGCTTACAATTTTGTACAATGCTTCCTAACCTCTCCTGTGTAGTGATATACATAGAAAATTAATGGGATAAATATAAGAGGTTGTTTAGCTGGGAGGGGTGCACTTTTGCTACCTCAGGTTCTGCCCAGCTGCCTTGAGGGCTAAGGGAATCAACAACACAGGCATGCAATAGCAAATTGGTTTGGAATTTTTGATTTAGTGGGGAGATGTTGGCACAAAGTTATGTTTATAGTACAATGGAATAATTATTGGCTATGAGGGTAGTTCTGAAGACACTTCACTAACTGGCTTCCACCTAACCAACTAGAGAAATTAACTGATTCTCCATTTTCTTTGAATACCTGGGTCTACTCTTTATTGTAAGTTGTCTCATTAGTAGAATAGCTTGTTCCCTAAAAGATAATTTGTTTATTCCCAGACTTGTTCATACTAGTTATATTTGTTGTAATGGCATAATGTAATTAATTTTTTTGTAAACTAATGAAGTGGGTTTAAAATAGTTATTTATGAAAATTGAGTTGAATGCTTTGGGGGACAAGCAATTGTTAAATTAGGTGTGGGTGAGACAAATATGAAAGATTAAGAAAATTGCATAAATCTAGAATGATCTTTGCATGAAGACTGTTTTACAGATGACTATGTTCTTTGAAGAACTGAAATGAAATCACAGATGGTATATTTTTGGTGTGGTTTACATAAGATGATATACCTCTGGTCAGCAAATCCATACCCTATCTAAGGAAAAGATCTTTGTGAATGAATGAACAAAAAGTTGATATAGTTTATGTATTTAAAACTTTTTCATGATTCTATGATTAGACTTATTTTTTATTAAAAATAAAATTTAAACCTCTCCAGAATGTTTTGAATAAATGGGTTTCTGGTATTTGTACCAAGTGTAAAAGGAAAAGGAGCAGCTGGGGAGTTGGGAAGTTAGGGATAGAGGTAATGTTAGAACCGAGGCTTGAAGTATAAGTAAGCATTTGCCCCAAAAGTCAGGTGGGCATTTCAGGTTTAAAGGCCCAAAGGCACAAGAGATGAAAAGTGCTCTATGAACTACAGTTTTTATAGTACTGCTGGAGAGTAAGAATGGAAATGAGTGAGAGATGTAGGTAGACAAAGAAGACTTACCTTGTATAGAGATCAGGTCTGCATTTCATGGTCAGGAGGGATCGATTTGGCTGAGCTAAGATGATGGAAAATACAGGAGATGGGAGGTCCTTAGCCTTATAGTAGGCAGTTGGAATCTATTTTTAGGAGGCAGGTAAGGGGTGGCTGTTCTTTAAGTTCTTATATCCTAAACTCCAAATTACGTAGGAAATTCAGACTACTTAAAGTTCTTGGTCACCATTACAGAAATGGCTACATTTAATTTTTGCTATTTTGTTTTTGTTTTTAGCTACTTTTATCAGGGCTAACTGACTCTCTTGTAGTTTAGTTTCTATATATTGATGATGTGTATTGAGCAAACTTTCATAGTTTAAAATATCTAATCTCATGATCTTGGGCTATAATATTCTCAATCATATGCTCAGTCAACAGATATCTGAGCAGTTAGTTACCTCATACTCGGTATCAATCGTTAATATATTCCACCATTACAAAACCAACTACATGTGTATACTGAATTTATTCTCTTAGAGTGTATTAACACTCCCCCCCCCCAGTTTAGCAGCAATGGCAGTCAAGAACACAGACTCCAGAGCTTTATTTTTTTTTTTAAAGATTTTATTTATTTATTGACAGAGACATAGCAAGAGAGGGAACACAAGCAGTGGGAGTGGGAGAGGGAGAAGCAGGCTTCCCGCTGAGCAGGGAGCCCGATGCGGGGCTTGATCCCTGGACCCTGGGATCATGACCCTAGCCAAAGGCAGACATTTAACAACTGAGCCACTCAGGCACTCTGTGACTCCCGAGTTTTAAATCCCAGCCTCATTACTTTGTAGCCACATAACATTGGACAGGTTATTTAACTGTGTTAAGCCTCAATTTCCTTACTCATATAAAATAGACATAATATAAAAAGCAGGATTTTAGTGAGGATTATGAAAATGCAAGTAAAGTATTTACTATATGCCAGGGACTCTGATAAAGACTCAGTAAATGTTATTGTTGTACATTCAACCAATATTAAGTACTTTGTAGATATCAGGTGCTATCCTGGGTGCAGTAAAAACAACAGAATTATATTAGGATTACAGACATAGTTTCTTTCTAAAATTCTATAACTTTCTTCTTTAACCTTTAGGATGGCAGGAGGTCTGTACTCGGTCAAGCCAGTGAAAATAAACAACATGATGTCCTCCATAATGAAGATAATTAACTGTACCATTTCTGTTTGAGTTTTACTGAAGATCCACATAGTGAAAGCCCTTAGGGTATATGTGGAATTGTATTTAACCAGCAACTCCATCCACGTTTATAGACTTTTTATCTACTAAACTCAAGATATATGTGAGGGGTTGGCCTCATCTCAGCAGACTGTCATAGCTATTAGAGGAATCAGGTGCCCATTTTCATACTGTGTAGAACTGTAGGTACCTAAAGGGGTGTGTGTGTGTTCATTGCGGGGTGTCAAATTCAGTGAGTTGGGGAAGCTTTGCAGAATGTTGCTGGCATTGGATTGTCAAAGCTTAAGTGAAATAGTAGGAAGTATGGCTGACGACCATTAGGATTTGTTCTTTGATCATCTGTCATTGAGCAAGGCTTTTTCCACCTTGAAAATCAGATGTTTTTTCTTAGTTTTTTTTGATGGTGGGAAATAATGACCCAAACTCATCACTTAGAGGAAATAAATTAGTAGAAACAGTTGACAGGAGCCTGAGGGTTGGGAGTTTGTACAGTTGTATCAGTTTGTGTTCTTTCTAGAGATTCTCCTATAGTTGGACATGTAGGTTGATGCTAATTTTCTCTAGTATAAAAATTCTGGGTGAGTTAAGATGGTGGAGGAGTGGGGAACCCCAGTTTCATCTGGTCCCTGGAATTCAGCTAGATAGTTATCAAATCATTTTGAACACCTTTGAAATCAACTGGAGATCTGAGAAAAGAATTGCCGCAATTCTACAGATAGAAAAGTGACCATTTTTTGCAAGGTTAGGAGGTGCAGAGATGTGAATCTGAGGTGATATATTGCAAGATAAACCACAAGGGAGGGAGCTTCCTTAAGCCGGGTATTGGAAAGTGTTATAAGCAGCAGATCAAAAAACTGGAACTTTATCTGCCTGAAGGGTGCTCAGGAAGCAGGGGTGGAATCCCAGGTGGGACAGCAGGGTCTCAGAAACCCCCGGGGTCACAAAACGGAAGGGGGTGTCTGAGTGTGGCAGAGTTCCCAAGCATTGGAGCAGGGAAGGCAGCTGAAAACAGCAAGTGCAGGCACCAGCTTTCTGCTCGGTGTTGCCATAAACCTCAAACCACTGCATGGTCGGCCAACCGCTCTCTGAGCGGGGTCCCAGGAAGCAACAGAACTGCAGCAAGACCCCCCCCTCCCAACTGCCTCCCTGCCGCCTCCCCTGGGAGGAGCGGTGCGGGTGAGCACCGCAGGAGTCTGTTAAGTTTGGAGATTGAAAATGAGGTCCCTTGCCTGGGATAAAAATGCTCAGTCACAGGCTGGGTGAAGTGTTCGATCAGAAACCAGGGAGACAAGAGCGATTGACTGCTTTTCTGTGAGGGTGCATTGAAGAGTGGGGGGTGCAGACTTTCAGTTCTGGGGCTAGACATCAGGGTGCTGCCATTTTCATCCTTCAAACTGGTGCTGAAAGCCTTCAGGGAACCGAAGCCACGTAGAGCAATCCAGAGCCGCTTACAGAGCCCAGCCACTTGGCAAGGGTAGTACAATTCTACCCAAGCAAAGACACCTGAGAATCTGCGCAACAGGCCCCTCCCTGAGAAGACCAGCAGGAACATCTGACTAATACCAAGTTTACCTATGAGAGAACTGCAGAACTCCAGCTCTTGGGGAAAACAGTACAGAGCATTCGTGGCATTTCCTTATGATTCTTTAGTCTTTCATTTTTAAATTTTTTTCCTTTTCAGCTATTTTTATCAATTCTTTTTTTAAGTCTTTTTTAATTCTCATTTTTACATTTACATTTTATATATTTTTCATTTTTGGCTTCCTTTCACTGTATTCAACTTTATTTTTGTCTTTCTTTCCTATTTTGAAATCTAGTTTCTTTTAACAAACAGACCAAAATAGACCTAGGATCTAGTTTATTGTTCCGTTTACCTTCTGTTTGATTTTATTCTCTCTTTTCGTGGGGGGGGGGGGTTCTGTTCTCATTTGTTTAGTGTATATTTTTCTGGTGTTGGTATTTTTGTATTTTCTCTCTTTCATCTTTTTTTTCTGGACATAATGACAAGACAGAAGAACTCACACTAAAAGAGAGAACAAGAGGCAGTACTCACTGCCAGGGATTTAATCAATATGGATATAAATAAGATATTGGAGCTAGAATTCAAAACAATTATAAAAATACTAGCTGGGCTTGAAAAAAAGTATAGGAGACACTGGAGAATCCCCTACTGGAGAAATAAAAGAACTAAAATCTAATCAGGTTGAAATAAAAAAGGCTATTACTGAGATGCAATAAAAAATGGAGGCTTTAACTGCTAGGATAAATGAGGCAGAAGAGAGAGTCAATGATATAGAAGACAAAATGATGGAGAATAAAGAAGTTGAGAAGAAGAAAGATAAACACTACTGAATCATGAAGGGAGAATTTGAGAGATTAACGATACCATAAAGCAAAACAATATTAGAAAAGTTGGGGTCCCAAAGGACGAGGAAAGAGAGAGAGAAAGGTAGAAGGTTTCTTTGAACAGATTATAGCTGAGAACTTCCTTAATCTGGGGAAGGAAACAGGCAGTCAAGTCCAGGAGGCACAGTGAACCCTGCCCCCAATATCAATAAAAATGGGTCAACACCTCAACATATAATAGTGAAGCCTTCAAATCTCAGAGGTAAAGAGAAAATCCTGAAAGCAGCTCAGGACAAGAGGTCCTTAACCTACAGCGGTAGAAACATAAGGCTGGCAGCAGACCTATCCACAGAGACCTGGAAGATCAGAAAGGACTGGCATGATATATTCAAGATGCTAGATGAGGAAAAATATGCAGCCAAGAATACTTTATCCATCAAGGCTGTCATTCAGAATAGAAGGAGAAATAAAGAGCTTCCAGGACAAACAAACTAAAAGAATTTGTGATCACTAAACCAGCCCTGCAAGAAATATTAAAGAGGATCCTTTGAGTGAAGAGCAAGCCCAAAAGTAACAAAGCCCCAGAAAAGAGACAATATACAGAAACAGTGACTTTATAGGTGATACAGTGGCACTAAATTAATCTTTCAGTAATTACTCTGAATGTAAATGGGCTAAATGCTCCAATCAAAAGACACAGCGTATCAGATTGGATAAAAAGACAAGACCCATTGATATGCTATCTAGAAAAGACTCATTTTAGACCCAAAGACACCTCCAGATTGAAAGTGAGGGGATATCATGCTAATGGACATCAAAAGAAAGCTGGGGTAGCAATCCTTGTATCAGACAAATTAGATTTTTGAACTGAAGACGTACTAAGAGATGAAGAGGGACACAATATCATAATTAAAGGGTCTATCCAACAAGAAGATATAACAATAGTAAATATTTATACCCCTAACTTGGGAACAGCAATTATATAAAGCAATTAATAACAAAATTAAAAAAAACACATTGATAATACAATAATAGTAGGGGACTTTAACACTGCACTCACTGCAATAGACAGATCATCTAAGCAGATCAACAAGGAAACAAGGGCTTTGAATGACAGACTGGACCAGATGGACTTCACAGATATATTCAGAGCATTCCATCGTAAAGCAACAGAATACACATTCTTCTCGAGTGCACATGGAACATTCTCCAGAATAGATCATGTACTGGATCACAAATCAGGTCTCAACTGGTACCAAAAGATTGGGATCATTCCCTGCATATCTTCAGACCACAATACTTTGAAACTTGAACTCAGTCACAAGAGGAAATTTAGAAAGAACTCAAATACATGGAGATTAAAGAGCATCCTACTAGAGAATGAACCGGTCAACCAGGAAATTAAAGAAAAATGAAAAAAATTCATGGAAACAAATGAGAATGAAAACACAACTGTTCAAAACCTTTGGGATGCAGCAAAGGTGGTCCTAAGAGGGAAGTACATAGCGATACAAGCCTTTCTAAAGAAACAAGAAAAGCCTCAAATACACAACCTAACCTTATACCTAAAGGAGCTGGAGAAAGAACAGTGCATAAAGCCTAAATCCAACAGGAAAGGAAAAATAATAAAGATTAGAGCAGAAATCAATGATATAGAAATAAAAAAAAAATGGGAGCAGATCAAGGAAACTAGGAACCAGTTCTTTGAAAGAATTAGTAAGATCGATAATCCCTTAGCCAGACTTATTAAAAAGAAAAGAGAAAGGACCCAAATTAATAAAATCATGAATGAAAAAGGAGAGCTCACAACCAACATCAAAGAAATACAATTAACATATTATGAGCAACTATATACCAACAAATAAGGCAGTCAGTGGGATAAAACTGAGAGCTTTTCCCTTAAGGTTAGGAACACAACCAGGATGTCCACTCTCACCACTGTAGTTAAACATATCCTAGAAGTCCTAGCCTCAGCAATCAGACAGCAAAAAGAAATAAAAGGCATCCAAATAGGCAAAGAAGTCAAACTCTCACTTTTCACAGATGACATGATACTCTATGTGGAAAACCTAAAAGATTCCACCCAAAAATTGCTAGAACACATACAGGAATTCAACAAAGTGGCCGGATATAAAAATCAATGCACAGAAATCAGTTGCATTTCTATACACTAATGATGAGACAGAAGAAAAAGAAATCAAGGAATTTATCCCATTTACAATTGCACCAAAACTGTAAGATACCTAGGAATAAGCCTAACCAAAGAGGTAAAGGATCTGTACTCTGAAAACTATAGAACACTTATGAAAGAAATTGAGGAAGACAGAAATGGAAAAACATTCCATGCCCATGGATTGGAAGAACAAATACTGTTCAAATGTCTGTGCTACCTAGAGCAATCTACACATTCAGTGCAATCCCTATCAAAATACCATCAACTTTTTTCACAGAGCTGGAACAAATAATCCTAAAATTTGTATGGAATCAGAAAAGACCCTGAATAGCCAAAGGAAAGTTAAAAAAGAAAACCAAAGCTGGTGGCATCACAATTCTGGACTTCAAACTATATTACAAAGCTGTGATCATCAAGACAGTATGGTACTGGCACAAAAACAGACACATAGATCAATGGAATAGAATAGAGAACCCAGAAATGGACCCTCAACTCTATGGTCAACTAATCGTCAACAAAGCAAGAAAGAATATCCAATGGAAAAAAGACAGTCTCCTCAACAAATGGTATTGGGAAAATTGGACATCACATGTAGGAGAATGAAACTGGACCATTCTCTTACACCATACACAGAAATAAATTCAAAATGAAAGACCTAAATGTGAGACAGGAATCCATCAAAATCCTAGAGGAGAACATAAGTAGTATAGTAATGTCTTTGACCTCAACCACAGCAACTTCTTGCTAGACACTTTTCCAACGACGAGGGAAACAAAACCAAAAATGAATTTTTGGGACTTCATCAAGATGAAAAGCTTTTGCACAGCAAAGGAAAGTCAACAAAACCAAAAGGCAACCTTCAGAATGGGAGAAGATATTTGCAAATGTCTTATCAGATAAAGGGCTAGTATCCAAGATCTATGAAGAATTTATCAAACTCAACACTGAAAAAATAATCTAGTCAAGAAATGGACAGAAGACAACAGACATTTCTTCAAAGAAGACATACAAATGACCAACAGACCTGTGGGAAAAAAATGCTTAACATCACTCGACATCAGGGAAATACAAATCAAAACCACAATGGGATACCACCTTACACTGGTCAGAATGGCTACAATTAGTAAGTCAGGAAACAACAAATGTTGGCGAGGATGCTGAGAAAGGGGAAGCCTCTTACACTGTTGGTGGGAATGCAAACTGGTGCTGCCACTCTGGAAAACAGTGTGGCAGTTCCTCAGAAAGTTAGAAATAGAGCAATCCTACGATTCAGGAATTGGCACTGCTAGGTATCTACTACCCAAAGGATACAAATATAGTGATCCAAAGGGGGCACATGCATCCCAATGTTTATAGCAGCAATGTCCACAATAGCCAAACTATGGAAAGAGCACAGATGTCCATCTACAGATGAGTGGATAAAGAAGATGTGGAGTACACACACACACACACACTGGAATATTACTCAGCCATCAAAAAAAAATGGAATCTTACCATTTGCAACTATGTGGATGGAACTAGAGGGTATTATGCCAAGTGAAATAAGTCAGTCAGAGAAAGAGTTATTATATGATTTCACTCATATGTGGAATTTGAGAAACAAAACAGAGGAGCATAGGGAAAGGGAGGGAAAAAATAAAATAAGAAATCAGAGAGGGAGACAAACCATAAAAGATTCTTAACTCTAGTAAACAAACAGGGTTGCTAGAGGGGAGAGGGGGGTAAGGGTAACTGGGTGATGGGCATTAAGGAGGGCATGTGATAAAATGAGCACTGGGTGTTAATGCAACTGATAAATCACTGAACTCTACCTCTGAAACTAATAATACACTATGTGTTAATTGAATTTAAATTTAAAAATCCTGTGATGAATATACTTATACATACATCTTTGCATCTCTGAATTATTTCGAAGAGTAACAAGAAATGTTTTTTTCAGAGGATATGAACTTTTTAAAGTTTCTTGTTACATATTTCAAATTGCTTTCCAGAAAGAGTATACCAGTTTGCTCTCATTCATATTAATTTATTGGTTCAACAGCAATTTTTTGAGTGTCAACTGTATATTAGGAGACCATACTGACAAAGCCCTACTCTCATCTAGTTTGTAGTTTACAACCTAGTGGAGGAGTGGACGATAAAGGATATATAATGTAATTTCCAATAGTGGTAAGGGACATGAAGAAAAATAAAGATAGGAAAGGGTACAGAGAACAAGCAGTAGAGGTACTATTTTAGATAGGGTAGGCCCAGGCAGGAAAGGCCTCTAATATTGAGTAAAGATCTGCATCTATTGTCAGTTTCACTACAGGTATTAAAACATTGAATATTATTGTTATAAAAAATATGTGCTGGTGAAGATGAAAAATAAATTTTTATTTATTAGGTTGAGTTTTTCCATTGGCTATTTGTATTGTTGCTTGAAGTATTTAATATAGAACTATCCTTTTATTTGCAGTAATTGCTATGATTCTTATCTTTTTTATTATGTTAATCACCATACATTACATCATTAGTTTTTGATGTAGTGTTCCATGATTCATTGTTTGCGTATAACTCCCAGTGCTCCATGCAGAATGTGCCCTCTTTAATACCCATCACCAGGCTAACCCATCCCCCCACCCCCGATTCTTATCTTTATATAACAAAAACACGTGATATTTAAGTTTGGGAAGCAAACAGTCCTTTCAAAGAATAAATCAGAAATCTTGGCACCAGAACTGTTCTCTAAACAATTACTCTCATCAGCGCCAACCCCGTAACTCATGCTCAGTATCCTTCAATACAATCTGCTACCTCAGTTACTAGTGTCAATCTTAGTAAAAATCTCAGCAAGAACTATTACCAGGAGCCAAAATCATAAAAGTTACGTATTTTCACCCTAAGTCTCATGTTGACCAAACTTAAATATCCTGTGTTGTAACAAAAACTCATGATATTTAAGTTGTAACAAAAACGCAGGATATTTAAGTTGTAACAAAAATGCATGATATTTAAGTTGTAACAAAAACGCATGATATAATTTTATAATATAATTTAGAATAATTAAAAATAATTTTTAAAAACCCCAAAGATGTAGGAACTGATATTAATAGCTAGCAAAATTAAAATATGTCCTTGATTTGATAGTTTTCCTTGTGTTTTTATAATTTATAAGCAGAAGAAGACAAAAGAACTTTCTTAGGAAATGTACTTTTTCAGGTTCGGTTTATAATGTTTATTATGTGATCATTCTGTTTGCTTACTTATCACAGTGGGGTCGTTTTATAATTACTACACTAACATGGCCTTTAAACATTTTTTTATGCAAAGTCTTAGATTTAGGTTTTCTTTATCAAACTTATATATAATATATGCTGATCCAGTACTTTTTTCTTGAATTAAGATAATAGGTGTTTGTAATCTGGTTGCTAATTAGTGGTTAAACCACTTTTGTTTTAAACTTAGCATTTGAGTAGAAAAAAATTCCAAAGAACAGATTTCATTTAATTTATTAATATTAATCCATATTTGCTCCATTCATTTAGTTACTTATTTACTCAAATATGTGAGTGCCACCAATAAACTTGATAGTTAAAGGTGACAGATACGGTGGGGGGAGCACCACATGGCAGTTCCCGTCCTCGTGGAGTTTACAGTCGTGGACACATATGGAGGACTAAATGGACAGTTTGGAGACAGTGTAATAATTGCTACCATAGAAGCTGGTAGTACGTGAAGCTTGAAGTAGGGGTTATGCCAGATCCACTCCTGGGGGTATGAGGGTCATAAAAGGCTTCTAAAGGAAGTGATATTTTTGCTCTGTGGTCTTTAAACACCTTGATGGGGCATACATGTGTGCCCACACATAAACACCTACCTAAAACACTTAAAAAATTTTTTTAATTTAGTTATAAAGTACAAATAAAATGTACCATTTATCTTGATCATTTTTTTTAAATCTTTTTTTTATCTTGATCATTTCTAAGTATATGCCTCAGTAGTGTTAAGTATATTCACATGATTGTGCAACCAATCTCCACAACTTTTTCATCTTGTAAAACTGAAATTCTATACCCATTAAACAGTAACACCCATTCTCTCCTTCCCCCAGCTCATGGCAACCACCATTTTTTCTGTCTCTCTAAATTTAACTACTCTAACCACTTCATATAAGTGGTAAAAGACTTTTTTAATCTGAGGTTTTCTTTCTTTTGTTTTGAAAATTGCCTGAGTTCTGCTACCAATGACATATCCTTGCTTTTGCTTTGCTAGACAAATAGGAGATACAAAAACCTGGGGGATTGTTAGGCGGTGGTGTTCTTGCCAATGGAAGCACAGAGCCAGTGTAGCCTAAAGGAGACCCTACCTCTCTGGCCATCCGGGGAAGCTGTCAGGCAGTATGGAGCTGTTTTAGGAGAAGCAAAGTCTAAAAAAGCAGAAATATTATCAAAACTTGGATTTTTCTCACCTCAGAAGATTGAAACCAGGGTTTGGCAGATCCTTTCTGTAAAGGGCCAGATAGTAAATATCTTAGACTTTGTTGGCTATGCATTTTCTGTCATGATTACTCAGCTTAGCCACAGTAGCATGAAAGCAGCCATAGATTTGTGAACTAATGAGAGTGGCTGTGTTCCAGTAATAATTTATGAGAACAGATGGCAGACCTGACTGTCCCAAAGGCTATGGTTTTTGACCCCTGTCTTAAACTATTCTTAAATTACAAATGACTGGAGAGAGACTTCAGGTGAGACCCATAGCTAGAAGATCATTAAGCTGGTTTGTGATTTGGAGCAGAAAGAGAAATTCAATACCATATTTTATCCAATTTGTGCCATTGGGTGCAAGCTGCACCTTTTGTGTACCACTAAAAAAGAAAAATAGTGCCACCAATTGATTGTAAGATCCCAATGAATATATGCTGCATCCTTGTCTCAGAAATGTTAAAACATGGGGTAGGAGTAGAGAGTGTGTCTGAATCAATGGGATAATGCCAGTCAACATTTGTGCTCTTCCTGTGGGGCCATACACTTTGCTTGGCACTTTACGCACATTATCTCATTTATCCTCATAACAAATCAATGAAGCAGATGAAAAAGGCTGAGAGCAGCTAAATTACTTGCGATAATAAACAGTGGAGTCTAAGATTCAGACCCAAGTGGCCTGGCATTAGAGCCTGTGCTCTCAGGCACTGTCCTGTACAGCCCCATTCAGTTCTGCAGCAGTCTTTGTCAGATGGTCCCATTCATGTTGGAATTGTAGTTTATTACAATGATTTGAGTCAGGTCATGGAGGAAACACCGGCTACATCATGTCCTTGCAATTTCAGACATTTCTCAGTGCAGCCAACTACTGGTTTTCATCCGTTAGGTGCCCGCTGGTGCACTAAGAGAAGAATTACTATAAATCCCTTCTGAAAACGATTTTAAAATGATAAAGTTACCAAGAAGCTAAGCAAATTTGTGTTGGAAGAGAAATGTCTTGGTGCTCTGTGCACGGATCATGTCTGTGATGCCATCCAGCACTTCCAGTGCTGCTGCTGCAGAGGAGGGTGAGTGCCACATATCACTGTGACTCTTCTGCATCTCTGAGCTTTGCATTGGAGATGGTGTGATCCTGCATGAGTGATGCAGCACCAAAGATGACCTTATTGACTTTTGAAAACAAAGGAAATATTATGAGCCACTTAGTTCTCAGAGTCTTGGAGAATTTAGGTGTTTCTATTACAGGCCTCCATTCAGCTGACAGAGCAGGCTGTGAGAACTTGCCTTGGAGAGAGTTGAGCTTTTCAGTACTTGTGATCATAAAAAAGAAAAGTCAGAATAGAATGGCAGTTAAAGATGGATGCATGTAACCTTCTCAAACTGTATCAGTGTCAGCTTCTTATTCAAGCCAAACAGAAGACTTCTCATTGAAATTCAGTGTAGTTTATTTTTTGCTTTATTTGCATATTAACTTTCATTGGGAAATACAGCATCTCCTATAAAGATTATTTTTATATTCAGTGAAGAAATTCCACAGGAGTGAGGTAAATTATATGCAAAAAGTTTTGTTTTTTTTTTTTTGTGGGGGTGGTGGTCGTATTTTCACTTTTCTGAAACAGAGTCCATGCCTGATAGCTCGTAAAGCCTGAGAATTGCTGGTCTGAACTGAGTTGTGGAGGATAAAGGAAAGACCATTGGTGAAGTGAAGTTGCATGAGGGGGCAAAAATGCAGGGGCCTACACGCAACAGATAACGGGACGTTAGAGAGCCCACTGCTCCATGTTCCTGGAGCACAGCTTGTCAGGGAGAGTAGGAGAGGAGAAAGTGCAAGGCACAAAGAGCCAAATCATTAAGCACATTGCAAACCATGTCTTCCAGTTAAGATTAGAGTCAGCTACATTTAATAGTGAAACTCAGAATAACAAATCTAGAGAGAGGCAATCCAGAGCTAGTATGGCAGCAATGGTGCTCATCAGGAACCTGGGCTTCTCTGTCTTGCCACTCTTGCCATCCTTGGCATATCTCCTCATGGTCCCAGATAGTTGCTTGAATGAACTTTAGTCAGCATGTCTCCATTCTAAACAGCAGGAAGGAGGAGGCCACGCCCTTGTGCTTTCACAGAGACTTCCTGGAAATCTTTTACTTCCACTTAATCACAGTTTTGGCACAAATAAATGCAAGGGAGGCTGGGAAACGTAATCTTTTATTTGGGATGGTGGTGTGCCCAGCTGAAAATCAGTGTTCTTAAGTAAAAAGGAAAAAATGATGTTGGGGTAGGCAGCTAATAATCTCTGCCATGCCATATCAATGCTTTATTTTGTGAATGATGTAATAAAGAGAGAAACGTGTTCAAATGTTCTTTTCTAAAAGATTGCGACCTGCAAGGTGAAGGTGGATTGGAAGGAGGTAAGGAGGTCATAGAGGCCACCACTGCAGTAACACAGGTGAGCAGTGAGCAGGATGCTGACTGGAAGCAGGGACAGTTTCATGAGACTCACAGGTCTTGGTCATTGATCAGATGTGAAGAGTCTCCTGGCTTAGCAGCTGGGTTTGTCTTTGTGCCATAGAGATAGGAGTGAATAAATGAAGTCATGGGATTGGAGCAGATTGCCTGGGAAGAGGAGGTTTACCTAGAATGGGTTTGAAAAGGAACAGCAGAAAGAGGAGGAAAATAGAATGTGGTATTTCTGAAGTGAAGGAGAAGAGAGCATGTCAAAATAGAAGGAGTGGTCAGTTAAATCAAATGCAGCTGAGCATGCAAGAGAAGAATTGATGTCACTGATAGGATTTCACAATTAAGAGGATGTAGATGACCTTGTTAAGAGCAGTTCACTGAGCCGTAGAGAAGACCAGATTGCAGTGGGTGAGTGAGGGATGGGAGCTGAGTGCAGCAACTTTTTCAGGAAGCCCTGCCTCTAAGAAGAGGGAGAAAAAAGGGATGTGGGTGTAGAAAAGGATGAGTGAGTGAATGCATTGTTTTCTTTCTTGGTTTTTAGATGGCAAATGTTGAATATGTTCACGTCAATGGAAGGGAATAGAGAGGGAGAAGCTGCCAAAGAGACTGGATGGTTGATGACATAGATTCTTGAGATGGGCACTGGCAGAGAGCTTGCCTATCAGGTCAGCCTCCTGTAACCAGAAGGAAGGCAGAAGGAAAAAACAAAGATGGAGATGCAGGAAGGTTCTTTCTGAGCATCTGGTGGCAGAAAGTTGAGGGCATTCCTATATATGATGGTTTTTATTTGCCCTATGAAATAGGGGTTGAGCTCCTCTTGGTGGCTGAGGGGCTGTTGGTGAGTTTGTTGGTGGACATGTGATAATGTACACGATTTGCCAGTTTTTCCTTTGTGAAAAAAAAAATCTATGGTTTAGGTATGTCATTAATGTGTAGGAGTTTTCAGATGACCCAGATTTTAGTCATTATCTTTAGAAATGTGAAATGAAGAGATGATATGTGGAAGTGCCTAGCATTGAGCTTGGCACACAGCACACCATGCAGTAAGGGTTTTGTGAATAAGCTTATGCTCTTAGAATATTTCCTGTACATATGGAGCATCATTCCAAACTTGTTTTACTATTTACGTAGTTCATTTTCTTTCAGGCAAACTTGCTTTTGTTGAAAAAAAGATCTTTCAGATTGCAATAATCATACCCTTGTGAACCATAACAGGGCAGGTACTGTTAGCTTGTTTTGGGTATTTGGCACTGCCTTCAGGAATAGCACAAATATGCTACCAAGAACTGGGTTATACAGACTGCTAATGGGAACAGTGTGTCCATGACTGTGTGATGAATAAAGCTTTTCTTCTAACTGGAAACTAAGTTGTGAACAGATACAGATCGTGGGAGACCATTTTTAAAGGATCTTAAAAATCTTCAGTTTCGGGGCACCTGGGTGGCTTAGTCGTTAAGCGACTGCCTTCGGCTCAGGTCATGATCTCAGGGTCCTGGGATCGAGCCCCGCATCGGGCTCCCTGCTCAGCAGAGAGCCTGCTTCTCCCTTTCCCTCTGCCTGCCGCTCTGCCTACTTGTGCTCTCTATCTCTCTGTCAAATAAATAAATTTAAAAAAATCTTCAGTTTCTGCAGAAAAACTAGATTGACATCCTACAGGGAAGAATCTTAAGTCACATTCTTTAGTACATTGCCAGCTATTTTCTTTTGTTCACTGCCCAGAAGAAGTTGGGTGCTTGACCAGTTCTCTTCTCCCAGGAGGCGGGAGCACAAGTGGTCTAGCCTTCTGTGTGCATCTTGCAGGGAGCCTCACAGGGTTTGCTCCACTTCACTGTCATGGTTGCCCTACTGTGGATTTAGTTGCAGTAGAGGTCTTCTTAAAACACTGAATTCTCTTCATGTCTGGGAGAAACAGAAACAGTGTGACCTTATTGAGAGCATAAAGATCGCTCTAGTGATTGACCGAAGTGATTGAGTCACAGTAACATGCAGGCCGTGTCTGGCAGTGCATGGTACTCCCTGTCGTCTCCGAACACCATCCATCTTTGCATGAGTAGAAGTCTTTGTGCATTCTCCTGGGGCAGCTGAGAAGAGGAGAGTGAGGGGCCGGTCTAAAAATGTCTCTGTGACTTAGGTGTGTCCGGTATAACTTCAGCTGTTGCCAAGCAACTTTCTAACACAGATCCCCTTGGTTTGTGGAACTAAACTGAACTCTGGGGACTGCCTGGTGAGGTCCCTGGGGAGGGTGTGGACAGCATCACCCACAGAAGGAACTTGTGTTGGCACATAAGGTGGTTTATGTGATGGAAAGCTGTGCTTACTGCCTAATTTAACCTGTAATAAACTTTAGACAAAACGTGTCCTGGCTTCCTGGAATCATAAGATTGTACCTTTCTTTGCACATGTGTATATCTGTGTCTGTTTCTGTGGAGGCGGGGAGGGTTGGCTATAAGTCAAGAAACATAAATGAAAAAAGCCCAATGAAGGCTTCCAGCAGTAACACTAACCTGACCATTCTGGACATCTCTCCCCTCGTCACGACTGTTACTTCACACCTTGTGACCCTTCTTCCCTTTCCCTCCATCGTTCTGCTCAGTCCTCCTCTTGCTGACAGTCAAGTTCCTCAGTGAGGCCTGTTTCTAATTAGCTGCTAAAGATCAGATATAATAGGACGAGTGGTATTACTGAAAGCACCTCGCGAAGAACCATGGTTCCTTGACATTTGTAGAGGTGCGGTGACTCCTTGCCCACTCAGCATGGGGTGGAGGATTCTAAATGTGGCACTTCATGGAGCCTTCTGGCCACTCAGCTCGATGGTAAACAAGTCTTTCTACTTGTGATTTGCCTGGGCTCGTGCCTAAAAGTCCTTATTAACTCAGTTTTGGAACTTGATGTTATGTATGAATCAGTTCATTTTATTTCATACCAAATATTTGAAAAGTAATTCAGAATTACATTTAAAATTTAAACTCAAGTTCTTAAGATAACCAAGCTTGGGGAGATTTGAATTAAAACTAAAAGTATACTTGATATATCTTTTGGCTGAAAGTCAAATGGCTTAGTATTAAAATCATTGCAAGGCCTGATGGCTTCTATCACTATCCTAGAATAGGGTTTTGGGATACAAGAAAAAATTTATTTAGCCTCCATAGATTCAGTCATAAGGAATGATCTTCTTAAAGTATTATAATAGAATGCATGTTTTTAAGTTTGGTGTGAACAAAATGAACTTTTTCTTTACTTTTCATGAACTTTATATTCTTTATGGTATGTGGATCAAAGATGATTTATCTTGAATATATATGATTTTGGAGGGCTTTTTTTTTTCCTGGTGAAATTTTTTTTTTTAAGATTTTATTTATTTATCTGACAGAGACACAGCGAGAGAGGGAACACAAGTAAGGGGAGTGGGAGAGGGAGAAGCAGGCTTCCCACTGAGCAGGGAGCCCGATGCAGGGCTCGATCCCAGGACCCTGGGATCACAACCCTAGTGGAAGGCAGACGCTTAATGACTGAGCCACCCAGGCGCCCCTCTCCTGATGAAATTTTAGGCACAAGAAGATACTTGGTTTTTAATTCGTCTTCACAGGAAGTGAAAAATTCCTGTTAGTGTTTTTCCTTAAAGATTCATGCCCTAAAGGGAATTAAATAGCTAAAAATTAAACATGGTTCCTAAAACTCACTTTAATGCTATGCATGTTAGTATACCAAGCATTTCTTTAAAGGTTAGGATTAAGATATAATCCAGTTTACATTATTTACTTGGTATTAGTATGTAAATCTGTATAAACATTTATCAGTTCAAAAAGGAAATTGTATTTTTCCTAAAGACATCCTACATGTTCAATTTTTTGGTTACTGTCAGTTTCCCAATTTAAATTTACCTGAAATATTTGCAAACATTGTTGTACACAAAATGAATAGCTTTTAAAATGTAGCATTTTTTACTCTTGTAGTAATCATTTATATTAGACTGGTAGAACATTCATGTTACATGAAATTTTTCACCCCAAGTTACATCTAGAATGTTTACCTCGATTTGAAACATTATTAAGATATAATTAATCCTAATGGTATGCCTTTTTGAATTGGCTAATGTTGCTAAAATGATAGGATATGATAATACCTATATCATTATAGGTTCCGGGACTCCTGAATTGGTGTTTAGGTGTAGGGTTTGGCATTCAGCCTTCAAAAGGTTTAAGCTAAAGCTGAATACAGATTATTTGGTCAGATTCTGAGACTGAAGTTGAACATCAGTGTATCTTAGTAAAAAGCTCACTACTGTGCATTGTTGTATAAATGGAATGTTGATTACTGAAGACAAGGAAGAATTAGGTTTTAGCTCATCTTTTTATGTGTTTAGTCGAATGTCTTGTGATGTCAGTGTTATTAAAGTGAAAAAAGATTACATTGAACAAAAAAGGATCCTGGCAGAGTTATATTAAAAGGAAAAACATAGGGCACCTGGGTGGCTCAGTCGGTTAAGCGTCTGCCTTCGGCTTGGGTCAAGATCCCAGTGTCCTGGGATCCGGCCCCGCATCGCTCCCTGCTCGGCGGGGACCCTGCTTCTCCCTCCTCCCCTCCCCCTGCTCTCTCTCTCTCAAATAAATAAATAAAAGATTTTTTAAAAATGAAAATACATAATTCTGATTCCTTGGTTGATTTTTTTTAAATAGACCATCTAGAACTGTGTATGCTGCTAGTCAGGTATTGATTTACATTAATATTAAACAAAATGAAAACTTTAGCTCTCAAGTGCTTAACAGCCACATGTGGCCAGTACAAATAAGACATTTCCATAATTGTGAGAAAGTTCTATTGGACAGCACTATGTCTAGAGAGTGACAGTGAAAAAAGTGCCATCCTATTGATGTTTTGACTACATAATTATGAAGAAATCTTTTTATATTGTTTATATTTCTGTAGTTTTTTTTTTCCTTGAATGACAGGCTGCCTATCCCTTAGAGATACTAGGAAATTCAGAACACAGGTGTTGAATGATGTCTGAAACCCAAGTCCTGCTGTTCTGCATTGTTTTCACATGTATCTGAAGAGCAGCATTTTTAAAAATTTATACTTTAGAATTGTGGTTTTGCTTGTAGCATTCTTTTCATAACCTTTAATTTTTTAATTGAGTTAGAGTGTACTGTTCAATAAATTCAAATAAAAAGAATCTGTTTTCTGATTACTAAGCTGAGACGTCAGAACTTGTATCCTATTCCACTTTTAATATCTGCAAATAAAATATGTAAGTTTTATGACTCAATTTGCCATAGATTGTCAACCTGTACCTGTATTCCAGTCCTTCACACCAGTTCCCCTTTTCCCAGATACGTTGCATACACATGAATAAACTTTAAAATATGGACCTTTTCCTGGAAAAATCTGCATTAATTTAGAATATTCTCAAACATATAAGCCACTTGTTTAAAAAGAATGCTAGATGACTCTTGGGGACATTATGCAAAGTGAAATAAGTCAGTCACAGACACTGTATAATTCCACTTGTCTGAGGTACCTAGAGTAGTCAAACTCAGAGGCAGAAGACATAAGGGTGGTTGCTGGGAGCTGAGTGGAGGAGGGAATGGGGACGTGTTTTTTAATGAGCATAGTTCCAGTTTTGCAAGACAAAAATAATTCTGGAGATTGGCTGCCCAACAATGTGAATATACTTAATACTTGAACTGTACACTTAAAAATGGTTAGGATGGCAAATTTTATGCTACTACAATTTAAAAAAGACTGTCAACAAATTCAGTTCTCCCAGCTTGGTGGTTTTCTTTGAGAATGTCTTGTTTATTCTTTGCCCTTTGCATTTTTATACACACTTTAAATTGACTTGTCAGCTTCCACATAAAAAACTGTTGAGATTTTGATTAGGATTGCATTGATCAGTTTGGGAAAAATTGACATTTTTATAAGTCTTCTAGTTTATAAACCTGATAAATACATTCCTGATTTTATTTAAGTCTTTTAACTTTCCTCAGAAATGTTTCATAAAGTGTTCAGTGTAGAACTCTTGTATTTCTTTTATATTTATTCCTAAGAATTTATTTTTGATAGTGTAATAAAAGGTAACTTTTTAATCAATTCTATTTCTAATTCTTCATATATATAGAAACAGTTCATCTTTTTAAACCATCCTTACACATTTCTAAACATACAATTCATTAGCATTAAGTACATTCACAGAACTCTTCGATCTTGCACAATGAAAGCTGTTCCCATTAAACACCTCCCCATTCCTCCCTACCCCAGTCCTTGGAACCACCCTTCTACTTTCTGTCTATATGAATTTGATGACTACTCTAGGTGCCTCATAGAAGTTGAATCATAGAAATATTTGGGGTTTATGACTGGTTTATTTACTTTAACATATTCTCAAGGTTTGTTCATGTTGTAGTATGCGTCAGAATTTCTTTCCCTTTTTAAGGCTGAATGATATTCTGTTGTATGTACATGCCACGTTTTGTTTTATCCATACATCTTTTGATGGACATTTGAGTTGCTTCCACTTTTTGGCTATTGTGAATAAATGCTACTGTGAAGGTGAGTATACAAACATCTCTTTGAGAATTTGCTTTCAGTTCTTTGGGGTATATATCCAGAGGTGGACTTGGTAGATCATATGGTATTCTATCTAAAATTTTTTTAGGAACCACCATACTTTTTTCTTTAACAGCTACACACCATTTTACATTCCCACCAGCAGAGTTCAAGGGTTCTAAAAGCAGTTGTTTTTTAAAATATTGACTGTGTAGGGCGCCTGGGTGGCTCAGTTGTTAAGCGTCTGCCTTCGGCTCAGGTCATGATCCCAGGGTCCTGGGATCGAGGCCAGCATTGGGCTCCCTGCTCCATGGGAAGCCTGCTTCTCCCTCTCCCACTCCCCCTGCTTGTGTTCCCTCTCTCGCTGTGTCTCTCTCTGTCAAATAAATAAATAAAATCTTTAAAAAAAAATAAAATATTGACCATGTATCTTCAATGTTACTGTTTACATTATTCTAATAATTTGTAGGGTCTTTGGATTTTCTATATATAAAATCATATCATCTGAATAATGACAGTTTTGTTTCTTTTAATGGCTATATAAATTGAATACTATATGGCAGTGAAAAGTGAATTACTATAGGTTCATGCATTAATGTGAATTATTCTTATATATATATATATATATAATTCAATATAACATTGAATTAAAGAAGCAAGTCAAAAGTTTAGAGACAAAAATAAGTAAAATATTATCATTATGGATACATACATAGGTGGTAAAACTAAAGTGTAAACATCAAGATGGTGGTTACCACTAGGGGTGGAAGAGGAATGTGATCAGGGCCAGACTCAAGGAGGCTTCTAAGTTATGGCAGTATTCTTTTTTATTTAGGTTATTCTTTTGACTATATATTTTATAAACTTGAATGTATGATGTTTCATAATGAAAATCTTTTAGGTGAAATTGGAAAATGTAGGCCTGTCTCACCATATGTAGAAAAAAAATTCTTTTATGTATTCTGTTTTTTTAAAGGTATATTAAAGGAAGCATTAAATAGGTAAAAATATTTCTGAACTAATTTACCTAAGGGGATGAATGCATGAACTAGGGAGTTTTAGTTAAATTGATTTTCACACCCTTTTGAGCCCTCTGTAAATATCAGATTCTTTTTTGGAAGTCAAAAGTAACTGCCAAATGGAAATTCTTGGCTTTTAAAAGAAATTGGAAGAATAATTGGCTTGGCTCCATTTGCTAACTCTTTTTGAGTAAATGTAATGTGCCCAAGAAATTCTCCTAACCTAATAATAGAGTATTTGAAGCCATTATATCACAGTGGCATTCCTTTTACTGACTGGTTGATTTCAACAGCTCTGCTGATGAAAGGATTGTAAACTGCCATGTTATATTAGGGTGACAAGCTCCAGCTCTGTTATCTCCTCGTATTTTTCTAGTAATATAGCACTTAAATTGGACTTTTTCTCTCAAATGATATTACCAGTTTCTTTGACATGCTGAAGAAACGATGTTCATGGCAGTGGGGTCAAAACATCCTTCAGGGAATGCCAGTCAACTGGGCCACAGGCACTTTGTGTACTTGTTGGGTATCCCAAGTTGTTATCATCCATACGTTGTCCTCACGTGGACCAGGTGCTGCCAGAGAAGCAACCAGTAGTCTGTGTTCTTTCCTGCCTCCGCATCATCCTTCTGTTCCTTGGTGGTTAGCATTCCAGTACTTAGGCAGCACCCACAAGTCTATCCCCTCCTCTGGGCTTTCCATACTTTTAAGTATGAATGACTGCTGAAGACTGCTTAGTGGCACTTAACAGGAAGATTGGCGATCCTACCACATTAGGAACTAATTCAGAATGAGTGATAACTAGGGGTGGTAATCCGTGGAGGGTCTTAGAGAAGAGTGCTTATTTCTCAGCATTTATACCAAGCAAAAAGTGCATTCGTCTGCAGTTGGCAGTTAACAGAGTGTCTTGCAAGGTAGAGGAAGTAAGAAGCAAGACTAGTTTGTGTGGAAAGAACTGCTAACAGCAGAAATCGTGTGGTCAGGAGTCGACATAGGACATGTATGTGTTTGACGAAGCATAAAGGGATTTTTGCCTCCAAAGCCTAATTACTGGAATGTGAGTCCATCAACTCCTTTCCCAATTACAGACTTTATCCCTCACCCATCCACACAGCCTCTATAGGTAGCCAAACAAAAACAGCTCAGCTCATAGTAATTGAGCACTTACTATAATGGTTGTATTTCTTCAGTCCCCTCAATTATTATCTGTACTATACCATAATGATGTAACTGAAAAGTACATTAGATGATGTATTCCCTTAAAGAAGGATAACAACAACAACAACAAAAAGCCCTGTAAATGGTTAGAGAGTATACCGTGATCTTTTCAAAAGCTTTCATTCTTGTTATAAAAGATCTTTAGACTTGCTTGTGCCTCCTGCTTTGAACATAAGAATTTGGGCTCCCACTATGTGGTTGTTCCCTTCACAGCATGAAGAGTAATGCTCTGTGCTCCCAGAAATACACAAGGGTGCAGGGAGGAGGGGATTCTCTTCAACCTCAGCTCTTGCCTTTCCTACCCCATCAGGGTATTTTTTGGAGCAATGAGAACACAATTTTCCAATATGATCTTCTATACAGTGATGCCTGACAGTTAAATTCTTAAGGAATTCTATCCTTGTTACATAGCTAGAAATATGATAAAAAACCGCATGCCACCTTCTTCCTCTGAGGGCTTACTATTGAATGGAGGAGAAGGCATTTGGTTTTGGTTTTTGCCTCCTTCGGGAGAAGGAATAATGTATGATCATATATGTACTTCTTCAGAATTGAAGTAGATCCATACTGCACCAGAAATATTTGCAGATATGATGAGTTTTGTGTATCCCATTTACTATATTGATGCAAATTGAGAATTCTTAAGTTTTTAAAGGTAGTCCAAGCAACTTAGATGTCCTCAGGAGCCAGACAAATCTTTGTAGACTGTAACTTTCCCCCTTCTCGTACTCCATTCTAATGTAAATGAACCACTGAACTACTTTGTGCAAGAGCAGTTGCCTCTAAGTAAGTACCAGAAGGACTTGTGGACATTAAAGGAAATGTTGTTGAAACTTTCCATGGAGAAAAACAAACTCTTTAAGGGCACATGGAAATAACCCTGAGATTGATTGGATTTAACCTCTCATAAAGCTATTTGAATTCTGTAATTTTTTTAAATTTCAGATTCAACCCTATGAAAAGATAAAGGCCAGAGGCTTACCTGATAATATATCTTCCGTGCTGAACAAGCTGGTGGTGGTGAAACTCAATGGAGGTTTGGGAACCAGCATGGGCTGCAAAGGCCCGAAAAGTCTGATCGGTGTGAGGAATGAGAATACCTTTTTGGATCTGACTGTTCAGCAAATTGAAGTGAGTAACATTCAGCCTTTCTCATGAACTACTAAAACCAGTTTTAGGTTATTATAAATGTTACCTTACAAAATAACAGATGTGGATTTGAGCTAGTCAAGGAGCTTGCTATCTTTAGTTTCTTTATTAGTATATAAAAAGGCCTGGTGTTCCCAAGGACAAATCCTTAGGGTGATGTAAAATAAAAGCTTTTGATCTTTAAGTAGCATTTGTGGTTGTTGAAATCTCTGGATCTTTTTGGATTCTCCTTTGATCTCCCCACCTTCGTCCTGCCGTTTCTTTTGGATGGCAGCCTTCATCACAGCTGTGATGGTCTGGCTTTATTAACCCCTTTTGGGAGGCCAGGGAGAACTTCCGTATCTGGTTGGCAGCCATGGATGCCTAGAACTCTCCTTGCCATCTCTGTTATGATGAAGTCGTTAATCGTGGGCCATAAGTTCTTCGGGGGCATCTTCTTCACATCTCTCTCTCGTGTCCGGTGCGGTGCTGGCAGCTGCAGTAGTAACACTAGCGGCAGCGGCGGCCAACGGTCACCTAGCCTGTACGGGACGTACACTGAGAGTTATTCTGAGCTCTGTTCATGAATGACTCATTTGTTCCTCTCAGCAACTCTGTAAGATAAGTACTCTTTATATCGTCCCCATCTTACAGGTGAGGAAACCAAGGGACAGAGAGGTTGATTTACTTGCCCGATTCCCTCTGTGAACACAGGACGGTCTGACTTCTGAGACCTTACTTTCTTCTCACTCTGTGTTGCCTCTTAACTCTTCCTAGAGATTGAAAAGATTTCAGCTGGGGTGCGATTCACAGTTCTTGACATTAATCCTGAGACTAGAGAACCATGTCTTTGTAACATTTGTACTTTCATCCCCACTGTGCTCTGGACACAGAGTAAATGCTCCGTCAGCATTTGCCTATCCAGTAAGGCCACAGGGCACTGGCTGGGCACACAACTCGAGTCGGACCATGGTGGGTGTCCCGGCTCTGCCGATGACCTGCCACCTCTCTGGCCCTTAATTTAGCCATCCGTATATTGCAGACAAAGTTTCCGTCTCATAGGATTGTGATTTAATGAGCAAGTCCGTGGTGAACTGCTTAGCAAAATGTCCGGCTTATGCTAAATATTTGTATTTGGCTACACATAGGTGATGTTTTAGATACTTTGTGATTAGCCTACGAGTTTTAAATTTTTAAGTGAAAGAAAAGTAGGTCTGGGTAATCTGATTGTTATTTTCCTCCCTAGCATTTGAACAAAACCTACAATACAGATGTTCCTCTTGTTCTAATGAACTCTTTTAACACGGATGAAGATACAAAAAAAATACTACAGAAGTACAATCACTGTCGTGTGAAAATCTACACTTTTAATCAAAGCAGGTACAATAAGTAATAAAAAGCATGGAGGGTGTTACTCCTGGGAAACAAAGATTTCTTTGTCTTGTTTAAATAGAGCAGCCTCAAGATGTACATGTGCCAAAAACTCATGTTTGAAAATGTTCAGTGTCTTTAAAGGCTGAACACTTGTTCATAGATAGGTGATTGTTATAATCACTCTGTGATTCTTCCTAAGAGAGAATCTGCTTGTTCCATGTCCAGAATATTTGAGGATGGCTTAGGTCTTTGCTTTCTGAGAGCATATTTGGGCTCCACATGGGTGGATGAAAATTTTTATATGTTCTACAATATTGATAACCTTCCTTCATATGGGAAGAAATTTATTCAACATCCGGAATAGGCTTGGGGGAAATTTAATAAATCCTGGAAACAAATCTTCTACTTTGAGGAAGGGAAAGTAAGTGCAGGCATATCTTGTTTGATTGTGCTTCAATTGCGCTTTGTAGATACTGCATTTTTTTTTTTACAAGTTGAATATTTGTAGTAACCCTGCATTGAGCAAGTAAGTCTCTTGGTATTGGTGCCACTTTTCCAATAGCATCTGCTCACTTTGTGTCTGTGTCACCCAGTTTCAAACTTGTTCTTTATTACTGTATTTGTTATGGTGATCTGTGATCAGTGAGTCTGACCTACTGAAAGCCCAGATGATGGTTAGCATTTTTGAGCAATGAAGTATTTTTTTAAGTTAAGGCATGAACATTTTTTTTAGACATAATGCTACTGCACACTGAATGGACTATAGTGTAAATATAACTTTTATGTGCCCTGGGAACCAAAACATTCACCTGACTCGCTGTATTGCGACACTTGCTTTATTGCTGTGGTTTGGAACTGAACCTGCAGTATCTCTGAGGTATGCCTGTAGAAAGGGCTTCCGATGGTGACTTTGGATAAAGCCCAGGCAACTGGAGGAGTCAGTCTTCCATCTAAGAGTAAATGTGGGTCCATACGAATTTTCTAGAGAACGGGTGCTTCTAAAAGTTGTACCGTTTCTTGTTGTTTTCATCTGTTTTCGTGGACACTTGCTATGTTGCAGGTGCTCCGCCTCCATCTTCTGGTTGGTCCTTGGTCTGTTACAGTGCTAGCTCCTCTGTTTCCCCCACACCTGTCCTCCCTCGTGGTAGGGAGCAGATGTCCCTGAGCACTGATGTGACCCCTGAATACATGGTTGTAAGAATGGGCAGATTTTTCCAAACTTGGAGGGGAAAGAAAAATTCTATGACCAAAGAAGTTTGAGAAATTTACTTAATGTATTTCTTCTCTTGTAGAGTCATCAAATCTATTAATACCCTAGAAGTATGAGGTGTCCTCCCATCTGTGTAATGATGGAAGTTTTTTTGCAGCAAATATTATGATCTAGGAAACTGATTATTGGACAACACAGATAAGAGATTTTCTTAAATGGGTTTACCTGTGATTAAATTACTATTGATAGACTGAGAAGGAGGAAAGTTTTATTTAACTTTAAATGCATTGTTTTACTTGAAGGTCTGGAATGCTTTACAGAATCGATATAGAAAAAGACCTTGGTTTGTTTGTTTTTTAAGGTACCCGAGGATTAATAAAGAATCTTTACTGCCTGTAGCAAAGGATGTCTCATACTCAGGGGAAAATACAGAAGCTTGGTACCCTCCAGGTCATGGTGATATTTACGCCAGTTTCTACAACTCTGGTTTGCTTGACACCCTTAAAGGAGAAGGCAAAGAGTATATTTTTGTGTCTAACATAGATAATCTGGGTGCCACCGTGGATCTTTATATTCTTAATCATCTAATGAACCCACCCAATGGAAAACCCTGTGAATTTGTCATGGAAGTCACAAATAAAACACGTGCAGATGTAAAGGTAAATATTGAAAGTTTGGGGGAGTCACATCTTCACATTGCATAGGTTATGTAGTTCAGATGCTTTTTTTTAATTGAAAAGTTTCAGTGGTAAACAAAACAACACATTCATCCACTTGGTAACATCACTGTAAGACAGTGACATAGTATTCTGTAAGGTACCCTAAGTTCCACCTGACATAACTGTATGTATATAAATTGAATCTTAACAGTATTGTTGAGTGATCTGTATGGGCGATTTTAACTGAAAACAGTTCTATATGTATTTATAGGATAAGTGAAAGCACTTTCAAATGTTTTGTTCAGACCTTTGATATTCTTCTAGTTTGGTGCTTAAGTGTATTTATTTCATTTTTCCTTTAGTGAAAATGTACTATTTCTGTTTTCTACCTATGCATTTTTATATATTTTTTTAATCACTGTAGTATCTCTGTAGTTGCAAAAAAAAATGTTTTTTTAACTTTGCATGTATAGTGGTCATGAAATAGTACACAAGGTTTTACTACGTAGCCACAGGGAGTAACAGAAATGGGCAGAGTGTGAATACTAAAATGGTCAGTCCCTAGGCGGGAGTTCTGTGCCTCTTGCAGTGCCCCCTGACGCGTGAGTGAACATTCCCCTCTCC
This sequence comes from Eumetopias jubatus, assembly GCF_037043125.1. Lineage (NCBI taxonomy): Eukaryota > Metazoa > Chordata > Mammalia > Carnivora > Otariidae > Eumetopias > Eumetopias jubatus. The sequence goes on along the minus strand of NW_028274815.1, from coordinate 58,157,260 downwards.
CCACACGGCTGTGGCCTCATGACTGTAAGAACATCTCTAAGCTGAGGCCGCTCAGGGGGCCACTCCTCACCCCTTGTGCCTCTGTCCTCCCTTTTCTCCTCCTATCCTAGAGCCAATCAGAGCAGGGTCTGAGGTAGTAGGACTAGTTATTTAGTGATGGACGGTGGTTTGGGAATGAGAGGAATGGCTGTTCCTGTAGCAGACTTTCAAAAAGCGAGGAAGACTCTGATGTACTCCCAGGGCTTTTATTGTGGACAAGAGGGTGGGTATATAGTATAAAATGACAACCTGAATATTTTCTTTGGTTCTACCATCATATGTATGTTGCTGTGTATCAAAGATTGAATCAATGCCAAAACTTTTTATTTCTGGGAGATTTTATCATCAATGTCTTTTCTCTAACACTTTCACAGACTAGAAATAGTGTGGTATGGTTATGACTGGGAGAGATGTGGAGGTACTCACACACTCCTCTCTGCCTTTCTAGGGTGGGACACTCACCCAGTATGAAGGCAAATTGAGACTGGTGGAAATCGCTCAAGTGCCAAAAGCACATGTTGACGAGTTCAAGTCTGTATCAAAATTCAAAATATTTAACACAAACAATCTATGGATCTCTCTTGAAGCAGTTAAAAGACTGCAGGAGCAAAATGCTATTGATATGGAGATCATTGTGAATCCAAAGGTAAGCCAGAGGTGCAGCCCTTGCCTCCCTACACACAGATCCACTGCCCATTCTCTCTGGCCCATCTATTCACAGGTCCTTCCTTTTTGCCTAGTAAGTCACTCCAGTTCCTGGCCCTGTCTTTCAGAGTCTATACACCTTCTCTTTAGTGTGAAGCCTTGGTGCTCTTACTTGACACAGGGCTGTGGTAGTGGCAAGAGCACTGGGCCCAAAAGTAGAGAACCTACCTCGGTCTTACTTGTTGCTCTGACACTTAAAGGCCTTTTGGCCACAGGAATCTCGCATGAGTTTTCTGTAACCTTCGGTTCTTTATCATAAAATGGAAACATTACTAAACAGGAGTTACGATGCTGAAAAAAAAAAAAACACCATGTATGTCTAAGCACCTGGCGTATGGTAGGTACTTGCTAAATGTCACTTTTCAAAATTCTGTCTCCTTCAATGGATCTCTGAAACCACTCCCCAAATATTAACCAGCCCACATGAAACTAAGTTGCTAAAACCTATTTCTCCTCTCTCCCTGCCTGCTTTTCTTTCTTACAGACTTTGGATGGAGGCCTGAATGTCATTCAGTTAGAGACTGCAGTAGGCGCTGCCATTAAAAGTTTTGAGAACTCTCTAGGTATTAATGTTCCTAGGAGCCGCTTTCTACCTGTCAAAACCACATCAGATCTCTTGCTTGTGATGTCAAACCTCTATAGCCTTAATGCAGGATCTTTGACAATGAGTGAAAAGCGGGAATTTCCTACAGTACCCTTGGTTAAATTAGGCAGTTCTTTTACAAAGGTATGTAATTATAGATACGATATACATGTGAATTTATAGTTCTTAAATGTGTAAGTATAAAAATGATTGGAATGATGTGAATTGGGGTCTAGTTACACTCAGCTGCTGACCTATTACATTCCTCTGTCTTTGCTGTATTTTAAAGGGAGTCAACCATAGAAGATAGAGGTGTAACTCACTTTTGAAATCTGATTGCTAAAGAGTAGGAAAGAACGTTTAATTTTGGGACATTTTACTTTATGTCTCTTGTAAAACCATTTACTGCTTTCATCAGTGGGAGAATGTTAATTCTGGTTTAACAAATATTGAGCCCCTACCATGTGCTGGGCAGTGTTCCAGGTGCTGTGGATAGTTAGCAGTAAATAAAATGGACTAAAATCCTTGCCTTCATGAATATTCTAGTGGGGTAAGAATGATAAGCAAATGTATATTATGTCAAGTGGTGGAAAATGCATGGAGAAAAAGCAGCAGGAATAGGGAATGTGTGGGTGCGGTGGTGTTGGTATAATTTTACACTGCGTGAATAGCATTCCAAGCAGGGAGAAGAGCAAGTATAGGAAAACCCCACCCCAGCATCATAAGTGGAATTCAAAACATTTCATCACATCAAATATCGTGAAGTTAATGAAGTGTTTTGTGGTTGGCCTGGAGTCCTGCTCGGCCCTCCAGGCCTATTCTAGTCCTGGTTGTAGGCTAGTGCCACTTGGTGTGGAGGTATGTTCTGCCTCATATATCGATGGGGGATGATTCTGGGTCCGGTGGCTGTGCTGCAATTTCCAGGATAACATCAGGCACTTTAGGACTCTCCCTGTTTTGGGTGCCTCTTATCAGCCTGGTTGAGCTGGGAAAATCCGGGTGGTACAAAGACCCAGCCTCTTCCCACATCCTGAGAGGGTACTGCCAACCGTTTTTCTTTTTTTTTTGTTTTTTGTTTTAGAAACAGGTTATTTGACAGAGAGCGTGCAAGCACATGTAGGCAGAGCGGCAGGTAGAAGGAGAAGCAGGCTCCCCACTGAGCAGAAAGCCCAATGCGGGGCTCGATCCCATGACCCTGGGATCATGACTTGAGCTGAAGGCAAATGCTTAACCAACTGAGCCACCCAGGCGCCCTGGCCATTTTTCTACCCAGCCTCATCTTTCCCTCTTCATGTCCCCCTCAATCTTCCTAGCCTTTTCAGTATCCTGCAGGAGATAAGAACGTTAGCTGCCCTAATTTGAGAACAGGGGCTGAGTGGGCAATGGCTAGTTGCTCTGAGTTTTACAGAGCACAATATGGCTGGGGCAGAGTAAGCAAGTGAGAGATGGGGGGAGTAGTTGGGTCAGACAGGGAACAGTCCTAATGTGTAGAACCTTGTAACTAAATACTGGGAATGTGGGTGGCTTTTTTTTTCTTTTTTCCTGGTGGATGAGAAACCATCAGAGAGTTGCGAGCTAAGGGGTGAAGTGACCAATCTGCTGAGCGAGGGTAGAATCAGAGAGACCAGGGAATAGGCTGTTGCAGGAATTCTGGCAAGAGGAAATGGCGGCTTTGACCGGGGTGATGGCAGTGGAAATAGTGAAAAAATGTTGACATTCTGAGAAATTTTGACAGTTGTACCTACAGAATTTGCAGTCGGACTAGATGGGAGTGCAAGAGAGAAAAGGTTAAGGGTGATTGCAGGGTTTTTAGCCTGTGCAACTGGAAGCATGGACTTTCCTGCCGTTTATGGAGATGGGGGAAGTAGGTTTAGGGGGACCAGGATGGGGAATTCAATTTTGGAGATACTGTATTTATTAGACCTTCAAATTTATGACTCTTTCTAGATCAGAGGAGAAATCTGGAAGAGCCAGGTAAATTTGAGAATCCTCTGTTTATAGCTGGTATTTAAAGCCATGAGATAGGGATCACCTAGGGAGGAGGTGGGAGGACTATTCCCTAAGACAGTCCAAGGCTTAGAGGACGGGGATGAGGTAGAGGAAGCAGCAAAGGTCACTGAAGAGTTACAGATGAGGAATTGGGTAGAAAACCATGAGTGTGTGTGTCCTGAAAGCCAAATTAAGAAAATGTCTCAAGAAAGAGGGAGTGATCATCTGTGTCAAGTGCTGCTGCTGATTCAAGTAAGATGAATGGTTCAAGATCAATGAGAATTTATGTAGATTTATCAATATAGAAGTTCTGGAGCCTGACTGGAGGGGATTTAGTAGAGAACAGGAGAAATTAGAGATATGCAGACAACTAATTCAAGAATTTTTCCCTAAAACAAAGCAAAGCAAAACAACTGCAGCCATAGACAGAAAGGGATATAAGATTTGAGAGTTTGTTTGCTTTTTAAAGATGGAAGAATATGGGATATTTATACATTGCCTGGAATTGATGCAATCAGAGAGAGAAAACATTGAAGAGGGAGAAAGAATCACTGGACAATATCTTTGAATAGGCCATAAGAAGGCCTGGCCTTAAGTTGGAGTACACCCAGTACTAGGAAGGGACAGAGTAATGGGCTAGAGGGCAAGTAGCCCATTGGTAGAAGTCAATGGACCTTTTCAGATTGCTTCTAATATTTTTTTAAATTAATTTATTATGTTAGTCACCATACATCATTAGTTTTCGATGTAGTGTTCCATGATTCATTGTTTGCATATAACAATTTTGCAGATTGCTTCTAATTTTCTTAGCAAAATAGGAAACAAGGCCCTATAAGACAATTTCTACAAAGTGCCTATAAATCTAAGGAAATAAAAGGTAATCATTTGTAATGATAATTTGATAATTCGTGCTGTTGCTGTGCATGAAATATTCCACTTCTTCTGAAGCCCAGCTCCAGTCTAGCTTGCTTCAATGATCTCTTTCCAACTAAACTCCAGATTATTTGAACTACTCATTGGGCTCTTAGCATGTTGTTTATTTATTTATTAATGTCTGATCTGCTCAGTGGTGTCATAAATTGCTTGATTGTAGGGACAGTGTTCATATATCCTGGTCTCTCCTGCACAGCATCTAGCATCTAACAAATGCTTAATAAATAGGTTCTTCCCATAGATGGCCTGAGCTTGGCCATAAATAGAATGTTTTCACAGTTCAAGTAAACTATCTTGTTAATTTAATCCCTGTTTTTTTCTGTTAACCCATTTTTGAAACAATTTGTTTCTTTCAGGTTCAGGATTATCTAAGGAGATTTGAAAGTATACCAGATATGCTTGAATTGGATCACCTCACAGTTTCAGGAGATGTGACATTTGGCAAGAATGTTTCACTAAAGGTGTGTTGTTCTGAAGAAAATTACAGTTCTTATACCTTTACAAAACAGGTTTCATTTTCTAGTCCTAAATTTACCTTTATTTTAAAGAATACCTCTTAGTCTATACCAGATGTTTATAAGACATAAATAATTTTTAAAATGAAATAGCTTACCACAGTATTTAGTATTAATAACTATCTTCCATAGATATACAACATAGTTAAAATACAACCATAATTGTTGTATATAGGAACTTTGTGGAATATAGCATTCAAATTGAAAGCAAACACCAGTAAGTAATTTAACTGGTACTATTTTATTGAAATGACAGTCTGTAAAAGAGAATCACTGTTAAAGTAGCATTAGCTCAGCAAAGAGGACTATTTGAATCTGAATGAAAGTAGAAAAAAATGACAACTTCACTTATACTGAATATAATCTATTCCTATTAAAGTAATTGATTGTCATCAGTATAGAGATTTATTCACATACGGTAGTACTTGGGTACTTTGATGAGTATCATGCTAGCCTAAGAAATAGGAAGGACTATAGGTATAAATATTAAAGCTCAGAACCAAAGATACATCAGCTTTTTCCTATTAAAAAAAAAAAAAAAACCCATACCTAGAGTACATGTGGTCTTCCTTTAGTACAGCTCCTTAAATGAGGATCTTAGAAAAACAAAAAGATTATCTGTGTGTGTGTGTGTGTGTATGTATATATAGTCGACCCTTGAACAACATGATGGCTTGGGGGGGGTGACCCCTGTGTAGTCAAAAAATTCATGTATAACTTGACTCCCCAAAAATGCAACTATTAATAGCCTATTGTTGACTGGATGCCTTACTGATAACAGTTGATTAACACATATTTTGTAGGTCATATATATTATATACCGTATTCTTACAATAGAGGAAGCTAGAGATAGGAAAATTTTAAGAAAATCATACACAGTACTATACTGTATTTATTGAAAAAAATGCGTGTTAGTGGGACCCAGACAGTTCAAACATGTGTTGTTCCAGGGTCAACTATACAGACCTATATATACGTGTATATATACATATATAGGTGTATAGAACTTTATTGTTGATACTGTGTACACACACACACACACACGTACATGGAACTTTATTGCTGATACTGCCTCATCTACATAGTCTCAGGACATGAAAAATATATTCATAAACCAACAAAACAAACCCAAACCTACATGTAAATATAAACCAAGCACCTCAGTATCTTTATGAAGGTAGTTCTTTGAAAGGGCCCATCATGCTGTGGCACAGGGCCCACTTCTCAACCCCTGGTACTCCTCTGATACGGAGGCAGGGTCTCTAGAACTACTGGCAGGATTCTTGGACACATTATACAGTTTTCCTTAACATGTTATTTTTCCTACTTTAAAACTGCTAATAAGTACAACTGCTCCACTGTAAATGGAGCATAAACTTGGTAATTGTAAGAAAATCAGTTGTGTTTCAGCTGCAGTTTTACACTCTTCTGTTTTGTAGGGAACAGTTATCATCATTGCAAATCACGGTGACCGAATCGACATCCCACCTGGAGCAGTATTAGAGAACAAGATTGTATCAGGGAACCTTCGTATCTTGGACCACTGAAATGAAAAATACTGTGTACACTTCATACTAATTATGGGTTAAACAGTTTCTTACAATGAAATGTTCTCTAGGATTCTAAAATCGGCAGGTACTTTACTATGTTACTGTACCCTGAGGAGTTAATTCTTAGTTTTTTTTTGCAATATGCTTTTAGTCGAAGAAAAGCACAGATGGAAGCAATATTTTTCTTCTTTGAAGAGGACCCTGAAAGTTCATCTTGAAGTGCAATACTGTTTAATCTTAAAACTGGGGCAGCTCTGCTGGAACATCTTTTAACAGAGGCTGGAACATCTTTTAACAGAGGCCTCAGTGATGGTCACTTTGAATTGCTTGTGATTTCAAAAATAAAGCTGTGAGGCAATCCATGTGCACACGTACACTTTCAATGCTAACTTTACGAAATGGTGAAGAAAAATGGTTTACTCTTGCAAAACAGTTACTGGATCAGTTGGAAGATTTGCTCTTGAAATATTTAAGTACTCACTGACCAGTTACCTAACATATCTAGTTTTTGCATTTCTAAGAATCTTAACCACATCATTCTTTCCATAGGAATAAAGCTGAAGGCCTTTCAGCTAGTCCTAAGGCTGGGATGCCTGCCATGCTTTCCATAGACTCTCCATTTATTAAAACAAAGTGATGTTTCTTTTTCCAGCTGAAGGGATGGGGTGGCTAGAGGTAGGGTATTTCTTTTACATCCTTGTTCTCTAGTACGATGGGGTGGGGGGATAACTTTATAAAGTTCCCTTTCCTTGAAGCTTTCTTGTTGTGACTGAAAATATTCACAAATAACCTTTCAAATCAGCTCTGCTGGTAGTTTGTGGCTTTTCTCTAAGGATTAATTACATTTTCTAATTCTTACATATCTGTTTTTGAGTAGGCTGCTTGTAATTTAAAGTTTACTGTATACTATTAAAAAGAAGTTGCCTTATAAAGTCTGATAATTTTTTACAGCTTTATTTTAGACAGTTTAAGAACCAATGACATACCTCAGTAATGATAAAGAAAACAAGCTTTCCTTTTAAGGGAATGGAAAAGCACAAAATAAGACTATTATTTCACTGTACATAATCACAAGGTTAGGCACTCTTGACAGGGTGAGGCAAGATTCCTGGTATGAGGTGAGGCACAGGCACTTTCAGTTGTAGAGTGCTGCTGATTCTAGTTTTGAAGGTAGGTATTATAAAATCTTTAAATAACTTACTCATCACCTTGTATTTCTGGCCCCAACACAGCAGTCTATATTTTTAAAAGTTCTATTTTCTCCCTGGTCTTCGTTCATATACACATCAAAAGTAACTTTTTAAAAACAAGAACGCAAGGGGGCCATACTTCATATGTTATCTAAATGTTAAAATGAGAACTCATAAATAGGCAGAACATATTAAAATGTATTACCATTTGCTAGAAATAGAAAGCCCACAAACCAACCCTTCATAGATACTTTTATAAAAATACAGCTATTAAACTGCAGCCTTTCATATACCACTTCTGAAAAGTATTTAAATTAGTAGTTGCATAAATAAATGCCAATATCTATTCTTTATTTACTGTGATCAGACTTTCAAGTATTTAGACTATTCTGGAAGGCTTTACCCAGTTGACAAAGAGTGGTGGTAGAAAGATTAAATATGTGACACACAAGGCCTGAAACTTGACATTGGTCACTAAAACAAAAATTGAATTCCTAAATCCAAGCAATCAAAAGATGTTTATTTTTTATAGAAAGATCTGTAAAAAAATAATTTTTCAAACAGCTTTACTTTCATAGAGAAAACTTTCTACAGAGGTTGACTAAGATTTTAATATTTTAAATTGTACCATCATTAAATAAGGTGGGACACCATATGAATTTCATTGCACTGGAAGAAATGCAAAGCATTTTTTAATATAAAGTATACAGAGCATTCTAGTCAACTACAGCTGTGTTACAGCTATGTGTTCTTTTGGATTTGGTCCAAAGAAACCTGAGTCTGTTTCCAGAGAGAATGAAAAATGTTATAGACACCTGATCAGTTACTCCTCACTGAAGGAAGCATAAAAATGGCATTCCTTGTAGATCCCACTGAATCCCAGTTTCCCAACACTGATACTTTCCTTTTCCCCTTCCCCTATCCCAGTTCACTTTGGGTTCGAGGTTCAGTTCTTGAATCACAGGCATCCACATTTTCTTCATAAACATACACATCCCATGGTCAGATGAGCTACCCAGTTTTCCAGTATGTCATCACCTCTTCTGTTCCCAGATCTCGGACATATTTAGGTCCAAATCTTTAAGGCCTTTTAAGGCTTGAAGATTTCCAGTGTAAAAAGCTACATCTGCTGTGACCAACCTAAATATTGGAGAGAAAACTATTTTTAATCTCACACTTTCTACTGGATAAAGAAGCAATGCTCATAGTCAAGTCTTATCGTAACTGCTAGACTATTATTTAAAATTCAGATTTCCTAGGGACCAAATGTCAATATATTTCTTAGCAGGATTCCTGCTATCATATAGAGTGCTCTATTTCAACAATAAATATCTTGAAAAGGAGTAAACCAGTGCAGCCTGGACTTGGTCTCATAATTCTGCCCAATAAAATAGATTTATCTTAAAACAGCATGAAATATCAGTGGTCACTAGACTATACAGTTGACCCTTGAACATCACGGGTTTGAACTGCACGGGTCTACTTACAGATTTTTTTTGACACGGTACAGCATGAAAGGTACTTTTATGATTTTCAAAACCTTTTTTCCAGCTTTATTACAAGAATACAGGATATAACATACAAAATGTGTGTTAATCCACTGCTGATAATGATAAGGCTTCCGGTCAACAGCGGGTATTAGGTTTTAGTGAAGTCAAAAATTACGTGTGGGTTTTCTACTGCGAGGGGGGTTGGTGCCCCTAACCCCGCATTGTTCAAGGATCAACTGTACATGTATATGACTAATGAAATCAAGTGAAAGAAACCCAAGGTTTCCTGAGTGACATCCAAAGAAGTTAAATGAAAGCTGGGATTCATGCATATGTATTACTAGATGTAACACTTGATACATCTAGCAACACTAGACGAAAAAATAGTCTTATACTTTTGGGTACTGAGATGTCACATTAATGTCTATACTTGAAAGGACATTCCAGGAAACAGCACTCAGATAACTATCAAAGCTCCATGCATATAAAATAGGGACTGGTCTGAGTAGATGTATATTTTGACAGATATGGCCCATGGAGGAACAAATAGACCTTGATTTAGTAGTTTGTAAAAGAGAAGAGGAAATCCAGCTTCAGTATTTTACAATGAACACTAAGTTCTGTAGAGTACAAGCACCCTCAATGTTTGTACTACAGTCCAATTTATAAATGCTTTGGACTTATGTACTTAATGTTTCACCTTTTATCACATGGCAGAATTTAATAAGGACCATAGTTTTCACCTAAAACTCCTCTAATTTGGGTGCTTTAAAAAGATTCGAAATTACACTTGTGATAGATAATATGGTCAGTTAAGTACAGTGAAACTGACAACAGCTCAAAAAAGAACAAAGCCTTTCTAAGGCAAGGTCCTCACATTAAAAACTAAGCATAAAATTAGCATAATTGTTCACTTAAAAATATTTCCAGTTATATCAAAGTTGAAAATTGTTTAACATAAAAGCAGATATCTGCAACATATATAACCAACAAAGGATTAGTCTGATTAGGGCATATGCAAATATCTAAAAACAAGAAAAATAATACTCAAAGATAAGCAAAGAAAGTGAACAGGAAAAGTCAGATGAGAACACCTGAATGACTAATAAATATATGAAAAGATGACAAACATTAGGAAATGCAGATCAAAACAAGATACCACTGGCAACCATTTAAAAATCTAACAGCAAATGTTGGCAACATGGTACAGCCACGTTGGAGAATATTCGGGCAATACCTCGTAGAGTGAAAATGTACATACGCTCTCATCAACTTGTATCTATGCCCCAAAGAAATGGTCACACCATTAGACATGTATATAGATCTTCACTGTGGCATCATTGTAACGGAAAAAAGTAATGACCTAGAAATCTATCATTTGGGGAAATGGCTACATTAAATATGGTTGATTTATGTGGGAGAATAAAAAGCAGTCAAAAAATAGACAATTCCTACATATCAAATAGATAAACCAGTTACAATGCTGAGTAGGAAAAAGTAAGCAGCATATGTACAATATACCATATAAGTAAATTAATTTTATAAAACAGTGCTACCTACTTTTCTTAAGATACAAAGATAATGTGAAGGACTTAAAGAATACAGATCAAATTTATTAAAAATACTGACTACGGGTTGGGGGAAAGAGAATGGGACTGGAGATGGGGTCAAGGGATACTTCAGTTTCATTTGGAATGGTTTTGGGTTTTTTTGTTTTTTTTTTTTTTTTGAGATTTTATTTGAGAGAGAGCATGAGCAGGGAGAGGGGCAAAGGGAGAAGGACGCGGAGAAGCAGGCTCCCTGCGGAGCAGGGAGCCCGATGCGGGGCTCGATCCCAGGACCCTGGGATCACGACCTGAGTCGAAGGCAGACGCTTAACTGAGCCACCCAGGCGCCCCTTGTTTTCTTTTTTAACATAAACATTTTTTCAAGCAAAAATAAATGTTAATGGTCAATTCTAAGCAATACAAATATTTTTCTCTATATGTCTATTTTTATTAAAAATGTCTTAGATAAAATCTCATCAAAAAACACAGGGTTTGGGGAGAAGGAGGGATAGGAAGTAACTTAATGCTTAATGGGTAGAGGATTTCCTCTTGGGTTTTGTTTTAAGTGTTGATCCTGTTTTATCACCTGGACAAACTGGAACTAGAATGCACTTGTGAATGCACAAAATGCTACTGGATTGTTAGCTGTACAATGGTTATATTTCATGTTATGTCAATTTCATTCTTGAAAAAGTACATTTTTAGAGCCATCTCAGGAACAAACATTTCTTTTAAGCAGGTAGTTTGCTATGTCTTTGGCTAGAGTCTAGAGGTTAATTTTCAGGGACTTCCATCTTTCAAGGGATCACTCAGAGGCATGAATTGACTTACACAGAATTAGTGTCTTTAAAAGTATGTGACAGTGAAGATCTCTAAGGTGGTACAACCCCCAAATAGCTATATTAACAAAGAAAGTAATAAGTAATGAGTTAGCTTGGACGCTTCAGAAGTCAGAACCAACCAACCAACCAACCAACCCAGATTTAGCTATGGGAATAAAAGTAGAAGGTTATGAGGGGAGTGGGGCTTAAAAATACTAGTTTTTTAAAAACAGTTTCTGAGAGGTTTTGGTGTTCATAAACTGTCCTTGAACTTTTCTGTGGCTTTGAAATTTTTGAAAATAACAATTGTTAAAAATAAGAAAGAGAAGAACCAGGTAATAAGGGAGAGATCAGATTTTTGCATCAAAAAATTCAATGTGGCCAACAGATTCAGCAGTCTGGAGCTTCCAAATACTTCTTGCAAAATCAGTTCAGTGTACTTGTTTTATTGGACAGGGCCAATTCCTGACTCCAAAATATATTTTGTCACTTGTTCCTATAAGTTTGAAAATTTAAGCCTGAAACTTAACAGGGAAAAAAATATTCCTTAAAAACCCCTGGAACAGCTAACACTAAGGAAATCATATTAAGGTGTAGTTTCATGATCAATGCATTTGCATTTTGTATAATCTTTTCCCCGTATCTTTATCTGTGTTGCTCCTCACAAAAATCTTGTGATGGTACTTTTTACCATCATCCCTATTTTCAAATCTAATAAAAGCACAGACAGAGTAAGTGATTTACCTAAAGTCACACAGCAAGTAAGCAGCAGAACTTAACCCAAGTTTTCTGATTCTAAATTGTTTTATATAATTACACTATCTCATCAATAATACATACAATTTGTTCAACAGTTTACAATAAAATGGACATATACACTTATACTATATTTTTTGTGACCCTATGAAAGAGTTAAAGCACATTTTATCCTCATTTTATAAATAAGGCAGAATTAAGTGGAATTTCTCATGGTCACACAGCTACAAAGTAGGACTTTGAGTCCTGTCTGCATAGGGAGAGACTACTGGGTAACATAAGGAGGTGCTACTGACCCACACTGCCTCAAAACAGACATGTAAGTTAAGTAATTGACCATTTATAAAACACTTTAATGTGGACACACAGGCAGATACAGATATCTTCTCCACAGAGAAAAAAAGGCAAAAAGTTGCTGATTTTACCACTGTGGTGGTCCGATATGATTATAGTGGAGAAGGACAGCATAATGAGTAAAAACCAATCAAGCAATCCAATATGGGAGCACATAAGTAAAAATATGTTGAAAACATACCCATTTTGAGGTCCTCCATCATTTATCACATTTAAATGAGATAACTGCTTTTTCAAGTGGAGTTTATAACTTGCATTAATTCTTAAAAATAACATCTGGAAAAGAAATAAAATGGTTTCTTAAAGCTCTACTGAAACAAGACATAAGCATCTGAGTTATCAGTATCATATCAATATTTGGAGAAAATATTTTTAAAATATCTTTGCTTTGGCATATACTTTTAAGAAGCTCCCCTGAGGTATCTGGTTGCTATTTTAGTATAATATTTCTACATTTTTGGATAAAAGCTCTTTTTCCCCTTATCAGCAGTACTTCTTTTAGTGATACAACTTATCACTGCCTTTCTGCCCCTTAGAAGTCCTCTGGGATATATAAGGTGGGATCGACCATGACAGGCAAAAAGAAATGGAGAATTCTGCAATATATTAAATATGAACTTGATAGGGGAAAAAAAGTCACAATGGTAGAAGCAAAGATACTTTCATCCTTCTAAACTGGTAAAACGACTAGAAAGTATTTTATTGCTCCTGCATGCAGGTATTTGATGCAATGGCCCAAAACTTCTGTGGGAAATACCTGACCTGAAACTGTTTATAGTTAATCTTTGGAAGCGATTTTGTGGAATAACATGTATTTTCTATGGGGAAAAATATATATGAGTCATCTATGGAAGTTTTATGGAATTACTAGTATTCAACTGATAATACTGACATAAAGTCTAATTCTTGCCCAGCTTTGACAAGAGTTCCCTTTAAATTACGATGCAGATAAAAACACATGGGACTACCTGTATGCCCAGCTCCCTGATCTGGCCATAATTAGAACTCAGATGACAAATCCAGAAGGTCAGAATGTCAGAGGTGGGAGATCTTACACTTGCAATGAGAAGGATGGCTTGACTAGGAAGAAATGGGGAAGAAAAAAAGAGACCCAGTGGGTGCTCCCTATCTTATAGCTCCGCAATTCTCAGTGAGCCTCAAAGGAGTTGGATGAAGCCTGAGTTCGGAATGATTAATGAAAACCTAGGGAAGCATGAAGAAAAACAGTAAGAGCTACTGCAGGATGGAAGTCTGAGGTGGTATGGGAAAGGAGACCAGCAGGAGAAAGAGTAGGCAAGAGACACTAAGAAAGCTACCTTTTGCTCCCAAATACCACTTCCATGTACTTAACCAATTAGAGGCAAACTCAAATAACAAACTTGTCTGAAGAACAAAAATCCCAGTGAAAATTCATCATACAACTAGGTTTGTATTCTAACACTGTATCATTCTACAACTAGGCTTGAATGAGATAACCTGGTATAGAGGGAACAAGCTAAGGTGGGTAAAGACTGGAAAAAAAAATACAGGAATCTTTAAAATACCAGGAGAGGGGAACCGAGCAAGTTAGGGGTGGGGTAGGTGAGTCGGTGAACAGTGCAGAGAACTCTGTGGTAACACTCATATAGGGGAAGACAGTCGGGACAAAGGGAGGGTACTTCATAGGTGAGAGGTGCCAAAGACTACCCATTATGCTATTTTCCTCGTTTATGCCTACTACCGATCACTTATGCTGATCTAACAAATATTAATGAAGTATACTGATTGAGTTACTTTATGTGTCATCTCATTAATTCCATTAACTAATTCCTCCACTATCCCATTTGGATTATAACAACAACAACATATTTTACTGTTGATAGATGGCAACTCTGATTTTCAAACTGATAATGAATGATGTAGGTAGAATCTGGCATCTCTGATACTCAATGGACAAATGAAAAATCTGCTTTTTACAACTGCTGACATACAGCAGAGCAATTACTGCTCTGGCCTGTTGGAGCCAGGCGCATTTTGAAATCAGAAATTTTTATCCATGTTCCACATGTCAATGTAACAGCTGAAAAAAATAATCATATTGGAAAGATTTTATTTATTTATTAGATAGAGACACAGCGAGAGGGAACACAAGCAGGGGGAGTGGGAGAGGGAGAAGCAGGCTTCCCGCCCAGCAAGGAGCCCGATGCGGGGCTTGATCCCAGGACCCTGGGATCATGACCTGAGCCGAAGGACGCCCAATGACTGAGCCACCCAGGCGCCCCAACTGGAATATGAACTAGGCTTAACTGTACCAAAAGTATGTAAAAACACTCCAATTCTGCATGCATATGTTATATATAAAAAAGCAGTGTTAGGAATTATTACTCACTTGTGTTTGTTCTTCTGGAAGAAGATCAAATATAGCTTCATGCATTTTTGCCATTTGCTTACAAATATTCCTGAAACAGGCAGAAGGAACGGGAGCTTTCACCTCATACTGGCAGGGAAAAATAATGAGAATTATGTTCATGTCCTCTGGATTGTTTATTGTCCCCACCGTTCCCTCAGACACATATTTTCAGCCCTTCCATGCCTAACTGATAGAGTTGAAGCTTACACTTCTATGATCTGTGCTATTCATGCAAATCTCAAGAACTTTTCATTAAATATCCTAATCTACTTTGAGAAAGCCAGCAAAATTTAGTGGCTAAGAACAGAGGCTGCTTCCCTTAAGACAGATTCTTTGGGTTCAAATCCCAGCTCTTCAGATTCTTAGCTATGTGACACTGGGTAAGTTACTTCATTTCTCTATATCTCAAAGGGCTTGCTGTGAGGACTTAAAAAGATGGCTTACAAGAACACAAAACAGTGCTTGACACAAAGTACACAAAAAATGTTAGCTACCCATCTGGCTCAATATACAATGATGAATCTTTAAAGTAGGCCCTCCAAATTAACAGATCATTTTTTAAACATGATTTTCAGAATGTGTCAACATGATCATATCAAATCAATAGGACTCTGGCAGAATTAAAAGTTTCTTTTTGTTTTATAGGTAGGCCAATATAGTAATCATATTTATCCTAACTATGGTAAAGGAAAACTTTCTCAGCAATGACCTACACTGAAATTTTAAACTTAGGTAAATTCATTTTACTATCCTTACATTTGGATATTAATATAATAATATAATATACTGGTATTCAGAGAACCATCTTTGGCCCACATTTTATAATTCACAAATTATGTACTATTTTTATAAGACAAATCTGGGCTTTTTATATTAATGTTTATATAAATAATTTAATGTACTAATCTTATATAGTTTATTAAAATGGTGAGTTCCAATATACTGCTCTTAGCAGAATGATGCAGAAGTCACCATGTGACTGGGTCCAAAATAAGCAAAGTTGTGACCACCTAAAGTTTTACCTTTCTTCAACCTAGGAATATATAAAACATCCCCTTATCTTTTTTGTTAATAACAGATTTAAGATATGATTCACACACCATAAAATTCACCCTTTTAAAGTGTACAATTAACTGGTTTTTAGTAGACTCCTAGTTATACAACCATCACTATTTACCTCTGAACATTTTCATCACCTCAAAAGAAACCCATAACCGTTAGCAGTCACTCCCCATGCCCCCTCCCCTCAGTTCCTGGCAACCACTAATCTCCATAAATGTAATCATACAATATGTGGCTTTTTGTGACTGGCTTCTTTCACTTAGCATAATGCTTTCAAGATTCATCCATTTTGTTAACATGCATCAGTACTTCATCCTTTTTAGGGCCGCATGATATTCTATTGTATGAATGTACCATAATTTATCCAATCATCAACTGATGGACATTTGGGTTCTTTCCACTCTTTGGCTATTATGAATAATAATGCTATGAACACTCTGCACCGGTTTTGTGTGGACAAATGTTCTCAATTCTTTTGGGTGTATACCTAGAAGTGGAATTACTGGGTCATATGATAACTTTAATCTTTTGAGAAAATGTCAAAATTTTTTCCAAGGAGCTATATCCTACTCAGCAGTGTATGAGGGTTCCAATTTTTCCATATCCTCAACCAACAGTTGTTACTGTCTTTTTTATTTAGACATCCTAGTGGGTATGAAGTAGTTATCTCATTATGGTAACATCCCTGTATCTTAAATACCACCCTGTACTGGGTTGAATAGTATCCCTCCAAAATTCACGTTCACTTAGAACCTTATAAGGTCATACCGGATTAGAGTGGGCCCTGAATCCACTGACTGGTGTCTTTATAAAAGAAAGGAGAAGGAAATTTAGACACACACGCACAGAAGGAAAATGGCCACGTGAAGACAGAGGCAGAAATTGGAATGATACATCCACAAGCCAAAGAATGCCAGCAATTGACAGCAAGCACCAGAAGCAAGGAAGAGGCAGGGAAAGACTTTGCTAGAGCCTTCAGAGGGAGTATGGCTGACAACACTTTGGTTTAGGACTTTTGCCTCCAGAATTATGAAAGAATACATTTCTGTGGTTTTAAAGCTACTGTCTTTGATAATTTGTTACGGCAGCTCTAGGTAACTAGTACACTCCCAAAACCTTCCTTCAGCCCTGCCTTCCCTAAAGATACTATTCTTTCCATCTTAGCTTCACCATCATTTCTTCAGTCACTGAAACTTGACACTGTACTTCTTTATTCTCAACCCTTAAAATTTGGTTCTTGCCACCACCCAAACCACCTTCCTCCACTATTAACGATCTTCTGAAATTTGTGCAAAAATCACTCAAGACATCCTAACTTCCAAATTTAGTAACTTTCCTGGTCTCCCTACTCACTGCTCTGCAGTGTTCACACACCTTCACCCTTGAAACCCGGTCCTCATTCCTCATGTAATGCAGCGCTTCCCTGATTCCTCCCCTCCTGACCTTCCTCTTCTGTATCCTGTCTCCTAAATGCAACGCTTTTTCAATCTTAATGCCCCTATCATCCCCTCTTTCTCTCTTATCAATCTCATTCAATCTAACAACTTCTAATTTATCTCTAGTCCTGAACCACTTTGTTAAATTTAAGTCACACATCTCCTAAATGTTCCATACCATAACTGAGTTTACCATGAACTTTCCCAAACCTGCTTCTCCTTCCTGTTTCCATTACTATTGCTTGTATTACAATCCTCCTGCTCACACAGACTGGAAATCCCCAACTAAGTTTTTATTCCTCCTCTTTGGTTCCTTGTATTGAATCTAAGGGTCATCAAATGTACTTTCGGATTATTTTGCACATTAATATTCTAGGTCAGAGTTTCTCAACCTCTACACTACTAACATTTTGGTCTATCTCATTCTTTGTTGTGAGGGTTATCCTGTGTATTATAGGATGTTCAGTAGCATTCTTGACCTCTACTCACTAGCTACCAGTATTGTCCCACTTCCTAAACTGTATGTTCCCAACACTTCTGAATGCCTTCAGGGGACGAAACTGTCTCACTGCCGTGGGTGAATCTTCAATACTTCTCACCTGAAAAAACGCAGTCACATTTTAATGAGTCCAGATATGATGAGGTCAATAAACATTTAATAAGACTGGTACTCAGTAAGCTCTGGATGCATATTTTCTTAAATGTGTGTATATAGGTACATAGGTATACAGGTGTATGAGTGTGTGTGTATGTATGTGAATGTGTATGACTGAATGAATGTGTCAGATACTATGCTAGCTGGAGTGTACAAAGATGAATCAGAGACAGAGAGCTCTGGGGAGCTGACAGCCTAAAAGCTGGTTGGTATTCCAGAAAGTGGACATTGCATGCTCCAGGAACACGGGTGAAGTCACTTAGGCAATAGCAAAGATGGCTTCCCGAGTAGCACACCTGGGCTGCTGAGTCTTCAAATGAAAAAAATTAAGTGAAAGTATTCCACACAGAGGACATGCCATACCACCTCAAATCTATTCTACATACTATCTGATAAATCCTACTACAGTGCAATTCTAATCATGGGATTTGTTAGTTTAAAAACTTTTGGGTTTTACTTCCGTTTAAAATTTAGAAAGCTGTAAGAGAATATTCTACCACCCTCACAACAAAAAAACTGTAAAAATTTACAAAATCATAACTTTTCTTGAACCCTTCAGAGAACAGAGGTCCCAAGAACCAAAGGAGCTAATTCCAAAGAGTGACAAGCCCCACTGAGGAGAGATGGGGCACAGGAACTGTCTCACTTTGGCAGAGCATAGGAAGAAGAGGTGACCACCACAGAAACAAAGAGAAAGAAAACAACTGACATTTTTAACAAATTCCCAAAGGGCCAAATACGGAATAGTATATGCTTACAGTAAATGAGAGCGCTGGTCACAAGGGGAGTTTGCACGCACAAGTTCTCCTCCATGGGATTCCAAAAGGTCCTCACAAGCAACATTGGAGTCAGAACTAGAGACCACAGAATCACTCTCATAGACAAGCAGGAGGCGAGTGGCCACCACTAGAGAAAAGGAACAAGTGCTGCCCACTTCCCTGCACCCTCCTCTTATATAAAGCAAAACCTACAGTCACGGAGAAAGGGCACCAAATTCTTTCATTCCCAGGGCTGTGAGGAATAGAAACAAAAAAATACCTTTAAGCCCAGGATCAAAATCCATTCAAAGTATAGATTGGCTACCACTGGAGGAGGGGTGGGAACACTGAGAAGGCTTCACATCCCGAGGACTCACATTACCTGATTCCCAGACTTAGAATAATGCTACAGTAGTTAAGGCAGTAAGACATGGTATTGGTATAAGACAGACTTATAGATCAATGAAATAGGAGTCTGAAAACAGACCCACAGGAAAACAGCCAATTTTCAACAAAGGTGCCAATGAAGAAAGGACAGTCTTTTCAACAAAAGGTGCTGGAACTAGCCAGAAAAAAGAACACTAACTCATACTTTGTACTATATACAAAAATCAACTAAAAATGGATCACAGATATACATATAAAACCTGAAACAATAAACCTTTCCAGAAGAAAACAATGGGAATTATCTTTGTAACTTGGGTAGGTTTCTTGGGATAGGACACAAGAAGCATGAACAATAAAAGAAAAAAAGGACTAACTGGAATTCATCAAAATTTAAAAACTATCATTTCTATAACACTGTTAAGAAAATGAAAAGATAAGTGACAGACTGGGAGAAAATACTTATGGAAACACATATTTGATGAAGGATTTGTATCTAGAATATATAGAGTACTCTTACAACTCAACAACCCAACTTTTAAAAATTGGCAAAAAGTCTGAACACGCTACCAAAGAAAAGACATGGGTGGAAACTAATATGTGAAAAGATGCTCAACATATAAATTATTATGTAAACTAAAACCACAATGAGATATCACTCCATACAGACCTACTAGAGTACTAACATTAAAAAACAAACAGACATACCACAGAAAGTGCTGGTGAGGATGAAGAGCCCCTAGGACTCTCATATATCACAAGTAGGGAAAAAAAAATGGTATACTCACTTTAGAAAAAAATTTGGCAGTTTTTTATAAAGATATCATAAAGTTTTACATTTCTTATATAACCATCAATCTATTCCAAGGTATTTACACAAGAGAAATGGAACGTGTACCCACAGATAGATGTGCACGTGAATGTTTATAGCAGCATTATTCATAATAGCCAAAGCCTGGAGACAATCCAAAGGTCTATCCCCTGATAAATGGATGAATAAACAAATAGTGATACATCCATACAATGGATACTACTCTGTAATAAAAAGGAACAAACCACTAACACATACTATCAATTTCAAAAGCATTATGCTAAATGAAAGGAGCCTAGGACAAGAGGCTACATTCTGTATAATTCCAGGTAAAGGACATTCTGGAAAAGGCAAGACTACACAGATGACAATCAGATCAGTGGTTTTCAAGGTTTTGGATGTGGGGAGAGAACTGACTGCGAAAGTGCCTGAGAGAATGTTGAACAGTGATGGAACTGTTATGTATCTTGATTGTGGTAGTTCTACTACCGCATATGTTAAAGTTATCAAACTCTGTATTTAGAAAGGGTAAATTTACCAAAACAAATGATGTAATATATGGTGATTAACATAACAATAAAAAATTTAAAAAAGAAAGAGTAAATTTTACTGACTGTAAGTCACACCTCATAAGCCTAACTTAAATTGGTTAGCTTTCCACTGGCAGTGAAAACTCTTCACTGTCTTTCCAGCATATCTCCCATTCCTCGGTTCACCCATCCTAATATGTTAGCTAAATGGAGTAACTTACCTTTGTTATTATTAACAACAGCAAAAACATTAGCAGTCAACATTTACTGGAAACTTGCTATAGTCAGACATATGATAAAAGAAAAGCACTCCACATAAATATTATCTCATTAATTCTCACTACAAACTTATAAGGCTCTATTATTTTCCCCATTTAAAGACAAACTAAGGCTTAAGGAGATTTGCCCAAGGTGCTTCAATGGCTAATCTGGGACAAACACGAACTTAGGTCTACCTGACTACAAAACCCTGACACTAATCTTCCTCCTATGATTGATTCCTACCTACATGCTGTTACCTCAGAGCGTCTCTTCACCTCAACTTCATTTGCCCTAACCATGCCTATCTTTAAAAGCAAAACTTACATGCATGCCTCATCCATAAAGTTTTTCCCAGATCTCCCTCCTCAGCTGGGAACCCACTCTTCCAAAGCATTAAAAGCTCTAATTGCACGAAATCGATTCCTTACTTATGGCTCTTTACATATTCTACCTTCTGTTATAATTATCAATATACTTTTCTTATTAGATATTCAACTATTTGAGGGACAACACTGAAGACTTCTTCACCCTATGTATCCCAGTTACCTAACACAATTTAGCTTCCTGAATGAATGAATGAATGAATGAATAAATGATGGCTGGGACATTAGTTGAGCCAGTAGTATAATTAGATGTTAACGTTTTATTCTTTCTAAGCAATGGTACCATTACTTACTAGCTTTTTAGAATCAGTCTATATTACTGTGTTATCCTTCTTTCTCCAAATTAAATTTTCAGATTAGAAAATAAAAAGCTAAAATTAAGAGGCTAACCCAAACCAAACACTGTCTCCTATCTTGGGATGAATTTAAAACAGAGCTAAACTCCTGGGCAACCCACGAAAGCAACTAGGACAGAGAATGGCAAACAGAGACTTGTTAACCGAGAGAATGTAATAGGTCAAGGTAACAGGGGAAGTCATCAGTACAAATATAGTAGTGAAAATACTAAGTTGCAAAAGACTAGGTACATTCTTGACATTAAAAATAATGGGGAGGAGGATATTTAAAGTTTATAAAACACTGGGGCGCCTGGGTGGCTCAGTTGGTTAAGCAGCTGCCTTCAGCTCAGGTCATGATCCCAGGGTCCTGGGATTGAGCCCCGCAGGGAGCCCGCTTCTCCCTCTCCCACTCCCCCTGCCTGTGTTCCTGCTCTCGCTATCTCTCTGTCAAATAAATAAATAAAATCTTAAAAAAAATTAAATAAAGATTATAAAAGACTGAAGACATATAATAACTAAATGCAGTATGTAAACCATGTAGAAATCTTTGTTCAAACAAGTTATTGAAAAAACATTTTGGGACAATTGATAAATTTTAAATAGGAATAAATATTAGATGATATTAATGAATTAGTTAATTTTGTCAGGTGTGATATGGTAGCATGAATATATAAGAAAGTATCAGTTTTTAGAAATACATAACTGAATCATTCAGGGGTGAAATATCATAATGCCTCACATTTATTATAAAATATTTTACAGGATGCCAGGGTGGCTCAGTAGGTTAGGCATCCAACTCTTGGGGATTTTGGCTCAGGTCATGATCTCGGGGTTGTGAGATTGAGCCCTGCATCCAGCTCCGAGCACAGAGGGAAGAGTCTGCTTGAGATTCTCTCCCTCTGCCCCTCTCCACCCTGCCCTGCTCGTGCTCTCTCTCTAAAATAAATAAATCTTAAAAAAAAAATTTTTTTTAAATAGTTTAGCAAAAAAAGCAAAATGTGACTGTTATATATAGGTGATAAATATATGGAAAGCTCATTAAATAATTCCTTTTCTTTACCAAAAAAAAAAGAATAAAATAAATTGTCACAGAAAAAAGCCTAGCCACAGTCCCAATTCTTGGTAAAACAAACAAAACAAAACAAAACAAAAACACAGACTAAATCAGGGATTTAAGAGTACTGGCA
Organism: Eumetopias jubatus; assembly: GCF_037043125.1. Classification (NCBI taxonomy): domain Eukaryota; kingdom Metazoa; phylum Chordata; class Mammalia; order Carnivora; family Otariidae; genus Eumetopias; species Eumetopias jubatus. The sequence continues at coordinate 58,134,594 of NW_028274815.1, read as the reverse complement.
CTTCTTTGGTTTTGCTTCATTATATTCCATAGCTTATTACTAGTTCCACTATTTAACATTTACCTTATTCTACACTGTTATGTGTTTACAGTCCTCTGCCTTGTTAGATGGTAAACTTCTTTTCTTAAAAATTAATTAATTAATTTTCTCCAAATTTTTATTTAAATTCCATTAGTTTACATACCTCTTAGCCTCTTAGGTGTAGAATTTAGTGATTCATCACTTATATACAATACCCGGTGCTCATCACAAGTTCCCTCCTAATCCCCATCACCCATTTAACCCATCCCCCGCCCACCTCCCTTCCTGTAAAAGATGGTAAACTTCTTTAGAGTAGTCACAGTATGTTATTTATTAACTTTTGGTAGACAGAAGAATGCCATTATCAAAAAGGAAAACTGATGAAACAGTATGCTTTTGAATTTAGTTTGTACTTGGCAACCATAAAGAAAATAGAGAATTCCTAAACAATCATTTTTCTCCATACAAAACTAGAAACTAATTTAACAGGTACAGCATAATATGGGTATGTCTGCACATAACTATAAATTCCTTAAGCTTCTTAAGGGCATAAAGTATCTATGTTATTTATCAACTACACCCGACATTCTCAAAGTGTGGTCTGGAGGCACCTGGGAGTCAGAGACTCTTTGTGGGAATCTGTGAAGTAAAAACCATTTTCATAATAATACTAAAATGTTATTAACTTTTCACTCTCATTTTCTCATGCTTGAAGAGTGGGGATTTTTAGATGACTTGCAACAATGTCATTGTTCTGACAGTCAATGGAATGTGTTTGTGTACTCTTGTGTTTTAAATTTCTTAGTTTTAATTTCTAATATGGTACTTACTTATAGGTACAATTTGCATAAATAAAAGTTCTTTGGGGTCTGCGATTATTTTTAAGAGTGTAAAGAGGTCCTGTGACCAAAACATTTGAGAACTATTAAACAAATGCAATCTTATTTTCCAAGGACTCTTTCCTCATTGTCACCTTCAAACGTACAAGCACACATCTATACCTGTGAATGGGCACTGCTTTACCTTGCACTTTTATGATTTTCACGTGCTTGCTGCTCCTGCCATCTCAGAATCCTGAAGAATGCAAGTGGCAGAAAAGCATACCAAAGTGCCTGGTTTGATGATTACCCTAAATATACTCTCAGGCATGGACATATAACCTTCAAAATTCCAATGTCTGCTTCCTCCCTAAGACAGGTGTTGAACTTAGGGAATGAAAAAGTAAGAGGGCAAAAGTGACTAGGCCTGATTAAGTGACATTTTTCAAGAAGATACCCTCCAGTATAATAGAGGATTCACTGGAAACCATTGCTTCTTTTAATGACCCATTCGGAACGGGAAGCAAACAAGAAACAGATACTGAAATTGATTTTCTATGTGGGAAATAACAGAGCACCTCAGACTCTGTCATTTCAGTCTGGAAAATAAAGAACATACCTTACCACAAATAATTTATCTACTTTTTTCTCTATTTTTGTCTTTGTTCTCTCAATTCTGTCTCTGGAGGACTTACAGACTAAAACCTAGTTTGAAGAAGGCACGTATTTGTCAATGCAGCTAATATAAAATTACTTCTGCATAGGGTTTCTATCATTCTTGAAATAACCTCCCTCTTGCCCCCTTCCAGCCTCTTTGGATATGATTATCCATTATTTGGGCAACCTGAACATTTTATTGAGTTTTTCTAAACCCTGAAGAATTTGACTGGTTAGACAACTGTGAAAAGGCACAATGCCTTTAAACAATGCCTAATAATTTCCATAAATCATTACCTTAGATAACAACTTGTCAAATAAGCTATCCATTATCGCTACAAGCTTAGCTGATATTTCAGCTATGTGGTCATGGTAGTCCTGTAACGAGAAAGAACATTATATTTTAAAGTCCCTGGGACACATCTAAAAAATACTTAACAATTATGAAACTCTAGTAGAAAATATAAGGAAAAGTACCTTAGTGATATGATCAAAATGCCTAAGCATGCTATATTGCTTAGGCTGCAGTCGAGCTTCAAAATGAGCCCTGATCACAGGAATGTAGTGCACAATTAACTGCAAACAACGTGAAGAAAGAGCTGAAGAACAAAAAACACTATTAGTTGTGTTTAATTAAATATCAAATTAAATAAAAAATGTCAATTAGTTTCATACAGTTTGTTTCATTAATGACGAACACACTGGCAGAAATCAACATTATTTCACTTTGTTTTAAGAAAATGATTTGGGGAGTGCCTGGGTGGCTCAGTCAGTTGGGCATCTGACTCTTGGTATTGGCTCAGGTCATGATCTCATGGACATGGGATTGAGCCCCACACTGGGATCTGTGCCCAGTGCAGAGTCTGCTTTAGATTCTTTCTCTCTCTCTCCCCCTCTGCCCCTTCCTGCTTGCGTGCTGTCTCTCAAATAAATAAAAATCTTTAAAAAAAAATGACTCGGTAATGAATAATGTAGTAAAACATGCTGCTCTTCCCAATGAACTCAAGTTGTTAGTTTTACTAACCTGAGGAAGCTAATGGGACAACTGATTCTCTTCTGACATTCAGATACCTCATACGTATTATATCTTAACATTTTCTATAGTGGTGCAACTTCCAAATAACTTATATATGTTAGGATGGAAATTCTTCCTAACATTTCCCCAGAAGTTAATTTTTCAGTTATGGTAATACACAGAAGAGTGAAGAAGCATTTGCTACTTTTAGAGCCTTTAGTTAGAGTCATAAAAACATCAGGTATAATGAAAACACAAGTATGGCGACCTCACTGTAAAACCTCAGCATGTGAATTAAAAGCAAGAATCCATACCCAAATTTTTTGTAGTTATTGTTTTTAGTCCAACAACTTGCAGTGCACCAGCTCCAAGAACTAACTGGCAACTTCTTGAATTGAAGTACTAACAAAGGAAGGAGAAAAAAAAGCCCAACAATTTATTAAAAACTATTCTATATATGCTGGCAATGTGTCTACAGTTCTAAAAATACATTCCTCTTTCCTCTCATTCAAGGACCAAATGAATTTTCTAGTAGGAGCAATTTGGATCTATTTATGTAATGGCAAAAAAAGGGGAAGGATGATGTTAATATTTATTGTCTGGTAGGAAAAAAGTAAAATTCTAAAAAACAATTGTTCAGAAATTAATATTTAATCTGCATTCATAAAACTAGTTCAGTTTCACTGAAACAATACACTATATGTTAATTACACTTAAATTAAAAAAACTAGTTCAGTTTCAGTCATTCTTACTGGAGGTCCTATTGTCAAAAGGGTAACAAAATCTTTCTGGACTAAAATATGACAACTCAATTTGGGAGAATTAACTGATTAGACATTTGGAGCCTTTTCTTTATGCCAGCAGTTAAAAATATCTGTTAAAATGAAATGGCTGAATAAGATTATCACCACATTTTCATTTTACATCAATGGTTCTGAAAGAATGATTTAAGAAAAATCTCTAACCTTAGTGAGATGAATTTTGTAAAGTTCAGTGAACTCCTTCCATGCACATTTGAAACCAGTCCAGGTTTTTTGACCTAAGTGGCCTCAGTCATGTTCAGCACCTAACGAACAAATCATCTCCTGTCTCCAATGTCATTAACAACTCTATGGGTATAATGAGGAATCGCTAAAAGTGAGAAGGAAGCAGGCGGCCTTCTTCCAGTAACATGTTGTGATTCAACCACAATCAAATGTCACAAAATTAATGTCTTAAAGGTAACTTAACCTTGAAATGTCTCAGTTTGAAGATTAGTCATACCCTAATGAATTACTTCTTTCAACTATTTTTCCATCACAGAGTGAAATCATACACACCTTCAATAAATCTGACAGACGAGTAAGCATGTCAGTAGTAACAGATGGGATATTGTCCACACACTGGCAATATTCAAGGATAATTCTTATCAACAGCAATACAGTTCTGTAAGAAAAGATGACCCAACAAGAAGTCAAAACAAGAAAGTTAAAATGATTCAACACATAAAAATCAATACTGATCTTGGTAACTGTGAAATTATGTGTTTTACCTGTAAATGCAGCAGAGTATGGACTAAGGTGAGGCAAGACATTCCTCGGGTGCAAAATGAAGGAGGCACTCATTTTCAGGGTCATGCAACTACAGGGTCAGCACTTGCATGGCACTGAGAAAGAGCACTTCCTTAAGTTTTGTGCTTTGGCATATCACTCTCTGTGTGACACTGCTATTACGCAGGTATCCTGGGGCGTGGAGCCTGCTTGGGATTCTCTCTCTCCCTCCTTTTCTGCCCCTCCCTCCCTAAAAAATACATATATAAGGCAGGTATCCCATTCCTTAGCCAATTCAAAACACTGACAAAAAGCCTACCCAGTGTTTCTGATTATATAGTAGGTGCTCAATCATAACTGTTGAATTAATGACAGGAACCTAGTCTTGATTTTCTTAGTGAAATGAAAGAGAAACTGTGCCTTCAAAGAACAATGGTATCTCCTAAAAAGTTTACTGGTAAGTCACAAGGTTCTCCTAAGATGAGAAAGTTACCAGCTCATTAGCTGAACATGTCATAAATTGAAAAGAAACACTACTGGGAGGTTAAATAAGACTGAGATTAAGGTGAATAAAGCCATTCATTATGGGACATCCAAGTTCAATGAGATGCTCAGAAATGAATGATTAATGTAAAATAATGTTTTATAAAAGTCTGAAGGATATCAGGAAGTAGTGATTCAAGAAAGTAAGTGCCTAGCCTCTGTAACAGCTTAATTGTCAGACCATATGTTATGGTCCATGCATACTTCTAGTGTCTGCTTTACTGGGTGGTGGGTCACTGTTTATCTTTTGTAATCTTCTCTCAGAAGATAAAATATTCTCCTCTTAGCCAGGGAGTTGAGTTTTTCGGGAATGGTCTTTTGCCTGAAGAGCCAGAAAACCAGAAAGCCAGAAAGCCAGAGGGTGACTAGTGCCATCAAGCAAGAAAAACAAGATAAAGGGTAGTTAAGGAAAGAAATCATAATTATTTGTAAGATTTAAAATTGTTAATCTAAAATTTCCAAGTCACATCAAGGGGGAACTAGAAGACCTCTGGCTTAAATAACTGACTCAACTAATAAAGAAAAATGTGTCACTCACCCAACGACAGCATACTGTTGTCCCTCAACAATGAGAACTTCAGCTGGTTTCCTTTCTTCCGTAGCTAGAGAGTAAAGCAGATAACCAAGAGAGACATAGGAACAAGATGAAACAAATTATTAGAGGAAAAAATTTGAACTAGGAAAAAACTGAAGATTTTAGGGCCCAATTTAGGTCCTGGTAGGGCCTGAAACTATCTTATTTCTGAAAACAAAGATCTACTTCTTGGGAAGCAATTTGGAACAGAATGAAGTATACTGAGTTTGGAATCAGAGAAATTTGGATTTGAGTTCCAGTATCTATCACCTCAGTGTTGTTGTTAATGACAGAGATCATGACTACAAACTGCCTATCCTAGGTCTGGCACATGGTAGGTGATCAGTAAGTAGTAAAGGAAAAAAATACTAGTTTGGAAAGGCAGAACTAGAATTTCAGCTGGTGGTCATTATTATAATTCTTAGAATACAAGCTAATTCCTATATTCAATGAAGAGATTATATATTTTATATTTATATATAATATATATATATTTTAAAGATTTTATTTATTTGACAGAGAGAGCACAAGTAGGCAGAGTGTCAGGCAGAGTTAGAAGCAGGCTCCCCACTAAGCAGGGATCCTGGGATCATGACCTCAGCCGAAGGCTGACGCTTAACCGACTGAGCCACCCAGGCACCCCTATACATAATATATTTTTAATTTTCAAGATTTTAATCCAGAAATTATTTTGTTTTCAGCATGTGTATTTATCATTATAAAAGAAAATTCAGCATGTTGAAGTAAAAAGAACAGTAGACTGGATTACTGTCCTGAATCAGCTAAATCAATTAGATTATCATGGGCAAGTCATCAAGCTTCCCTAAGCTTCAAGTCCCTTTGCCTTGATATTAAATATCTACTTCATTTCTTTTTTATTTATTTCTTTTTTATTATGTTATGTTAATCACCATACATTACATCATTAGTTTTTGATGTAGTGTTCCATGACTCATTGTTTGCGTATAACACCCAGTGCTCCGTGCAGTACGTGCCCTCTTTAATACCAATCACCAGGCTACTTCCTCATTTCTATCAAGGAAAGAAATTCAGTGTGATACAATTTCCAAAAACAACTCATTCTGTATGTCAGATTAAATTTTTGAGGACAGGGATTGTGTCTTAATCAGTTCTCCACACACAGAGAGAATCAGCAGAGCATAGTAGTGTAGAGAAAGGGTCCTAAAGTCAGTCTGCCTGAATTTGGAGCCCACCTCTACCACTTCCTAGCTCTGTAACCTGAGGCAAATTGCCTAATCTTTTTGTATCTCAGTTTCCGTTATTTGTTAAATGGGAATACTAACGGTATCTAGATCATGGCCCTATAAATGGGGTAACAATGTAAAGTGCTTAGAACAAACTATCCATCATCAAGTAAGCATTCAATTAATACTAATTGCTATCCATTAACCTTCATTTCCCCATGCCTAGCCAAGCAGCTAGTAACTCATTAATGGATGGTGGATGCATGAATAATAACCAAAGATCCTTAACTTGGTAAGAACTAGTAAAATGTTAATGGACTTCTAATAGCATGTACTTTCTTCTCAGAGGGGGAAAAAAAAAGACTGGGACAGAAGTAGGGTGTATAAAAGAAACCTCTTATTGTCAGTATCCTCCAAAGAGAAAGTGAAAAGAGTTCACTTTGCAAAAACAAAAACAAACAAAAAACACAGTTAATTCAATCACTCTATATTTATCATTTTAATTAAAAAATTGTTATGTTTGCATGACAGTAGATTATAAGACTCTGAGCTGTTCAGGGACAGAAAACATGTCATAATCATCTAGCATAGCACCTCACAAAGTGAGAGGTCATCAAATATAGCCTGAAAGAGTAAATGAAAAATAAGTCTTATAATTTTAAACTTGTGATTTAAAATAATTGGTTTTATTTTTCTTTCAATCTTTGCTACTCAAATACTTTTGCTTTGCTAATATCATATAATCAATCAAAAGATTGTGACCACCACCCAACACTGTCACCTACTAAAAAATGGTCACAAGGCAACAGAAATCTACTTGATTCAATTCTTCTCTCTGCCCTATATGAACTAATCTATTTCACACCTGTCCTTAACCCCTCCTCTCTTGTCACTGTTAGAAGAGATAGCCCTTCATCTCAACTCTGGACTTAATTCCAGGGGCCCTGCCTCACAATCAGTCCATGTTATTCCTCTCTTTAATCTTTTTCCTCTTTCTGTTAAACATAGAAACATAATTCAGTTTCTCCTACCTTAAAACTCTTCTCTCAATTCCTTGAGTGGATTAAAGTAAAAATCTAATTATTCTCAGGTTTCTAGTGCTACTTCATCACTCACTTTCCCTTCACAACCAAACTTGTTGAAAAAGGAGGCTACATTTGTTTACCAGTCCTCATCTTTCAACTTACTTAGTACTAAACTACAATATGACTCTGTCACTCTGCTGAATTACTAAAATTGCAAATAATCTACATGTCAAACTAGTGGTCACTATTTGTATTTTACTCAGTCTTTCCCTCATAGTGCAGTTGCATTTTGTGTAAATCTGAAATACACAATTTAAAAATATTTCTATGTAAAAATTTTAAACTTTTATTAAATGCATAAAATTTGAAAATGCATCTGCCTCCTCCATTAAAAATATTTGATAATCAGGGAGCCTGACTGGCTCAGTCAGTAGAGCATGCGCCTCTTGACCTCAGGGTCATGAGTTCAAGCCCCATGTTGGGCATGGAGTCTCCTTAAAATAAAAAACTTTCAAAAAATTATTTGACAATCTTATCATTTCAAATCTGGTTTTATAGGGTAAGTTTTACATAAGTTCACCTTATTATCACATGACAGCTCCAATTTAACTGGCATACAAAAGTATCTTCCAGCCATTGCATTTCTTTCACATAAAACCCAAGACATATTTGATACCAGTAACACTTCTCTTCTTGAAACTAATTTTTTTACTTCTATGTTCTTCTGGATTTCCTCCTACCTCTCTGGTACTTCCTTCTGAGTCTCCTTTATAGTTTTCTTTTTCTAGAGTTCTTTACATTTTGGTTTTCTCTATCATATCACCACTGTATTGCTTGTGATTGCTAACCCATTTTTTTCATTAGACTTAGCCCTTTTAAAGGACTATTGTAACTGTTATCTCTGTCTCAATATCTGACACACAGAAGCTTACTAGTGTTCAGTAAATGAATACATGTCTTTAAACAACATGGTACACTGAACAAAGCCATGAAAATTATATAAAGCCGGTTTCAAATCTCAGCTCATCATTTGTACAAAATCCCTTAATCCTTGGAAGCTTTATGCCTCTTCATTGTTAAAACAAGGTTAACAATAGCATCTTCATCATAAATTGTTGTGCGGATAAACTGGAATAATGCATGTAAAAGGACCTGGCCCAGTATGTGGCATTAACATTCAATAAATAGCTGAAATTATTATTACAAATTACCACAGATAACTTTTCCAGTCAATTACTTACTAACTGAGCTGGCTTTTTTTTTTTAGTTCTAGGCTTTTCAAGAGGTATTGTCAATTAAAGAAATGTTAAGCATTCCTACAAAATGAATAAACAGTATAACACTGGAAGAAAGTATGTGAAAGAATACACATACCCCCTGATTTTTTTTCAGGTAAAGCAATCTTTCCATCTGATATAGAATCAACAAGATCCTGAAATTCTGCAGGAACATCAGCTTGCTTCCAGCGCTCATTATCTAAGAGGAGGCTATTCAAAAGGGGGGAAAAAGGGAAGATAAGCTTTAACAATATTTCAACACCATCTTCCTTGGTTGAAAAGGAAGAGCTGAGTGAGGACATAAGACTTTTCTTGTCGTATCTTTTAGTAATAGTAAAGACACTACATGTATCTTAAATTCAAGTAGACCTCATGTAATACAAGGCATTGACTTTTTACACAGTAATGGCCACTAGCTGTTTTAGTACTAAGATTTTTAAAATAAATGTACACCTTAATAAATTGAAATCCTTCGTAATTTAATAATCATTTGGTATGAGTACTTTCAGAATATATTTTTCTTTTTACATTTCTTAGCCTAACCAAGAAGAGTAGTGAAACATTAATTAACCTCATGTTGAGTGGAAAAGGAAAAGTCAATCTATTGAGGATCTTCCTGATAAGTACTTTAATGAAAATAAACATTCTAATTCCACTTTGAAAAGCCAAGAAACTGATTTTAATTCCACAATCTGCCTTTAACAAAAAAGAAAAAAGTTTTTCAGGGGGCTAATCAATTAAATATAATCATGTTTTGTAAAGAAAAGGGAAAAAAACTAAAGAACAGAATGAACATGGCAATGATACCTGAGCTTAGTTTTTCTCTCTTCATGAAACCTATTTACAAATTTATTAGCTTGGCTCTGAAGTGCTCCAAGTAATGACATACTTTTTCTTCCACAGATGTGTTCAGTATCTAAAATGAATGTTTCCATTAATCTAGAAAGTGTTATGAATTCCGTGGAATTTAGCTTCTCAAGAAAACCATCCTAAATTTTAAAGATAACACAAAAATCATGACAGAGAATTAGATATAACACCAAATACAAATAAGCTATAAAACCAACCTCGTTTAATATATGTTAATTATGTTATTTTAATAATATATATTAATTCATAAATATCACCTGAAATCATTTTTTTAAGATTTTATTTATTTATTTGACAGAGAGAGTGAGCACAAGCAGGGGAAGCAGCAGGCAGAGGGAGAGAGAGAAGCAGGCTTCCCACTGAGCAGGGAGCCCGACGTGGGGCTCGATCCCAAGACCCTGGGGATCATGACCTGAGCCAAAGGGAGCCACTTAACAACTAAGCCACCCAGGTGCCCCTATCTTAAAATCATTTTTAATGAAGTTTCTCAATACTTCAGTCCCAGAAATTGAATATTAAAAGCTTAAAATGTCTAAATTTTACCCTGACCCCTTTATAATACAGTGGCTCAAATAAATTCAGGTCATACTATAAAATTTTCATATTCTTGCATTTCAACTATTTTTATTAATATGGTGGGTAATTATATACACATATATATATATATACACATATAAAATAGCATATTAACTTCAAATTAATTATTAAGGCATTAAATCTCAAAATTATTCTTTTAATCAATTTTTTAAGGAATAATAAATTTTCCTATTTCTTTTATTTGGATTATTTTACATTTCAACATCTTCCTAATAGGCCACATCAGTACCACTAACCTTATTAAGTATTAAAAATATATGCATTATGGGGAACATAGGGACATAATAATTATACTATGTATGAAGTATCTAAAACTTTATCAAACAACTAACCTTTGCTCTTGACATGAGAAATTTGACAGCTCGATCATGGCATATATCTGAGGCACTATACAATAACTCTTGGATATTATTTGCCAGTTTTTCTAGCTCTAAATCAGTTAATTTCATGTCTTCATTGACCCTGAAAATGATAAAAAGAGATTAAGTCAGGGAAAATTGTGAGTATATTGTCCTTGACAGGTAGCATACCAATAAAAAACAAAAAGCTATAAAATTCACATCTGATGAAAAATTCTGTGATGTATCAAACACTTTTTTTGTGTGTGGTGAAGCATCACTTAAGCTCAGTTAATACAAATATTTTACCCTAATCTTATATAAAAATAATTTTCTCCCTCTGCTGTAGTATTTTCTGTAGTTATTTTAGACTCTGATCGGAAATTCTGCAAAAACTACAGCAAAAAAAAAAAAAAAAAATTCTAGGTAGGTACAAGGTGGTAGCTGTGGTACATTGTGCACAGGTGCCTAGGATGACACACTGTAAGGGAGTGGAATGAAGGGATGTTATTTCATGACAAATAGGCACTTGGCAGGGGAGGGGGCCTCCGGCCAAGAGCAGCGCACAAAATTGGAACTTTTAGAAGTTGGCAACTGCCTTCGGCTCAGGTCATGATCCTGGAGTCCCGGGATCGAGTCCCGCATCGGGCTCCCTACTCAGCAGGGAGCCTGCTTCTCCCTCCAACCCTACCCCCTCTCATGTACTCTCTCTCTCTCTCATTCTCACTCTTTCAAAATAAATAAATCTTTAAAAAAAAAAAAAAAAAGAAGTTGGCTCCGCTGAGGGACGTCTCTCCAGTGGCTAAGCTGGGGGTGGAACCTCGCGGGACAGTGTGGTTTCAGGACCCTTGGGGTCACAAAGACCGGGGGTGCCTGAGTGCGGCAGAACTCCTGGTATCAGAGCAGAGAAGCCAGCTGCAGAGACGGAGCCAAGGCGCGGGCTCTCAGCTCCGGGTTACCATAAACCGTGATCCACGGCACAGTTGGGCCACTGCTCTTCCAGCAGGGACCCAACAAGTGGCAGATCCGGGGAGACTCCCCTTCTTCCCCAGGGAGGAGCAGCGCGGGAGCGCACTGCAGGGATCTGCCGGGTTTGGAGACTCCACACAGGGTCGTGCGCCAGAGATAGAAATGCTCGGTCACAGGTCGGGTGAGTATGGAGTGCGGCAGGAGACGGGGAGACGGGAGTGATTGACTGCTTTTCTCTGGGGGCGCAATGAGGAGTGGGGCCCCAAGTTCTCGGCTCCTCCGGGGCGGAGATTGGGAGGCCACCATTTTCACTCCCGTCCTCCAAAGCTGTATGGAAAGCTTGCAGGGAACAAAAGCTCCCGAGAGCAAACACAAGCAGATTACTTAGCTCCACCGGGCAAGGGTGGGGCAATTCCGCCTCCGGCAAAGACATTTGAGAACCACAGCAACAGGCCCCTCCCCCGGAAGATCAGCAAGAACAGCCAGCCGAGACCAAGTTCCCCAATCAATGAGAACGGCAGAACTCCAGCACCAGGGGAATACTGCACATAGAATTCATGGCTTTTTTCCCATGATTCTTTACTCTTTCAAAGTTAATTTTTTTTATTTTTTTTTTCTTTTTCCCTTTTTCAACCAAAATCTTATCAATCCCTTTTTTATAAAACATTTTTATTTTTCATTTTTAGAGTCATATTCTATCCCTTCATAGTAGTTACCCTTATTTTTGGCATATATATATAAGTTGTTCTCTCTTTAAAATTTTGAGGTAACGGTTTCTTATAACAGATCAAAATATACCCTAAATCTCTAGTGTATGGCTTTGTTCTAGTCTCCTGCCTGATCACATTCTCTCCCTTTTCGTTTCTTTTTTTTAATCCACTTTTTTTTTCTTTAAAGATTTTATTTATTTATTCATGAGAGACAGAGAGAGAGAGAGAGAGGCAGAGGGAGAAGCAGGCTCCCAAGGAGCAGGGAGCCCAACGTAGGACTCGATCCCAGGGCCCTGGGATCATGACCTGAGTCAAAGGCAGACGCTGAACGATATGAGCCACCCACGTGCCCCTCTTCTTTCTTTTTTCAAACAACTTCTCAATTCCTTTTATAAAATCTTTTATAATTTTCATCTTTACTGTCATATTCCATCCCTTCATCGTATTAACCCTTATTTTGTGCACATATAAGTATTTCTTTCTTTAAAATTTTGGGAGTCATTTTCTTCTAACAGACCAAAACACACCCAAAATCTAGTGTGTGGCACTGATCTGTGCACCAACCTGATCATATATGATCATATTGGTTTTTTTGTTTTGTTCTGTTTTTGTTTTTATCTTTTTCTTTCTCTTTTTTCTTTCTTTCCCTTTCTTTTCCCCTGGTTCCAGGTCTTTTCTGATTTGTTTAGAGTATATTTTCTGGGGACTTTTTTACCCTGTTAGCATTTCGTTCTCTCATTCATCTATTCCCCTCTGGACAAAATGACAAGATGGAAAAAATCACCTCAACAAAAAGAACAAGAGGCAGTACCGACTGCCAGGGACCTACTCAATACGGACATTACTATTATGTCAGAACTAGAGTTCAGAATGATGATTTTAAAGATACTAGCTGGGCTTGAAAAAAGCATGGAAGTTATTAGAGACACCCTTTCTGGAGAAATAAAAGAACTAAAATCTAACCAAGTTGAAATCAAAAAGGCTATAAGGTGCAATAAAAAATGGGGGCTCTAACTGCTAGGATAAATGAGGCAGAAGAGAGAATTAGCGATATAGAAGACCAAATGATGGAAAATAAAGAAGCTGAGAAAAAGAGAAACAACTACTGGATCACGAGGGCAGAATTCGAGAGATAAGCAATATGATAAGACGAAACAACATTAGAATAATTGGGATCCCAGAAGAAGAAGAAAGATAGAGAGGGGCAGAAGGTATATTGGAGCAAACTATAGCAGAGAACTTCCCTAATGTGGGGAAGGAAACAGGCATCAAAATCCAGGAGGCACAGAGAACCCCTCTCAAAATCAATAAAACTAGGTCAACACCCCGACATCTAATAGTAAAACTTACGAGTCTCAGAGACAAAGAGAAAATCCTGAAAGCAGCTCGGGAGAAGAGATATGTAACCTACAATGGTAGAAACATTAGATTGGCAACAGACCTATCCACAGAGACCTGGTAGGCCAGAAAGGACTGGCATGATATATTCAGAGCACTAAATGAGAAAAATATGCAGCCAAGAATACTATATCCAGCTAGGCTGTCACTGAAAATAGAAGGAGAGATAAAAAGCTTCCAGGACAAAAACTAAAGGAATTTGCAAACACGAAAGCAGCCCTACAAGAAATATTGAAAGGGGTCCTCTAAGCAAAGAGAGAACCTAAAAGCAACAAAGACCAGAAAGGAACACAGACAATATACAGTAACAGTCACCTTACAGGCAATATAATGGCACTAAATTCATGTCTTTCAATAGTTACCCTGAATGTAAATGGGCTAAATGCCCCAATCAAGGCTATCAGATTGGATAAAAAAACAAGACCCATCGATATGTCAGCAAGAGACTCATTTTAGACCCAAAGACACCCCCAGATTGAAAGTGAGGGGGTGGAAAACCATTTACCATGCTAATGGACACCAAAAGAAAGCTGGGGTGGCAATCCTTGTATCAGACAAATTAGATTTTAAACCAAAGACTGTAGTAAGAGATGAGGAAGGACACTGTATCATACTTACAGGGTCTATCCAACAAGAAGATCTAACAATTGTAAATATCTATGCCCCTAACATGGGAGCAGCCAATTATATAAGGCAATTAATAACAAAAGCAAAGAAACACATGGACAATAATACAATAATAGTGGGGGACTTTAACACCCCCCTGACTGAAATGGACAGATCATCTAAGCAAAAGATCAACAAGGAAATAAAGACTTTAAATGACACACTGGACCAAATGGACTTCACAGATATATTCAGAACACTGCATTCCCAAAGCAACAGAATACACATTCTTCTCTAGTGCCCAGGGAACATTCTCCAGAATTGATCACATCCTAGGTCACAAATCAGGTCTCAACTGGTATCAAAAGATTGGGATCATTCCATGCATATTTTCAGACCACAGTGCTTTGAAACTAGAACTTGATCACAAGAGGAAAGTCGGAAAGAACTCAAATACATGGAGGCTAGAGAGCATCCTACTACAGAATGAATGGGTCAACCAGAAAATTAAAGAAGAATTAAAAAAATTCATGGAAACCAATGAAAATGAAAACACAACTGTTCAAAATCTTTGGGATACAGCAAAGACAGTCCTAAGAGGAAAGTATATAGCAATACAAGCCTTTCTCAAGAAACAAGAAAGGTCTCAAATACACAACCTAACCCTACACCTAAGAGAAGAGCTGGAGAGAGAACAGCAAATAAAGCCTAAACCCAGCAGGAGAAGAAAAATAATAAAGATTAGAGCAGAAATCAAAAGAACAGTAGAACAGATCAACGAAACTAGGAGCTGGTTCTCTGAAAGAATTAACAAGATTCATAAACCCCTGGCCAGACTTATCAAAAAGAAAAAAGACTCAAATAAACAAAATCATGAATGAAAGAGGAGAGATCACAACCAACACCAAAGAAATACAAACAATTATAAGAACATATTATGAGCAACTATATGCCAGCAAATTAGATAATCTGGAAGAAATGGATGCACTCCTAGAGATGTATCAACTACCAAAACCAGGAGAAATAGAAAACCTGAACAGACCTATCACCACTAAGGAAATTGAAGCAGTCATCAAAAATCTCCCAACAAACAAGAGCCCAGGGCCAGACAGCTTCCCAGGGGAATTCTACCAAACATCTGAAGAAGAATTAATACTTAGTTTTCTGAAACTATTCCAAAAAATAGAATTTTCTATATTTTATGAGGCCACCAGTACCTTGATCCCCAAACCAGACAAAGACCCCATGAAAAAGGAGAATTACAGACCAATATCCTTGGTGAACACGGATGCAAAAATTCTCACCAAAATACTAGCCAATAGGATCCAACACTACATTAAAAGGATTATTCACCACAACCAAGTGGGGGCTGCAAGGTTGGTTCAACATCCGCAAATCCATCAATGTGATACAATACCTTAATAAAAGAAAGAACAAGAACCATATGATCCTCTCAATAGATGCAGAAAAAGCATCTGACAAAGTACAGCATCCTTTCTTGATCAAAACTCTTCAGAGTATAGGGATAGAGGGTACATACCTCAATATCATAAAAGCCATCTATGAAAAACCCACAGCAAATATTCTCAATGGGGAAAAACTGAGAGCTTCCCCCTAAGGTCAGGAACATGGCAGGGATGTCCACTATCATCACTGCTATTCAACATAGTATTAGAAGTCCTAGCCACAGCAATGAGACAACAAAAAAAAATAAAAGGCATCCAAATTGGCAAAGAAGAAGTCAAACTCTCACTGTTTGCAGATGATATGATACTTTATGTGGAAAACCCAAAAGACTCCACCCCAAAACTGCTAGAACTCATACAGGAATTCAGTACAGTGGCAGGATATAAAATCAATGCACAGAAATCAGTGGCATTCCTATACACCAACAACAAGACAGAAGAGAGAGAAATTAAGGAGTCGATCCCATTTACAATTGCACCCAAAACCATAAGATACCTAGGAATAAATCTAACCAAAGAAGCAAAGAATCTGTACTCAGAAAACTATAAAATACTCATGAAAGAAATTGAGCAAGACACAAAGAAATGGAAAAACGTTCCATGCTCATGGATTGGAAGAACAAATATTATGAAGATGTCAACGCTACCTAGAGCAATCTACACATTCAATGCAATCCCCATCAAAATACCATCCACTTTTTTCAAAGAAATGGAATAAATAATCCTAAAATTTGTATGGAACCAGAAAAGACCCCGAATAGCCGGAGGAATGTTAAAAAAGAAAAGCAAAGCTGGCGGCATCACGATTCCGGACTTCAAGCTCCATTACGAAGCTGTCATCACCAAGACAGTATGGTACTGGCACAAAAACAGACACATAGATCAATGGAACAGAATCGAGAGTCCAGAAATGGACTCTCAACTCTATGGTCAACTAATCTTCGACAAAGCAGGAAAGAATGTCCAATGAAAAAAAGACAGTCTCTTCAACAAACAGTGTTGGGAAAATTGGACAGCCACATGCAGAAGAATGAAACTGGACGATTTCCTTACACCACACACAAAAATACACTCAAAATGGTTGAAAGACCTAAATGTGAGACCGGAGTCCATCAACATCCTAAAGGAGAACACAGGCAGCACCCTCTTTGACCTCAGCTGCAGCAACTTCTTCCTAGAAACATCGTCAAAGGCAAGGGAAGCAAGGGCAAAAATGAACTATTGGGACCTCATCAAGATAAAAAGCTTCTGCACAGCAAAAGAAACAGTCCACAAAATCAAAAGACAACTGACAGAATGGGAGAAGATATCTGCAAATGACATATCAGATAAAGGGCTAGTATCCAGAATCTATAAAGAACTTCTTAAACTCAACACCCAAAGAACAAATGATCCAAACAAGACATGAACAGACATTTTTCCAAAGAAGACATCCAAATGGCCAACAGACACATGAAAAAGTGCTCAACATTGCTTGGCGTCAGGGAAATCAAAATCAAAACCTCAATGAGATACCACCTCACACCAGTCAGAATGGCTAAAATTAACAAGTCAGGAAATGACAGATGTTGGCGGGGATGCGGAGAAAGGGGAACCCTCCTACACTGTTGGTGGGAACTCAAGCTGGTGCAGCCACTCTGGAAAACAGTATGGAGGTTCTTCAAAAAGTTGAAAATAGAGCTACCGTACAATCCAGCAATTGCACTACCGGGTATTTACCCTAAAGATACAAATGTAGGGATCTGAAGGGGTACATGCACCCTGATGTTTATAGCAGCAATGCCCACAACAGCCAAACTGTGGAAAGAGCCAAGATGTCCATCAAGAGATGAATGGATAAAGAAGATGTGGTATATATATACACAATGGAATATTATGCAGCCATCAAAAAGAATGAAATCTTGCCATTTGCAACGACGTGGATAGAACTAGAGGGTATTATGCTGAGCGAAATAAGTCAATCAGAGAAAGACATGTATCATATGACCTCACTGATATGAGAAATTCTTAATCTCAGGAAACAAACTGAGGGTTGCTGGAGTGGTGGGGGGTGGGAGGGATGGGGTGGTTGGGTGATAGACATTGGGGAGGGTTTGTGCTACAGTAAGCGCTGTGAGTTGTACAAGAATGATGAATCGCAGATCTGTACCTCTGAAACAAATAATACATTATATGTTAGAAAAAAAAAAGAAGATAGCAGGAGGGGAAGAATGAAGGGGGGGAAATCGGAGGGGGAGACGAACCATGAGAGACTATGGACTCTGAAAAACAAAGTGAGGGTTCCAGAGGGGAGGGGGGTGGGTGGATGGGTTAGCCTGGTGATGGGTATTAAAGAGGGCACGTTCTGCATGGAGCAGTGGGTGTTATACGCAAACAATGAATCATGGAACACTACATCAAAAACTAATGATGTAATGTATGGTGATTAACATAATAAAAAAAAGTTAAAATAAAAAAGTAAGGTAACCAGCTCTTTGTCTTCTCCATCCTGCTGCTAGGGATGCAGATTTGATGATAAAAGCTGAAGCAGCCTCTTTAGACAGAGATGGAAGCTACAAAATGAGAATGGCAGAGCTGCGTTCTTTGTTGTGGACTTCCTACCTCTGAACTCTTATGTGAGAGAAACAAAATTCTATACTGTTTAAGTTATAGAGTTTTTTATACACCTTTTGTGATAGTTTTAGACTGCACCGTAACCAGTAAGTGCGAAATATTAGCCTGAACAGAGAAAAAATATTTGTATTATTATGTAGTTCAGTGTTTTCTTCTTGGTGGGGACAGGAGGTATTACAGCTGATTTTATGCTATAACTACAACCTATATAAGCTCCTGGGACATAAGCCGGTTTCTATAAAAATGAAAAAAGTACATACTGAATTCTTTTTCTTAACAAAAACTAAATCCAAACTATGTTCTTGGATCAGAAAGATTTTATTGGCTTTGTTTTGTTTTGTTCTATACACGAGATTATTGGGACAACTGGTGAACTCTGGGATTATGGATTAGATGGTAATAATGTATCAATGTTTTCTTTTCTTTTTTAAGGTTTTATTTATTTATTTGAGAGAGAGAGAGAGAGAAAGCACAAGCGGTGGGGAGGGGCAGAGGGAGAAGCTGACTCCCCACTGAGCAGGAAGGCGATGCAGGGCTGGATCCCAGGACCCTGGGATCATGATATGAGCCGAAGGCAGATGCTTAACCGACTGAGCCACCCAGGTGCCCCATATCAATGTTTTCTTGATTCTAATTGGTATACTGTAGTTATTTTAAGAGAGTATTCTTGTATTTGAGGAAATATACACTGAAGAATATGGAGATAATGGGACATCACATCCGTAACCTTTTGTCAAATGATTCAGAAAAAGTATTAACATGAGAGACAGAGAGAAGGGAGCAAGAAAGAAAAAAAGGGAGGAAGGGAGAGAGAAGGCAATGTGGTAAACTGTTAAGAAATGAGGAATCAAGGTGAAGGATATATGACTTTTTTGTACAACTCTCACAACTTTTCTGTAAATTTGAAAAAATAAGACATTTTAAAAAGTCATATTTGAAAAGATGGTGTGATCCACTTGGAAATTCACCAAAAAAATGACAAAAAAAACCTGTAAATCAAACAGATCTTCACTATGTACAAAATACAAAGATATCATAGTAGAAGAAAGAAAAATAAACAAGGTAATGCTGACCTGATTTCCAGGACAAGTTCTGCCACTACTAAGTTTAAAAAAGTCGACTAAACTCTCTGAAATAAGGCATTTAATTAAATGGTTCCTTTCCAGCCTTGAAATTCTGGAATTCTCAATTACTTCCAAAGCTCACCTTCTTATATTCCATACATTTTCAAAAAGATATGTTTCATAATATTTATTTTTGTTAAATTCCAATACCGAAGTTCAAATGATTTTTCAATAAACTGAATAATCAATCTTACTGAAACCATTAAGAAGAGGACTCAAAGTCCTGTAAAGTTGGCAGCAGTCACCATACTCACATAATATCCACACCTCCTGGAGTAGCAGATGATGATGTCTGCTCTTTGCTGGATGAAGAATCAGTAGTACATTCCGGTTCGGATACCGAATCACTGCTGCAGGGCTCGCTATTTGGAGATGCATTTCTTTGAGAGGTAGTGTCGATCACTAAAGGTGTTAATTCACTCTCAACGAATGCATCACTTATAAACATGCCTTCATGGATTAAATAAGCCACTTCTGTGTCCAGTGAATTGTCTTTTGTAGCATTTTTCTGTTGTGAAATCTCCTCCAATTCTCTGGTCCTTCGGTTTTTGTCAAGAACTGAGAGAACAACACTGTGAATGATATTTAACGTTGCCTATAAGAAAACAGGATACATTTTTAAACGACTTAAAATAACATGTACCTAAAACTCCCAAAAGTGAATTCTGCATATATACTTTTGAACATCTTATAAATGAGTGCCAAAGTCACGTGTATCAGAATTTCTACCAATTGTTGGGGCACCTGGGTGGCTCAATCAGTTAAGCACCTGCCTTCAACTCTGGTCATGACCTCGGGGTCCTGGGTTGGAGCCCAGTGTCGGGCTCCCTACTTAGTGGGGAGCCTACTTCTCCCTCTCCCTCTGCTGCTCCCTTTGCTTGTGCTCTATCAAATAAATAAATCTTAAAAAAAAAATTTCTACCAATCTTTTATCACACAGTAAAGGTGACTTGTGAAAAAGTACTACTCAAGAGAAATGGGTTCCCTAAAGCTTAGGAATAGCGTTCTGTATTTTAATTGATTTTGTAAGTGGAAATCTCCCTAAAATATATTGTTTATATATTAAGTACCTTAAGTAGCTTACACTAAACAAAACATAACTTGCCTATCACATATCTGTTAAGGGGTTAAACAGCCAGAATATATAAAGAACTCTATAACTCAACAAAAAAAATCTGATTAAAAAATGGACAAAAAAAGAATTTCTCCAAAGAAGACATACAAATGGCCGATAAGCACATGAAAAGATGCTCAACATCACTGAACATTAAAAAATGCAAATCAAAACTAAAATGAGATACCACCTCATATCCATAAGGATGGATACTATAAAAAAAAAGAAAAAAATACAAGTGTTAGTATATGGAGAAATTGGAACCCTTGTATACTGGTAAATACAAACTTCAAATAGTTTTGTTCTTGTAATGTGGTAAACACTAGTAAAAAAACAAAACAACCTTTCCCTCTCTTTTTTTTAAAGATTTATTTGAGAGAGAGAGAGAAAGAGAGCATGCATGTGTCCATGTGTGAGGGAGGGACAGATTAAGAGGGAAAGAGAATCCCAAGGAGACTTCACACTCAGTGTAGAACCTGATGCTGGGCTCAATCCCACAACCCCGGTATCATGACATGAGCCAAAACCAAGAGTCAGACACTCAACCAACTGCACCACCCAGGCGCCCCCAAAACAACCTTTTCTGATTATAAAAGTTATACATCTCTTTGTGGAAAACTTAGGAAAAACAAACAAAAAAAGAATAATAAATTTAAATTATACTGGCAAAGGATAACTATCAAAAAGACAAACTATCTCTTTATTCTACAAAGATGAAAGGTAATAAATCTTTTTAACATAGCTGAGATCACACTATATAAATAGATCTATATTTTGCCTTTTCACTTAATGTTATAATGTATGCATTTTCCTCAACATTAAAAATCCTTGGCTGCATGATATTCCATGGTAATGAATATACCAGGTATAATTTACTTTACCATTCCTCTACTGTTAGACATCTGGGTTCTTTCCAATTTGCAGTTATTTAAAAATTCTCAATTAAAAATGAATAGCTTGTAATTAACCCTATTTTCTCAGGGAAATCATATCCTTACAGAATCACAAAAAAGTACCATATTTATAGGTTATATAACATTGTCAAAGATGTTTTACAGAAGTATTAGCTTAAGGGGTCTCAATATGAAAATGAGAAATTAAAACTATGATAAATCACTGTTCCCATACTGCACATACATCAAATAAAATTTTGGCCTAATTTAACTGATACAGAACCTAAAAATGAAATAGCTATAAAAAAAATTACTGGCAAAAGATATGGAAGCAACCCAAGTGTCCATCCATAAATGAATGGGATAAAGCAGATGTGGTACGCACGCATGCACACACACAAACACACACAGGAATATTATTCAACCATAAAAAAAAAGTGAAATCTTCCCATTTGCAACAACATGGATGAATCTAGAGGGCATAATGCTAAGTGAAGTCAGTCAGAGAAAGACAAATACCATATGATTTCACTCATAGGTGGAATATAAAAAAAAAACAGAAAAAAAGAGCCAAAAACCAAACTCTTAAATATAGAGAACTGGAGGCTGCCAGTGGGAAGATGGGGAGGGGAATGGGTGAAATAGGTGAAGGGAATTAAGAGTACACTTATCGTAGTGAGCACTGACTAATGTACAGAATTGCTGAATTGTTATAATGTACATCTGAAACTAATATAACACTGTATGTTAATTATATTTAAATTAAAAAAAATTACTGGCAAAAAGCTGGCCAATTCTACAATTTGCAGTGTAAGAGTTTGATACATCACGGACATGCAATAATAGAACTGTGCGTGATGAAGTCATGGTGGGAATATAGGAAAAAGTGAAAACATGGCCTAGTTATTGAGCAATCCACGGATACAGGTTTGCTATCTATCGCTATCGATGCATGGGATCAACATTTTGGCAGAAGTCTAAATTAAGTACAGTGAATCAAGTGTTTAAAAAATTTCCCACTCAGAAAGGTCATACACATGACTTAGCATCACTCCCATGCTGATAAGGAAAAGTCATGTCACAGATAATTACCAAAGTGCTCCAGACCATTTAACAGGATACTCAGGAGATGCGAGGGATGTTACCTAGCACATGTAACACAATACTGACATCTGATAATTCAAAGAATGTCAACTTTCACAAACAGCCTGTTAGACTCAGTAATTCCTAATGACTGTCTTATTAAAACACAGTTATGACATGTTGGTAATTCTAACCAAAATGTATTAGTCGATGACATCTTTTCTTCTGAAAAATGCTGTGTGGTATGTGTTCTTTTTCTTATACCGAGTGGCTTAAAATTGAGTGATTTGACTAAAGAGAATAATTAAATGTAATGCATAATCCTTGACTGGCTCCCAGATTAAAAAGTGAAATAAAAACCTATAATGAAAGACATTAGTAGAGCCATTTAAACATGAACTATAGGTTTAAATATACCACTATATCAACATCAAATATTTCTAGAAAAAATAAGTGGTTTGGAAGATTTTTTTATTATTATTATTAACATATAATGTATTATTTGTTTCAGGGGTACAGGTCTGTGATTCATCAGTCTTACACAAGGTTTGGAAGATTTTTGAGTGTTTCACAATATTGTACCTCTAGATAATCCAGAGAGATTCAAGAATAACAAAATCACAAGAGGAGACAGTACTGTATAATATTTAATGCCAAGTAAGCATTGTATTTTTAATATAAAATAAATCATCCAAAATTACAGAGTATCAAAGTACTCTGAAGCACTTCAAATCTTATTTGAAACCAAGCCTCCTTAGAAAAATTACAAAACAAAGAACTTGTTTTTTCTAACTTGATTCTGATGTATATTATATATCTACTAGAAAGTAGACTTACTTTTTGGGATATTCTGGACAAACTGATAATCACATAGGCTTACCTTAACTCTTTGTAGGAAAATTGTAAACTTAGAGAAAATATCCTTTAGCAGATCAAACCACTGAGGAAAATTCAACATTCTCATCTGATCTGCAAGCCTAGAAAAAAAAATTCAAACAAATATAATGACTATCTTTGGGCAGCTAGGAGTTTACTCTCAAAAGATAATTCTATACTTGAGATACAGGAATTTCTCTATTTAAGTTGAGAAAATTAAAAATAACTGACTCTCTATGTCCATAGGGCTTTTAACAGAATCCCAGTAACTTAATTTTTCCAACTACTAGTGACTCCTGCACTGCTACAGTTGCTTTAACTAATTCTGAAACAGAATTTTCACTAAGTAATAGTGTGGAAATTAAAACTCCTCAATCCTTATTTTAGGAGTTTGGCCCAGAGAAGTTTCAGTTATCCATATTGCTATTCGTATCTTGGGCCAGTTAATAAAGTTTAGGTATCTATATGAAATAAAATTCATAGTTACAAAATATCACTATTCTCAAAATCAAAGAATAGGAATTTCAAGGGTGAAAACAAAAAATTATAGACAGGCATGAGGCAATTCAAAATCATGTATTCAAATTTCTCAAAGCCAATTAGAAGCTAGGTTTTAATTATATAGCTAAATAATTTAAACTTAACACTGCCAGTCCTCTGAGATGGATTATCTTCAATTTCCCTCCTCCATATCTACAGTGTATCCTCTCTATCCTCTCTCTGCCTGGGAGGCTGACCTGCTGGGCTTGGCCAATGAGAAGCCCTTACAGAAGACTGGAAGGAGCAGAGGTACGGATAGCTCCATCTTCCTCCCTGAGAGGCTGTCTCAGGACAAGTGCCTCCCGCACTGAAGATCACTCCAACTACTATAGCTCTTCCCGCCCCGCCCCTCCCAACTACTAAGTGTCCTCCTTCTGAATCCTAACTGTCCTCATCCCTGTCCCTTAAAGGTCCTGCACTGTCACTTGTGATTTTCCTACACTCTGTTCAAACCTTAGTAAATAATTCCTTAACTAAATCCTCCTTAGATTATTCTAATGTGTCATCTTTTCTCTGACTGATAACCCCAACCTAATATTTATACTTACTTCACAACAACATCTGTGTCAATTTCTTCTATTTGTGAAACTTTATTAATCACACACTGCAAAATTTAAGAAAAAAAATTAATGTCTTTAGAATTCTAAGTACTAAATGGCTCATTTGTATACTAAAAGTGATCTCAATGAAAAAAAAAATGACCTCAATAACTATGAGCATCATTTTACCAGACTTCTCTTGTGTCTCTCATACACACCTCAAGGTGTATGAAAAACTATATATCTTTACCCTATTAAGTAATTATTCCAGGGTATGCTTGAACTGTATTAATTAAAATCCCCTACAATTTAAACTATTCAAAACCATACACCAAACAAACAAAACAACACCCAGAACTATAATTCTTAGGAAGAAGGCATAAGCCACATATTAAAATTCCAAAAGAAATTCATTTGGGGGATTATGTTTTCTTGCAATATACGCAACAGTTTTAAGTTTTAAAAAATGCTTAGACTTCAGGAGAATCCTAGGAATTACAACAGCAGTGTTTAAAAAATTTGTTTAGAAGTACTACATACAGAAAATTATACAAATTATGTTCATAGTTCAGTAATTTTTTATAAAGGATTATAGTTGTATAATGAGAACCCAGATCATGAAATTAAACACTGCCAGTAAGCCCCTCTCGTGCTCCCCTCCTAGTCACTACTTCCTCCCAAAAGATACTACTACTTTGATTTCTAATACCACAGATTAGTTCTATGTTTGAATTTTACAAAAGTGTAATCATATAGTGTATACCCCTTTGTCTGGTTTCTTTGGCTCTATATTATATATGTGATATTCATCCATGTTGCTTGATGTAATTTATTCATTCTCATTACTGTATAGTATTCAGTCATATAAATATACCAAAACTCTATTATCTTTTCTACTGATGACATAATTTGGATAAAAAAAAAGAATTTGGGTTTTTCCAGTTTTTTATTACCAATAGTGCTGCCATGAAATTTTGTGCCGTCTTTGGTGAACTTATGTATGCCTTTCTGTTGGGTAAATACCTAGGAGCAGAACTGCTGAGTCATAATATATACATATATTTAGTGCTAGTAGCTACTGTCAACAATTTTTGCAAGTTGTTGTAACAATTTTAAAACACAATGTTTTAGTGTTTGAAAGAGGTAAATGATGGGGTAATTACAATCTTTTTTTTTCCTTGTTTTATTTAAACATTAAAAGTTCAGAAATGGGGGCGCCTGGGTGGCTCAGTCGTTAAGCGTCTGCCTTCAGCTCAGGTCATGATCCCAGGGTCCTGGGAGCGAGACCCGCATCGGGCTCCCTGCTCAGCGGGAAGCCTGCTTCTCCCTCTCCCACTCCCCCTGCTTGTGTCCCCTCTCTCGCTGTGTCTCTTTCTGTCAAATAAATAAATAAAATCTTAAAAAAAAAAAGCTCAGAAATGTACATTCAACCTAATGATGATGATTAATTAAGCCTAATAAATATCTTTAAAGTTTTTTTTTCATATTTAGAAAAACTGAAGTTTTGTTAATGATACATATATGAGTAAAAAGGCAAAACAAAGATGAGGAAAGACTGAAAAAACACAGATTTTAGTGTACAATTATCATTTCTGAGAGATAAGGATAAGAGGAAATAAGCGTTTAACTACTGCTGGTGAGGGTGTATTTGGTAAAATCTTTTTAGAAAGCAATTCAGTTCTGTCAAATAATTTAAAAATACTTTTCACTCTCTGACCAATAATTCCACTTCTAGGAATTAGCTATAAGAAAATAGTCTTAAATATGGAAAAACCAAACAAAACTTTGTATCAAAAATGTCATAGTGTTCTACAATACCAAACTGAAAACAGCCTAAATATTCAACAGAGAGGAAGGCATAATATAATGGTGATGGAATTTTACACAACCATCAAAAATGATGTTTCTGAAGGGCTTATATGAGAAAATGCTTATCGTATGATTCTAACTGAAATACATGTACAATTCAAAATCATATATAGTATGATAGCAACAATGAAAAACATCAGTAACAATTTACACTTATAAATATTCTTAAAGTGATAATCTTTTGGCTCGTAAGACTATTTTTTCTTCTATTTTTCCATATTTTGAGTTTTTAAATAAATGAGAAAATGTTACTATTATAAATGTATATATTATCACTAGGCTCATGTAAAAATGAACTTAATAAAAGGTTCTAGACCAAAATATATTAAATAAAAACATACAATTACCTGTTTAATGATATTCTTTGCTGTAATAATCATTTCTTCACTATAGATTTCTAAAAAATTAAGTTTTCTTTGTTTTAAAAGTCCAAATACAAGAGATACAAGTCTTTCCTATTAAAATAAAAACATGGAATTTCACAATTTAAATATAAAATAATCTCACTCAGAAGTAGAAATATTCAACATCACGGGTTTTATTATTTGATCCTCAGACCGCTATCCTGCATATGGTATTTTCTAGAAGCCTTAAAAAAAAAACTCTTTCACAGCAATCTTGTCATCAGATTACTGGAGTCACTGTTTTAAGACAGGTCAATCCTAATGTACTATAGTGAATCAAATGAAGCTGGTTTGGGGGCAAAACAATTAAGTACATTTGGCCTAGTTTCAAAAAGTCGCTAGAACGTATCCTTCTCAAACCCTGATGACCTATAAATATACTCAATGAGCCCTGTGCTTTTAGTTAGTGGGTCAAGAAGACTGAAATGATGACCTAGACTATTTGTGGAGGATTAACTACTAACACATACAAAAATCTCTTTACTTAGGCTGTTATCAGGGCTTCTGGATTCTTTACTAGTTTTTGGCAATAATCACCATTAAAAAGTTAGCAGATAAAGGAAGCCTGGATAGAAGTTAGCAGATAAAGGAAGCCTGGATATGATGTATTTGTATATGCATATGCATAAAACATGTTCATAACAGGGACTCAGTGACTGTAAATGACTGATAAGTTACTATACTGATCACTTTTATAAAAGACATACTCTAATACATACATACACATGGATAAATGTTAATTCATCCTATATTTTAAACTTGGTTTGTAAGTTATATAAGACCTCACTTTAAATCCAATTTCTAATTAAGGTATAAAATTATTCTCTAACTTCACAGGATAATGAACAATTATGATGCTTGCTAAAGTCACATAGTGAAGGACTTCATAAGAGTGTGACTGAGTTTGAAACTTAAGATAATTTTGCTGACTATAATCTGAGAAGAAAGAATGTGTTCTAAACTAAGACTGTTAGGAATTAACACTAAGCAATGACATCAATTTCATCCACAGTTCAAAGCACATACCTCTTCTAAAATTTGACAATCGTCTTCCAGTGGTCTGTTTAAGTCACTGTGAGAATAAGTAGAAAATTCTGCAATCATCATTTTATCTATCAGTTTTTCTAATTCACAAAGTTGTGATCCCAAATGCCTACAAAGGAAGAGGAAAATGTCACATATATTCATTAAAAACCCAATTTGCTCCACAATCAAGGAAACTAGTTGGCAAAACTGTTCTAGCTGACAGTATTTGTGCAATAATGTGATATTTGAGTAAAATGGAATCTGTTAACTTAGCAAAAATAACTATGATAGTTTCATATCATCTGTCAAATGCTTTTTTTCTTTACATGTTTAACCTCCAAACACTTAAATGTATTGTAGAAAACATGGTTTAGGAATTTCATGACTGCTTTTTTTGTTTGCTTTTCACAGACGAACTATTCAGATATTCTAAGTCTTTTCCTAATTAACCATTTACTGAACAGCAATGTCAGCAGCTCCCCAGCCATTCATTTACACCACAGATACAAGTGCCTACTATGGCCCTACCGGGGAGGATATAAATACCTGAAGGACTACAGGGACAGACTGACTCAATTCAACCTCAGTTATGAACAGTCTGAGTTAGTGTGCAATTTCCCTCAGGTCATTATACTGAAAGTCAATAAACACAAGATTGAAAATATAAAAATACTAAGCAACAGTCTATCCTTAGAACTTCTTCTCATAAAATATAATGTTCCTTTTTAATCTACCTCTAATATTTATAGATCCTACACAGGATTGGAGAAGGACTCTAATCAGATGGGCAAAGCTGGGCGGGTAGTTAAGGCAATATAGTTTACTAACGGGATCTGGAACACTTTCCCTAGAGAAAGCATGCAGTATCCAAATGACAAGAATGATCCCATGCAGTCCCTGCTCAGGAGGGCCCTAAGGATCACCAACCTTCATATATGAAGGGAATTTCACCATACAATCTAATAGCTTCATAAAAACAATGGGTAATCTAGTTGGTCCAAAGTATTTCAAAAATTAAGTGAAATAGGCCAATGAGAAATCTGTTTATATTATTTATTATATATATATTTTATAATATATAAACATAAAAATGTTTATATATTATAAACATTTTTATTTTATTTTATTTATTTATCCAACAGAGAGGTAGAGAAAGAGCACAAGTAGGCAGAGCAGCTGGCAGAGGGAGAGGGAGAAGCAGACTCCCCGCTGAGCAGGGAGCCCAATACAGGGCTCGATCCCAGGACCCCAGAACCATGACCTGAGCCGAAGGCAGACACTTAACCGACTGAGTCACCCAGGCACCCCTAATTATAAAAAAAAATTTAAAGCTCTATTTTTGGTGCAATTTCAAAACATGTATATTTAAATATCTAAATTTCAATTTTATCTTAAGTTTAGACATTTATTATTGATAAAAAGGATTTAAAAATATATATATATGTGCCATTTACTTGAAAAACTAATGTCAGAAACTGTCTTTAGTAAGACCAGACAGAGCACATTTTTAAAGACTAGTTAAAATCATGTGACCTTTTAGACAGAGCCATTGTTCTTATATAAACAGCATATTTAGTAAGCAGTTTAGTGATAATTTTGAAAAACATGTGATAAGTGAAATAACATATAAACTTGCATTTTACAATATGAAAATTATATTTCTTATAGCTAATTAGAAGACTAATAAAATCCTCATAAATGGCACCAACATCTCACAATAAGCTAATTTCGAACATACTCACTAGTACAAACTAAAACATTGCCATAAGGGAAATTTAGCAGGGTCTAGCAAAATTACATAGGCAATTAACCTTTGACCTAGGAATCTCACTTCTTGATATCTGTCTCAAAGATACACTCATAAAAATACAAAAAGAACATACATTCATTGCAGCACTGTTCATAACTGCAAAGGAATAGAAACCACACAAATGTTGACCAATGGGAGCTCGTTGACTATAACAGACACTATACACTTTTAAAAGAATTGAGGAATACCAATGAATATACTATATACTGTTACAGAGCAGTTTCTCAATCTTTTTTTTTTCACTGTTGCCCCAAGAAGTCCTTTTAGACATTTTTATTCCTAATCACTCCACACATATACTTAATATCACAAATATAGTGTATATCTGTTTATATACCTTGGCCTTTTGGAGGGCCACAAGCCATTATAACATCTAATTTTTTTTCACCCTTCAAGAACCAATTCTTGTCCTATTGAGGCTATATATCTATATATCTATAGCCTCAATGGAGGCTATCACCTATCTTAGGTTGACAGCCCTCATTGAGAAAGCAGACTGCAGACTGATCTCCAGGGTATACTGTAAAGGTGAAAACAGCAAGGCAGAGAAAAGTAATACAGTATACTAATGTTTATCTAAGATGAGGGACAGAGAGAGAGATGGCTGGATGGATGACGGGTAAATATAAATTAAAACTTTTTAAATGGTGACTTATAGGATAGGTAGGAAGGAAGGAACCAGAGAGAAGTTAAATTTCTTTGAATATCCTTTGTTTCAGAGATTTGACTTTGGAACCACTCAACTACTTAACATAGTTATAGCACAACATTATATTTAAAAACTTCAACCCTTAAATATCAAAAGTAAATGAAACAAATGAACTTAACTGCACATCAAGTTAGCAGCAAATGTATACTAAGAGGAATTATTTCAAGTGACTTTAAAACATAGAAATTTATCCATTTATCCCACAAGGCTATAGCTTAAGGAAAAGAACAGAAAGAAATCCTCCATGTTTGCAGCAATAATACGTTAGTTCTGAGAGCACTCTATGTATACTGTGGGATACTGCAAATGAGTAACTATGTTAGGGTCATTAGGAGCCATGGTTTTCAGCCTGTATACATATATAAGATTAAAGAAGTAAAAACTTTATGGCCCTGAATTTAAATTGGAAATATCAATACAAACTCATATTTTTTTCTTTAAAAAGGAAAACCTATTTTCTAGCTCTGTCCACTACAAAGGCCTAGAGATAATGACCAATCTAATAGCAAGGAACACCTCTGGTACCCAGACTGTAATTTCTAAATACCATTTCCTACTAAAAGAAACTACTGCTCCTTAGAAAAATGGTGGATTACAAGTCTGAGACAGAAAATGTATAATAAGAACATCTAATCATAACACAAAGTAAGAAAACTATCAATCAAAAGCTCCTGGAATCATGTAAAATGCCACAAAAATGAACTTGAGGAGGCTCCCTACAAAAGACATAACAATCTGAATGTCGACAAAAATAAAAACAGCAAAAAACTTAAATACTTCCAATATATGTAAATTCACATGTTTATAAAAATGTATTTTTTCAAAATCATCAGTTACCTTTGGAAGATGCTAGATTTTCAATTCGTTACACTTTTAAAACTGCTAAATTAAAGAAAAGGAATCTAGATTTTATCCTGCCTCTCCTTGTAAGAACTGTCCTTAAGTGTTGCCAAATTGTTATGGAGAAACATCACTTTACAGAACTATTCCAATTAATAAATAAGGAGGTATAGAATTAGAATATCATTATTATATGTAACCCATAATGAGATGATAAATCTAGGCAATGATCATCAAATGGCTGCTAATATCATAAAAAGAGAGACAACCAGATATATACCTCTTTTTTGGGGGGGGAGGATTTGGAATCTGATCTTTTACTTAAATATAAATGCCTTAATGAAATGTTACAATATCATCTCTTTTGCTGAGATAAAATAAGTATTTGTATTTTTTATTAGCTTCAGAGGTAGAATTTAGTGATTCATCAGTTGCATATAATACCCTCTGCTCATTATAACAAGTGCCCTCCGTAAGCCCATCACCCAATTAACACTGCCCACCCTCTCCCCTAGATACATGCCTCTTGGCTGAAATACACACCACTACCTATTAGGTGCTCCTGCCAAAAAGTAAACCTTAAATCTAATCAAGTCTTTAAGTCTAACTACCAGTTTATAGAAAATATAGGCAAAAGAAAAACATGCTAAACATGGGGATGCAGTCGGCAAAATCCAGACTGTGAAAAGCTCTATAAGATAAACACCTCAATTTCTTCAGTAAATATCTTGAAAGGGAGAAAATGAGAAGAATGGGGAAGTATACATCAAAAGGTATTGATATATATCAACAAAAAAAAATATATCAATCACAATGTACAGATATCATTTGGATCCTGATTTCAATAAACACATTATAAAAAATAAATTTGAGACAATAAAATTTGAACAATGACTAGCTTGTTGAAAATATGAATATTATATTTTAAAATATTTTTATCTTTCCAAGATACATAATGAAATATTTGCCAATGAAGTAGAATGATGTTTTGGATTTGTTTCAAAATAAACTAGGAGTAGGGTGTATAGAGAAGACAAAGTTGGCTGTGAGCTGATAACTCACAGGTGATACACGATTTACCCAGCTTCATACAACTCTCTTCATATAATTTCCTATTTCTGTGTATGTTTGAATTTTCAATAAGTTTTTTAAAAAGCAGCAACAGAGTAAGACATAAATCTACACATTAATGTTGCTTGGTTCTCAATTGATTATTATGAAGATCATAGATTCCTTTTCAACACAGACTAAAGGTTAACACTCAGGTATATGTCACCTTCAGGTATGAAGAGTCTTCAACAAATCCCAACAAAGAATTATGGTAGGAATCTAGATGACAGTATCTACTGATGTTTGGGCATCAGAATAATAAAACTGTCATTCTGGCATAACTTAAATGTGAGGTTCTATATGACTCAGATACTACATTAAATAACTGAGTAGCTTCATTTTACGTACTCTTAATTTTAAAGTCCAATAAATACAATAAAAAAGAACAGATACAAATCTCAATACTAACACCAAATAGTATTTATTATGTAATCACAGGTATATGATAATATATAAAGATTTGCCAAACAAATCCTTAAACAAAATTCCCAGAATTATAATGTTCTACAAGAGTCACCTATTTATCTTTATTCTTATTTTTTTATATTCTTGATGACTTTTGACAATAGATGTAATAATGGCCTGCACATTATTAACCACATCAAAAATATTTAATAAATGTGCTAACAGTTTAAAATTATGTATACTAATAATCACATACTGTAATTTAGAGTGATAAATCTACTGAAACAACAAGTAACGAAAATACCACATTCTGAAAAATGTATTTAGGTTCATTTATTTAGCTAAGTGAAGTTGGAACAATTCCAATACTTTCTACTCTGATATGTCTCAATGTGTACATTAATTCAGACCTTCTAGTAAGTTGTATGTTCACTACAACGACCTTTGTGCTGCTTTTATCAGAGAAACTTATATATCAGTCAACTGTACTATAATACTAGTTTCATCAAATAGCAGCACATCTGCTTTCTGACTTTATCCCAGAGCATACAATGCAGATGTCTTCTTACTATACTGTTTTGAAGATCTAAATTATGGGAGATTATATCAGGATCAAAGATTATGTTACTTTTTTATAACTTTAAATAATAATAATCCCTTAAGTGGAATCCCAAGGTGACCTCTGATGAACAAAACCATAATAAGCTGGAACTTATAATTAACTCTATTTTCCACCTTTTCTCCCCCCAACCCCAGAAAAAAAGAAAAAAAAAGTCTTATGACTAGAAAACAAACTAGTTTCATTAATTGTTATCAATTACTATGGTAGGTCCTGGCTCAGTGAACCTATAACTCAACTGCCAACTTATAACCTGATTGCCCACGATTTAACATCTACTGCACTATAAAATCAGCACTGATGTTCAGAGTGATTTTTTTGAGGTCCTATAAATCCTCAAGCAAATATATTAAAAAGCATACACAGCTCTCAGGTCAGATGAGACCTGGATTGAATCTCAACTCTACTGTTTTATAACTTGCTGTATGACTTGGAGCAAGTTATCTAATAAGACTTTCTATGCTTCAGTTTCCTTATCTATTAAAATGAGGTAAGATTACTTATCTTATAGAGGTTTTTTGGGGGGTGGAGGGGGCCAAAAAACATATGCAACATACTTTGCACAGTACTTGGTACAGAGTACCATTCAAAAGGTGTTCTTAGGTTTTATAGTGGTGGTGGTTATAGAATAATGGTGGTAGTAAGTAGTAGGGAAAAAAAAGTTAACAACAATGAAAACAAGTTTCTACATAAACCTTTACAATAAGAAAGAGCAAATAACATTATATCCTGAATTTCAAAGTAACTGAAGATTTTCTATTTCAAAATCTGCAAGATACCAAGGTTCAGATATTTGTTAGACCCACAGTAGACTTCTGTATTACATCTGTACTTGAATGTCTTTACCTCAGCATCACAACTAAGATAGTGTGTATTGTAGGTCTCTTGTCTACTCATCAGCATTAGTGATGTAAACTGTGTTCTGTTTATTAAAATGATTATGCCCAATGCAGGGCTCGATCCCAGAACCCCACTGGGATCATGACCTGAGCTGAAGGCAGACACTTAACTGACTGAGCCATCCAGGTGCCACCAATCTTTGATTTATTTCTCAGGGCTATCCTATTCAGAGGATAAAAGCACTCTATAGAATCAGCTCCCAATATTTATCAACATTCATATTAGTGAAATCAAGTGAAAGACACAACTTCTGTCATTACAGAAGTCAATTTTTCTAAAGTAGTGACAAAATTAGTGTTTATTTTAAAAATAGATTCCAGAGTCCCTGGGTGGCTCAGTCAGTTAAGCATCAGATTCTTGGTTTCAACTCAGGTCATGATCTCAGGGTCGTGAGACTGAGCCCCACTCCCTTAGCAGGGAGTCTGCTTCTCTCCCTCTGCCCCTCTCCCCCCACCCCCACTTGTGTGCTCTCTCAAATAAATAAATAAAATCATTTTAAAAAATTAAAAATTAAAAAAATAAAAATATATTCCATTCAGACATTCAAAAAACAGAATTATTTAAAATTTCAGAGGTAAAAGGGAAACTAAAAATCATTTTGTCCATGCTAGGAAACCAAAGTAGGCTTCAAAGAACTATGATCCACCCAAAATTAATTGTAAAATTTTAGGTACAGGTATATTTTTATGGAAAGACGATCTAATCAACAGCTTTCAATAGATTCTCAAAGAGGCTTGTGA
The DNA here is from genome assembly GCF_037043125.1 of Eumetopias jubatus. Lineage (NCBI taxonomy): Eukaryota > Metazoa > Chordata > Mammalia > Carnivora > Otariidae > Eumetopias > Eumetopias jubatus. Next base: position 58,099,762 of record NW_028274815.1, on the reverse strand, counting down.
CTCAAACTTTTTCTGTAGACATCCAAATCTAGATTAGGTTCCTCGCCTAAGGATGGAGCTCCATTAACAATCTGTACATTCATCATCATACAGTATTGTACTGTATGATGACAACACAGTCACTTCTGTCTCCTTCCTTCTGCCAAATAAATTGTAAAAACAGAGCAGAGAGCATCTCTGCTTTGTTCATGACAATACTCCCAGTAATCTGCCTGGTGTCTGACATGTAAAGGTGATCAATAACCATGCCTTGAATGAATGAATCAATCATTTATGTCACTAAATTTGGGCCACCTTTTAAAAAAATGCATTCTAAATAAATATTCCAGGGCGCCTGGGTGGCTCAGTTGGTTAAGCAACTGCCTTCGGCTCAGGTCATGATCCTGGAGTCCCAGGATCGAGTCCCACATCGGGCTCCCTGCTCAGCGGGGAGTCTGCTTCTCCCCCTGACCCTCCCCCCTCTCATGCTCTCTCTCTCTTTCTCTCTCAAATAAATAAATAAAATCTTTTAAAAAAAATAATAAATAAATAAATATTCCAATTACCTATCCTTAGTCAACAAGAATTTATAATTCAGTTAAATTTATTTTGAAGCTAACTTTTCCAGAATATGTTAAATATCTATTAAGTTACAGAACACATCTTCCATATAACTTCTTTATAGTCACTTAGCAGTATAAGGTTTGGATGGGTTTTCCAGCAGAGGGACTTCTACAAGGATATTGCAAGCCTGCTTAACTGAATGAAATTTTGATGGCCTATACCTGGTTTATCTATAAATTAAACATTTTGACATGTTCTCACATAAAATAACTAAAACCCTGGGGCACGTGGGTGGCCCAGTTGTTAAGTGTCTGCCTTTGGCTCAGGTCAGGATCCCAGGGTCCTGGGATCAAGCCCTGCACTGGGCTCCCTGCTCAGCGGGTCGCCTGCTTCTCCCTCTCCCACTCCCCCTGCTTGTGTTTCCTCTTTCGCTCTCTCTGTGCCAAATAAAAAAAATAAAAAATGACTAAAATGCTAATGTTAAAAATATTTTCAAAATAAGAACGCAGGAAAAATTGGGTGTTTTCCATCACCATATGGAATTTTTTGCAATGTGATAAACACTGCAAATTAGAATTTTAATAATTACCGAATGATTATGTTATATACAAATATAATAATTACATTATTAATTATTTAATAATTATTAAATTTAAAACCTATCAAGAACTTTTAAAATGAACTTAATTTTAGATATACTGGTATTGCTTCCTGCACCTTGATCTATTAACTTGACACAAAACTATTTCAACATTTTGAAAATGTTATTTTCACAAAGTTGTGACTGGCCTTCCATTAGTACCATCTACCAGAAAATTTAATTTTGTTTCTCCATTCAAATATTTCTGTAAATACTGGTCCTTATAGTTTTTGTATTGCTAAGACTAAAATATCACAATGATAACATTACTACACAGATCAATCTGTCAGAAAAAATATTCATGTAACTTACATACATTCACACTTCCCCAGCTAACATTATACACTAAAATTTATCCTATAAAAACTTCTAACATTATTTCTAAAAGCTTACTTAAAGGACATACCGGAAGCTGTGAATGCCCTGAAGCTCCTGCTGTAGAACCTCTTGTGTTGTTGCTATTAAGTCCAATGCTCCAACAAATTCAGAAGTGGATAACAACACCTGTACTGTAGGCTGAGTCTGGTGTACAGTGGCCATTAACTTGAGTTTATTGTACACTTTAACACAATTGTTTCTGGTAAGTGCCAGTCTTAAAATGTGTAGTGATCCTTCACACATTACTTTATCAATCTGTGCAATTTTATCTCGAAGCATCTTTACAGCCTGGGAAGTTTTCTTGAGGTAGTCCTGCAATTCGTGTTGAGAGGTCATTGCATGAAAAAATGCTTCAGAACGTAGAGAGATCTGGTGAGCAATGTTTACTTCCACAATATCCAGATAATGGCTCAGCTTAAGGAAGAAAAAATCATGGAGTATTATAAGATTACCTTCTTTGACTATCCAAATACTTTCTGAAAATGATACAGGATTTCTACATATATTTTAAATCCTATTGAATGAACTATTTGATTATGGGATTCTTGATATTGGGCACAATAAAATGGAAGGGAGATGAAAGGTTAATAAACGTAAGACAAAAGAGTAGAAGAAGCCGATTTATCTTCTTCCTCTGCTCCTGCTATTACCGCCCTCCAAACACCAACTACTTTCTAGAAAGTAAGAGTACCCCACAATAATCTGAGATTATAATCTAGTTTCAGAAGTTCTAAAATCTGAGAGAGAATGATCTCCTTAATCCCCACACCAACACACATCACTCATCTGACTAAAAGTTTATTAGGGTTACATTTATTGACTTCTTCCTTCTATATACCAGGCACTGGTATTTTATATACATAATTTTCTAGTTTTAACAATCTTAGAATACAGGTATTAGTATTGTTTTACAGATGAGGAAATTGAGGCTCAGAGACATTAAATAATTTGAAGAAAGTCACGTGGTTAGTAAGTGGCAAAACTAAAATTTGAACCTAAGTCTGACCCAAAAACTGAAGCTCTTTCTACTCTACCACTCTGCCTCAAAAGAATCTGTGAAAGACAGATTCAGATCCAGTCACAAATTATAGAAAATACTAGAATTCATTGGGATGTTTTTTCAAGGCTGCTTACATTTCAAAAATTATTCTTTTATCAATTTGTAAAACTCAGCTTATTTCCAATATATTTTCCTCTTAAAAGGTTGACAAATACCTTAAAAGAGTTCATACATATTTTATTTATAACACAACCAAGATTAATTCCTAGAGCAACATATATTAAAAATGCTTTCTAATTTTAAATATGGACTCCTAAAACTTGAGTTGCCTTTTCTTCCTTTCTAATTGCATATGCCTTTTTTTGGCTACATTATCTTTCCATTTCTCTCCCACTTTTTAAACTTTTAGATACTTCAACCTATAGCTCAAGCTTTAGGCATTATCTCTCAACATCTCTGAGTTCTTTCCGACTTTCCTCTTGTGACTGAGTTCTAGTTTCAAAGCACTGTGGTCCAAAAATATGCAGGGATGATTCCAATCTTTTGGTACCAGTTGAGACCTGATTTGTGACCTAGAATGTGATCTATTCTGGAGAATGTTCCATGGGCACTAGAGAAGAATGTGCATTCTGTTGCTTTGGGATGGAACGTTCCGAATACATGTGTAAAGTCCATTTGGTCCAGTGTGTCATTTAAAGTCTTTATTTCCTTGTTGATCTTTTGCTTAGATGTCCATTTCAGTGAGGGGGGTGTTAAAGTCCCCTACTATTATTGTATTGTTGTCGATGTGTTTCTTTGCTTTTGTTATTAATTGGCTTATATAATTGGCTGCTCCCATGCTAGGGGCATAGATATTTACAATTGTTAGATCTTGTTGGATAGACCCTTTAAGTATGATATAGTGTCCTTGCTCATCTCTTATTATATATGATATAGTGTCCTTCCTCATCTCTTATTATAGTCTTTTAAACCGAAGATTATAGTATTGTATTTTTAATACAATACTATATTTTTAACTATCGTATTTTTGCTTCAAAATAATCATCCTTGCGATGTGGAAATAAGGAAAAATGGTACCTCAGCAAAAGTTGATTTTCCATGCTTCAAATCATAAAGAATACAAAATTATCCAATATATTGTTTGGGATAAATGTAAAGCAATTAATTGTGTTATCTAATACATCCTTTAAAGTGAAATTCCATCAACTGCTATTTTAGATAAGAAGCACTCCAACAATTAGCTTTTCCTTTTTCACCAGCACAACTTGTTTTCCATTGAATCAAATACTTTTACTTTAGCAGTTAAGATTTGAAGGCAGTAACAATAAAAATGAAATTAAAATAGCCCTTACTAAATAACTAAGTCAGAACCCAAAGGTACTACTTAACTAGAATACAGTTTTCTACATGGAAAGAGTAAAAAAGAAATTACCTTTTCTTGCAGCAACTTTGAGGAAGCTGCATCACGATTTCCTTTTCCACCAGCAGTATTAAAATGAGACCATGGTAAAACTGAATTAAAAGTTAAGGAATCGTCCAAGGCAAAATCTGGTTTCATAAAAATCTATTAAAAAATGTATTTTCCTCAATTAGATAAACATTTTTTTACATTCATTATCCCTTCAAACATCATAAGACCATTAAACAATGATTAACTTGGACCTGAAGCATAAACAGCAAAAGCAAGTGATGATACGTTGATTTACACAAAAATCTGTATAAAAAATGTATAAATAGTGTTTCATCAAGCTAAAAATACTCATGGAAGATAGAAAATTGTTTTTTGTCTTTACCAATGGAGGTGATCATTCCATTACTATGTAATCAAATTCACTAATGCAGTCCCACCAGGCACACACCCACAAAGGGAGATGGATATCTCTTATCCCCAAATTTCTATATTAGTTCTCACTGATAGTTTTTAAAAAATGCCAAATATCAAATTCTCTATATTTATATTTCTACTTTCTTCTACTTAAAATTCTTTCAAAATCAGTTTCATAGATTAGACATATACTAAGTTTTAAAACCAAAACAAATTCAATTCTATGAAAAGATCACTCTTTTTCCTTTACATACCACATCTATCTGGGCACTAAGGCCTACCCATTGTATTTTCTAAATAAGACTTGAATGCTCTCCCTCCTCTACATCTACAGCATTTCGTCGGTGCAGCTCTTCATTATCTCTGGATTACAGTAAATGGCTATTTACTCATGTCCTTCCTCAATCTATTCCCTATACTGCTGTCAGATATACTTTTAAAATGCAAGTATAAATGAATTAACTTCTCTGTTTAAATCTCTCAATGGATTCCCATGACCTAAGGACCAAACTCTTTAGAATGGCATCAAAGGCCCTTCATTTTTTTTGAACTCCCTCACCAATTTGTATTTTGCCACTCCCACTATTTACAAGTTACATTCTAGCAATACTCAACTTCCATATCCTCTTGTGCTTAATTATCTTTGTACATGCTTTCGGCCTACAATGCCTTTCCTGCCTATTTTCCTAGAGAATACAACCAAATCAAAAGGGCAAACATTATCTCTGTATGAACACTTACCCCATCTCTGAACACATCAATCGCCCCATCTCTGAACTTAAGTACATATGCCACATATATTTATGTATCTCATACTTCACAAAAATTATTTACTGAATATATGTATCACCCCCTGGAGATCTTATGTTCCTTTAAGACTGGGTTTATAGCTAATTAATCTTTGTATCTCCAGTACTTAGCATAAGGCCTGAAACATGGTTTAACTTAATTTCTATGCTATATTTTATTATATTTACTGATCCATTTTATCTACATCCAAAAATTAGTATAAAGTGATAGGGAAAAACTAACTAGGGACATAAGTGTATTTTCTAGTCCCTGCTTTAGTATAATTAAAAGTACTGATTAATTCAATAAATATTTACTGATGATGTAACCCTTATGCTAGGCACTAAGGGGGAAACAAAGATAAATTATTACATAGGTCCTAATCCCAAGGATCTTTAGTCCAATGGATGTGATAAAATATGTACATAAATATCTTATAAGAAGAAGAGTGACAAATGCCTTAAAAAGAAGGCACAGGTCTACATAAAATACTATGGAAATTCAGCAAGGGGCCAATTATCCTCAGTTGGAAAGAAATATAATCTTGTAAAGTTGCCATGTAAGCAAGAGAATGTAAAGAAAGAATTAGATATGGGGAGTTGAGGGAAAGTCTTCCAGGCTAAAGGAACAGTGCAAGTAAAGAACAGAGCCAGCAAAACAGTTTGGCTGAAGTAAAGAATGTGTAAAAATTAGTAAGCAAAAGTTGAGTGTGACTATGATGGAAATGAATAATCAAGGGCCTTAAATGACAGAGTTTGAACTTTATTTTGTAGGAATCAACTACTTTAAAAATGACTGCCTTTTTGTTTCTGCCTGTTGTCTTTCTATGTCTTCTCACCTTAGAGAACAGTTATCACAGACCTCTTTGAGAATCTAATTAATGCAACAGACTCTTTCCCCAGGGGGGAAGAAAACATCTATTACATATCTCTCTAAAATTTTTCATATAAAGGACATGTCTCTGAATAATTTGAAGGGGTAGTAACATCAATAAAATTTTTCAGAATGGAGAGACTTGGGGCGCCTGTGTGGCTCAGGCATTAAGTGTCGGCCTTCAGCTCAAGTCATGATCCCAGGGTCCTGGGATCAAGCCCCACATTGGGCTCCCTGCTCTGTGGGAAGTCTGCTTCTCCCTCTCCCACGCCCCCTGCTGTGTTCCCTCTCTGTGTCTCTCTTTGTCAAATAAACAAAAATCTTTAAAAAAAAAGAATGGAGAGACTTAAACATATTTGTAGATTTCAGTAATGAAGAAGAAATTGATGATGACAAAAGAAAGAAGAAAAGTGATGCACAAAGTCCCAGAACAGGCAAAGTGGTTAAAGTGTAAGAAAGTCAAATGAAAGCTTCTTATAAGGCAAAACTAAAGATATTAAAGATTATTAAAAAAATTAAAGATATTAAGAAGTAGTATTCTCATTTATTAAGCTTTGTTACCTTAGGTACTTGCTCCAGATCTGTCCTGGATTTATCTATTAAAAAAAGGAAAAGAGAAAATATGATTTTTTTAAACTTGTTTTCATTTTATTCCATAAATATACTGTGACCAGATTCTGTACTATGTCACAATTATGTAACCATTTAAATTCCCTCAACAAGCTTCAAGCACTTCCTGTATGCCTAGTAGTAAACAAAGTAGTGAAAAAATCCTATGTTTCAAATAATTTTAATCAATTGAATGGTAGCAAGAAAACTAAACACATTTCTTTTTTAAATGGACACAGAAAGCTTGATGCTATCTTACTAAATTTGGTGAAACTAAGTTTGGCATATAGTTCTTAAAAATGAATTAAAATCTGGGGCACCTAGGTGGCTCAGTCAGTTAAGCATCTGCCTTCGGCTCAGGTTATGATCCCAGGGTCCTGGGATTGAGCCCCACATCGGGCTCCCTGCTCAGCAGGGAGCCTGCTTCTCTCTCTCCCTCTGCCTGCCGCTCCCCCTGCCCTGCTTGTGCTCTCTCTCCGTCAAATAAATAAATAAAATCTTTAAAAAAAAAGAATTGCATTCTAATATAGGAATACTGCTTTTATTGTTCAAAATACCATCCCACCCAGAATTTCTCAAGATCAAAGACTTTAATACCATATTAAGATATTAATACCTTATTAATTTTCTTCTTAGACATCTTACTTTGTGTCTACAAACCTGCAAATCAACCTACTTTACCTTCATCTCACCAACTAGATCTCAGATCCTTTCCAAAACTAACCTTCCTGGGTTGGACTCCATGCCTTCCTGCCTCTTCTGTGAGCGTGCTTCATCAAATACCCTGCCTCTGCCTCTTTCCATATCTTCAGCCTCTTCCCTTCTAATAGTTCCTCTCTGTGTATATACATGCTCAGTTCTCTTCCATTAAAATGAACCAAAAAATAAATAAAATAAAATAAAAAAGATAAAGACAAAACCCAGGGTCTGGACTAGGCTGAGGCAAGGGAAGCCCTCCAGTACAAAACTTAAGGAAGCACTCACTCTCAGGCTATGCAAATTCATCTCCTACCTCATCGAGTGTTGACCATGCAAAAACATTCTTACACTCTGTTCTCTCAATACCCTGTATCTCAAATCCTCAAGTCATATTCACAGTGGTAGTCTCCATTTCTTTCTCTTGTACTCACTCTTTAATATACAGGATTGTGTTTTCTGTAACCATCACTTCAAGTCTGAATGCCCTCCGTAAGAGATCCTAAATTGTGAAATCCACAGAAACTTCTCAGTGTGTAAACTGATCATTACCACCAACTGGCCACCAAAACCTGTGCTTCAATCTCTTATGTATCTCTCAAATGCCTAAATTCCTCTCCATCTTCATTATAACTGCTATTGGGGCCACATGACTTCTCACTTGTATTACTACAGTGGCCTCCAACTGTCTCTTTGCCTCCAGTTTATCGACATCTGTTTGTTTTCCACACTGTTTTCACAGTGAAATGTATAATCATAAATCTGATGTCTGGTTAAAAATATTTTTCTGTGGCTCTGTACAGCTTTTAGAAAAGAAAAATTCCTTAGCATGGCATACAAGGCTCTTCAGGATCTGACTCCCCTGCCTACTTCTTCCTCCCAGTTGAGCTAACATACTGAACTCTTGCAGTTCTTTGAACATGCTCTGTTCTCTCTCTTTTTTTAAAATTTTGACTCTATTGCTTTGCATACACTATTCCTTCTTCCTGGAAGGCCTTTTCCCCACATAAATCTTTCTCAGCAGCTAGTTTAGAACACAGGCAATCATCAACTCTAGAAGTTTTCTAAGGCTTAACAAATTAGGAGCTCTATACCATCTTGCCACGCTGAACTTACTGCTTGATATACAGGGCTTCAATTATTGGTTTATTTATGTAACCCTACTCAGGAGACTATCAGCTTCTTGATGACAAGTGCTCTTTGTTACTCATCTATTTTTAAACAACAAGCAAAATACCAAACAGCCAGATGTTAAACAAATATTTGTTGAAATGAAGGATAACACTACAATGAGACCCACGGTTTTTCTCTTAAAAGCTTTTGGAAAAGATTATGATCATAGGCTATAAAAATTTCACTAAAAATAAAAATTATAGGTAGAACAGCCATCAAGGTCCCAAAATTAAGATTTTTGTTTGTTGATATTTATGCTATGCTACAAATATCACATATTTAATCTCCACATTGTCTACAAATAGCACATATTCATACCATGAGTATGTAAGAGAGTCCTGTCAAAGGTATCTTTAGGAGGACAAATATTCTTGCATCTCTCATGAATCTTCTCTCTCTATAAAAAGACAAATAACAAAATCAATGCTATGTAGCAATATGAATATTCAAAGCATCAAAATGTTTCACAAAAGAATATATCAAATTAGTTCTACAATTTTTAATGTGAAATCACTAGCCCCTTGAATTTAAACACAAATAAGTATGTTTAATAAACCAAATCAAGCTCTATGAACATCTATAAGCTTATACTCATCCCATTTTACATAATTATAGTAAAATCTCCATAATTTTGGCATGAAGTGGGAATGCAAATAAAAAATCCTTATTTATATAACAGAAATCAATTGAAAATAGTTTTTTAAAACAAGCAAGAAAATGTGAAAATCTATATACCTAAGATAGGTTATTAGTTGACACTGAGTCTAAGTGTCACTTACACATAATACACACAATGCCTGTGTATTAGTTGACACTGAGTCAAGAAAGAAAGAAAGAAACCCTACTCTGATATCAGATTAGATGGTCACTAACAACAATTTTATCTTTTCAGAGATACGATAAATAGGACACATAGGGAAAATGGAGTATGGAAAGGAAAAAACACTGAGCTAGTAGTGTTCAGAGTTCTAACAGCAACTGTGACAGGAACTACAAGATTGTCTTCCAACATGGCTGTACCATTTTGCAGTCATACCCACAGCGAATAAGAGTTCCTATCAGTCCACATTCTTGCCAGCATTTGGTGCCGTCAGTGTTCTGAATGTTTGTAATTTTGATAGATACATATTATCTCACTGTTGTTTTAATTTGCAATTCCCTAATGACATATGTTAAGCATCTTCTCCTATGCTTATTTGCCAGCTGAATGTCTTCCTTCATGAGATGCCTGTTCATATCTTTTGCGCATTTTTTTATTATGGCAAATACATATAACATATATGCCTTTAAACTTACCACTTAAAACTATTAGTGATGTTGACTATCATTCTATATACTTATTGGTCATTTTTACATCTTCTTTGGAAAAATGTCCACTCAAGTCCTTTTCCCATTTTTTAGTTGTGCTGTTCTTACTGCTGAGTTTTAAGAGTTATTTGTATATTTTGGATACCAATCCTTTATCATACAGTGTCTAGCCTGTATACATTCTTTTATTAGTGTCTTTCACAGAGAAGTTTTTAATTTTAACCAAGTCCAACTTCTCAATTTTTTGTTTCATGAATTGTGCTTTTGATGCCATTATCTAAAAAATTATCACCAAACTCAAAGTCATGTATTTTCTCCCATGTGATCTTCTACTTTTACAATTTTGCATTTTACATTTAGAGCTACAGTTCATTTTGTGCTAATTTCTGAGAAAGGTATGGGTAGTCTGTGTCTAGATTCTTTTTTCTTTCCTTTTTTTTGGGGGGGGCAGGTATATGTCTAGTTGTTCTAGTACCATTTACTCAAAAGACTACTGAGTTACTCTTGTACCTTTGTCAAAAATCAGTTGACTATATTTGTGTGGGTCTATTTCTGAGCTATTTTGTTGCTTTGATCTATATGTTGTCTATTCTTTCACCAATACCACACTGTCTATATTACTATTATAACTTCACAATAAGTCTTAAAGTCAATTAGTGTCAGTCCTGCAACTTTGTTCTTCAATACTTTGTTGGCTATTCTCTTTTCCCTTCCTATATAAACTTTGTAATCAGTTTCTTGGTATCTACAATCAAATTGCTGGATTTTAACTGGGATTGTGTTGAATCTATAGACCAAGCTGGGAAGAACAGACATGTTGACAATATTGAAGCTTCCTATTTACATACATGAAATCTCTCTCCATTTACTTAGATCTTCAACAATTCCTTTCATCAGTTTTGTAGTTATCCTCATACAGATCTTGCACATATTTTGGTAGATTTATACCTAAGTATTTTATTTTCTTTGGTGCTAAGGTAGATGGTGCTGTGTTAACTTCAAATTTTAATTGTACATCACTAGCATACAAGAAAGCAATTCACTTTTGTAATATTAACCTTGTATCCTGCAATCTGGTTATAACTGCTTATTGGTTCCAGAAGTTTCTTTTCTGATTCTTTGGGATTTTCTACATAGACAATCATGATATCTGTGAATAAAGACAGTTTTATTTCTTTCTTCCCAGTGTATATACCTTTTCTTTTCTTTTCTTGTCTTATTGCATAGTTAGGGATGTTCAAAAGGAATGGTGAGAAGGGACATCCTTATCTTGTTCCTGATCTCAGTGGGAAAGCATCTAGTTTCTCACAGTTGCAGGGTTTTTGTAGATGTTCTTTATCAAGTTGAACTTTCCCTATATTCCTAGTTTGCTGTGAGTTTTTATCATGAATGGGTACTGAGTTTTGTCAAATGTTTCCTCTATATCTACTGATATGAACATCATGATTTTTTTCTTCTTTATCTTGTTAATGTATGGATTACACAAATTGCTTTTTGAATACTGGATCAGCCTTGCATAACTGGAATAAATCCTACTTAGTTACGGTACAGAATTATTTTCATACATTATTGGGTTTGATTTTCCAATATTTTGTTAAGGATTTTTGCATCCATGTTCATGAGAGATAATAGTCTATAGTTTTCCTTTTTCATAATGTCTTTGTCTAATTTCAGTATTAGGTTAGTACTGCCTAAGAATAAGTTAGAAAGTATACCCTTTGCTTCTATTTTCTGGAAAAGATCATAAAGAACTGATATAACTTCTTGCCTAAATGGCTGGTATAATTCACCAGTGAACCCATCTGGCCCTGGTGTTTTCTATTTTGAAAGGTTATTATTGATTCAATTTCTTTAATGAGTATAGTTTTATTTGGAGTGTCTATTTCTCATGTGTAAGTTTTGGAATGTGTCTTCCAAGGAATTGATCTATTTCATCTAGGTTACAGAATTTGTGGGCATAGAGTTGTTCATAATATTCTTTTATTATCTTTTTAATGTCCATGAGATCATTAGTGATATGCCCTCTTTCATTTCTAATATTTGTAACTTAAGCCTTCTTTTTTGACCTTGCTAGACAGTTACCAATTTTATTGATCTTCTCAAAGAAGATCTCAATTTCACTGATTTCTGGTCTCATTTTTATTATTTCTTTTCTTCTGTTTTTTGTTTTGTTTTGTTTTGTTTTGTTTAGTATGGTTGACACACAATGTTACATTAGTTTCAGGTACACAACATAGTGATTCACATTCTACTTACTTTGGATTTAATTTGTTCTTTTTCTGGCCTCCTGTGGTGAAAGCTTAATTATTAATTTTAGATTTTTTTCTTTCCTAATATACGCATTCAATACTATTAAATTTCCCTCTAAGCAATACTTTCACTAACCCACACATTTGGATAAGCTTCTGCCAACATTTTAAGCTCACTGATTCTTTCCTCTGCCATTTCAAGTCTACTGATGAATCCATCAAAAGCATTCTTCATTCGTCAGTGTTTATTTCTAGCATTTCCTTTTGATTCTTTCTTATAGTTTCCATCTCTCTGCTTACATTACCCATCTATTCTTGCATGTTGTCTACCTTTTCTATTGGAGCCTTTAGCATACTAACCATAGTTATTTTAAATTCCCAGTCTGATAATTCCAAAAATGTTGCCATCTGAGTCTCATTCTACTACTTGCTCTCTTTAAACTGCAGGGATGGGGGGGGGGGGTGTTCTTCTTGTTTGTAGTATTTATTGTACCTTTTCTTGTTCCATGCCAGATATGATGTACTGGATAAAAGGAACTGAGGTAAACAGGTATTTAGTGTGAGGTTTTATATTTATCTGGCTAGGCATTAGACTGTATTTATTGTTTGCTGTAGCTGTAGGTGTTAGAGGCTAAAATTTCCTCTGGTCTGTAGGTGTTAGAGGCTAAAATTTTCTCTGGTGTCCTTGTTTTTGTCTCTCTTGCTGTCTTTACAAACTTCTTAAAGTCTGAGACATGCAGTTTTTTCACAGTTATATTCCCTTATTATTATACAGGTGCCCTATTTATATGGTGGTAAAATGTGGGAGGAGGGGAATCATTCCATAGACCCGTGATTAGGTTGTTGTCCTTTAGTGAGTTTGTGTCCCTGTGCTGTGACCTTCAAAAAGCTTCTAAGTTGTTGATTTTATTTGTTCAGATTTTTTCTTTCGAACAGTAGAAGCTTCCAGGTTCCCTACATGCTGAACCAGAAGTATTTTAAGTATTTTTAACTTTTTAAGAAACCACTCAACTGTTTTCCAAAAAGGTTGTACCACTTTAAATTCCCACCAACAGTGTATGAGAGTTCTAGTTTGCCACCAGGGCTGACAATGGGGTAAGGCAAGCAAGCAGCCACAATATTTAAGACGGCACCTACTCTTAGATCCTGGTGCCCTTCACATTTTATACCTTGGGCACCTCATCAGCCTCATCCTAGTACTGGCCCCATCCTTCACATCCTTAACAATTGAAAGAATATGTGTAGACATGCTATTGTTTTTTCCTTAAATATTTGGTAGAAATCAATAGTGATGCCATGTGGACCTGAGTTTTCTTCTTGGAAAGCTGTTTAACATCAATTTCTTTAATAACTAAAAGGCTATTCAAATTATCTATTTCTTCCCGAGAGAGATTTGGTAATTTGTGTCATTCAAGGAATTCGTCAGTTCATCTAACTTGCTGAATTTATTGGCATAAAGTTGTTCATAATATTTCATTATTAGTCTTTTAATTTCTGTAGAATCTGCAGTGATGTCATCACTTGTATGCTTATTATTGGTGATTATGTCTTTTCTCTTTTCTTCCTGAATCAGTATTGCTAACAATTTGTCCATTTTATTGATCTTCTCAAAGAATCAGCTTTAGGTTTCAATGATTTTTCTCTACTGTTTCTCTGTTTTCTATTTCACTGATTTTGACTTTGATGTTTCTTTCTTCTGTTTATTTTGTTTTAGATTTGTTCTTTTTGTAGCTTTTTAAGGTGAAAGTTGAGGTCACTGATTTGAAACTATTCTCCTTTTCTAATATATGCATTTACTGCTATAAATTATTCCCTAAGTACTGCTTGAGCAGCATGCCATAAATCCCAATATGTCATGTTTTCATTTCCATTTAGTTCAAATGTGGGGGTTAGGGACACCAATACCCCATAATCAAAAATCCAAGTATAACTTTTGACTCCCCAAACACTTAACTACTAATGGCCTACCGTGGACTGGAAGCCTGAACAGTAAAATAAACAGTTAATTAACACATATTTTGTATATTATACATATTACATACTACATTCTTAAAGTAAGCTAGAGAAAAGAAATTAATATTAAGGAAATCATAAGGAAGAGAAAATACATTTGCAGTACTATAACTGTATTTATTGAAAAAAATCTGCATATAAGTAGATCTGTGTGGTTCAAACCCACGTTGTTCAAGGGTCAATGGTTCTAATTTCCTTTTCCTCTTTTTTTTTTTTTTGGAGCTCAAAGCGGGGCTTAAACTCATGATCAAGACCTGAGCTGAGATTAAGAGTCAGACACTTAACCGACTGAGCCATCCAGGTGCCTCTCCTTTTCCTCCTTGACCCACGTTTTATTTAGAAGTATAGATTTTGGTTTCCAAATATTTGCGGATTTCCCACATACTCTGCTGTTAATAATTTCTAATTTAATTCTATTGTGGTCAGAAAATAGACTTTGTATGACTTGAAGCCTTTTAAATGTATTAAACATTTGTTTTATGGCCCAGATTGTAGTCTAGCTTGATAAATGTTCCATGAGCACTTCAGGAAAAAATGTATTCTCCTGTGTTGGGTGGAATGTTCTTTCAATGTGTTCTTTCAAGTTAAGTCAGGTTAATTGACAGTGCTGTTTAAGTCTACCATATATTCACTGGTTTTCTATTTGTTTGTTCTATTGTTTGAGAGACAAGTATTGAAATCTCCAACCATAATTGTGAATTCATCTATTTCCTCCATAAAGTTCCCAGTTTTTGCTTCATGCATTTTGAAGCTATGTTTTTACAGACATAAATGTTTAGAAATACTAATCTTCTTAACCTAACACTTTTATCATTATAAAATAACCTTCTTTAGTAACAGTTTTTGCTCTGAAATCTACTTTGATTGATATTAATATAGTCATTCCAGCTTCCTTTTGACTGGTGTGAGCCTGGTGTATCTTTTTCCATCCTTTTAAGTGTTTTGTGTCTCTGTATTTAAAGTGCATGTCTTATAGATAGCATACAGCTCGGTCTTGCTTCTTCATCCAATCTCACAATTTCTAACTTGTAACTGGGGTGCTTAAACATTTACATTTAATGTACTAATAGGGTTAGGTTTAAGTCTATCATCCTGATGTTTATTTTTTTCGGTCTCATCTATTCTTTGCTCCTTTTTTATTCTTTTTCTATCTTTGTTTAGATTGAGAATTTTTTTTTATTTCATGTTATCTCTTCTGTTGGCTTTTTAGCTATAACTGTTATTTTAGTGGTTGCTTTAGGGTTTATTGCTTATAACCCTTGTTAGAAATATAAGCTTTATAATGGAGGGAACTGGTATATTTTGGTCTCTGTTGTATCCCTAGTATTTCGAACAGTGCCTGGCACATGGAAGGCATTCAATAAATATTTGACCAAGAAATGGATAAATGGAAAAGCCAAATTGTAGGTTATGAGGCATAAGATTAGAAAAAGAAGGCATACTAAAGCTCATTTACCTAACAACATCCAGACAGATGTGATTACTGAAAACAGAACACAAAAACTCTAGACAGCATATAACAATATACATTATATAAAAGTAAATAATATTTACAGGTTCTGTACAAAAATATTAGGTAGTACTAAAAATGAACCAAATACTGCATAGTACCAATGCCAATAATATAACCATATTTAGCCTATTTCCAAATCATAAAAGAACAAAGTAATCAAAGGAAACAAAGTTATTAGCTAAATGCAAATTGGGTTTGCTAATGAAAAAAGTATAAAAAGGGGTATTAGAAAAACATAAATAATTATCCCCTATACAAACTTCCAGATGTAATATAAAGCATAGTCACTGTAGTTAATAATACTGCACTGAATATTGGAAAGTTGTGAGGAGAATAGATTTTAAAAATCCTCATCAGAGGAAGAAAAAAATTCTTGTTAAGTATGTATGGTGATGGATGTTAACTAGCCTTATTATGGTGATCATTTTGCAATATATATATAAATATCAAATCATTATGTTGTACACCTGAAATTATATGTCAATTACACCTCAGTAAAGAAAAAAATTTTAATATCCCCTTTAAAAATGAGTTTTTTTAGGTCCAAAATGGTAACCAAAATTATATTGATAATACTCACTAAAAATCAGTAACAAGCCTTCTTAAACTAAGCAATACATTCAGTTCTTGCTCAGAACTGAGTTTAGAGTAAAATATTATGTCTAAAGATATTAAGACTATCTACTAAAGCTAGCATGCTCTATAAATTTTCTGTGGTAAATGAGAGACACAGAAACAGTTCTACTCTGCTCATTTCTTAAACCTCACAAACCATCTGGGTTTTATTGGCCTAACTGAACAATTTTCTCCTTGGTAGGTAGGGTGGATTTCATGAGGAATCTTAGCACTACTAGTAAAGTGCAATTCTGAAAAATCACTACAGTAAGAGAAATATATTTACATATATCTAAGAAATGAATTAAATACAAACCAGGACAGTAGAATGTATATAGACAGAAAAGAATACTATAGCCTCATCAAAGACTATTGGTCAAAAATCTACAATAAATCAAACTAAAGATCTTTCTATTCCTTTTGATTAGGTATTACCTGAGAGATTTCCTGTTGATAAACTGTAAAATGTTCCTTGCTGATCTGTGGGAGGTAGAATGAAGGTATGACTTCAGTGTCCACAAAGTCCAATCCCCATGTTTTTGTGAAGAAGTCAGATTCTCTTTTTGCTAATCTAGGATCATTTAATGCTGCTGGGAGGTTTACTTTGGAATGATATATAGTCCATCTATGTTGATCTGTAACTAGAGATGGGACAACACATAAACTATTTGAATCACCTGCAAAAAGCAAACAAGAGAACTCTGTAGACTAAGTTCTACATTTGAAAGTACATCCTAGAAAAATAAAAATGCTTAGTTTCTACTCTATAGAGTAGAAACAACTCTTCTGTAACAAACATTTTAATGAAAATCAATCTGATTAATAACCTTCAGCTTTCAGCATCAATTGCAAAGGGAAGGAAAAACATAAATAAAATAAAGAATATGCAAAATTTGAGAGTTATAGTTGCAGGTTAGGGTGGATGGTAAAGAAAGTCTTTCATTAATTCCCTTCCTTAATGTACAATTTCTCTTTCCTTTTTCAACATCAAAATTCTTCTTCCTTTCTATTGTATATCTTCTATCCTTTAATACTCCAGATTTTTCACAAATACCTTTTTTCTCTTGTATTAAGGCAGACATGCCAGGTTCTAATACCCTTTGTCTGGCTTATAAACAGATGACAGAAATGCTGCTGTGGCATCAACCATACAGGAAAGAAAAATATATAGTCAATTCTTGTTATTCATTCTTGTATTCAGGTTGTTCTATAAAGTCACTGTAACAATTAGCAAATACTGAACCACTGTTCCTAGGGGAAATACAGGGTTAGGTACCTTCAAGCCCCTGGGTCACAACATTTTCATCAACCGACCAATACAGAATCTTATTCTGTGTATGTTTCTGTTTAAAGACACCTTATTAAATATATATTGTTCATTCATTAACACTGAACCCATGGCTTACACTACTTTAACTCATAACTCACATCTGAATGAATTTTCTTCATAAGACACATACATTGCAGTCTTTTTGTACTTAGAAACACTAGAAAGCTCTCCAGCACTACATTTGGGAGACATTTTAAACAGCAGTATCACCAATAAAAATCTCAAAAATGCAAAAAAATGTGGCACTAAATAGACCACACAAAGGACACTTGTTTAGAGCATGAGAGCTAAAACAAGAAGGCAGAGCGTTGTCTTGTTCAACCTTAGCTAGGGACATGTGCATCAGGCAATTCAAATTTTTCATTCTTCTGCATATGGCTGCAAATGATCACAAAAGTACCACAAGTATTGATTTTGGAGTTACAAGTAAGTTTTAGGGAGTAGGCAAATTTGCAAACATGGAATTCATAAATAATGAGGCTTTACTATACTGTGTCTAACTAAAAAGCTTTAAATCAGTAGTTTCATTTTCAAAACTTTTTTTTTTCAGTTTAGCAAGTAACTTCTTCTATGGAAATGCATGAAAAGAACTATATTCCAATTTCCTAATCAACTTACTTCCAAATTACCTCTTTAGTTTAACACTATAAAATTTACTCTTTCAGATACAGCCGACCCTTGAACAATGGAAGGGTTAGAGACACAGACCATCCCCTCTCTGTGAAGTCAAAAATCCACATATTTAAACTCTCCCCAAAGGTTACTGATAGCTTACACTTGACTAGAAGCCCTTTCAAAGACTTAGTCAATTAACACATATTCTGTATGTTATATATATTATATACTGCATTCTTACATGAAAGTAAGCTAGAGGAAAGAAAATGTTACTAAGAAAACCATAAGGAAGAGAAAATACATTTATAGTACTGTATTTATTAAAAAAACAAAAGCTGCATATAAGTGGGCCCATGCAGTTCAAACCCATGCTGTTCAAGAGTCAAATGTATATGGAATCTGACTACTCATTTAAAGATAATACAAATCCTCAGTAAAAATCCTTAAGAACAACAACAGTAACAAAGGCATTACCTGTGGGTTCCTTGGGACATACATCTGGCAGTGACTGCACAGGTCGAATGTGTTTTGTTGGGTCTACCTCTTTTTTAAAGAAAACATCACTGCTGCTTCCTTGAGGCACTGGTGAAGAACTGTGGCTTGAAGCCATTGCATAAAATCACCACTCAACTGAAAACAAGTAACAAGTAATAATCAAGCATTTAACACAAATCAAAATTCATCTTTAAGTATTATGTGTGCCTCAAACTTCCTTTGAAAAAGACACCTTATCCAAAATCCCTCAAGGTGTAAGTACACAATTTGAATACTCACTATTAACTGTAAGAGTCACTCATAATATTTATTTAGTTTACTAAGAAAGTTATTTGTCCTTGTTTGAAAAGTATTCTCCCCGAAGTGAAATATCCTTAGTCTTTTATCCAAAGTGGAAAATAGATATCAAAGCTGTAACCAATATAAAGATGAAAACATCCATTCGTTCAACAAGTATACAGTAATTATGCATTATAGCAAAATGGATAAGTGAGTGGGCTTTTGAAGTCTCACTGCCTGGCTTCTTCACTTAACCAGCAGTATAACCTTGAGGAAATTTACTTAACCTCTGTGTGCCTTACCTCATCTGTAAAAATGGAGAAGAGATCCCATTTCATAAAAATTTTGTAAGATTAAATGGAAGGGATATATGTAAAGCATTTAAAACAATGCTCATCTCAAAGTTAGTGTTCATAAATGTTAGTTATCATTATGATGATTATTACTATGTGGACTGTCACTATATTAAATGATTATAAAAGAAGTAGGATTCTTCAAGGTGCCTACAATTACATTAAGTAATCAAAACAATCCAAACACTAAGGAAAATACAAGTTAACCTATGTCTACATTTTTTAGTAAGTCCTAAAAGAATTTGTGGGGCAAAACAACATAATATAGGCTACAGTGTCAGGTAAAACTTTACAAATGAAGCAGTACATAACCTGGATACTGAAGAACATATATTATTCTATTACTGGAGGGTAGATAATATTATGCTGCAGAGTATATCTATCAAATAGCAGGTATTCAATAAACATTTTTCAACAAAGGAATAAATATAAATAAACATAAACAGAAGTTTATGGCTGAAAGGGAACTTAGAGATCACCTAGTCTAAATGCAAAGCCCTGAAAGACTAGGTGGCTTACAAAGACACATGTGTTTTAACAAATTAAAAAAAAAAGAAGAAAAAAAAGCCTCATAAGGAATTCTGGTGAATACAGTAAGAGTAAGAAATAAAGAGCAGAGACATAAGGCTAAGAACGGTGACAAAAAGTTCATCTACTCTAACTCCCCTCTAGTTTAGCAGAAAGCTAAAACTTACATTTCCCAGACTTCTTTGAATATCTGTCACAGTCCTCCTAATGCAAAGGAAACACATCCAATTACACCACTCACTGAGACCATAAGAAACAAGCTGTTAAGAAAATGCACAAAGATAAATAACTTCCTCAAGGTCCCTGAACAGAAAGCAAACAATACCATACAAAAAGGTTAAGGGACATGGAATAATCATAAGACGATGAGGAAACTGACATGGCTAGAGTAAAATGTTTGCATTGGAAAGTACTAACAAATCATATTTTATTTACATACACAGACACACAGAGTATGGCCAAATGAATTAGTCAGGGCCTTGGTTTGCAAGGCATCACTGGCCTGTTGCATTTACATCCATTCACATTAAGTGTATGGTTGTTTCTGTATAAAAGCATCATATATTTGAAAGAGAAAAAATATCTAAAGGATAGGAAATACTGTATAATACATAATCCTGTATAGTAAATGTTTAGTAAGGACAATTCTAAATTTAACATTAAATCTCTTTAACTTTTGTATTAATTTTATCAAATAAAATGGCTAAACTAAAAACATTTTGACATTTTAAAGAGGGAAACTACAAATATTTGGAAAATCTATTTATGTTGAACGCCCACTGCTTGATGTCGGATAAATTGAATATTGATTCCAACAATAGTACACTACTATTTCAATTTATTCTTTTTACCATCATGTCAGCAAGAAGAAATCCTAAGTGCCATCTCAGGAAGCCAGAAATACTTGAGGAGATGGGGACTTCAATAAAAACATTTCTAGACTCCTAAGGGGGGGTCACCTTATTTATTCCTTAAAGAATGTGAATTGGGAATATATGATGATTTTGTTTTTTTTCCTATACCTCTCCTAATTCTTATGAAAAGAGGGAAAATCTCTAGCTATAAAGAGATTATGTAAAATTAGGGGACTGCCTATATAGGTGAGTCCCAATTTTAAACCATTTCACTCTCCATTTCCTTCAACCATCCTAAGTTTATTAAGATTTCCTAACAGTAAGAACCAAACTTTGTATTTATGACCACATAAGTATGGTGCAGATACTTGGTATGTGCAATCATTGGTAATAAAACATTACGGATTTATTCATAAGGCATGGATGCATAAACAAATAGAGCAAATCCCCATGGCCTCTAAACCAAACAATTTGAGCAAAAAAAGTAATCTTTCATTGAAAAGCTAAAGAACAGAAATGATGAAGCATCCTAGCAAGAAAGTTTCAGTGTAACCTAAGAATAGTTCATCTACCCAGAAAAAAAAAAATTAGCAAAAATAAAAACAAAAAACACAGAATAAGGGAAAAGGAAATCTCTAAGCACTAAATGCAGGTAACCTCTGATTTTTAATGCTCTACCATTCTTCACATGATAATCTTTTCATGACTGTAACAATACCATACTCAACTATTATCTTCTCTTGAAGCTTCTGGTTTCTCACACTTAGTTACCCTCTACGTATTTTTTTTTAAAGATTTTATTTATTTATGAGAGAGAGAGAGAGAGAGAGAGAACACATGCTAGCGCAAGCCGGTGGGGGGGGGGGGAGGGCAGAGGGAGAGGGAGAAGCAGACTCCCTGCTGAGCAGGAAGCCCCATGACAGGGAGCTCAATCCCAGACCCTGCGGATCATGACTTGAGCCAAAGGCAAACGCTTAACTGACGGAGCCACCCAGGCGCCTCTATGTATTTCTATTTTGCAATAATCATACTGAAATTTTGGTCTTTATATAGGTCTTCTCTTAGGCTATGAACTTCCTTATGTTTCCATTTCCCTGTGTATTCTACGTTCCTAATGCAGGTCTGGCATACAGATAGTATATAATAAATACTTTAAAGATTAATTAAAATGGGTGGTGTGTAGAACAGATCAGAAGAGAGATGTTAGTTAGACAGCTACCGATAATCCTTAAGTGAATAGATAAGAGCATGCAGGGGTATGGGATGATAAGGAAAGAAACACATTCATTACAAAAGAATTTCCAAGGATGAGTAAAATCAGAAGCATGTGACTGTCTTTCTCCTAGCTCAAAGTATCTTTTTATGTTAAAAGCTAAGTTAAAAGTTTCTAAGGATTTGTAAAAAAGGACAAAGGATCAAGTTAAAGGGGCTCTCACTGGCCACATGGGGGACAATTTGAGCACTCAAAAAAAAAAAAGAAAGCAACCTACTTGAGCTTAATCTACTAGATAAATAAAAATTAGCAAATACAGAGTGACACGTAGGGGAAGAGAAGAGATGAGGAAAAGGGGGTGGACTGGGATAAAGAAAGGAAATGTCTTCTTTACAAAAGAAAGCCAGTAATAAATGTAGAAAGAATGATTCAATTAGAAAATCACCATTTTGTAACCCCAACGTAAAAACCAATTCAGGCAAAAATCACTGATGGATGCTAAAGTTATTAGGTGAAAGGTTGTTCAGAAAGAGAAACTCACCTGGTGCCAAAGTGACCCCCACAGATTACCTAGCAATGCAAAGGGGAAAATATATCTTAAAAATCTGGCTGTCACTACCTTAACTAAATCATTAAACTTGGTATCATTGATAATAGTGACAACTTAATATTATGTGATTCATGAAATGATGATATAAAATAAACGCCATCACCTATGAGGCATTCTCACCAAAAATGCTTAAACCAATCTAATTAAGCCTCTAGACCGGGGTTAAGCTTTTTTGTCCTGTGGATTCCTTGGCAATCTGGTGAAGTCTACGGACCCCTTCCCAGAATAATGTTTATAATGCATAAAATACATTAGAGATTACAATGGACAACTGTACTTAAACTTTTTAAGATGCAATATAGTAATTTTTTGCTTCTCAATTAAAATCTTAATTTCTAAGCAATAAGTGAACATAAATATTTCAAGGTACCTGCAACAAATTAACGTGACATGAAAATATTTGAAATTTCTACTGGTAACAAAGTCACAGGTAGTGCTAACACCCCTGTGAAGGATTATCTACATTCATAATTAAAGGAAATGCTAAAATCCAGTTAAAGCAGGGTTTCTCCACTATGGCACCACTGCCAGTTTGAGCTGAATAATTGTTATTGGTTGTCCACTTGATGCCAATAGCATCCTCCTCTCCTCCCCCCCAACACATAGTTATGACAACCAAAAATGTGTCCAGACAAAGCCAAACATGCTGGAATGGGAGAAAAGAGGGGAGAGGATAAAATCACCCACGTGAGAACCACCGAGTGAAATAAAGATGATCATCTGATGAATGAACATATGGACTGATCTAAGGTGCTAGTATCAATTCTTAAAATGAGTATTAATAAAGGTTCATTTCTTTTTTTCCTTAGCTAAAAGAAAAGAATAATCCTTAAACTGGGTGAAACCTAACAAAGGACTTTGGACTTGATCCACAAGACTGGTGAGTCATTATAGACTTTAATCCGTCACTCTAGGAGATTATCAGTAGAGAGGGCCAAGTACAGAAACTAAGAGGACTTGAACATTTCTGAAGAAATGAAAGAAAGATATAGGGTTACCTAGGTAGCTCAGTCAGTTAAGCATCTGACCCTTGATTTTGGCTTAGGTCATGATCTCGGGGTCAGGCTCTGCTTCTCTCCTTCTCCCTTTGCACCCCCCCCACCACTGTGTGCATGAGTGTGCCTGTTTTCTTTCTCTCTCTCTCTCAAATAAATAAATAAATCCTTAAAAAGGAGGGGCAGGGCACCTGGGTAGCTAAGTCAGTTAGGCATCTGACTGTTGATTTTCACTGGGGTCATGGTCTCAGGGTTGTGGGATCAAGACCCGTGTTGGGCTCCATGCTTGTGCACGGAGTCCGCTTAGGATTCTCTTTCTTCCGGGATACCTGGGTGGCTCAGTCGGTTGGGCGGCTGCCTTCGGCTCAGGTCATGATCCTGGAGTCCCGGGATCGAGTCCCGCATCGGGCTCCCTGCTCGACGGGGAGTCTGCTTCTCCCTCTGACCCTCTTCCCTCTCGTGCTCTCTCTCATTCTCTCTCTCTCAAATAAATAAATAAAATCTTAAAAAAAAAAAGATTCTCTTTCTCCCTTTGCCTCTGCCCCTCCCGCTACTCATGCTCTTTCTCTCTAAAAATAAATACAATCTTTAAAAAAGAAAAGCTTGTGATAAAGAAGGAACGTACAAGAAGGTGAGAGAAATACCAATTCAGAATTCACAAATAAAAGGAAAAAAAAAACATCATTTAGATTTGGCAACTAGGCAGTGACCAGTCACATCAGAAACAATGTCAAGTCCAACAGTGGGGGTGGATGCCAGACTGCAAATGTTGGAGTGGAACCCACAGCTATATGATCAACTAATCTTTGACAAAGCAGGAAAGAATATCGAAGAGAAAAAAGGCAGTCTTTTCAATAAATGGTGTTGGAAAAAGTGGACAGCAACATGCAGAAGAATGAAACTGTACCACTTTCTTACACCATACACAAAAATGAATACAAAATGAAAGACCTAAATGTGAGATAGGAATCCATCAAAATCCTAGAGGAGAACACAGGCAGCAACCTCTTCAACCTTGGCCGCAGCAACTTCTCGCTAGACATGCCTCTAAAGGCAAGGGAAACAAAAGCAAAAATGAACTATTGGGACTTAATCAGAATAAAAAGCTTCCGCACAGCAATGGAAACAGTCAACAAAAGTAAAAGTCTACCTACTGAATGGGAGAAGATATCTGCAAATGTCTTATCAGATAAAGGGCTAGTATCCAAAATCTATAAAGAACTGATCAAATTCAACATCCCAAAAATAAAGAATCCAGTTAAGAAATGGGCAGAAGACATACACAGACATTTCTTCAAACAAGACATACAAATGGCTAACAAACACATGAAAAAGTGCTCAACATCACTTGTCATCAGGGAAATACAAATCAAAACCACAATGAGATACCACCTCACACTGGTCAGAATGGCTAAAATTAACAACTCAGGAAACAACAAATGTTGGCAAGGATGTGGAGAAAGGGGAGCCCTTCTACTCTGCTAGTGGGAATGCAAACTGGTACAGCACTCTGGAAAACAGTATGGAGGTTCCTACAAAAAGTTAAAAATAGAACTACCCTACGACCCAGCAATTGCACTACTAGGTATTTAT
Organism: Eumetopias jubatus; assembly: GCF_037043125.1. Classification (NCBI taxonomy): domain Eukaryota; kingdom Metazoa; phylum Chordata; class Mammalia; order Carnivora; family Otariidae; genus Eumetopias; species Eumetopias jubatus. The sequence goes on along the minus strand of NW_028274815.1, from coordinate 58,074,673 downwards.
CCAAAGGATACAAAAATAGTGATTAGAAGGGACATATGCACCCCAATGCTTATAGCAGCAAACATGGAAAGAGCCCAAGTGTCCAACAACTAATGAACGGATAAGGAAGTTATAGCCAAACATGGGAAGAGCCCAAGTGTCTAACAACTAATGAATAGATAAAGAAGATGTGGTGTATATATACAGTGGAATACTACTCAGCCATCAAAAAGAATAAAATCTTGCCATTTGCAACGACATGGACAGAACGAGAAAGTATTATGTTAGGCAAAATAAGTCAGTCAGAGAAAGACAAATACCATATGATTTCACTCATATGTGGAATTTAAGAAACAAAACAGATGAACAAAGGGGAAGGGAAGGATAACTAAAATAAGATAAAGACAGAGAGGGAGGCAAACCATAAGACACTCCTAAATATAGGGACAAAGTGAGGGTTGCTGGAGGGGAGGTGAATAGAGGGATGGGGTAATTGGATGATGGGCATTAAGGAGGGCACTTGATGTAATGAGCACTGGGTTTTACATGCAACTGATGAATCACTAAATTGTACCCCTGAAACTAATACTACACTGTATGTGAACTCATTTGAATTTAAATAAAATCTTGAAAGAAAAAAAAAGCTGGAGTGGAATAGGTAGGGAAATTAAAAGACAATGGCTATACTTTCAAGAGACTCAATTATGAGATTACAAAACAGAATATATAGTAAAATCCAATTTGATATAAAAACGTTATATAGCTCCCTATATATACACATAATGTATTAAAAGGTATACAACAAAATATTAATTATCTGCTTAGTGGCATTACAAGCCTTTCCTGACCACCATATCTAAGCATATCCTCTCCCTTCCCTTCCCCTCATCCAACACCCACACCCTGATTCTCTATCACTAGCATTATAGTTTGTGATCTTTATAGTACTTGCTCAAATTATAATTATTTACCTGTTAATTTTCTGTCTCCCCCACTATACTGAAGACTTATATTTGTTTCATTCACCTTCCTATACTACACTTAACAGAGTCTAAGCAATTGATAAAAGGCCTGAAAGTTCAATGAATGAATGACAAGGGAATGAATATCATGGATAAAGAGGTAATAAGCACAAATAAGCCACTAACAATGTCTTATGTAAGTTCATGTACATTCAAAACAATTTAAAACATACAAAGTCAAAAATACATTATCTTGTTTGTACATTACCTGACTTTCTAAAATTATATTCTAGATTCTCTACATTCTTGTAATACAGTGTATATAATATACTTAAGAAAACGGGCCATAAAATGAGTTAGATATCTATTATTTATTAGTTGTGTGACCTGGACAACTTTACCTTCCTATTTCCTCATTTGTAAATGGGAGAACAACAGTATCTTTCTCACAGGAATGTTGTAAAACTTAAATGAAATATAACTTACATAACCTATGTAAACTCATGGCACAATACTTGGCACAGAGGAGACATTCAATAAAAAACTGCAACTACTACTATTTATTATTTTATTATTATAAATATCTTAAGTATTAACATTTGGACTATGCCATACAAAGTTTTAAAATCAATTTTAAACTTTAGGTTCCTGAGCCTCCTCTATTGGTGTCCTTTGCTTGAGTGCCCCTAGTTTGTGGGAAGAGGAGGCAACAAACTTACATGGGCAGATATAATTAACTATCAGAAAAGTCGCCAAAGAATAGAACAGTGGTCCTCAAAGCCATACTAGTAAAAGGAGAGAAAAAATATTAGAAAATGATGTTGAACCTAGAAAACGCGTGGTCTAGAACAGAAGCAAGTTTAATGACAAATACCACGCAAGAGAGGAAGGAGGAGGGAAGGAAGACAAAGAGGCGAGAAATAATGATTTAGAAAACATCTGGATAAAGGTCAAAGTTGAATCCATGGGAGTAGAGTGGATGAAATAAAAATTACAATCTGAGTTGGAGGGGACTTTAAAAGATATCTGGCTCAACTTTCTACCTAATTTATGAATCTTTTCTACAAGGGGTCTTTTTCGCCTCCATTTGAAAACTTTTAACAGTGGAGAACTGACTACTTCAAAAGCAGATTATTACTGTAAAATACCATAATTGCTTTAGGAAAAAAATTCCTTCCTGTATGTACAGAATCCTGCCTCCCTGAATTTTCCATTGCTATTCCCAGTTCAATTACATTATAGGAATAAAAGAAAATACTTCTAGTCATAGGAAGATAATATTGCAAAGAAAAAGTGCGAAAAAAAAAAGAGGGCTAATGAGAGCTCAGAGAAAGGGATAAGGCAAATACATTTACAAGGAAAGGAGAAAGAAATCAGAAATACCATCCTTACAGAAGCAAGGGAGAAGTGTCCAGGAAGAGTGTGTGAACAGTAGTGTCAACATGATGCAGAGAAAGAGGTCAAGGTTACTAACTTCAGTAAGGATACTGAATTAGGACAGTGGTTGGGGCAGAAGCCATACCCCAAGATGTTAAGTGTTGAAGTAATAAAGGCAACAAGATCAACACCTCTTTGGTGGTGAAAGAAAAGTGACTAAGAATTGAGCAAGAATTTTTTAGGCCATGGGAGACCTGAGCGTTATCTGTAGGCCAACAGCAAGAAACCAGCAGAAGGATGAGATTAAAAAGGAAAAAGAAAAGGTACTGGAGAGAGAAGATGGAGGGAGAAAGAGGAGTTAGATATACATAGGGATCGGGGATATGGCAGTGAAGGCAGAGAGAGAGAATCATCACACCTGGGGACTATGAGGCACCTTAACACTAATGCCCCAATTGAGAAAGACAGGACTTTGTCAGGCAACAGTGAGAAAATGAGCAAGCTGATACAGAAAAGTTGGCACTCCATCCTACTTCTCCGCCTAATTCCCTTATAGGGAGCAGGGGGGGGGAAGGAGTGGAATCAGCTGGGACATGGATACAATCCCACCCAAGGTCTAAAGCATTAAGATTAAGAGTGAAAACATGTTATCAGTGAAAGAAGGAAGGACGGCAAGGGAGAAGTAGAGAGAAGAAAAAAAAGAAAAGAAAAGAAAAAAAGAAAAAAGAAAAAAGAAAAAAAGAAAAGAAAGGAAGGAAGAAAGGAGGGAAGGAGGGAAGGAAGGAAGGAAGGATCACTAATATCTGCCTAAACACTATACGGTTCATAATTGCTTGCTTTCATTCAGATTATTTTGTTGGTCTAACAATCTAGAAAAACATGTCTGAATGAATCAGTGAATGAATGAATCAATGATCCCCATTATGCGGATGAAGAAACAGGTCCAAGAGTAATTTGGTTTCAGACCATTGAGCTAATTGTGAAGATGGGATCTGCACTCAGATCTTCTGATTCTAAATTCCATGCCTCTGTCTCTACACCATACTGCTCTCCAAAACACCAAAATCTAAATTATTCACTATACTGCCTCTCATCCATTTCAGGCACCCAGTGCTTTCTTCTCTTCTGTCTTCTTTTTCTCCTTATCAGATCAATTACTGATCTAATAACAATTATTTATACTAACAAATATTTATGTCCATCTTATATTAAAATGATAGCAATAATCATCTGACTGTAAGGTTTTTTTAAGACTTGACTTTTTTTTAAGTTTTTTAAATTTATTTAAGTAATCTCTATACCCAACGTGAGGCTCGAACTCACAACCTTGACAAGTGAGACTTGATTTTTTAGGGCACTTGTAGGTTCAAAGAATTTTATCAGACCTGGACTGTTAGAAAACTAGTTTTCCTTAAGGAAAAACATACATTTTCATCAGTATAATTTACTATATTTTTCTTAGCAAAGGGATAGTTCTTGAGCTGCAACTTAGCATAAATAAGCTACTATGGGCCATCATTTTAACACTTTCAACAGGAAATGTGTTCTGAATTCTAAGTAATTAATGAACTTATTTTTTTTAAGATTTTATTTATTTATATGAGAAACAGAGCACACACAGGAGCGGGGGTGGGGCAGAGGGAGAGGGAGAAGAAGACTCCCTGATGAGTGGGGCCCCTGCACAGTGCCCATGTGATTTGGGGTTGAGGGGGCAACATGGGGCTGGATCCCAGGACCCACAGATCATGACCTGAGCTGAAGTCAGACACTTAACCGACTGAGCCACCCAGACACCCCAAAGTAATTAATGAACTTATTAGTGAACTTTTATAACATATATATTTTACACTAGAGCTGGACAGAGGTGGCATTCTGTGATACAACTTCAGGTTTGAGTTTAGTAAAAAAAGAAAAAAAATCAATACTCAATGCTATTTTTTTAAAAGCAACAAAAAATTGGCAAACTTCATTTACTGATACATGCAAGAAAAAAATTGTAGCCTCAATCATAGTAATTTAAAATATCTCAAATACCTCACATTCTAAAAAGTATTTTCCACAACACTTTTGGAATTTTAAGAACCAATTTCTGGTAAATGTTATAGATAGGCTTCTTTGATACAACCTAGACACAAATAACAACATACTTCTACACTATTGAAGTATAAGATTCATCACCTGACAAAATATAGTTTAATCAGAATTTTTTAAAGTACTTAAAATTGTTTAAAAACTATCACAAAGATCTCAATTTTATTATTTAAACACAAAGATCTGGACTTTCAAGAAATTCCAACAAATTAAGGCTGCCACATAAATAAGTACTTGTCTACTCATTTTGGGTATTAAAGGAGCATGGAAGAAGCTAAAGTGAACCCAGAAAATAACAAAGTCGAACCCAGAACAAAGAACAAAGTTGTACTAATCTGCTTTTTCCTTACATTCCCATTTGACATTATAAGGCCTGGTGTCTTGTAGGACACTGAATACATGTGCTTCCTGACATTGCTCATTTACTTTCGATCTAGTGACAAAAAGGAACAGTAACAGAGAATCTTGGCTAGAAAGATAAAAAGTATAACTGTCTGTAATATTAAATTTAAATATTTTTATATGGCTATAAAAATAAATGATATTTCATGTGTAACATCCTTATCTGGAATAAAAATCATAAATATCTACAAAAAAACAATATATATTTTAAGTTTAGATGTTATTCAAAATAAAAGCAATGTCTTTTTTCCCCAGCACTTATCAGAGACTTAATACACACACACACACACAAAAAAACCCACCATAATATGGCAGCCACTGAAATTAAGGATCACAGGCCTAGAATTGAATGATAAAACCATACTGTGATAAAAAAAAAATTTTTTTCCAATGGAAACCAAATATAACTTAGATGCTTTATTTTACTCCTTTTCAGGACATTGACAGGACTGTATTACCAGTGAAATTTTTGTCAAAGTGAATCAGAGTAGAATGTTAATATCTTGGTGTCTCAGCCAAAGATTAGCAAATAAATCCTATAATCATTCATTCAAAGTAACTGGTATTGTATATGTCTTAAATATGTAAACCATTAGACATACTAAAATGCCTACATAAAAAGAGTAAATTTAAAATAAAATCTGTATAACTTATCCTATAAATATGTGCTAGAAGAAATTATATATTAATATATTCCTAAGAACAAAAATGCCAGTTGTATTTATCTCCTGTCAATTAATTCAACAGTCTCCCTTGCATGTTCAATTCTCTCCTCCTTCCTCCAACTTCAATCTATCTTTGCTTCGTTCCTCACTGCAGGACACCAGAGAAAATTTATATAGACCATCAGATTATAAATGTATAAATGTAGTGATCCGAAGGGGCACATGTACCCCAATGTTTATAGTAGCAATGTCCACAACAGCCAAACTATGGAAAGAACCTAGATGTCCATCAACAGATGAATAGATAAAGAAGATGTGGTATACACACACACACTGGAATATTATGCAGCCATCAAAAAAAATGAAATCTTGCCATTTGCAACGATATGGATGAACTAGAGGGTATTATGCTAAGCGAAAGAAGTCAATCAGAGAAAGACAAGTATCATATGATCTCACTGATATGAAGAACTTGAGAAATAAGACAGAGGATCACAGGGGAAGGGAGGGGAAAATGAAACAAGACAAAACCAGAGAGGGAGACAAACCATAAGAGACTCTTCATCTCAGGAAACAAACTGAGGTTGCTGGAGTGGAGGGGGGTGGGAGGGATGGGGTGGCTGGGTGATGGACATTGGGGAGGGTATGTGCTATGGTGAGCACTGTGAATTGTGTAAGACTGATGAATCACAGACCTGTACCCCTGAAACAAATAATACATTATCTGTTAATTTAAAAAAAAGATTATAAATGTATAAATGCTAATCTCAGATAAGGCCCTACTCAGCAGTCTTTTCACTGATTTATCCTGAAACACTGCTCTTTCCCAATCCCCATGCTTTTTATAACAAACCTTCATCACTCTCCTCAGGTTCCCTAGTTTATCTTCATCAAGCCCATCCTCAAAAAGTAATTGTCTTTTTACTTCATACCAAAGGAAAAAAAAGTCCTCATACAGGACTTCTTCCCTCCATATCCAAACGTACCTAATCCTCACAACTCTTAACTTCTGGGGTACAATACCGGTGTCTACCCTTGTCCAGAGTTAATCCTTCAACCAACTGTTCTTGATCTCACCTCTTCCCACTTCATCTGGGACCCTGTTCTATTAATTATTCCCTAAATCACCTATCTTCAATCTCATCAGTCCACACACACAAAAAAAGGTTCAAGTGCTAAATTAAAGTTCTTTCCCTCAACTCTATCTCCTCAGGCTACTTCTTGCCTCCCCTTCACTGGCAAACCTCTACTTGCTCTTTGGTCTATCTCCTTAGCAATCTATCTTCCATCTTCACCACTCACTTGGCTCTGGAAAAGGTGAGGAAAGACCTGATTTCCAAATTCAATTGTCTATATTCAGTCTTAATCTAATCAGACCTCACTGCCCTCAAATGCCAATAAAATAAATGTAGATGGCATAAAAAAAAAGAAAAATCACCATTTATAATCCTCAAATGCAATGACTGATCCAAGCAAGGATCATTAATGGATGGTAAAACCAGTGATTTAAAAGATTGTTAGGAAAAGGATATTTACATGGTCATGAATTATCACCCTATCAATTATTTATTAAATAGTAGCAAGATCTATCAGTTCCCACCCTTACCTAGTGATCAAAGCTGGAATCACCAACAGGGGGACAGCCTGCCATTATGTGCCTCCTAATGTGATAAAGTGGTAGGAATATATATCATCTGTGTGATATTTTTGCCAGAAATATCTAACCAGAATCTAATCATGAAGAAACAGACTAATTCAGAATATGGAATATACTCGAGCACAAATGCCTCTAACTTTTCAAAGGATAAACCAAAGAAGAGGAGGCAGTGGGCCCTAGTCCAGACTGAGGGAGACTAAAGAGGCATACCAGCCAAATGCAATGCATGAACCTTGACTGAATCTTGCATTAGTGGAGAGAAAAAAACTATAAAAAACGTTGGGACAGGGCACCTGGGTGGCTCAGTTGGTTAAGCAACTGCCTTCGGCTCAGGTCATGATCCTGGAGTCCCGGGATCGAGTCCCACATCGTGCTCCCTGCTCAGCAGGGAGTCTGCTTCTCCCTCGGACCCTCTTCCCTCTTGTGCTCTCTCTCATTCTCTCTCAAATAAATAAATAAAATCTTAAAAAAAAAAAGTTGGGACAAATGGGGAAATTTAAGTACAGACTATATGTTTAATAATGAGTAATTGTTGATACTTTTAGGTGTCATAATAGTATTGTGATTGTGTAAGAGAAATCCCTGTAATTGGAGATGCATGCTTAAGTATTTAGGGGTGAAGCGTCATGAAATCTACAGCCTGCTTTCAGATTTGGCAAAGGGAATGTGGGGGGGAGGGGGTTATGTGTGTGTAGGTGTTCACTCCAGTATTCTTTTGACTTTTCTGTAGGTTAAAATTTTTTCAATAAAAATAATAATGAATCCATGAAGGCTTACCAAGAACTGAAGATAAGTAGATATGAGCTAAACAAATGTGAGACAAGAATACTGCAGGAATAGGGAATATGTGTGCAAAGGCTTGGAGGGGAAAAAGAGCCTTCTGCCAGAAATCAGAAGTAATTCAGTATGTCTAAAAAACTTAGGGGCGCCTGAGTGGCTCAGTCAGTTAAGCATCTGACCCTTGATTTCGGCTCAGGTCATGATCATGATCTCAGGATTGTGAGATCAAACCCCGCACCCCGCTTCATGCTCAGCGTGGAGTCTGCTTGAGATTCTCTCTCCCTCTGCCCTCCCCCACTCGTGTGTGCTCATTCTCGCTCTAATAAATAAAATATTTTTTAAAAATACGAGAAAATTATATATTTGGGGGGAGGAGGGAGCTGGGGAGAGTCACAAGGCTAGAGAAGTTGGGAAAAGAACTTAAATTTAGAAATCAATTAAAAGAATAAGGAATATAGATTTCATCATAAAGATAAAGTCACAGAAATAACTTATGAGAAATGATATAATCAGATCTGCCCTTTAGAAAAATCGCTGATTATAGCACAGAGAATGGAATGGAGAAGACTAAGACTAGAAGAGTCCAGATAGGAAACTTACAATAATCTCAGTAAGAGATGACAGTAGCTTGAACTCAAGATAATGGTGGTAGAGATAGAGAAAACTGGATAGATTCCAGATCTTTCTCCAGTTCTAACCTCTTTTCATTGTCCCACAATCATATTTATAACTGCCTAGCGAGCATCTTCACCTACAAGACTCAAAGATACCTAAAATTTAATATATCCAAAACTTAAATTATTTATCATCTTTACCTGACTCCACCTGCCAAAAATTTATTCCTTCTCTAGCTCAGTTAATGGCAACATAATCTATCAGTTTCCTAAATTAGAAACCCTGGAGCCAACTTGACTCCCTAACCTCTCTATATTCTTTAATTTCTACACTAATGTGGACTGTCCTATGGATTCTACCTCCAAAATTCATCAAACAACCATCCCTTGCACTTCAATCCAATTGTCAGTACTCTAGTTCAGGATTTTATTTGCAGATTAAACTGCTGTGAGAATCTCCTACCAAAAGTCCTTCTTTGGTCCTAACCTCACTCAAGTTTAGAATCTTTAGATCTGATTAGGTCACTCTCCTTAAGTATTCTTTGATAGTGGTGTATACATCAAATCTATCAAGTCCAAAAACTCTTCACACCTGGGCCCAATCTACCCCTCAGTTTAGCCAAACTGAAACAACATCAACAACAACAGGACATGAACTTTCTTGACATAATTACATGATTTCAAAATTTTACTTTATTCACTCCACAAAATGTCATAAAACATGATATGTACAAAATTCATACACAAATACACAACTTCAAGTCAAAAAGCCAACTATATGAATATAAAATTCCCCAAATCAGTAACACTTTTTGCCATGAAAATTCCCCCCTCTAGATTTTTTTAAGTACACCATATTGAAAAACAAAAAACAAAAAAACCTACCAATATCACCACATGACTTATTCTTAATACTGTCTCCAACTATTCTAACCTCATGCTACCCTAGAAAAATCACATTGAATAGCTCGATTTCTGTTACCTCAAGTCTTAATTTGGTATGATTGTGAAGCTGACCAGTTAACACAATTGTAAGAGATTACATTTTCCCCCACTCTTTTCATGTATTTTAGTTAATTCAACTCTAAACACTAGAGCATGGACCACTACTGGACATGTAGAAAAATCAAAGCATCTCTTGCAAAAAGTTGAAAATAATAGAAAAAGAAACAAATCTAGAAAGAGATTAAGATTTTACAAATAGTGAGTAGGCTTTAAAACTCTATTCAGTTAAATCCTCACATTTGAAGAGCAATTACTAGTGGTAGAATACTCTGTAATTATCAAATAAGACATGAATAGTAAATGAAGACAGAAGGAATTATTCGCAACAAGGGAATTAATCCAAATAACTGCAGCTTACTCTTAAAAAGGCTAAAACTTTTTGTACAAATAAGTCACTCCTGAAAAATTTAATTCTGAAATTAATTATATATTTTCTTAACTTCTCAAACAGCATATTTTGAAAATGGGTAACCCTTTCTTGATAACTTAATTTCACCCTTATAATCAGTTATTATACTGTGCTATAATAGCGATACTTTCAGGTGCTACTGAAGGATGTCAATTTGCTCCTACAGTAAAGAATTTGAAATTTTTGGTGATAATACTAGTTCTTTTACTAGTTTATCAGTATATTTTTAGAATTTCTCTCTTCTCCCTAGAGATACTAACAACAGTCACTGTTCTCTGCCTTGCTTTCTATGCTCCTGACTTTGGTACCCTCTATGTCCCATTTTAATTTGATTCTTCTGAAATAAGCAACTTTTTTTATTGAGGTACAATTGACATATAACATTACATTAATTTCAGGTGTAGTAACTAATTCTTACACTGTTTTATAGTTGACATAGCATCTAAACACACATTACCTCATTTAATTCTCACAATCACCTTATAATATAGGAATTATCACTATTCCTTTTTCATAGATGAGAAAATCAAGGCTCAGAAAGACGGAGTAGGGCGTCTGGGTGGCTCAGTTGGTTAAGCAACTGCCTTCGGCTCAGGTCATGACCCTGGATTTCCCGGATCGAGTCCCGTCGGGCTCCCTGCTGGGCGGGGAGTCTGCTTCTCCTCTGACCCTCCCCCCTCTCATGTGCTCTCTGTCTCTCATTCTCTCTGTCTCAAATAAATAAATAAAATCTTTAAAAAAAAAAGAAAGACGGAGTAATTTATCTAAGGTAATAAGAGAGGTAAATAGCAAAAGTGATCCCAAGTGTCAATCTTTTCTTCTTTCATCACCAAGTTAAGCTTGTTAAAAACAAATTAAATGAAACTAAGTAAATGAATAATAAAAAACAAATTAAATGAATCAAAAGTGGGGCCTACAAGAATGAGAAAAAAAGATGCAATTCTTATATGAGCTCTGAATCTTTTTGGACATTCACAATATATATTAGTAATTAATTAATTAAAAGTTAGCTTACTTCTCTCCTTTTTTGGCAGTTGAAGCTACCAGGAAAAAAAAATCACTTTTACATTAAAAAAAAAAAAAAACCAAGAACACTATTTTATCTATTTCAATTTCAAAAAACTATGCACCAGTAACCAACAATTCAAAATAATAGTTCAAATCTGCAATAAAACAAGGCTTTTGCATTTTCAGGGAAAAAAATTTTTTTTTCTTCAGATTTGGAGATACCTAAACAGACTAAAGAATATCTGCATTGTGTCATAATTAGATTGCCTTCTACTTTTCCCTTGACTGCCTCCCACTGCAGAGAGAGAGTTGCTGGAGAACCTAAAGGGTTAATGTAACATATTAAACAGTACCTAGTGAGAGTTCTTTTCCCACCTAGTGGGAGTTGAGAACACTAGTTCAGACACTTACTGGAATAATGCAAACCACAGGTTTAAAACAATACTACTGACATTTGGGTGGGTAATTCTTTGTTGTATGGGGAGGGTGGGATGACATAGGATGTATCCTGTGCATTTTAAGTTTAGTAACATTCTTGGCTAGATGCCAATGGCACCCCACCTTCGGTTGTGACAACAAAAAACATTTCTAGACACTGCCAAACGTACCTTGGAGGGCAAATTCATCACTATATGAGAACCATTAGTTTAGATGTTAGGGCCCTTGGTCTTTGAAAAAAGGAGGCCTATAATCAGCCTTGTTAATCTTAATTCTTTAAAATTAATTTTGTCTTCAAAATTTGAATTTTTAAAAACAAGATGGTAACAGTACAAGAAGTTGCCTAAATAATATACGGTATACACCATCCTCCTTTACACTAAAGCATTTTTAGAGGATTTTGTAAGATGGATTTCATCCATGTGGATACATTAGTCTCCCCACAACCCTCCATCCCCAAATGGGGAAATGTCCAGTTCTTTTCTAACTCTGCTAGTAAAATGTCAAACACATGCACACATAAGAGAACCTAACAATTCTAATTGGCAAATCCCCATTTCTTGCCTTACATGGCCACACTGTGGTTCTTGAGCCACAATCCTAGAAATTCAAGCTTCCACTCCAGAATTCTTTATATGGTTCCTGCCACTTATTTGTGAAACAAGCAGGAAGTAAGATGATGACCGTTAAGGTTTTTTCTAATCCTGATGTCCTAATATTCAAGGCAAAGATACTCCAACTTTTACTTGACTCCCAGCTAACCAGACCACCTCTTGAGATCACTGAAATCACTCATGCTAACTTTTTTCTTTCTCCACACTTTAATCTATGCTGACCATAACCAAACAGAATGTCAGTTGTTTAGAACACGGATTATTAACACCAGTGATCAGTTGCTTATTCTCTGACTCAAAATATTTTAAACAGGTAAGTTGATTTTAAAAGAAACACGTGAAAAAGCTATGAGCTGATACCATTTACATGCATGAATCACAATAGGCAAATATTAAGATGGAAAGTAGAACAGTGGTTGATTGGGGGGTAGGGTGGGGAGAATGGGGGAGTACTGTTAATGAGCAGGTTTCTTTTTGGGGTGATGAAAATGTTCTAAAATTAGATTATGATGATGGTTTCACAACTCTGTAAATATACTATAAATCATTTAATTTTACACTTTAAATGAGTGTGCTTTACTCAAAGTTGTATGTAAAAACTAAAAGCAGGAAAAAAGAATTTTAATCAACTTTCATTGATAGGAAAAGGAAGTGATTAAGAAATTCTGCAAAGTTTGCCATTTCATGAGTTATATAAGATGTGATTTTAATTCTGACATAAAAACTTAATACCTATCCAGATAAATTTTAACTTTTCCAGAAAACTTACAAAAATTTCATTTTTTCCTAGCAAACTTTGAATAACTTAAAAACAATGAAAAACATTTCAGAAAGTCAAATGTAGAGTAGCAATACCTCTACAAGAACAAAATACAACAGTATTATCAACAAAACATGGGAAGTCTTTATAATTCTGTGATGCATTCTTTACAAAGAAAACCTTAGAACATTTTTCTTTTAAAAATGATCCTCAGACTGTAATGTCTGTCCTGGTAGTGTAATAATTCTGAAGTTAACAGAGCATAATTTAAAAATAGCCAAATCACAATAAAACTGCAAACATCTAATCCCCCAAACCACAACTCTCAATCACCCCAAATTTGCATATACTGATCATTTTTACCAAAACCTATCATGAGCAATGATGACCACTATGAACCATCAAGTAATACCTATTTCTAGGAAATCAGACTCTGACTGCAATACAAATATAGACAAATCCCATCATTCCATCTGTTCCACCAAAACTGCTTAGAAATCAAGGCTCTCAAAGTACTTTTCCAATTAGAACTCTCCAGATTTATAAAAGTCAATCTGAATGTCCATCAAAATCTGCAGTTTTAAGTTACCACAATAATAATGCATTTCTCAGCATACTGTATCATGATATCATTTGCCTTGTAAGCATTTACTATTAAGAGTACCCTGGGGTTTGACAAACCAGAAACAGAGCCAATTAAAAACAAAAAACAAAACAGTCCAAACAATTTAATTCTTCGAAAGTAAGGGGCGCCTCACTCAATAAAAGCCAAAAAAAATAAAGCTGGTTAAAAGTGAATTAAAACGGAACTTGCAAACCCGGATCAAAATTCTAAAAATACCATCCTGAACTCTACACATGGACAGACCAAGTGGTTAGTTATAATGGGTAGCCAAAAGTTCCCTTGTCAACGACGGGAGGGCAGGGGAGGCCTGTTTTTTTTTTTTTTTTTTATCAATGCACAGATGGAAAGAAGCAGAACTGAAGAAAATTAATTACTGAACAAATTATTGCGAGCTAAATCGTCAAACTGCAAAACACCGAGTTATTTGGGGGGTTAGCCTTCCTTTTCTTCCTTAGGAAGAAAAACGATTTTTTTTTTTACATTTATTTATTCCAGTAGGCTCAAAAGGGGGTTATGGGCCCGGCTGGAAAAAGAAGGAAAGTTTGGGGGCGGCATCTAAGGAGGGTGATGGAAGTTCCAAAGCCCGGATCCCAGAGAGGGGCGAGAGGGGGACAGCGGCGTTTTCGGCCGCCGACTGGAGGTGGGGAGAACAGCTGCCGGCCCTGATCCCAGAGCCGGACCGAAAACGCAGAGATGGAGGCGGCCGAGAGGAGAATGGAAGCTTCAGCGCCCGTCAGTTGTGACCGAAACTCTATCGGCTTCGAGCCGGGGAGGAGACACAGGGGGTCGGGTCTGGGGCCCTCTCTCCACCGGAGGTCGGGGTGAAGGTGGGCCGCGAAGCGCTGGGGGCCGAGTGGGGCCGGCCCGACACCTACCTGCGGGTCCCGGGCAGCCGCCCCAGAGCGAGGCCTAGTGCATCGCCGCCACCTCCAGCCCTCCACGTCGCGCCGAGGCTGCTCCGCGGCCGCCGCCGCCCTGAGCCCCTCCGGGCCCGAACCCGGCTTCCCGCCCCCGCCCCGCGCCGGCTGGCCCGTCGGCCGGGGGGGAGCACAGGGCCTCCCTCCCGAGCCCAGCTCCGCTCGCGGGTGAGAGGCGGCAGCGGCGGCTCCCTCACGTCTCTCCCGGGTGTCCTGTCAGCCAGCAGTTTCCCCCGGGTCCGCAGCGCCGCCTCCGCCGCTGCTGCCACCGCCTCTCCCACATCCCCGGCCTCCAGAGGAGCCGCCGCCGCCGCCGCCGCCGCCGCCGCCGCGCCGCGACCGCTACCCCTAGCGCTCCTGCTCCCTGCTCCACTGCTTCCCCTCACCCCGCCGGCCCAGCTCGGCCCGGCTCGCTCCGGGAAACAGCGCCGGAGGCCGCCGCGAGGCCGCCGCAGCCCCCAGCCCACAATCCACCGCGCGCCTCCGCCGGGGCGGGAGGGCCGCGCGGCCCGGGCCGGGGGGAGCGCTCGCCGCCTCGAGAGAGGGGCCACCGCGCGGGCGCCGCGGGCGCAGCCGGCTTTCCCCGCGAGCGGGGAATACCCCGCGCGGCTCCTCTGCGCCTCCTCCGATAGTCCTACACGCAAAGACAGAAACACGCTGAACTCTACTTTTCCCCACGACCCTTCCCCCACCCGAGTTGTTCCCAGGAGCACCCAGAGGCCGCCTTCCGCCTGTCCTGGGACTGGCCCGCGATTCCTCAGCGTGGCTCGCCCACCCCGCAGACCAACCGACTCCGAACGTCCCTAAACCCACCCAGGACCTATTAAAGTAGATACTTCCACAACATTCCACTTCTTTCGCCCCCTCAAAGTGAATGCTGTTCGGTTTCCCAAATAAATGTCCCTCAAAAGGTTAAAGGTCATCCTCTCCCCAACAACCCACTGGACTCTGAAAACAGTGCATTGTCTCTCTGTTGATGCCTTCCCCCACGGAGTCGTTCTCTGTTTTCCCCTAGTTCCAGGCCTTCATACCAGGCATCTATCATACTATTCTGGCACGTAAACCGGTTATTTCTGCTCTTGGACTGAGATACTTGAAGTGCTTGTGTATTAATACCTTCTCACTGTGATTGTCAACAGTAAGAGAATTCAGCCTAGTGTCTGAGGGCTTGCAATTTTAATCCAATAAAAGAGCAATCTGCACAAAAGGAAATGTCTTAGAATATTTTTAAAAAGAGAAAAAAGGGGTCTCAATCATTTGTGCTTATGTCTTAGTTTTAGGAGGATTTCTTTCAATTTTGAAACCATTCCTTGCCTAAAAATATCCACCAAAGTTTCAGGCATTTATAAGCCAGTCTGTTTTAACAAATCAAAAGTGAAAATGTGGCTCTTACAGTTGGGGATTAAGTAAAAAAGTTGATGCAAGTTTCATTTCCAAGAAGTCACTTTGAAAACTGCAAACACAACTTTGTGAAATATTTTACGCACTAAAGAGCTAAAGTTGGGGGAAGGGAGGACAAGAGAAGGATGCAACAAAAATAGTTGAGAGGAAATTCTCACCTTGTTTTTCTAAATTCAATCCATTTTCTACAATTTTATAAGGAGAGGAAGAATATCAACCCCCAATATGAAATAAATTTAACTATAAAGTAATAAAAAAATCCTTCTAAATCCCTGATCTCATATAGAACCAGATGAGTTTTTATTATGAAAATATTAAGGAAATCTTTACCAAATTTCATCCAAGGCCAGAGAGGAAAATAATTTCCGTTTAAGTCTAGAATCGATCTATAGATTATACTAAGAAACGTACTTAGCAATTTCCCATTATTTTGAACCTGTATCAGGAAGTCAACAATAGTTCAAAAGCTGCCTTAAACCTGGCAGTTTGGCCTTTTAAAAAATATTTGTGTTTATACCACAACTTGTTCCAAAAAAGATTCCAGACAGCTCTAGTTGGCACTTGAATTAAATAATAACCACAAGATATCTCCTAGACACTAGAACAAGACAGACTGGTTTGCTTTCCTCATTATCCATCTGTGGATAACATGCCATAGAAAGAAATGCTTCATTCTTTCAGGGATATTACAAGGTGTTTACTTTTACTTTGCCACAGAACAATTCATAATCGTGAATCTAAACAGAAAAGTAAATGCTGATGATAAAGTTTGCCAAAAAGAAAGCAAAACAAAACCCTGTTAACTGGACAAGTAATTTAATTTAAAGTTAGATAAATTTCAAATTAATATGTTCATTTGTTATCTCTTGAATCACTTCATTAGAAATGATTGATTTCATTGAGTCAATCATTAGAAAAGCCAAACCACAAATAAATGTGCATAGATCCATTATTAGTGTTTGTTTCCAGAAAACACAGATGACAAAAAATTAAGAAAAACTGATAGAAATCATAATTGCCCTCAAAAGAAGCAAATATGAAGAAGATATTAGCTATCATATTACTAACACTATATTGGCATAGTATTTATTAAACCTATTAAGAATTATGAATGGTTATGGTCATTAGGGTCACATATTCTCACTAGAGAGAGAATGGGCAAATTTTCTGATGCTGTAACACCTATAGAAGATCTATGCTTATATTTACTATATGTTCAGTGTATATTTGTGTGTGCAGCAATAGTGAGATTAATGTGTCTATTCAGTCAACGAACACCATCTTTAATGACTCGTTTGACAGAAACTGTACATTCACATGCCAATGTAAATACAGAAAGGAAAGGGGCCACTGGTAGAAGATACAATCAGAAAAATTTGGCCATTTAGTTAGACATAAACACTAACCTGTCTTTTTTCCCACAATAGCAAACCTTAAATCTATCAAATAGAAACCCACTCAAGTCCTCTAACCTACTCTATAGTTAAATATGTATAATTATATCATGTGTTTAGTATAAATTATCCTTGATAAGCAAAATATACACGCATTCATGGACTGAAAATATTATGCTGATAGCAGTTTCATCAGTTTCCTTTTTTGATACAATGCCCTGAATTATTTTATCCATCATATTTAAGCTATTTAAAAATGTTACAATGTTTGGGGCACCTGGGTGGCTCAGATGGTTAAACATCTGCCTTCGGCTCAGGTCATGATCCCAGGGTCCTGGGATCAAGCCCCCATTGGGCTCCTGACTCAGCAAGGAGCCTGCTTCTCCCTCTCCCTCTGCCTCTCCCCCTGCTCATGCTTGCTCTCTCTCTCTCTCTCTCTCTCTGTATCTCAAATGAAAAAATAAAATCTTTTTAAAAAATGTTACAATGTTTAAAAATCACACTTTATAACAATAGTATTGTTAACCTGAAACTATGTTTTACTATGTCTTCATATCTTTGTAGGACTATCTTAATGTGGAAAACTTTCTAATTTACTTTGAGTATAGTGTAAGACAGTAAAACAATATGTGGATGTAAGTGCCACTAGAAATTTTATATTTCATGTGATAATAATACACTTAATAATTGTTGGGAGTAATATAAAAGTTTTTGACATACCATCATCTGTATCTCCTAAAGCAGTTGCTTGATTAAAATGGAAACAATTATTTAACTTTATTAAATTTCTCTGTTACATTTCTCTTTGACTCTGATACTCCAAATTTCCATTTTGATTATCATAATAATAGCAACTACCATTTACTAAGAATTTACTGTGCTCCTAGCATAGGGAAAACCAAGGTAACGTGGTATATTAGTTTTCTATTGCTGTGTAACAATTAGCAAAACTTAGCAGTTTAAGATAACACATATTTATCATGTTACATTTTCTGTGAGTCAAGAGTCTACACACAGTGTAGCTTGGTCTTCTACTCAGGGTCTCGAAAGTCTTCAATTAAAGCATTAGTCAGGCTGTGTTTTCATCTGGAAGCTTGACTGCGGAACAATCTGCTTCTAAGGTCATTCAGGTTGTTAGCAAAATTCCTTTTCTTGCAGTTGTAGGACTGAGAGCCCTGGCTTCTTGCCAGCCAGAGGCTGCCTTCAGCGGCTAGAAGCCACCTGCAGTTCATTGTCATGTAGATTTTCTCATTATGTCTGCTTACTTCATCAAACCAGAGAAGAGTGTCTCTAAACTCTCTAAAGTGAGTTGGCTAGGGAGAAAGAGTGACATTCTATCATCTTTGCCACGTTCTATTGTTTAGAAGCAAGTCACAAGGTTTGCCCACACTCAAGGAGAGGGGATTACACAAAGATGTAAGTACCAGGAGGTAGAAATCATGGTAGCTACCCTAGAATCTGTCTACCACCTGCAGTGATTGATTAATTCCATAGGCTTTGGAATTTAGCTAACCCTGGGTTTTCAGCTCAGCTTCGACCTTTAGCCATGTGATTTTGATCTCAGTTTCTAGTCCTTTATTTCTTCATCTGCCAAGTAAGAGTAATAACCTCTTCACATTTAATTTTCTCCATGTAAAGTGAGGATAATAAAAGAGTTGTAAGGATTAAATAAGTATTTTAATACATTAACTGATAACATGAAAAGCTCAATAAGCACTGCTACTTTCCTTCCTTTTCTCTCCTCTTTTTTATTTTGATCTTGGTCTAACAGAAGTCCCACTGGTATTTCTACTTTCAACTGCTACTTCTTAAACTTGTACCCAGTGTGTGTGTGTGTGTGTGTGTGTGTGTGTGTGTGTGTGTGTGTATCTAGGACCATGCAAAACCAACTCCAGTATCAATAGGACTGTACTGCAAGTGTTATCTCCAACTTGAACTGGGCAAAAAATTTAATGATAAATCCATGACATTACAGAGATAATTATTAGACATAGAGTCTTTGAGAGTTTAGAGAACTTTGTTGGGATTGGCTTTTTTCTCCCTCTGCATGTTTAATATGCATATGGTACAAAAGGACAGGTTGCAGCATAGTAGTCTTCATGAGCTCTGGGTTGGCATCCTGGCTCTGCCACTTTCTGTCTGAGTAACTTCAGGTATGTTAAGCTCTCTAAAGCTCAGTTCCTTATGGGGATAATGATAGTACCCACGTTATAGATGTGTTGTAAGGATTACATTTAAAGTGTACTTAAATAGTATAACTTAGTGCCTAGCTCATAGTCAATACTTAAAAATGTTAACTATCATACTCATTATATTCTTCATCGTCTCACTATTTTTAGGAAAGCTGTGTTAATGAAAATCACAGAACAGAAAACAGCAAGACATGGCTTTGAATGAGGGGGGGAAGGTGAGGCATGAGATACCACAAGATCTCAAAAATCCTCATAACTATATATATATGTATATATATGCACATATACATATACAAATAAGATAAGTGGTGACAAGGTATGAAAACTTGCAAGTCAGAAATTGGGCAAATAAGAACTAGGGACCAAGGTAAGATTGTGAATTCTCAAACTCTGAGCAATACAACCTAAGACATCAGCAAGAAAAGAGTACACAAAACAGGTAATTCCTACCTCACACATGAAGACTTTTTTATTTTATTTTATTTTATTTTTAAAGATTTTATTTTATTTGTTTGACACAGAGAGAGATAGCGAGAACAGGAACACAAGCAGGGGGAGTGGGAGAGGGAGAAGTAGACTCCCGGCTGAGCAGGGAGCCCGATGTGGGGCTCGATCCCAGGACCCTGGGATCATGACCTGAGCCGAAGGCAGATGCTTAATGACTGAGCCACCCAGGCGCCCCCACAGGAAGACTTTTTATACTTCCATCTGGAACAGGAGTCAACCACAGAGCATATCTAGTCCAGCATTTTGAATAGGAAACACATGAGTCATGTGACTATTGGAAACTAGTGAAAGAGTTGTTGAATAGATTAGAGGAGTATAGCAATCAGAAATACAGGCATATCCCGACAAACGTAAAATTATTTTCAAATTGGACCATTTCCCTAGAGAACTGTATATATATATATATATATCCCATTTTATTAGTCCCATTGTCATAGTTATTCTTATGTTGCTTTATACAGTATTTGGTTCTTCTATTGTTTATTTGGTTCTTTTATCTGTAGAGGCCTGTCTAACAAACTAAGTTATAAATATTTCTAGAACAGGATTTTCTGTTGTTGCTACTTTTGTACTTTAAAAACTATTCCTGGGCTCCTGGGTGGCTCAGTTGGTTAAGCGACTGCCTTCGGCTCAGGTCATGATCCTGGAGTCCCAGGATCGAGTCCCGCCATCGGGCTCCCTGCTCAGCAGGGAGTCTGCTTCTCCCTCTGACCCTCCCCCCTCTCATGTACTCTCTCATTCTCACTCTCTCAAAATAAATAATAAATAAATCTTTAAAAAAATAATAATAATAAAAATAAAAACTATTCCTGCAATGGGACACCTGGGTGGCTCAGTTAAGCGCTGGCTTTGGTTCAGGTCATGATCCCAGGGTCCTGGGATAGAGCCCCGCATTGGGCTCCCTGCTCAGCGGGAAGCCTGCTTCTCCCTCTCCCTCTGCTGCTCCCCCTGCTTGTGCTCTCTCTCTCTCTCTCCCTCTCTCTCTCTGGCAAATAAATTAATTAAATATGAAAAATAAATAAATAAAATAAAACTATTCCTGCAAGGAGCACCTGGGTGACTTAGTTGGTTAAGTGTCTGACTCTTGATTTCATCTCAGGTCATGACCTCAGGGTTGTGAGATCAAGCCCCACCTGGGGCTCTGCACTGGGCATGGAGCCTATTAAGATTCTCTCTCTCCCTCTCTGTATGCCCCTCCCCCCTTAAAAAACCAAAAACCAAAACAAAAACCTTTCCCTGCAGAATCTGGGACAATATACTACATAATAGACTTTCAGCAAAACTTTGTTGAATTAAAAAATGAATGTGAGTTACTTCCCCTTAGCAAATGGTATTTGGTATAATGAACCTGAATTTGCGAAATTAAATCTTACTTTAAAATCATACTTGACCGATATCCCATATCTACTATATCAGCAAATCCTATCAGTTCTACCTTCAAAATATATCTTGACTAACCATTTCTTCCCGTACACATTGCATCTACCCTGGTCCAAGTAATCTTGTCCACAGGGCCCATAACTATACTCTGCACTGCTCATTATAGGAAACACCATTCAGAGATTGTGGGGTGAATGATACTTCTTGGAATTCTGTAGTGTTTAGTACAATGATCTTACCTGCCTGGATTATTGCAAAAGTCTCCTAGCCTTTGTCCCCCATCAGCCTATTCTCAGCATAATAGTCAGCTTGATTCTTTAAAATATAGGTCAGATCATGTCTTTCTTCTGCTTAAAACTCTCCAGTGGTTCTGTCTCATTCATAGTAACAGACATAGTAACAGACAAAGTCCTTATAAGGTCCTAGATGATGTCATCCCAATCTTTCCTCTCTGCCTTTATCTCCTCCTGCTGTCCCCATTTCTTACTCTTCTCTAGTCATATTGGGCTCCTCCTGGGACATGCCAGGCATGCTCCTGCCTCAGAACATCGACAGTTGCTCTTCCCTCTGCCTGGAATGCTTTTCCCCCAGATGTCTAGATGGCTAACTCTCTCACCTTCTTCAGGGCTTTCTTCAAATGTTACCTTCTCAAGGAGACATTCCATGACACCCATATTTCTCATTGCAACACCATGCCCAATATGCTTTTCTACCTTAATTTTATACTTAGTCTTTATTATCATCTAACCTCCTCCTTACATTTTATTTATTTGTTATCTGTCTTTCCCCCACAGGAATGAAAGCTTCATAAAGGCAGAGAGTTTTGCCTGTTTTGTTGACCACCTCACCCCCCAACACCTGGCACAGTGCCTGGTGCAAGTTGAGAGCTCAGTAAATACTTGTTGACATAATGAATGAAAGATATAGACTAGTGTTTATAAACATAAACCACTTTTTCTGGACACTGAGCGGAATCAATAACCAATTAGCCTGTCTTAAAACAACTTTTCCACTGATATGTTATAGGACTCAAGATTTTTGTAAGCCACATTAATTTGTTAGATTTATGATCAAGATGATAGTCTTAGCTTATTTTATAATTGGAGTATTTTAAGTAATAACTACATGAAATTATTTTTAGAATATGCAATTCTATAATGAAGTAGATCTATAAGGACAGATGGTTAAACATTTATTAGGGAAAAAACATTCATTTAAAACTTCTCTAGGAAAAGGAGAAATTTCATTTAAAAATTTTCTGGGAAAATTATGGGCAATTTAAAAGCCATGTATATTTCCAGACAAACAGAAGCCATAGTTGGCCTCTCAAGAACCACCTTCTACGTTGAGTGGGTTTGTGTCTTAGCACCAGCCATCACAGAAAGAACCTCGTAAGCAGCAAGAATACAAAGTCTTACACCACTATGTAATATTTATTTATTTAATTTATTTATTTTATTTGAGAGAGCCTGTGAGCACGCACATGCGTCATGAGTAGGGGAGGGGCAGAGAGAGAGAGAGAGAGAGAGAGAGAGAGAGAATCACAAGCAGGCTCCAAGCTCAGCATGGAGCCGGATGCGGGACTCAATCCCATGACCCCGAGATCACAACCTGAGCTGAAACCAAGAGTTGGACACTTAACTGACTGAGCCACCCAGGTGCCCCTAATATGTAATATTTTTAAATTGGGGGGCAAATCAAATATTTTACAAGAAAAATAAACAGAGAGAGGGGGAAAAAACTGGGTATCCTGAAACCAGGACAATTTCACAATATAACCCAAAGTAAAAGATCAACATAAGGGGCTCCTGGGTGGCTCAGTCAGTTAAGCGTCCGACTCTTGGTTTCTGATCAGGTCATGATCTCATTGGTCCTGAGATGGTGCCATGTGTTAGGCTCCTCACTCAGGAGGGAGTTGACTTGAGATTCTCTCTCCCTCTTCCTCTCCCTCTGTCCCTCCCTGGCTCATGCTCTCTCTCTCAAATAAATCTTTTACAAAAATCAACATAACAATGGATTGCAATTATATGATGGACTTTCCTTGGATACCAAAATATATTAGAATGGCCATTTAAATCTCATGCCACTGTCTGGTCTTTTTTTGCTCCCATTCTACCAGAAAGTAAAATACATGTGTTTTCTCATTTTATTCTCATCTATGAATTGTTAATAAAAAGTTCTCAATCAGAATCTGATTTCAATCTAGAAGTCTTATTTCCAAAAATCTAACTTGAATTCAGAACAATATTTTTCCCTTCCATGCTTTTAAGGTTCTATATAAAACAAAAATAATAAACTCAAAGAAAGAAAACATAGTTGAAATAAAAGAGTTTTGGAACAGAAGAGGCCTCTCACTTGACAGACAAGGAAACAGAGGTCCAAAGGGCTGTAACAGATAATGGTTTCAAATCAGAAGCCAGGTTTTAAGGACTTCCAGTCCCATGTTCTTTGTCCCACACTATTCTGTGGGGACGCTACAGCAACAAATTACCATAAAAGTGAAAAATTATGTTAACTGCAATTGCTTATTATTTGAATCCAAAACATATCATATTCCCTCTTTTCCAAAGAAAAGTGAAGGCTTTCTCTAAAGAATGAAATATGGAGGTTCTCATTACTTGTAAAAACAAAAACAAAAACAAAAAAACATCTTGTACAAAAGATTTTGCTTGGTAATAAGTATTTAGTAACTTAGAAAATAATCAACGTAGATTCATTTATTGTTTCAAGTACTCATTACTAGTTCACAAATCCAAGAGACAGTTCCCATATTTGGTTGAAAGAATGCAGTATTTTAGACAATAAATAGATTATTTTTGCATATTCCTCCTTTATAAACATGCAAAAGCCTATTTCCATTCTTCTAAGTTTATCCTAACTTTACTTTGCAGTTCAGTATACAGAGCAAAAGAAATGGTAAAGTGAGCATAAAGGACACATTTACAAAACCTAAGTATTTTTGTGTCTATTACAAATTGAAAGTTAGACTACTGACAGTTTTCCCCCCCTAGATCCTACAACAAGCATATATCAAATCAGTAAGCAAACACAAAGCTTGTATAAATGTCTTTGTCTTCATGATTACACTGGCTCACTGATGCGTGCCAGTGAGTGCTGCTTTGATTCCAGGTGGTCAGCATATCTCTCTGGTTAATGGCATCTGGAGGGAAATTGCCCTCCTCTCTGGTTGATTCTTTACTGCCTGCCTGGGCTGCCTGCATTTTGCCTCAGTATGTTAGAGGCTACCTTAGTTACTCATTACTTGCCCCCAGAATGAGGTTAATTTTTGTCAAAATCATAATTCCTTTTAATGGTGGACCCAACATTCTGATTCTGACTCTGAATCTCTTACTATCATGAAGAGGTGGGCACCTGGGTGGCTCAGTCGGTTAAATGTCTGCCTTTGGCTCAGGTCATGCTCTCTGGGTGCTGGGAATAGAGCCCCATATTGGGCTCCCTGCCCAGCAGGGAGTCTGCTTCTCCCTCCCTCTCTGCCCCTTTCCCCTCCTCGTTCTTGTTTTCTCTCTCTCAAATAAATAAATAAAATCTTTTAAAAATTATATTAAAAAAATTAAAAAGTGGCATAATGAAGAGGTAGGAAAAATGTTTCTATACCAATATTGCCTAACCCCCTGCACTCATCCTCATTCTTAAGTAGACATCCAGACATCCATTCACATTCAATGAATATTTATCAAGGATGTTTCTGGGTCCTAGATGATAGCCTTAAGCAAGACTGATTCAGTTCATGCTCTCATAGCACTGACATTCTGGGTTGGGGTGGAGAGGGAGTACACAAGAGAGACAAAGCAAATAATTACAGGAATTGTTTAACAAGAGTTGGAATATGTGTCAAGGAAAGGTAAAAGAAGCTGTGAGAGCTTATAAAGGTGAGTGTAATTTAATATTAGGTGAACAGAGAATAATTGCCCAAAGAAGCAGGATTTAAAGGAAAAACGAATAGGAGTTGGCCAGAGAAGGGGAATAGTGGTCATGTAGAGTCCTGGGCAGTGGAAACAGCCAGCAGAAAGAAGACACAAAGGAGATAAAAAAGGCCAGTATGGCTGGCATGCAATGAGACAAAAGTAGAACAAAGCTAGATCATAGAGGGAGTAATAGGTCATGTTGGAGTTTAAGTTTTATTGCAAGCTATGACAGGGCTTTGAGTAAGAAGATGACATAAGCATGGTTTCAAAAGATCAGTTTAACTACTCTGTAAAGAATGAGTTTCTGGAGGTAACCAAGAGAAGGTGGCATGAGAAGCTTGAAGGAATCTCTAATGGACTGAATGTTTGTGTCCCCCTGCCCTCAATTCATATGTTGAAGATCTAACTCCCAGTGTGGTGGTATGTGGAGGTAGGACCTTTAGGTAGTAACTAGGTTTGGATGAGATCATGAGGTGAAGCCCCCATGATGGGATTAGTGTTTCTATAAGAAGAAGAGAGAGGTCACTCGCTCTCTACCATGTGAGGACACATTAAGAAGGTGACAGTCTGGGGGCCAGGAAGAAGGCTCCCACTAGGAACTGAATCTGCTGGCAGCTTGACCTTGGACTTCCCAAATTCCATAACTGCAAAAAATAAATGTCTGTTTTTTGAGCTACCCTGTCTATGGACTGTGTTATAGCAGTGCAAGCTGACAAAGATAATGTCCAAGTGGTCTAGGTGTTAGGATAAGGTGGTAGTGCTGAAGATAAAGAACAGTAGACAGTTTGAGAAGTATCCTAGGAGACATAATTGAAAGTACTCTGTGATTGGTTGGACATAGGGGCTAAGGAATAGGTAGATATGAGGGATGATTCTTAGGCTCCTGACATGAGCAACTGGGGGTTGGTGGAACCATTTATTGAGGTAGGAAACATCAGAGGATAAAAAGATTTGGCACCGTAAGTTCAGTAATCGATGTGTCCAACTAGGGATGTCTATATAATAGCTACCTGGAAATATCAAGGAGACACATAGATGGGTCTGGAACTCAGAAGGGAGGCCTGAAGATATAAATTCAAAGGTTGTCAACATGTAGTTAATCAGTGAAAGGATGGGTGTATATTAGATCTCTGAGAGTATAGAGAGGTGAAGAAAAGAGAAAGGAAAGGAAAAAGATCTTGCAACTGGCCACAGATCCACACCACAAACATATATCAAACCAATGAGCAAACAAAACATTTGTGTAAATAGCTTTGTCTTTACGATTAAACTAGCTCACTGATGTGTGTCAGTGAGTGCTGCTTTGATTCCAGGTGATCATGATATTTCTCTGGTCAACAGACTAGGTTCTGAGAGGAGGAAAAGCAACCAAGGGAGACTAGAAAAAGGAGCCAGAGAAATAACAAGAAAGCCAGGAGACTACAGGGTCACAGAAACAAAGGAAGTAATTTTTTTTTAAAAGCTAGGCGTGATCAATTATAGCAAATTAGATGTGTGCTGTCCATTAGATTTGGCAGCATGAAGGTCACTACTGATCCTAGCAAGATAAGTTTGGTAGATGGTAGAATTGGAAGCAGATTGTGATGAGTTGAGGACTGTTAATATGGAGAAAAACAAAAGATGCTAGAAGCTTTGTTGTTAAATAAAAAAAAGGGGGGTTAGATGAAGTGGTAGGTAGAAGTGGATGTGAGGGAGGATTGTCTTAATATGGTAGATACATGAACATGTTTGAATTCCCATAAATGTTTTTCCAAAAAAAATTAATTCCTCTGAGCATAATTGTTTTTCTCCCAAATATTTATTTGCTCATGTTATTCTGTGGATCACGAGATCTAATGTAATTTAAAATTTTGTTTGAACTTAACAAAAAGAATCTAGCTTGGGGAAAAAAAAGAGGGAATAATTTATTACCATTTATTGCCATCATGTCATTAAAAAGTCCATGGTTAAGAATGACTTAAGCCATGGGAAATTTAGGGGCTCAAATGATCAAGCATGAACAAATCCCCAGCCTCCCACCCCCAGCCACCAGCTTTGCTGTCATCCATTTATTCATTTAAAAATATTTATTGAAAAGCTACTATTTCTCATATTCTATTTTAAGCACAGGAAATACAATGATACAAAAGATGAGCAAGCCCACCTTCACTACTTCTTTTTAGCACTGTACTGGACATTCTAGCCAGTGCAATAAGTTAAGAAAAGTAAATTTTAACTATAAAAATTGGGAAGAAATAAAACTTATTATATTTAGATAATATAACTGTGTATCAAGGAAATCTCAATGAATGTATAGATTTATTAGTAGAATTAATTAACCACTAGGGCTGCTGAATACAAAATGTGGTAGGCAGAATTTTAAGTTGTCCCCCAAGATTCCAGCCCCCCCCACCCCATGTACATGTCCTATGTAATCCCCTCCCTTTTAGTGTGGGTGGACT
Source organism: Eumetopias jubatus (assembly GCF_037043125.1). Lineage (NCBI taxonomy): Eukaryota > Metazoa > Chordata > Mammalia > Carnivora > Otariidae > Eumetopias > Eumetopias jubatus. The sequence goes on along the minus strand of NW_028274815.1, from coordinate 58,047,129 downwards.
TGTGAATATGATGAGATTTCACTTGCATGATTAGGTTATGGTACATGGCAAAGGTGAAGGAATTCTGCAGATATAATTAAGATCAGTTGAACCTGAGTTAATTAAAAGGGAGATCATTCTGATGGCCATACATAATCAGGTAAGTTCTTTTTATTCTTTTTTTTTTAATTTTGGTCTTTTTTTTAAGATTTCATTTATTCATTTGAGACAGAGAGATACGGAGGGAGAGCAAGAGCATGAGCAGGGGAGAGGCAGAGGGCAAGGGAGAAGCAGGCTCCCCACCGAGCCAGGAGCCAGACATGGGGCTCGATCCCAGGACCCTGGGATCATGACCCGAGCCGAAGGCAGATGCTCAACCATCTGAGCCACCCAGGCGCCCTGGGTAAGTTCTTTTTAAAAGAGAGTTTAGAGGTCAAAGATGTCATAAGTCAGATATATTTCAAACAAAAGAAATGGTCTCCTGCTTTAAAGAAACAAAAGGCCATATTTCAGAGAGAGCTACGTGACAGGAAATTGCAGAGGTCTCTTGGAGCTGATAGTGGTGGGTAGATGATAGCCAGCCAGTATGAAAGAGGAACCTCAGTCCTGCAACTACAAGGAACTGAAATGCAACAATAATCAGTGCGCTTGCAAGAGGACCCTTCACCTGAAATGAGATCATAGGCCCTGAAGGCACCTTTATTTTAGCCTAATGAGACTCTGAGCAGACGATCTAGCTAACTAGTATCTAGACTACTGCCTCATAGAAACTGTAAGATAATGAACTTGTTTTCTAAGATGTTTTAAAGTTTATGATACTTTCTCATGCAGCAATAGAAGACCAATATATTAAGTCACTATACAAAAATTCAATAGTTTTTCTATATATAAGTAACAAACAAAATTTAAAAAGAAATATTACCACTTACAATTGTACAAAAATATCAAATACCTAGGAATAAATCTAATGAAAGAATGCAAGACTCACCCCTGCACAGAAGGCTAGAGAACTTTATTGAGAAAATTTGAAGATAACCTAAATAAATGGAAGTATGTACATTGCTCATGGATTAGATGTTTCAAGGTTGTAAATACATCAATCTCACCAAATCAATTTATAGATTCAATGCAATTCCAATGAAAATCCCAATAGGTGTATTTGCAGAAAATAGTAACCTGATTCTAAAATGTATATGGAAATGCAAAGGGCCAAAAATAGCCTAACACTCTTAAAAAGTACATGGCGGGAGCACATATTCTATCATTACTAAGTTTTATTACAAGACTATAGTATAATATGGTATGGCATTGGTGTAGTAACTAAATTAAAAAAAATTTAAACCTCCTACAAATTAAAAAAGAAAAGACTGTTAACTCAATAGAAAGATGGACACTTGACTAGACACTTTACAGAAAAAGACATCCAAATAGCCATAAGAAAAGGTATTCAGCCTCATTCGTTAGAAAAATGCAATGATATACTACACATTCACATTTAAAAGAATGAAAATACCAAATATTGCCTAGGATATGGAGCAACAGGTACATACTAGGGGAGAAGAGTATATTGGAGCAATTACCTTGGAACATAATTTGGCAATGTCTTCTAAAGGGAAACATATGTGCACTCTGTAATCTAGCAATTCTACTCTTAGAAATATATCCAATAGAGGGGCGCCTAGGTGGCACAGTTGGTTAAGCATCCAATTCTTGGTTTCAGCTCAGGTCGTGATCTCAGGGTCATGAGATTGAGACCTGCGTCTTGCTCCTCACTCAGCATGGAGTCTGCTTAGGACTCTCTCTCCCTCTGCTCCATCCTGCACTCTCTCTCACTCTCTCACTCAAATAAATAAATCATATATATATATATCCAATAATATTCATCAAAGATATTTACAAGAATGTTGAGTAACAGAAGCCAGACCCACAAGAATGTATATTATATAATTTCATTTATATACAATTAAAAAACTTGAAACTATGGTGCTAATAGTCAAGAGGAAAGGGGGGTAGTGATTGGGAGGAGTAAATATGTGTATTCACTATGTGATACTTTTTTACCCAAACATTTGTTTTGTGCTTTCCCACTCCCCACCCCCACCTGTATGTGAGTGATGCATCAATGAAAAAGATTTAAAAACAAAGCCAAGCTTCCCGACCTCAGGGACTTTGTATTTTCCTGTGAGGATCCCTGCTCTCCTCCATGTTGTCTGGCTTCAATCTCAGGCTTCAAGGGGTGAGAGGTGATAGGAAGATGGCTGCTAGCAGTTCCTAGGCTGCAACTTCCCATGTTCAAGCCAGTAGAAGCCAAGGCATATTTACGGGCTCAGCAAAAATCCCAGATTGCCTCTCTCTGGCTCTGATTAAGTGATGATGCATCCATTCAGTCACTGTGACCTGTGTGAGGCTCTAACTGGCTGGACCTGAATCATAGCCAACCCTGAAACCAGAATGAAATGGAGTCCATTTAACCAGAATATATAAAATAAGGATGAGGAAAGATTGGGTTCTCCAGAAAAAGAAACAAAACAAAACTGGGGCCCCATTTCAGAAGAGGAAATAAATGTGGGCTGAAAACCCAGCAAATGTCCACCACCAGTCTCCTGCAAGTGAAAACCCTGATCTGCTGTTTTGTATTACGTCAACTTCCTTTTAATCTCTTTCATTTTACCACACGTGCTTCAGGGATTTGGCTTGTTTCTCGCACTGCTAATGTAATGGCAAATGGACTCTGTCTTTCCCTTTTGTCAGCTGAGAATTGGGTACTCTCTCTCATCACTTCTCTGTTTCTCTGACTTTGAAATAAGCCCAAAAGATGTATCTCTTTGAATCCCTGTTTTTGTATTTTGGGGGTAAATACCCTATGTTTATAGCAACATTATTTATAACAGCCAAATTATGGAAGGAGCGCAAGTGCCCATTGACAGGTGCATGGATGAAGAAGATGTGGTTGGGGTGCCTGGGTGGTGCAGTAAGTTGAGCATCCGACTCTTAATCTCAGCTCAGGTCTTGATCTCAGGGTGATGAGTTTAAACCCCACATTGGGCTCCACACTGGGCGTGGAGCCTACTTTAAAAACAATAACAAACAAACAAACAAAAACGATGTGATATATATATATCATTGCATTATATATATGTATTATGTAAACGTATATATGTGATATATATATCATTGTGTATATATATGTATGTATACACACACACACACACACACACACACACACACACACACACTGGACTATTATCCAGCCATTAAAAATGAATGAAATCTTGTCATTTGTAACAACATGGATGGACCTAGAGAGTATAATGCTAAGTGAAATAAGTCAGTCAGAGAAAGACAAATATATTATTTCACTCATATGTGGTATTTAAGAAACAAAACAAAATGAGCAAAGGAAAAAATTTTCCTAATTGGATCCTACCTGCCTTCCTAAGCCTTTCTGTCATTATTGACCTTCATATGTCTTTCCTCACTACCCTGAAACAGACTTGGGTTTTCCTCCACCTACTCAAATCTTATCCCTTCTTCAAGAAGAGCTCAGATATCATCATCTCTTTTACTAAATGTTCTGTTATCATTTAATCAGAAGTGACAACTTCCTCTTCCTCTCAATGTCATTTATTTCCTGAACCGTGGATGTGGCATTTATGACACACTTGCTCCTGTTCAAACTATTAGTGGACCTCTTAGGTTCCGTATTAGACTACTACACCATGGCTTGTCTTCTTGGCCCTAGTACAGTGACTTGCACATGGTAAACAAACAAACAAATAGAAAAATTGCTTGTTGACTTAATGCTGGAAGTGGTGCCTTTTTGGTATGCTACCCATTTTCCTTGCTGTCTAGGGCTTATGACTGTGCAAATCATTGTTAAATCTGCCCTCATATCCTGTATCATCCTCATCTCCCATAGCCTGGGTTCTCTCTTGATACTCAAAGGGGTCTTATGCATTCAGAACCACCAGCTATTGAGTTGGCAAATTGAAGCATAGAAGAGGCTTTTGATAGCTGTTAACAACATGGTTTCACAAATACATTGAAGATATGGCTTGTGAACAGTATTTAGTTTAGAAGGACTACTGACTAAGAAAAGAAAAATAAGGGAATTTATTTTGGGTGTTTCTAGAGCTGAGGTAATTTGGTCTGCTAACAGTAAAACCTCAAATTAACCAGACCCAATTAACTGGCATTAACTGCCATTTCCAGTCACACACACACACACACACACACACACACACACACACACACACACACACGGGGGGGGGGCGGAGAGGATTTGTCCTTGTAGAAAGAGACAAATGACAACAACAAATGACAACAACAAATGACAACAGTAACAAAATGTTGTCAAAGGAGCATTCAAAACAGCAACTAGAAGCATGTGTCTTCCTCTCAATAACAGTATCATTTCCAAAAATGAAGCAACTCAAAATTCTGAATTGTGCCATGAGAAAGATACAAGGGTTTCACCAGAAAATTCATTTACCCAGCATATGTCTTTTCCACAAATTATGTATAGTTTTTTTTTAAAGATTTTATTTATTTATTTGAGAGAAAGAATGAGAGATAGAGAGCATGAGAGGGGGGAGGGTCAGAGGGAGAAGCAGACTCCCTGCCGAGCAGGGAGCCCAATGCGGGACTCGATCCTGGGACTCCAGGATCATGACCTGAGCCGAAGGCAGTCGCTTAACCAACTGAGCCACCCAGGCACCCACAAATTATGTATAGTTAAGCAGTGTTATATCATAAGATATAGTGAGTTACCTAGGAGTTTTAAGTATAATATTCCTTAAAATACAACAACTTTACAAACTTGTTTAAGGAAAGGATTATAACAACGAAACTAACTAGACATGTCAGGGCATTTTCAAAAAGAGACCAGAATCCTCAAGGTGCAGCTGAAGTGAAAGATCCTGGTGTACCTTGTTTTCTGCTAAATTGCAAGCTTCTTCAATGATCAGGTTTCAAGTTTCACTGTAGCAACTGACTCAATGTGATTATTTAGCCTGTAAAAATGAAAAGAATATAAAGGGACGTGATTGAAGTACTGAAAATTGCAATTACAGAGGGCACGTGAAAATTGATCTGTTCATCCTTTTTATCTGGTTGAACAATACAGGAACGAGAGAATTTAAAATGAAGTTTAATATTAATGGAAATACCAGAGAAATAAATGATTTCATGCGGCATTTTTAAAGTGGAACTATTCACAATGGCCAAGGGGGGCATGGAGAAAAAGACTGGAATAAGATGTATTTTTTTAACTGAGTGATCACACATATTAGCACTGAATGACAAACTCAACAAAATCAAGTTTCCAGTGATTAGAACATAAGAACTTGCAGGCAAACACTGAAGAGCCTGATGGAAGAACAGAATGATAGCTATTATAATAAGTAAGGTTGGCAGCAAATTAGCGTGGTGAACAAAGCAGTCAATATGACAAATCTGCTCAGATGATGATGATGATGATGATGATGAGAGCTGGTGTGTTCACAGCTATTTCCCATATTTGTGGGGGGGGGAAAAAGAAGCTCTGAGTTTCTTTTGTTTTGTTTTGTTTTTCTCCGTTCCTTGGTCTACCTTCCCTGGGCCCTTTCCAACCCTCCCTACCCCCAACTCTACATATCCAAATTCTGGAAGTGGGGATACAATCTCCGACCTCCCTACTAAGTAAAAGCAAGTCTTTACCCTTCATCCCTCTTCCATACCTCAGGCCACACTGTCATATTTTGCTTTGTAATATAGGTATATATTACGTGGTTCGTTTCCCCACTAGAACTGAACCATAAGATTCATGATTTATCTCTGTATTTTCTACATTATCATTTCTTTCTTAAAAATAGTAAGCAACCAACAAATATTTATAAATAATTATAAACGTGTTTCATGAATGAGATAGTAGGGATGAAGTTGCATTGATGTCTTTGAACAACGTCTCATCTTTTCAAAGGTTAAAGATGCAATTCTTATGACTTCATGGGCTAAGAATTGCCTGTATTCAGACAGCATACAATAGGTATATTCCAAAATCTTCACATGAATTTATTTTCTAAATTTAATTATATTTTAATGCCATAGGAGTCTTGCTCTCTGGAGGAACCATGTTTAGGATCCTTTTGAAATACCTCGCCCGGGGGGCTCAGTTGTTAAGCATCTGCCTTCAGCTCAGGTCATGATCCCAGAGTCCTGGGATCGAGCCCCGTGTCGGGCTCCCTGCTCGGCGGGAAGCCTGCTTCTCCCTCTCTCACTCCCCCTGCTTGTGTTCCCTCTCTCGCTATGTCTCTCTGTCAAATAAATAAATAAAAATCTTAAGAAAAAAAGAAATACCTAGCTCCTCCTAATTTAAGTATTTTGTTATGATTTTAAAACACAGAGTTTAATATTTTTATTTACACACAATAAAAGTCACTCTTTTGGTGCATAGCATTATAAATTTTGACAAATGCATAATCACATAATCAAAAGACAGAACAGTGCCACCGTTCAGAAAATTCTCTCATGCTGTCCCTTTGTTAGCCCTTCCCTCACCCCAAACCCTGGGCAACCACCAACTTGTTCTCTGTTCCTATAGTTTTGCCTTTTCTAGAATGTCATATAAATGGAATCAGATAACACATAGCCTTCTAAGTCTGGCATCTTTCACTTAGCATAATGCATTTGAGATTCATCCATATTGCTGATGTATCAATAGTTCATTTCTTTTAATTGCTGAGTTGTATTCCATGGTATAGAGGTATTACAGTTGAAGGATATTTGGGTTGTTTCTAGGTTTGGGTTATTATGAATAAATCTGTTATAAATACTCGCATACAGGTTTTTGTGTGAACTTATACTTTCATTTCTCTTGGATAAACATACGGAAGTGGGATTACTTGGTCATATGGTAAGTGCATAACTTCGTAAAAACTGCCAAACTGTTTCCCAAAGTTTCTGCCTTTTGTTTTGTTTTAAAGATTTTATTTGTCAGAGAGAGAGAGACAGAGACAGAGACCACAAGCAGGGGGAAGGGCAAGCAGAGAGAGAAGCAAACTCCCTGCCAAGCAAGGAGCCCAACATGGGACTCAATCTCAGGACCCTGGGATCATGACTGAGCCAAAGGCAGAGGTTTAACCAACTGAGTCACCCAGGTGTCCCTGAGGTTGCTACATTGCATCCCCATTTACAATGTATGAGAATTGCTCTGCATCCTAACCAGCACTAGTTATTGTAGCTTTGTTTTTATTTTTATTTATTTATTTTAAAGATTATATTTATTTCTTGTTAAACTAAACTCTACACCCAACATGGGGCTCAACCTCAGGACCCTGATACCAAGAATCGCATATTCTACTGACTGAGTCAGCCAGGCATTGGCTTTGTTTTTAAAAGCCATTCTAGTGAGTGTATAGTGGTATCTCATTGTGGTTTTAATCCGTATTTCTCTAATGACCAAAGATGTACCTCTTTGCAGGTACTTATTTGCTATCTGTATATCTTCTTTGATGAAATATCTGTTGAAATTTTTTTGTTCATTGAGAATTTGGCTTGTTTGTTTCTTATGGTTTGCTTTTACTAAATAATCTTGAAAATTACATATTCATTTTATAGAAAAAAGAAGAAAATTTAAATCACCCATGAATCCACACTAACAGATAATGACTTTCAAGTTTTGGTTTGTGTATTCCAGACTATTTTTTCATGTGGGTGTACATGTTACAATGTAACCTGAATTTCCTTGGTTGCAACAGCCTAAATATACAAACAAGGTCAGTACATAGTAATAACTCAAATGTTACTCACATTCTTTTCTACACCTTGATCACAAAACATTTAAGAAAGGGGAATGGAGAATTCTTCAAAGGAGAAACTAAATACCCTTAGAAAAAAATATTTTCCTACACTGGCATTTTATAACCAGCCAGTAAAAAGGCCAGTGTACCAAATGATCACCCTAAGAGAATCCCACCATTTGACCTGCCCCCTTCACCCCAGCAAGGGCTTTCAATTTGCTTTCTTAGTTGATTTTTCCCACTTACAAAAAGAACAGAGACCAGACAATTAAGAAAACCCCACAATATCGGGCACCCGTGTGGCTCAGTTGTTAAGTGTCTGCCTTCAGGCTCAGGTCATGATCCCAGGGTCCTGGGATCGAGGCCCGCATCGGGCTCCCTGCTCGGCAGGAGGCCTGCTTCCCCCTCTCCCACTCCCCCTGCTTGTGTTCCCTCTCTCGCTGTGTCTCTCTGTCAAATAAATAAATAAAATCTTAAAAAAAAAGAAAACCCCACAATATTAAAGGTAACAAACATGATGAAGGATGCAGGGAAAAAAAAAAAAAACCTTTCTAAAAAAGCATTTGAAAATTAAAAATGGGGCACTTGGGTGATTCAGTCAATTAAGCATCTGCCTTCTGCTCGGGTCATAATCCCGGAGTCCTGGGATTAAGCCTTACATTGGGCTCCCTGCTCAATGGGGGAGTCTGCTTCTCCCTCTGCCCTTCCCCCTGCTTGTGCTCTCTCTCTCTCTCTCTCTCTCTCACTCGCTCTCTCTCTCTCAAATAAAGTCTTTAAAAAAAAAAAGAAAATTAAAAATACAGGAGGGCGCCTGGGTGGCTCAGTTGGTTAGGCGACTGCCTTTGGCTCGGGTCATGATCCTGGAGTCCCCGGATTGAGTCCCACATCGGGCTCCCTGCTTGGCAGGGGGTCTGCTTCTCCCTCTGACCCTCTTCCCTCTCATGCTCTCTATCTCTCATTCTCTCTCTCTCAAATAAATGAATAAAATCTTAAAAAAAAAAATACAGGGCACCTCGCTGGCTCAGTTGGTGGAGTATGCGATTCTTGATCACGGGCCATGAGTTGAAGATCCACATTGGGCACAGAGATTACTAAAACAGAAGAAGGAGAAGGAGGAGGAGGAGGAGGGGGAGCGGGAGGAGGAGGAGGAGGAGGAGAAGAAGGAGGAGGAGGAGGAGGAGGAGGAGGAGGAGGAGGAGGAGGAGGAGAAGGAGAAGGAGAAGGAGAAGGAGAAGGAGAAGAAGAAGGAGAAGGAGAAGGAGAAGGAGAAGAAGGAGGAGGAGGAGGAGGAGGAGGAGGAGAAGGAGAAGGAGGAGGAGGAGGAGGAGGAGGAGGAGGAGGAGGAGAAAAAGAAAATTAAAAATATAATCACTGAAACAAAAAGTCCAAAAAAGGATCAGGAGAACATTGAAGATACCTCCCAGAACATCAAACAAGAAGACAACGAGATGGAAAACTGGGGGGAAAGGTAGGAAACTTAACAAACATCAAACAGAAATCCATTTCAACTAGAGTGCCAGAGACTATAGAACAAAAATGAGGCAGAAAAAGTTATACACAAAATCTAAGAACATTTATCTGATCTGAAGAATATAAATCTCCAGGTTGAACTATCCAGCCCAATGAATGAAAAAAGGCCTATAACAAGGACATGATTATGAAACAACACTGAGAATAAAGAACATAAAAGCATCCAAAGAGGAGAAAACTGACTGCATCAAAATGAAGGGGAAACAAACAAACCATTAAAAAAGGGGGGGTGAACAATAACTTGAGCCTTTTCAACAGCATCACTCAATTCTAGAATGCAATGGAGTATTACCTCCAACATTCTGAAGTGAAATTGTGTTTCACTAAGAATTTTATATCCAACCATCAATACAGTGTGAGGGTAGAATAAAGACATTTTCAGAGATTCAGGGTCTCAAAAATTTACATCTTATGTACCCTTTCTGAGGAAATTACTGTTTTAGAGATACAAGAGTCAACTGAGAAAGAAGACAAAGAACCCGGGAAATGGGAGAGCTAAGCTAGAGGATGAGAGGAAGTCCTAGAGTGACCACCATGCCTCAAAACTTAGGGAGCAGCCAGTTCTGATTAGATCAATGGCACAGAGGGACAGAGGGTGGTTACACTTGTGGTGAGCATGGTATAATGAATAGACTTTTCAAATCACCCTGCTCTATACCTGACATAACACTGTGTGTCAACTAGACTTCAGTATGGAAAAAAAAAAAGAGGACAGGGATTTTTTTGAAAAAAAAAAAAAAAACAGAACTGATAAATTGTTCTGTGGTTTTGTGTTTGTAGGTTTGAAAAAAATATATTGCTAGCCATTTGACATTTGAAAATATTTATATTCATAATTATGTAAATATTGACTAATGAATTAATCAAAACATTTTTGCCTTATGATGTTTTTGCCAAGAAGTCTTGCTACGTGACATTTAAAGATTTTGATAAAACCATAGTGGGAGGAGGTGAGGAAGCGGAGGAGGTGGTAGTTGAATGAAAAGCTAAATTCTCAACTACCATAACAGGATGCCGATAGACTATGTTTTCAGTTGATAAATCAAAAAAGAATTGAATGACAAAGACGTAAATGAGAGACCTGAAACCATAAAAATCCTAGGAGAGAACACAGGCAGTAATTTCTCTGACACTGGCCATAGCAACATTTTTCTAGATATGTCTCCTAAGGCGAGGGAAACAAAATAAAAAATAAATTAGTGAGACTACATCAGAATAAAATGCTTTTGCACAACAAAGGAAACCATCAACAAAGCAAAAAGCTCTCAAAAATGGGAGAATGGGAGAAGATATTTGCAAATGATATAACTGATAAGGGGTTAATATCCAAAATATATAAAGAACTTATACATCTCAACACCAAAAAAACAATCCAATTAAAAAAAGTGGGCAGAGAACCTGAACAGACATTTTTTCAAAGAATACATCCAGATGGCCAACAGACACATGAAAATATGCTCAACATCACTACTCATCAGGGAAATACAAATCAAAACCACAATGGGACATCACCTTACACCTGTCAGAGTGGCTAAAATAAAAAACACAAGAAACAACAAGTGTTGGCGAGCAAGTGGAGAAAAAGGAACCCTCGGGCACTCTTGGTGAGAATGTGAATTGGTGCAGCCACTGTGGAAAAGTGTATGGAGTTTCTTCAAAAAATTAAAAATAGAAATACCATACAATGCAATAATACCATTCCTTTGGTATTTACCCAGAGGAAATAAAAGCACTAATTAGAAAAGATATATGCACCCCTATATTTATTGTAGCAGTATTTACGGTAGCCAAGATATGGAAACAACTTAAGGAAGATGTGCTGTATATATATATACAAACACATAATGGAACATTATGTATCCTTAAAAAAGGATGAGATTGTGCCATTTGGGACAGCAAGGAATGGCCCTAGAGGGTCTTATGCTAAGTGAAACAGGTCATACTGAGAAAGACAAATACCATGCGATTTCACTCAAAATGGAATCCAAAAAAACCAAACAAATGAATAAACAAAAGCAGAATCAGACCTATAAATACAGAGAAAAAACTGATGGTTACCAAGGGGAGTGGGAGATACAGGTTTCCGGTTATGGAATGAACAAGCCACGGGAATAAAAGGCACAGCATAAGGAATATAGTTAATGATATTGTCATGACTTGTATGGTGACAGATGGTAGCTACACTTGTGGTGAGCATAGCATAATGTATAAATTTGTTGGATCACTATGTTATACACCTGGAACTAATGTAACATTGTGTGCCAACTATACTCAAAAGAGAAAAAAAAAGAAGACAAGAAATAGTTGAATGAACAAATTATTTAAACACAAAGAGGTAAATAATAGATAAAACAGCTAGATGTTGAAAGTGGTGACCTCTTAAGAGCAGTATGGGTAGGAGACAGAGGAGAGGTCATTCTGTATCCTTATATGTCTTTTAGAATATTTTTTAGTACCATGTACATATATGACTTTCATGGAAAACAATTAAATAAAAAATATTTACATACATTCTTCAGGTAGAATTGGAATTGATGGCTCAGAAGGCCTAACGCTTTTTAGGTTTTTGCTAAATACTGTAAAATTGTCTTCCAGAAGTTGCCATCACTTATATGGACTCCAGCCTATATAAATGACAAGTATCCATTTCTCTACATCTTTGCCAAACTAAGTTATTTAAAAAAAATCTTTGCCAGTTGGGCAGGAGAAAAAGAAAGTCTAGCCACTGTTTGAAGTACATTTTCTTTAATGTACCTCAACTTACAGTTGAGGCTAAAATGGCATTCTCTCAGTTCGCCTTCTGGTGAGTTCCTGGATTATTACTTAATGAAATTATTAATCTGCTATATGAGCATTTATCTTAACATCTAGACTCTAGATCTAGAGGGATAACAAAAGCTATCTTTGTTGTGAAAGTATCGGAAAACATAACATATTCCAAACTGAATTATTTATCTGCTTGTCCAAACAAGCGCCTCCCCCTGATTCCCTATTTCTGTTAACGTCCTTAGTAATTTTGGAGCCTTTTCTCCATATTTAGTCAGTCATACAATTAATCAACTTTGACTCTACTTAGACTCTTCTACCTGCTGCCTCCTTTCCATACCCACACTCTCTTGAAAAAATTTTTTTTAAGTTTTTATTTTAATTCCAGTTAGCTAACATACAGTGTTGCATCAGTTTCAGGTATACAATATAGTGATTCAAGACTTCCATACGTCACCCAGTGCTCACCATGGCAAGTCCATTCCCACTCTTGCCACTTAAATGTTGCTTTTGCTTTCAGGAGAATTTTGATAGATATTTCCAAATTACTCTTCCAAAATATTTTATATAAACGTAGGTTTCCACCAGTAGTAGAAAAGATCAACTGTGTCCTCAAAATGTCAACATTTGGTACTAACAAACTCTTTGATCTTTATCAGTTCAACAGGTGAAAAATAGGTGATACCTCACTGTTATTTTGACTTATATTATTTATGTATGTGGCTATAATGTATGATTTCTGCCTATACCTTCATTACTGGCATAAGGTCAGTCACATAGACGGGCTCAGTGTCAGAGGGCTAGCAAAGCCAGGATTTTACTTTATAGCCTTTATGATGGAAGGAAGGAGCTGGAATGGATGTGGAAGCCTCATTTCTTTTTCTTTTTGACTTTTGGGTTTTATGTTGTCCTCTTTGCTCAGATTAAAATTTCACCCATAATTTAAAAAAAAACCTTTTTATTATAAAAGCATTATTATAAAAGCATATACAAAGGTAGGGAGAATAGAATAATGGACTTTCATGTATCTATCCTACAGCTTAACATTATTAAATTCTATATTTTTGTTTCATCTATCCATACTTAATTATTTTTCTGAAGTTTTCTAAAAAAAACAACTCATGTATCGTATTATTTTACTCATGAATATTTAGTTTCTCGAACAAGGATTTTTTATTGATGTATATCATGTATACCTTAAAATTTATGGCTCAACTAATTTTCACAAAGTGAAAACACATAACTACATCTCATGTCAAGAAATAGAACATTAGGGATGCCTGGGTGGCTCAGTCGTTAAGCGTCTGCCTTCAGCTCAGGTCATAATCCCAGGGTCCTGAGATCGAGTCCCACATCGAGCTCCTTGCTCAGTGAGGAGCCTGCTTCTCCCTCTCCCTCTACTGCTCCCCCTGCTTGTGCTCTCTCTCTCTCTCTCTCTCTGACAAATAAATAAATAAATAAAAATTAAAAAAAAAGAAGGAAATAGAACATTACCAATACTTCAGAAGCCCCTTTTTTTCCTTTCCAGATTACTGCTGTAGGTGAAGAAAAGGTTTTCCTCGACCCTCTTAGGGACCCTAAACTTACAAAGGCAGATTAACAGGAGAAAAGCATACACATTTATTTAATATAAGTTTTACATAAGAACCTTCATCAGGAAGTAAAGACCCTCCCCCTCCCAAAAAAAACAGAGTTGTGTGTTTTTATGCTAGGTTTGATGACAAGTGGGCAGTTATGGGGGAGTGTGATAGGTTAGAGTGTGAGGTAATTCCAGTAAACTGGGGAAACTTAGCAAGGCCTGTTTGTTAGGATTCTTTCTGGCATCTCTTTGTCTTCCAAGATAAGGATGAGTCTTTCCTCTGGGTATATAGGGAGGGCACCTCTCACATGAGTTTTATGACCTGTTTCAGAGAAGAAGGGGGAATGATGAGGAGGGGAGGTCAGAGTGACCCTCCTGCTCTGTCTTTTCTCAAACTCTTTCAGCTTAAAATATTCAGCATGCCAAGATGCCATCTTTGGGGATGGTGTGTCCTAAACCCCACCACTACCCCAACCCCGTAGCTAACCACTATCAGCTTCATTGTGTTTTGCCTGTTTTTGAACTTTACAGACATAGAATTACATTACAAACTTTATATCTGTAAATAGTATATTGTTTGGCATCTGGCTTACTTCACTCAACATCATGCTTCTAAGATTCAACCATGTCTCCAATAGCAGCAGTCGGTGCTCATCACTACGGAGTATTTCTTTTAGTTTTAGGATTTTTGAAGAAAGTCAGAGTGCAAGGCTGAAGGATGCTACCTTGTAAACCATCAGTTTTTATTCTCTTATCATCCTTTCTCCTACCAAATACTTGCCAGGACTGTGAAGAATAGATCAAGATACATAGAGCTGGAAGGATCGAGGAAATAATCAGCCTCTTAACAACGGAGATTTTATGTAGGTCGCTATGAGCTAACTTGAAAAAATAGTGCTGCTGAGTGGTGAAGAATAAATGCTCTTCTAATCAGAGAGAGATGCCAATTCCTTCTGGGCACCATTCACATGGATGAGTTTGCTTTGGTGCCCTCCAGCTTGGAATGTCTACTGGTTTTCCTCCTTGCACTCCTGACACATTGAGGGGAAGGTGGGTGGGGCTGTGCACACACTCGTTCAGGGACCTTGGACAAGCCCAACGCCGATGTATTACAGCAGGTGGCAGCCTTTCCCCAGGAGAGGGAAGAGCTAGGCTTCCCTATGGAAATTTCGTTTTGGTTTTATAACTTTTCTTTGATATGAGGGTCAGGTGATTTATCTAGAACCTGAAGTTCAGATTGGCTTTATAATAGAGAAGAGAAGCAGGGACCCTGGAACCTGGAAAAGATGTTGTGAGCTCACCTCTGGGCGAGCCACTGGCTTCGAGTTAGTCAGTGGCTGCCCTCTGGGAGCCAACTCAAGTTCTGACTCAACACCAGGGATGGGAGAAGGCTGTCAGCCTGAGGCCCAGAAGGGGGCTATGAGCCAGAGTCCACTGGGAAGCACAGAACTGACCCAACGACACAGAATCAGAGCAGGTCAAGAATCACCCTGCTGTGGACTGTGAGGGAGAGTAGTTGACAGCAGAGATACCCCCTTTTCATTCCAGATCTGTAAAGCAGCTATTCATTCATTCCTTCATGTTATTTTTTAATTTTTTTAAAGATTTTATTTATTTGACAGAGAGAGGTGCAGCAAGAGAGGGAACACAAGCAGAGGGAGTGGGAGAGGGAGAAGCAGGCTCCCCACAGAGCAGGGAGCCCGGAACGGGGCTCGATCCCAGGACCCTGGGATCATGACCTGAGCAGAAGGCAGACGCCTAACGACTGAGCCACCCAGGCACCCCCATTCCTTCATTTTAAAGAAAGCTCTATGCTCAGTGTGGGGCTTGATGAAACAGCCTTTTAAACTAAACTGCCAAATGTTTTTTTTTTTTTAAAAAGGTTATTGAGTTCTTCTTATGCAAGTTTACAAAACGCATATGGCAGGGCACCTGGGTGGCTCAGTTGGTTGGGCATTGGAATTTTGATTTTAGCCTGGGTTGTGGTCTTGGGGCTGGTGGGATTGGCCTGCCTCAGGCTCTGGCAGGGAATCTGCTTCTCTCTCTCTCTCCTTTTGCCCCTCCCCTCCACCCATGCTCTCGCTCTAAAATAAATAAATAACTCTTTAAAACAAAAACAAAAACAAAAAACCCAAAGTGCTTATAGAAAGCCAGACTTGGTGGAGAAGCTCGACACTGGAAATATATCCAGTTTGTTTTTACTTTTTTAACTGTAATTTATCTATCAAGAACGTACCATGTAGAAAATGACGTTATTCAAAACTTAATGTGAATTGGGAGATATATACCTAACTAAAGGCAATTGAAGCGATCAGACAGGAGTAGGAACACATAGAAATCATGGGACTAGCTGTGACTATTTAAATTAATTAAAACTAAATAAAATTAAAACTAAAAATTCAACCCCTCAGTTGCACTAGCCACATTTCAAGAGCTCAACAGCTACGTTTAGCTGATGGCTTCCATACTGGCCAGCACAGATTATGGACCATTTCTATGATCACAGAAAGTTCTACCAAACAGCACTGGACTGGAGTCAAAAACCAGGGAGTGGGGCGCTTGGGTGGCTCAGTCGGTTAATCAGCTGCCTTCAGCTCAGGTCATGATCCCAGGGTCCTGGGATCGAGCCCCGCATCAGGATCCCTGCTCAGTGGGAGGCCTGCTTCTCCCTCTTCCACTCCCCCTGCTTGTGTTCTCTCTCTCGCTGTGTCTCTCTGTCAAATAAATAAATAAAATCTTAAAAAAAACAAAAAACAAAAAACCGAGGAGTGCTGCCAAAGGAAAATGTGGGTGGTTAAAAACAAACCCTCCCTGTAATACTAGGTATTGTGATAATAATTCCAAAGTGTGGCAGGAGTTTCAAATAGAGCATTTCATATAATCCCCATGGCAATCCACAACCACAACAATAATGCTACCGACATTTGTTGAAATCTTAGAGCGGGCCAGGCGCTAAGGACTCTGTTGTCAGCTCACTGGTCTTTACAAGAACCCGGTGAGGTTGGTATTCTTGTCCCTATTTAACAGATGAAGAAACTGTGGCAAAGGGCCTTTGTAACTTACCCACTGTTACCTGGCTTGTAAGGAATAGCTGGGATTCAAACTCAACTTTTTCTGGATTGTAATAATTAGAAAGAAGGCGTGGAAAGTACCTAACATACTCCATACGTGAGTAAAATTTGCCTTTAAGCCACTTTCTCCTAAGGCAGGTCTAACTCTTGGATTCTGTCACATAATTGTCTTTCTGGCTTAAGAAGGCGCTATGCCAGTTCTGATAGAGAAACAATGATACCCTGTTAGCCAGGATATGAGCCACTTCCTTCCCTCCAGAGCAAAATCTGCTGTCTGCACAAAGGAAATTGGTTTCTCAGAAGCACACCTTTGTAGAAACAAGTCTATTTGGGTGAAAATTTTGAAGTAAAATATTCTTAAGACAAAAATGAATACTAGCAGTATATATGGGAAAATGCTATTTTCTGTAGGTGGTGAGATTATGAAAAATTGTCTCGTTTTGTTCAGCTGTATTTTGCAACTTTTCTACATGAATATGTGTGATAAAATTTAAAAAAATCCAAAAGCCAGATACTGGCTTTTGAAAAACCAGTCAGATACTGTATCGTAAAAATCGTTACTTGATTAACAATATTTCAGGCTGTTTATTTTTAAAATTTGTTATTTTTTTAAAGATTTTATTTATTTATTTGACAGAGAGAGTGAGAGAGGGAACACAAGCAGGGGGAGTGCGAGAGGGAGAGGGAGAGGGAGAAGCAGGCTTCCCGCCGAGCAGGGAGCCTGACATGGGGCTCCACTGACCGAGCGGAAGGCGGTTGCTTAACTGACCGAGCCACCCAGGCGCCCGTTTGTTTATTTTTAAGTACTCTCTACACCCAACCTGGGCCTTGAACTTACAACAGCAAGATCAAAAGTCCCATGCTCCACATCAATTGAACCAGCCAGGCACCCCATTAGGCTTTTGATAATATAGCAAATACTTTAATACTAATAGCCAATAGAAACCTTTTGGTTGAATGCTAAATACTTGAATCAATAGCAGAGGCAGTGTGGCATTTAATTGTAAGGTTAAAAAGGGCAGTAAACAATGTACAGGTACTCACAGCCGCTCTGCAGGTGGGGACTCGTTTTGTATTCCAGGGCCCTGTAGATGGCTGCCTTATGTCCTCCAGTTCAAGACGAAGCAATAGTCTGGGCAATAAAACAAGAAAAGTCTATAAGTCACACTAAAGCTTTTATCATCCTCAGCATCAAATGGTCTCTAAACATGAATAAGTTTGGTGTGAAGAAAGAATGAGAAAGAGGAGCTTTCCAAGCTATGGTATAGATGTTTGTCCTTCTCAGGTGGGACTCCTTATGCCGAAACGTTGTTACTGAGTATGTTGCAGGGGAGGCAGAAAAGAAAGAAGCTGAGATCATTGATTGTTAAGGTTCTTTTCTCCTATAATGTTCTAAGAATTTGTGATAGTTTTACTTTAGTAGTATATCGATATATAGTTTTAAAAAGTTATATTCATTCACGCATACATACATTTTAGAGTTTTCTTTAAACTTGGCTTGCTGCTGAAGGCTATCTTGATGTACTTTCAGTGAAAGCTGCAGGTGAGTCTACTGTCTCACCTGTCTATAGCCAAATTAAATGGTAGGCAAAAAAAGTTTTCAAATAACTAAGTATCCTGATGGAATACATTTTATAGACTTATTCCTTCTAATGGCAAAGAAAGGGGCTTTTTAAGTACAGAGATAACTCAGAGGCAGGATCAAGTGATGGTGTAGCACTAAAGAATCAAGAATTCACTCCTCATTCTCTCACTTCCCCACCCCTCAGGATTTTACTGGAAAGCAGAATCTGCTAACTTTAGAGTGTCATTTAAGTTAGTTGGCTACAATTTTAAAGCTAACCAAAAAGCCACACACACAAAAAAAAAACCCAACAAAACCCAAAACAAAAGACACGTGAATTCCCAGCAACCCACTGTCTAGGCAGGCAGTTGAAAATGAGAAAGAATGAACTGAAAAAGGGCAAACTGATTGATTCTGCAGGTGGTGTATGCAGTCCTCAGAAACAGAGAAATACTCAGGCTCGTTCGCTCTCGTTCCCTTCAAGAGGACAGACCTGGCAGGTTTAAAAAGGTTCAGGAGACTGAGTAGCTTGGTCAAGCAAAGAATTTTGTCAAAACATCAACAGAACCAGGGCTGTTTCCTGTTTGATTGCGGGCATTTTGAAGCAAACAGAATCCTGAAGTCAATTCACTTTAAAAAATTTTATAGGCATATATGTATATGAATTTTTTTGGTGCCTGCTGATGCCACATTTCCCCCCTTTGCCAACTGAATTGTCTTTGCAGATGTCTGGGAGCTACCTGTTTGTCTCCTCTATTCTGTTTTTCATAGTTAAATAACATCTCAAATAATTTTTCTCTTTGCTGGATGGAAATAACCAAGTTGGGTCACTGATTTGCTACTACAGCACGTTCATTATGGGTTTTGCACTGTGCTTCTAGTTTCATAAATAAGGCTGCATTTAGGCTTTGGTTTCTAGAATTCAGTTTACAGGTGCATCCTCCATACTGTTCTCACCCACTGGCTTTTCAGAAATGTCTGCTTTTTTTTTCTTTCAAGATTTTGTTTATTTATTTGAGAGAGAGAATGAGATAGAGAGAGCATGAGAGGGGGGAGGGTCAGAGGGAGAAGTAGACTCTCTGCTGAGCAGGGAGCCCGATGCAGGACTCGATCCTGGGACTCCAGGATTATGACCTGAGCTGAAGGTAGTCGCCCAACCAACTGAGCCACCCAGGTGCCCCAGGGATGTCTGCTTTGCTCAAATGTGCCCTGAGACCTGGGAAGCCTGGCTAGATGGATAAGCTACTCACACAGCTGTTTACATGGATTACCTAAAAAAGCAAACATCACATCTCATTTGCAAAATGAAAGAACTTCAAGAAATATAGGATTTAGATTCTTTTTTTTTCTTTTGGACTTTGCAAAGACTTGAGTTAATCACCCTCTAGAGCTCATGGTACACAATCATCCATGGGAGGCCTTTTCTTGTTTTACTTTATTATTTTCTTGTTTTATTTTTTCATTTCCCCACTTCATCTCCAGCATCAGCAGCCATTCTGTGCTTGGAAATACATGTATCCCCAAGTTGGATTTTATAATGCTGTTTTATGAATGTATGTGTATTCAGTCTGTATTGTTCAATGGCTCTTATTCTGTTTATTGCTTTTTTTCTGGGGGGGGTGCGGAAAGAGAGAGAGAGAGAGAGAATCTTAAGCAGGCTCCATGCACAGCAGGGAACCCGACGTGGGGCTCGATCTCACTGCCCTAAGATCATGACCTGACCGGAAATCAAGAGTTGGACACTTAACCAGCTGAGCCACCCAGGCGCCCGTGTTTATTGCTTTTTTTTACACAATGCTGTTTCTAAGTTCTTTCCATGTTCCTTTATGCACATGTAGCTAATTTCTTTGAACTGCTGCATAAGGTTCCATATTAGGTGTTCAATACTTTTAACACATCCACTCCTCTAGTGATAGATACCCAGACTGCCTCCAACTCCCTTGTATCACAAACAACCCTGTGATAAACACCTTTATACACGTCTCCTAATGAACCTGACTGAAGAGGGATTCCCGAGTCATCCATTGCATGTGCACATGTATGCAAGCACGTGTGCCCACAGAATGCTCATATCTAATTACAGTCATGCCGGCAGCACATGAAGGTTCTTGCTTCCCCACATCTTTGCCAAGATGGCCAAGTCATTGTCCGACTTTCTAATTTTTACAAATCTGTTGGGTGTGAGAGTAATTAGTCTTAATATGCAGTTCTCTGTTTACTTGTAACATTGAACGTCTCTTCAATTCTTCCGGGTCATTTGGCTTTCCACTTCTGAGAACTGGCTATTCATGGGCTCTGTTGATGTTTTGACAAAATTCTTTGCTTGACCAAACTACTCAGTCTACTGAACCTTCTCCTAGGCCCATTATATGCACTTCCTCATAAAATCCAGTTTTAGCAAGGCTTCCCCCGCGCCTCCCCCATATCTGATCTGGTTCCTCATCCTCCACTGCCCCCAGGTGATGTCTGTCTCCCTGGCCTGCCTTCAGCAAGAATCTTGGGACCTGGGGTTAGCAAGATGCCCCCTTACCCCTGACGTTTCCTCTTAGCAATTTTCCACCCCGACCCCACCCCCCCCCCCAGGCTACAAATTCCCACTTGGCCATGCTGTATTCCGAGTTGAGCCCAATTCCCCTTACTGTACAACCCCACGGTGGTCGTCCTCAGTACAGTCTGCCTTACTGTTTTTAACAAGTGTCACTGAGTACTTTTCTTTTTTAACAGTTTCTATTGGGTACTTTATTTGATTTGCCAGAGCTCCTTATATATGCTAGGTTTAAAAAGTTTTTATTTAAATTCCAGTTGGTTAACAGTGTAATAGTAGTTTCAGGTGTACAATATAGTGATTCAGCACTTCCATACAACACATGGTACTCATCACAGGTGCACTCCATAATCCCCATCACCTGTTTAACCCACCCCCCACCCACCTTCCCCTCTGGTTGCCATCAATTTGTTCTCTTAGAGTTAAGAATCTGTTTCTTGGTCTGCCTCTCCCTTCCCCTTTGCTCATTTGTTTTGTTTCTTAAATTCCACATATGGGTGAAATAATATATATGCTGGGTTTTAATTCTGTTGGTTTGAAATATAAATATTTTCTAAATATTTTCTTTCTGTCTGTCCTCTGTCTGCATAAGCTTGTCTACAACAGCCTTCACTGAACAGAAATCCTTAATTTTGGTGTGGCCAAACCTGCCAAAATTTTGTGTTATGGCTTGTGCTTTTTGGGTCTGATTTACAGAGTTCTTTCCATCCCAAAGTCTCAAATATATTCTACATGTTCTTCTATTAGCGTTATCATTTTATAGATTTCTAAGGGGTCACAAGTTACTTAAGAACGTGTGGTTATTATTATAGAGTACCCCTAACTTTGGGTAACATAGTACTGGCCGCCTGGTAGGAGCTTACCAAAGAAAGACTTTTCTATCTCCATCTTTTCTATCTCCATCTCAAGTCCTGTCTCTTTGGTGGTTAACCGAACGGTTGCTCTGGTACAGACTAGACAGCCCCTTCTGCTCTGGGCACCGGTGAGGCTGCTGCATACCCTCTCTCTCCCTTGTCCTGGCCACCATCACCTCATGCCGGGACTTGTGTGGCAGTTTCCTAACTGACCTCCTTGCTTGTAGGCTGGGCTTTTTCCTAGCCATTCTCAGCCCTCTTGTCAGAGTGACGGAGCTTAGTAAGTACCCAGTGAATGCTGGCTCTCATTACTATTACTATCATCATCGTGATTATTACAGAGTTTGGCACTTAAGAAAATAGTCATAAGTGAGAAACATGTTCAGCAGCGATGGTATGTGCGGTACCCAGTTAAGTGCTATCCAGAAAACCCGTGTTGCTTCAACCATGGTTTTTACCAATCTTTTTGCTTTACCAAGTTCAGACTAACAGCCTGTCTTTGCTCATTCTGTATCTGTTATGGTCCCAAGATCAGCATCCTGAACATATATCCCTGCTGTACAAAATATGAGTAGCTGGACATTAATCTCTGCAGGTTCTAGAAAATATCTTGAAAATTTTTTTTAATTCAGCCTCCGATTTGCTTTTTTTTTCATAGAAATCAAGTGTACTGTATCAAACTCCAGTTAGATGACAGAAACCATACAATAACTGGGGCAGGGAAAGTTTAATATAAATTATATTAACTAAAAATGGAATTAACTACTATGGAGTCAAGAGGAGTCTAAAGAATGCAGGGATAGTGGGTATGGGGAGCTGTTGATGCTTTTAGGGCACTGTTACCTAACTCTTTATTTCATTATTGCTCCCCTATGGAGATTTTCTAGACTTTTTTTTCCTTTGTGCCTCCCTTCCATTAAATTTTAATACTGCAGATACACTGTATCTGCACACACCATGGTAATACCTGAGATTATTTCACACAACCCCCCCCCCCCAGAAGCACTTTTCACCCCCCGCCCCCTGAGGATGCCTGCTCTGGGGCTAGGGCTGCAGGCCCAAGGCCCAAGGAAGGAACACATTTAAAAGAGCCCTCCCACCCCCACCCCCCCGGAAGCCGGAGATGCTGAGACCTCACTGGAGAGGGTGTAGCGAGGTGCTGGAAGGCAGGTAGGGAAGCAGGAGATCACCTACTGGGGGTGCCTGTGAGACTTGCTGGAGGGCTAAGCACACCTGGAATTCTGGTGCCCATGGCTGCCACGCACCACAGGGGAAGGAAAGCCACCTCAGGACAGGGAAGAAAAGCACTTTTCCCTTGCAGTGGCCCTCCAGTGCTCTTTACTCACAAACCATCAGGCCAGCTACACAGGAGAAATGTTTACAGTTTCAGCTGCAGCATCACAAAGCAGGGCAGTGAAGGGTGGATTTGGAGCTGAGAAGAAATAGTTAACTAGAATATATATCAAAAGAAATTCTTTAAAAAAACCAAAACCTTTAATTTATTATGTAATCTCTGCCTCCAATGTGGGACTCGAACTCACAACCCCAAGATCAAGTGTTGCATGTTCGACCCGACTGAGCCAGCCAGGTGTCCCCAAAAAGAAATCCTTTTAAATTAAGGGTTCTAATTAAGTTCTGGCTATGATGCTTATGATGCCACGGTTTTACTATGTCATCATATATACACATAAAAAACACCCAGGAATTTGTAAAAACGCAGGGCATATCATCAGTAAAGCAATTTATTAATAGTATATGTTGTCATTTACGTGTGAATTTATGTCTTTGACCCACCATCAGTGGTATTTACAATTTGAGTTATTTTCTTGAGAATGAAAGTGAATGTCTGATCTATGTTCTTTCTCCAAACAATTCAGCCACAAAATGTTGACCAGCTGACACCAGTCTTGTCTTTTTGACAATAACATTTCTCAGGGTAATTCAATGGACATTTTGATTTAAACCTGCAGAGAGGTTGGCAAATGTATCAATTCATCAGGACCTTATTACTCTTAGGTGAACAGATGAATGGAGTTTCTGAATCACAAAACTAAGGTCTAAACCTCAGAGCAGAGGTACAAATCATTGAAACAAGGAAGCCTGGCCTAGCCAGTAAGACTTCCCTATTCACCATTTACTGTACCATCTAAGGGTAATGCCTGCAGCCAAAAGACAGAAAAATAGCGAATCAATGTCTTTGACCTTGTTTGAAATTTGCCCCCGTGCTAACTGCCTATGTAAGCCTGTAGCTGCATATCCTATAGATGTCATAAGTCATACTTCTAGTTGGGATTTGGCTGTGAAATGGCTTGCCGAAACAGAGTATGGCAATCAAGCTCTCTGGCATGCGGTTTCATTACCTTTTATAAAGGGAAAATGTTGGTAAAGATGATGTGAGTGATATGCTGAATAAGCACAAATTTCTGACCTAACCAAAATGCAACCTTATTTATTTTGGTCCCCACTGACTTTACATATATATAAAGTCAGGTGGTGGTCCAGGGGGAGAGCAAGGTCCTCTTTGTCTGCTCTGGGATGAAAATTCTGTTAGGCCCTTAAATTTTACGGCCACTCTGATGTCACAGACTATCAATTTCCATTATAAACACAGTCTCCATGCAGAAATTAGGTAAGTCTGAGCTATTAATCAAAACTCCAAATCTGATTTTAAGGACACAGCCTTTCCTCTCCTCCAGCACCCCCAGCAGCTGCACTCTGAAAGATTGCAGTGGGAAAAGGGAGGGATGTTGGCTGGCTCTTTCTCAGAACTTCTTGTCAAATGAATGGAAGCCTCATTATGCTGGATGTCTTCTACATGCTCCTGAGACCCTCTCTCTACCATGGCCTGCCTTCCTCTCTGCCCAGGGAGGCTGGTCCTGTAGGAATGTGTTCCCTTCCCTTTAGCTTCCAGTTGGGTTTGGCTAATCAAAGTCTTCTGGGGGAAGACCAGAGGAAGGGAGAAGGGAGAAGAGCTGTTCATCCATTAGCTTTTTCCCAATGGGCTTGCCTCTGGCTGGCTGTGTCAAGGTCATTGCTCCTCTTACTGTGGTCTGCTCCGAATAGCTCTCCCTTTCCAAGCTCTGAAAAATCACTCCTTTAGGGCCAAAGGGTGTCAACCACGCTGCAGCTTCTAACTCCTACTTCCTAGACTATCCAGTGGGTTTCCACTATACCCCAGCAGCCCTTTGTAAATAGCCTCTTTGAAAAGAAACTCTCCTGAAATTATCCTAATTTAAGTGTGCCATCTGTTTCCTGTTGGGACCCTAACTAGAAAAAAACCCATCAAAATTCATATTGCATAGCAACACTTAAAGTCTAAAAAATCCATTGTCTCAGATGAACTCCCATCACAAAACTCACTCTCAAATCATTTGCCCCACAATATCATCCTCCAAAGTAGTTCAACAGCTACTGTACTGTACTGGGTCCATTCTCTGTTCAGCAAAGCCAGAGTTGGTGCATCTAGTGTCCTCCCGTGCATCTTTGCCTTTCTCTTTCAGGGTCTCTTACTGGTATCTCTCCCAGTGGAAGGAACACGGATCTGATTAGTTCCAGTATCTTCATGAATCAGTCTCCTGTATTTCCAGGAATACATGCATTGTAAAAGCGAAACCCAGGATAAAAACAGAAGCTCTGAAGGTAGACATTTCAGACTTTGACACCAGGGTAGGAGAAGGATTTTGACCTCCTCTATTCTGACGAAGAGGAGGCCTAAATTTCTCCTTTGTTCTAACACGTGTCACCTGGAGCGGAACTTTAAAGTCCCTGCTTCAGCTTCGTTGCAGCTCTTCCAAGACTTTCCAGTATATCCGTTTTTCAAAATTCGTAGCCTGTATCAAGGAGAGCCTAGTGTTCAGTTCTGAAAGTACAAGAAATACCTAAAGATTGTTGGTCATTGTTTCATAGTGGCTGAGAAATCTTTCCTGTTGCCGCTTTTCTCACATCTTGCCTCTGATCAGCCCTGTCTCTTCAGCTGTACTTAAATGAAAGAAATCAAGACAACAACGTTCAGCAATCAGCGACCCTAAAATAGCAGGCTGCCGCCAGCCAGTTAAGCACACACTCGCACACAGGCAATCATTCAAATTTCGTACCTGGCAAATAAGGCTAACAATTTATACTTTGATCTGACTTAATTATTTGAAAAAAAACTGCTTTTCTGTGGCATAAATACAGATGCCAGTTCTGTCTTGCGGCCACATTTCTCACTAGAAAGTCACATTAATTGTAGGATTCCCTTACAAAGAAACTAGTAGAATGATTTCTTGTAAATGGTAAACTAACGAAAAGGTATCCACTAGTGCCTGTGGAGTTAAAAAAAAAAAATATTGCCTCTGATTGAAATTAGATGGTTTCAGTCCATAAATATTTACTGAGTGTTCACCAGGTGCCAGACACTGTTTGCTGCAAAAAATAACAGTATTGAAGAAGGCAAACCAAGTCTCTGTCCACAGTGGTTGCATTCCAAGTGAGAAGGAGATAAGTAATAAACATGTAGATAAATAAATACAATTTCAGGAACTAAGTGCTATGAAGAAGATTAAATAGGGTAATATGGCAGATGGAACCTGAGGTGTGATGTGGTTACTTGGTGACATCTGACTTGAGACCTGAAGGCTGAGAAAAGGGCAGCAGTGTGGCCTTCTAGGGAGGAGCTCTGCTAGCAAAGAAATAGTAAGTGCAAAGGGTCTGGGGTAGAAATGAACCTGGTATAGGGCACCTGGGTGGCTCAGTCAGTTAAGCGTCTGCCTTCAGCTCAGGTCATGATCTTGGGGTCCTGGGATCGAGTCCCACGCTGGGCTCCCCTGCTCTGCGGGGAGTCTGCTTCTCCTTTTCTTTTTGCCGCCCCACACCCCTTGTGCACTTTTTGTCTCGCTCTCTCTCAAATAGATAAGTAAGATCTTTAAAAAAAAAAAAAGAAAGAAAGAAATGTACCCAGTGTATTTAAGGGCAGAAAGATGGGCAGTGGGGCTGGGGCAGAGCAAGAGGTTGACTTAGAAGGGGAGGAGGAGATGAGGCTGAAGAGGGAGGCCCAGCCAGGTCAAAGACGGAGAGGAAATTTATGGAGGATTTAAAGCAGGGAAGCTGGGAAGTGATATAATCTAAATGATATTTTAAAAAGATAAGTCTGCTACTTTGTAGAGAATGGACTGTAGGAGGTTAAACATAGAAGTGGGGAGACAATAGCCCAGAGGAAACAATGGCAGGCGCCGCTGGCTTGGCCCAAGGTTTCAGCAAAGAGGACATACTGGCCCATACAGTGCTTCTGTGAAGATGAGGAAGTCTCCCCTTCCCTTTAGTGGCCCCAAATACCAGGTGGATTAAATGTGGGGTGTGGAGAAAAGAGGAGGCCAGATGACTGAGGCTTGCACCTGCATAATGGGGTGGACTGTGGTGAAATCACTAGCTCAGTTTTGATCACGCTCACTTAGAACACCATGAAGCGGGTGTACCCAGTTCCCAACAGGCAAACATTTATCACACTGACAAAGTCAAGTAGTTTGGCTAGGGGGGAAGTTACCACTTCAACCAGCACCGGAAACCTTATGCTGATGTCATGGAAATAGCATTTGTGAGATATCCAACCAATGTTGCCTCCCAGTAAACTCTTGTACCCATGCCCCGCCCCCTCCCATTGAGTCAGTGGCATGCATTGAGTCACACAGAGAGAGAGAGAGAGGAAAAAAAAAAAAAACCAAACAGCCAAGAATGGGTAAGTCATCATTTAGCTTTGAGTTTCAAAGTAGGATTTTAAAAAATTCATGGCAAGACAACAGTTTGAAATCAAGTGCTTTTGACTAGCAAAAGCCAGACTGTGTTGAAAGAAAAAAAAATGTAATTGTATCTTCCAATGAGGCAGAGCTTGGAGAACTGTCCCTGAGCAGATTGTAGATAGTGCCAGGAAGAACACAGGATATGACGTCAGAGTTGTTTTCCCATGAGAGGAAAGACAGATCAAGTTTAAGCAGCAGATGGGAAGTTGGAAGATTCAGAGGGTAGAAGCACAGGGTTGCCCCAGGTGAGTGGTGGGGGAGTCTTAAAGCTGAAGAGGTGTGTACCCTGCCTTCCATTTGGAACCAGGCCAACTACAGAGAAGTGGAAAGGCCGTGGTAGGCAACAAGAGGCCTTGTGATCATGCTTCCAGTTCCTGGGGTCTGTTGTGTTTTCCCTGGGAGAGAATGGCGGAAGGCTAACAGGAGGAATGCGCTGGAGGATGCCTGGCTTTGGGCCAAGAAGGTGCGAAGTTCTTTATCCCCACAGGCTATGGCAGGGACTGTGGCGGTCGGTAGAATGTGGAATCAGTGTAGGCCCAAAGCCTGGAGAGACCGATCTGACCAAAGGAAGCTGGGAAGGCCTGGATATTGGCAGACAGACTTTCCCTGCACCTTTCCTACAGCTTCCCTTCTACCTGGGAAGGGGAGAAGCCAGGGATGAATGACAAACCCTGAGGAAGGACTGAGTCGTTTACCAAGGGGGACTGTTTTAAACCTAAAGGGACTGAGCTGTGCTTAAGCAGCAGCATCAAGTGCTTTCCACCTACACCAGGAACAGGGTTTTTTTTTTTAGCAAGAAGTCATTATAGACAATAAAGTGTTTTTGTTTTGTTTTGTTGGTATATCTAATTTTTAGTGCATACATTTCAAGACTGCTACATTAGGAAAGTCTGCATCTTTTTACTGAATGAGGAGAGCTCAGCTTGATGTACCTCAGCCCATAATGGGGAGAGGGGGAGACAGGAAAGAAGAGGGCGAGGGTTGACTGTCAACACTGGTTGTCTCCAGGGAAGGTAATTGGGGGACAGAGGAGGGAAAAAGACACATTTTTTTACTGTACACTTTTTGTACCTTTTGCATTTGTACCAGGCATGAGCATTAACTTTCAAAAAGTAAATTAAAATGGGAAAAAGAAAAGTTTCTGAAATGAAAAAAAAAAAAAATGCAGGGGTGCCTGGTTGGCTCTGTCGGTAAAGCATGCAACTCCTGATCTCAGGGCTGTGAGTTTGAGCCCCACGTTGGATGCAGAGCTTACTAAAAAATAAATAAATAAATAAACCAAAAAATGCAGATGCACAGAATCTGATAGTGAATGCTTGACAGCTGACATTAAGTATTTTTTAGCTTGCCAAGAATCTTCTCCATGCACCGTGTGGTTGTTCCTTTCATTTGCACTGATGCTGGTTTTGTAAGCTGTCCATCTTGGCTCTCCAGCTTGCCTATGCCATCCCTGCTTTGTACCCCAAACACATATCATACATCCAGTAGATAGGCCATCACTTCTAAAGGGGAAAACAACCCTACTGACCCAGTCTTGCCTAGATTGAGGCATGGAAAGGATTGATGAGGGGTATTTGTCCTCATGCTGGACATTTCTATTCCTTTGGCATCAAATAACAGTGTGGAAGCAGTGGAAAGAATTTGGGCACTGGAGTCAAACTCACCAGGACTGAGCCCTGCCAGCTTCGTTTTCTTGGGTGAGTCTTAAGTTTCTCCTTCCACACAGTAGAGTTGATACAAACCTCATTGGGCTATCTTAACACAATGCTACCAACCATTCTGATTACTCCCCAACCCCAGTCCAAGAGAACGGAGATTAATATTTGAAAGATCTTGCATCTGACCAGACTCTGCATACCTCTTCTTCCTACCCCCATTCTGTTGTCCCTACCTTGATAAACCCTATTAGTATCTCCTATGGTCTGGGCTCAGGGCTTTCATTTAAAATGAACTGGGCTATAATAAAGTCTGTTTGTCAGTGTCCCTTGCAACTAGACATTCCGTGTTCTATGGCCAATGGATTTCAGTATCAGTAGGGTGTGAGCCTCTCCTCACCCTTCCTTCTTCCTGCTGACTGCAAAGCAAACAAAAAGGGTGGAATTGGAGAAACTGCTGGACCAGGGTATGGAAGTCAAATCCTGAGGCAAGTAAAACTAGGAGCTAGAAAGAATCTTGGCTCTTGACACCTTGGTGCTCTATTCTAGCCTTATTAGTTTACCTGGATTTTTAGGTAAGAGAGCAATCAACCTGTTTCATGTTTACTGTTACTTGGACTTTTCCATCATTTGCAACCTAATCTAACGAATATAACAAAGTTGGATCATTCTAACTTCTTCCCCATACCAGTCCTGGGGGCTCTAAATGCTGGTGGTCAAATTACATGACTAAGCAGATCACGGCCAATACCTACTACCTTCTCCAACCTCACCTCGGTCCTCAGTGCTGCTTAGCAGTATGTCCAGTTCTTTCCAGTAGCCACTTCAAATCTTCGTGCTCTTCAAACTTTTCTCGCTTCCTTTTCCCATTTCCCTCTCAGCAGTTGACCTCTCCTTATTTCAGAGGGAAAAATACAAAAACCCATTAGATAAGACTTCCCCCCTCAATCACCCACCTCCAAGGTTACTCATGTCCGCACCCATTTTTTTTTCCTTTCCTCCAGTTACCATGAGATTAGCTTCTGAAGGCTAATTCCTCCCCTGTGCGAGGGATCCAGTCTCTTCCATCCTCCTCAGGGACTACCCTCCTACTGTCCACGATCTTCCTCCCTTATTCCACTGGCACCTTCCTTTCAGTTTCAAGCATCCTCAAGTAGTTCTCCTCTGCAAAACAAACACACAAAAACTTTCCTTCAGCCTTGCATTCCTGTTCAGGTTTCTCTGCTTTCCTGCTCCCCTCCCTCTTCCCTCTCTAACTCCCTTCCTTCACTTCTCTCCCTCTCCCTTCCTATCTCCTCCCCTCCACAGCCAAACTACTTGACGTTTCAAGGTCTCCACCTCTTCCTCCCTCAGGATCTTCTCAAACCTCCAGAGCATGGTCTCTGCTCCCACCACTCCATAAAAATGCTATTGTCAAGGTTACTAACACCTTCCTTGTAGCCAAATCCATGGATATTTCTCAGTCCTCAACTTGCTTTGCTCCTCAGTAATGTGACAATGTTGACCACCCTTCCTTAATGCATTCTCTTCTCTTGGCTTCCATATCATTCATCTTTTTTCCCCCAGTGACATCTCTTTCTCAGTCTTTGTTATGTTTTTTTTTTTCTTTTACTCTACCCCATAAATGTTAATCTTCCTGTCTGTCTAGGTCATGGCTTCCTGGGAAGTTTCATTAACTTATTGGACCTCAGGCTGGTGATCCCCAAATCTTCATTACGCTCTCCAAGGTGGATCTCATTTTGGGGCTTTAGAGTCATACATTCAACAAGCCACAGAGCAGCATCATGGATATCTTATAGTGATCTCAAACTACCTTCATCCCCCACCCCCAGACCTGCTCTTCTGTTATTCCAATTCGGTAAATGAACAACCATCCGTCTAGTTGCCCAAGACAGTCATGGGTCCTCTTTAATCAATCATAAAGTCTTGCCAAGTTTACTCTTCAATGTGTTAAATATGTTTCAGATGCATCCACTTCTCACTTCTCTCCATTCTCACTGCTAATTCCCTCATGCAGTTCCCCATCGTCTCTCCCTGGGGCTATATTCTAAAACTTTCGCTCTGCTTCCAGTCTTGCACACCCATTCTCTGCAGTATAGCTGAGTGATCTTTCAAAAGTGCAGATGTGCTCTTGGCATTCCCTGATTCCCTATGGCCATTAGGATAAAGCTTAATATCTTGGCTTTCTTACAAAAGCTGTCTGATATGTCTCCAGCCTGTGGCTTTGGCCTCTTCTCTTGCCATTTCCCTCCTTTTATTCTCCACTCGGCCACATTCAACTTCAGTTCCTCAAATACGTGCTACTCTCTATTGGTGCTGAGCCTCTGAACAGGCTAGGCTGTTCCCTCTGCTGGGAATCCTATTCCCACTGCCCTTACCTGTCACCCTCCCTCATCCTTGGCTACCTCCCCCTTCTTTCAGGTCCCTGATTGTTATCACTTTCATCTAGAGAGTCTTCTCTGACCTCCCAAGTTTGGTTCAGTACCCCTCCTATATGCTCTCTGCCAACCACAAAGACTGAGATCTTTTTTCTGTCATAGCACTTACACATCACATTGTAATTGTTTATTTATCCACTTCCTTTTACTAGATTTTCGGCATTGTGAGGGTAGGGACTATGTCTATTTTACTCATCTTTATATCCCCAGTGTTTCTCGCTTACTAGATGCTCAAAATATTTTTAGTGAATACATGAATCCAAAGTAGGTACCTGGTATTCAATACATGTGTTCTTTTCTCAGTGGCTAAACTCATCTGACTAGTTAGGCAATTAAGAGATCTTCAGTGAAACAACTCTCATGGTGAGTGAAAAGAAAGAATCCCTCTCTTTAGACATTTTTATAATTACTAAGTTTAACAAAGCTCTGTAAATTGTGATGCTCATTCAGAGAAAAAGATCAAATTAAAATCAGCTCTTGCTTTCCAATTAAGCTGTCAACAGGCTTCCTTCTTTGAGGTTTCCCCAGGAGTCCCACAGAATAAGGAGATACACAAAAGGTGTATCTTAACTGTTAGCATAGACCCTTATTACTTTCCTACTCCACTCAGGAGTGGAGTTCCTATCTCCTGTCTTGTGATCTTAAGTTGCTAGAAAATTAAAAAGAGCTCTCCATCATTCATGAAGGATGAAGGGTCCACTTCTGTTCAAATATTCAATGAATATTTAACTGCATGCTGACTATATGCAAGACACCCTCTTATTTGTCACAATCTCAGGTTTTATGAAGGATCAAACTTTTGTCTCCTGCAAGTATTTTATTCTCTCGCAGACCTCCCTTCAAGAGGGGAGCCCTTACTCTATTACCAACGGCCCCCTGGCCTTCAAGAAGCAGAATGAAATCAGAGAAATAGTTTCAGTCACGGTCATCCAAGTCCAAACCACATTACAGAGTTAAGACACCAAAAAGAATTTTGCTCTGAGCTGTTTTTCTAATCATATTGATCATGATGCATTGCACTACTTACACGCTCTGATCCAGTCATTCCAGATGGTCCCTAACTTACAATGGTTTGACTTAACAATTCTTTGACTTTATGATAGTTCAAAAGCGATATGCATTCAGTAGAAACTGTACTTTGAATTTTAAGTTTGGATCTTATTCCAGGCTATTGATGGACAGTTTGATCTCTTGTGATGCTGGGCAACAGCATCCCAGTCAGCCATCCCAGTCAGCAATTAAGAGGGTAAACAACCAATATACTTACAACCATTCTGTACCCATTCAACCATTCTATTTTTCACCTTCAGTATAGTATAGTATAGTATTCAATAAATAAAAGATATTCAAGACTTTATTATAAAATAAGCTTTGTTTCACCCAACTGTAGGCTCATGTAAGTGTTCTGAGCACATTTAAGGTATTTAAATACTAAATACCTAAGGTAGGCTGGGCTAGGCTAAGCTTTGATGTTCAGTAGTATTCAATGCATTTTCAACTTAAGATATTTTCAACTTATGATGGGTTTATTGGAATGCAACCCCATCGTAAATCAAGGAAGATCTGTATATATTAGCCCCTGATACATGTTTGCTGGTTCTAAAATAATTTTCTTCATGAGAAGATAACTGGTTCAGAAAGGACCAGAAATTTAGAGCTATTAAAAAACCAATTCCACTATCTCCAACTTCACTTAGAGAACTCATCTCCTGGAATTCTCCAAAAACATGGCATTACTTTGTTGGCACCCATATAAGTTGAGTTTGCTTAGAATTAATACCAGAAAACAAAAAGCCAATGTTGGCATTTCAGAAATGCTGTGTTAGCTGGAAATAAAGCATGCAAACAGAAGTAAATGAAAGAGGGCCTTAAAAGTCACGGAGTGTTTGCCAGCCAGGAAGATGATGTCACTGTGTAAGATTCCATTTTGTTTAATTATACCTAGTTCTCCAAATAAAGACTTCTATCACCTTTCCACATTAAGAGAAACTGTAAAAAAAAAAAAAAAAAAGCAAAGTCACAAAACATTTTCTGGAAAGGTTCTCTCACTTGTTTGTGTGTAAATCTTCTCTAGTGAATGCTGGGTGCTGTGATTACTGGTGTACTTCCAAATCAGACCAAGGGTATTTCAGAATCCAGCAGGTTGACTGGTAGCTCAAAGTGTCAGCCATTATGAGCAACGATAATGGCATATATCAAATTAATGTAATATTCTTAGTAAAAATTTAAACTACTTCATGTCCTGCCCATTCTCTCATTCATGTCTCCCATTTTGTAGTATATCTCATGGGTGAGCAGGCTTAATGCATCATAATGAAGAAATACATAAAAAGGTTAAGATCAACAGTCTATTCAAATTCCCATCACAACCAAATATTTTTGCAGATCAAAAAGATATTCAAACTGTTGTCACAGATCAACATACAACTAAATTGCAATACAGGCTAATAGGGATAGTTCCTTGGAATCTGTTAGGGGATTTCAAATGTTGCATCACTGCACTGAATCTGTCCCCTCAAACTACATAGACCCTTTTCAGAAGTGTTTCAGCTATGAATAATTTGAAATATCCTTTTCATTAGCCATTGAATGACTTAAAAAATACTTAAACTGAAGATAATTTCAGAATTTCTTCAAGATTCTCTGGTTCTGTTATATTTCAAAGAGGCTACTGAGCTCTTCAACTTAAGTTTTATTAGTCTGGGACCATCTGCTCTGACAAGTCTCATTCCACACAAAGGACCAGCACCAAAGTCCTAAGGGATTAAGATGAAGTAGAATGAGTATTAATTCATTGATGCCAAAGAGTCGGATTATCTTGTTCCAATAGGTTAGCAGGTAATGAGATTCTTAACCACAGTAGAGCCAAGAAGCTAAACATAAAACTATGTTGCAAAATTGCAGGAAATGCTGGCTTCAGTATAAACGGGATCCTCTCCAAAAGCGGACAGCTTACCTCAGTATTTTTGAACTCCCCTCACTCAGTCTCTAGTTTATTTACAGCGAATAACTGCTCATTGTTACCTACTCTGATAAAAGAACATCTAAGGACTGGTATCTGGGGCCAGACTGGATTAAGGCTTGGACTCATGCCTTGTCTGAAGAATTCCTTGTGTTTGTGAAATTCCACCCAGACATTTTCAATCGTCCTTTTGTACTTAAAGAGGAATTAAAACACTCTGGTAAATAAATATGGCCATATTTGAAGTCAGTAGTAATAATGAAACCATAAAAGCACCTTTAAACAAACTCTTGATTATAAACTCTCAAACTTTTAACCTCCTATAGCACATGCCAAAGCAGTAAACGTTCTTTTAGTGCTTGTCTGCAAAAGGCCACGTCTCAAGAGTAGTGTCTGACTTTCGTTTCATCACATCACCGATATCATTTCAGAGCTATATTCGTTACCTCTGCAACAAGATACCAACTTTGCATAGTACACCTCACTCAGGAATTCTTGCTGTAGTTCTTCGAATATATTCAAACAAAAATATAATTAACATTTGCATTCATGCAGTGTGACTAATATAGAAATTACACTAACAAACTTGTTAGAATTTACACAGTCAACTGAACACTGTTTCTTTCAAAAAGTCATCGGAAGCAGTTTGGTGTGTGTGTGACAGAGAGGGACAGAGGGCTCCAAGAAGGTGCCAATCTCTTGATGTTGTGACTCCTTCCTATGGTTTCCACACCTGGACATGTGGATAATTACTATGACTTCTCATGAGGGATGCACACTAAATACTGACACCCCACCCCATCCCCAACCCTTATTTACACTCAACTCTGGAAGCAATCACTTTAGGGATCCTATCATGTTACTAAGATCCTAACATATTACTAAGGATTCCTCCCCTTACCCCTTTTCCCCTGTACCCGAGTCCATCCCTGCTGTGGGAGCTCTTACCTGCTGTAAACCCTTGATAGCCATTTTGTGGGAAATTCCTTCTTTTGTCCTTGTACAGCTGGGTACTACTGTCAACTCCCGTTTCTCTACCTAGGGACCTCTCCTTTGTGATTCAAGCTTTGGACAACTTTACGGGCACTTAAGAGTTTAGGTTCCCTCGTGGATTAAAAAAGATTTTGAGTTGCTTGGCAATATAGTAATTTTAACATTTTAATGAGATATTACAATCACCATTTCAAATAACTCATTTTCCAAAGGTCATTTGACAAAGAAGCCAACTGAAAATGAGGAGTATCTGAACGTGCTGCATTCCCACAGAGGTGTGGTATGGCAGAACAACTGTGCTAACTTGTTGAAAGAATTCTGAGGCAGATCATCCCCTACAATTGGGAATCAGTGTTTATAACACAACGATAGTTGATGTTCTGACTCTATTGGCACTTGTAATTTAAAAATAGTTGAAACTATTAAAGTGCAACATCGTTATCTCTGCTTCAACAAACAAAACTTGGAAATTTAACGGAATCTTGGTGACTTAAGTCCCTGAATTATGTGGACATAGGAAACAGAGGTTCTAGTATCAGATTTATCAGTCAGGAGCGACTTTGCCTGACTAGGCTTTGGTTTCTCAACTATGACTTGACTGCCAAGATCCTTTCTAGTTTCATATTCTGTATTTTTATTAATAGTTACACAGTAACATGATATAGTGGAACTTCAGGAAATTCCAAGGTGGACAGATATTAATTTTCCCTTTCAATCTTGAATTGCTTCTTGCGCCCTTCCTACCAATGACAGGCGCTCAAGTCTGGATGACATACTTTTGGGCTGTAATCAATATTCCTTCTCTTTTCTCCAGGAGAATCCTTTTTGTTCTCTTCTGGCATCACCCCTGGGTTTCTTCTTGTTGCCCAGTCACCTACTTATTGTCACTTTTTGTGATGTCTCCACGTTTTCCATTTTTATCTTTTCAGCCAATAAAAACCATTTTCTGATCAAATAGCTTCTGGAACCTTCATTCTTTTGACTGTTTTTGTTAATGCTCCTACTTAGAAACTGTCTTGGTAGCTTAATGGTTCAGAGTTCTGTTTCCTACAATTGTCTAAGAAATAGTTTTTGAGCATCTATCACAGGCCAGGCACCATGATAGCTCATCAACTTGGGAAAGAATTCTTTCAGTGTGTTCTATCATTACAGTGGGGAAGGAGCAGATAGGACACCAGGAGCACAGACAACAAAAGCAAAAATAAACAAGTGGGACTATATCAAACCAAAACGCTTTTGCACAGCAAAGGAAAAAAATTAACAGACTGGAAAGGCAACCTGTGGAATGGGAGAATTTATTTGCAAACCGTATCTGATAAGGGCTTAATTTCCAAAATACATAAGAAACTTGTATGATTCAATAGTTAAAAAAACAAGTCGATTAGAAAATGGGCTAAGGACTTGAATAGCTATTTCTCTTAAGAAGATACACAAATGGCCAACAAGTACATGAGACATGCTCAATGTCATTAATCATAGGGAAATGCAAATCAAAACCACAGGGAGATGTCATTTCACATCTGTCAGTTTGGCCTTTTTTTTTTTTAAGATGTTTTGTTTGAGAGAGATGGGGTGAGCAAGAGCACAGCAGTGGGGAGGGACGGAGGAAGAGGGAGAAGCAAGCTCCCCACTGAGCAGGGAGCCCAACGCAGGGTTCGATCCCAGGACCCTGGGATCATGACCTGAGCCGAAGGCAGATGCTTAACCGACTGAGCCACCCAGGATCTCCAGTCAGGTCGGCTAGTTTCAAAAAACAAGACAACAAAGCACTGGCAAGGATGTAGAGAAACTGGAACCCTTGCACACCGTTGGTGGGAATGCAAAATGGTGCAGCCACTATGGAACACAAGAAATTAAAAAAAAAAAATTCCTCAAGAAATTAAAAATATAACTACTGTTTGATCCCACAATCCCATTTCTGGGTATTTACCCAAGAGAAATGAAATCAGGGTCTTGAAGAGATACCAGTACTCCCATGTTCACTGCAGCACTATTCATAAGAAACAAGATGTGGAAACAATCTAAAAGTCTAACAGGTGAATCGATAAAGAAAATATGGTATATACATACTCTGGAATACAATTCAGCCTTAAAAAAGGAAATTTTGCAATATGCAATATGGATGAACCTTAAGGACATTATGTTAAGTGAAATAAGCCAGTCACAGAAAGACAGTCCTGCATGAATCCACCTGTATGAAGGAATGGTTCTATTTCCTGGATGTGAACTTCTCTGGTTGCAGGACTAGAAATGATCATGAGTTTTTGCATCAGTGAATTTGCTGCTACTTTCTAAGCAGCTGCCTGGAACTTATAACTGATCATGTTCCCCTTACTGAATAACCTGCTAAACACCTTTGTGCTAAACTGTTTGTGACTCACATTTAGCAAGTTTATAGGTCTTCATTAAGTCCATTCATGTACTCACACCACTTCTGGTTCTATCTTACTTTGTTATAATACCAAACCTTTGTTTTGTTGTTGTTCATTTAAAAAATTTTGCTATTGATGTTTTAATCTTAATTATAATTTTGGTTAGCTACCTTAAATCATTTTTTTAAAAATTATTAAAGAAATAGACTCCAAATCCCACTCAATAAAAAAGGGGGAAGGAGCAAACATGGTGGCTGCATACACAGGAATGGAGCAAGACTTCCAAGGTTCAAATTCCACCTCCTGTAGTCGTGAGCATGTGAACCTTGGGCAAGTTACCAGATAACGCCCTACCTGGTTTTTGTCGTGAAACGGAGACAAGAATTCCTACCTCACAGAGCACGTTTCAGCTTTAAATAATATACTTAAAATTGTGAATTTATAACAGTGCCTGACACATAACAAGTAGTCATGTTAGCTGTGAGGAATTTATCTTATGCTGTGGTTTAACTTTAACATACATAGCTGAGTTTACAATCTAATGTCAACCAAAACAGACCAGCATTCCCATCGTTATCATCTAACAGAATGTTTGGACATGATGCTTTAGAACAATTACTAGGAAAACTCTGATACTCTGAGATTTACTCCATTTTCTGCTGACAATATTATCAAAAATACAGGCATATTTCTTTAAGGGAAGCTGAATATTGATATCTGGACTTACAGGTTCAAGAATTCTTTGTTTTCCATAAACATCTGAATATTCAAAAAATTTTTAAAAATAAAACACAACTTGTGCTTTGCCACTGCCAGAAAGAATTTGAAGCAGCAAAATATTAAGATTCAAAGGACTTTTTTTTTTTTTTTAAAGGCAAGAGCTACAGAAAAAGATGTACATGAAGAGAAGGGAGAAAAACTGAATCAGAATACATTGGTTAAAGGAAGTTACTGTAGTTGAAATCAGAACTTCATTTCCTCAGAGGGCAGCCAAACCAAAGAGCGAAACATGAGAGGTGTCCCAACTCTCTATTTAATGACAGGAAGTTTGCCATTCATCAGGAACACTTCTTGTTTCTAAGCCAACAGAGCGTGTATGGAGAACTTTGTTTATGACGGTCAAGAACTTTGACAGCAGCTTAAAAAAAAAGCAGAGACAGCTTACCTTTGGCAAGTACCCTGTCTAATAGGGGAGTTTCAACCTAATGTCCAAGGCTACGTTCCTGATTCCACAAGCAGTGCGCCCTACCCCTCAACTTTTCTTCTCATATCTCCACTTTAAATGGCAATTCTATTCTTCCAGTTGCTCAGGCCAAGTCATTCTTGACTCCTCTCCTTTGACACCCCATATCTATCTGCCAGCAAATATTGCCAGCTCTGTCTTCAAATATATCCAGGTTCTGGCCACTTTTCAAACCAGCTCCACCACCACCACTTTGACCCATGTCTCCATCATTTCCTTTTAGGGTTCCTGCAAGGGTCTAACTGGTCCCCCCATTATCAGTTCAGTCTATTTTCATCTATAAAAACATGAGTTGGATCATGTCACTTCCCTGCTCAAAATCCTCCTATAGCTCCCATCTCACCCAGAATAAAAGCCAAGCCTCAGGAGGCACTCCATGATCTAGTTTCATCCCTTTTCCTCTCTGGTCTTACCTATGAACTCCTCCCTTTCACACTACATAGCTACACTGCCGTTTTGCCATTACAGCAATATTCCAAGCACACTTTTACTTCAAGACTATTGCAATTGCGATTCCCTCTGCCTAAATGTTCTTCTCCTAAGTGTGGCTTTCCCTTGCCCTCCTCTTTAATATTGCAAACATTCCACACACATCACCCATGATATTTTGTATCTCCCTTTCCTGCTTTATATGAACCTTCAGTGCTGTTCACTATCCATCATGCTGTGTCTTTTATTTTTCTTACTCACTTCTATCTTCCCCACTAAAATATAAGCTCCACGAGGGCAAGGATTTTTTTCCTGTTAAATCACCAAGTGTGGCTTGTTGTGTAGCAGATATTCAAATACCTGTTGCAAGAATGTGTAGATAAAATTTGAGGGCATGGTCTTAAAGTATACTTATTTCTGGAAGTGGGAGTGGGAGACAGAATAGTATAGTTCACTAAGCAGTATTTTGGTGATCTGATATGCCACAGGGTTAATGCTTGGAACATAAATATGAAAGAACGGATCATAGATCTCTTAGCCAGTGGTCTCTAAAGTGGGATAGCACAAGATGATCCATCAGGATGAGGGGCCCAAGTGTTTAAATTGATATGATAAATATAGTCCTAAGAAGTAACGGATGGATTTTCACTGGTGCCCTCACTCACTCAGTCTATGTGTCAGAAGATCATGCATCACCCATGGTTCTGGAGGTATCCTGAAGGAAGAGTAGAGTAGGAGTATTCATGTTAGATGTAATTATATACTTATTTACATTCTTATATATTCCTATCCTATTTTACATATACCAGAATATTCTTAAAATGGTAGAAGTGAGCGAAGACAGCTTCAAGAAGATAGTCTGGTAGGACTCCTCCTTCTGGGTCTCTGCCCTGTCTCACTTCATGACCCTAATGTGTTTGATGAAGGGAAATTCCCTATACAAATTAAGGAACACTTAGATGGTAAAATCACTTTGATAAATGAGTTAAGCCATAAAGATGATCTTTCTTTCGAGTACATTTGGGAGACCTAAATACAACTTTTTCTCCTTGGCCAGAATACTGATATTCCCTCAATACAACTGAGTAACTAAAAGTGTTCCATTAAGCATCAGC
Source organism: Eumetopias jubatus (assembly GCF_037043125.1). Classification (NCBI taxonomy): domain Eukaryota; kingdom Metazoa; phylum Chordata; class Mammalia; order Carnivora; family Otariidae; genus Eumetopias; species Eumetopias jubatus. The sequence goes on along the minus strand of NW_028274815.1, from coordinate 58,006,482 downwards.
AAAATGACAGAACCAATATTCAAAATGCTTGAACAGAAAAACACCTAATGATTTAAATTACCTGAGTTTTCAAAACTTGAATTTGATAGAAAATGAACCAGACTTTTCATAGTTGGGAGGAGAGGGGAACTGAGGCACTCTGGGAAGAACATGAACTTTTCATGGTCAGTGAAGCACTGTTTCAACGGTCTAGTATCCCACTCTTGCAGAGAGCCAACTCCCTAGCAGGACTTTACCAAAGCTTCAATTATTCAACCACTAAACAAAGTTCCTTTATTAAGAGGTAAGAGATGCTTTTTCAAGAGAACCAGAGATTTAAAGTGTTACATTAAATGCAAATTCTTCATCTATTTCAAGTGAATATTTTTGAAGTGGAGGGGGGGTAGATTTGTCCAAGAGTTTTCATTTCTAGTTTCCCATTCTCAGTTATGCAAAAACGAACTCACGGAGACAAATTCAAGTATCTATTTTGAAAAGTATTTACTTAGTTTGAATAAATTAATTGCAAATAAAAATTAGCTACAATATATAGCCTGAATAGAAATGACTAGAACAAATACAACACAGGACTTGATTTCCTTGCATTAGTCACAAAGCATGTGACTATCTAGAAAACTTCAAAATCAATTATATTTCTTTGAAAAGGGGATAACAGCAGTTACTGATACATCACAACTAGTAAACTTATAATACAAGTTTCCTGACATGCATTTCCTGAGTGAACCCAAATGATCATTTTTAAAAACAAGGAAATTTTGACAAGTTGAATTAAAGTAAAATAGTTCATGGCTTCTAAGCAACAGGTTTTGTTATTTTTTTTTAAACCAAAAGAAAATTCAGAACAGTATAGTAATAGTTATGATAAATTAAAGCTATACTACCACATACAAAAATTTGCTACAGTCAATTATTATACAACTTGTGAACTAAAGGAAAAACAAATCAAAAGATTAAAAAAAAGATTCTGTCTAATCTAAAAGTGTACTGATTTCTACAAGTGTCACAAAGGGTTTGATGTAGTGCAACTGTCTATACTTCCTTTGTGGTGCATTAAAAAAAGGGGAGGGGAGGGAGTGAAGAAACGTTTTCTTGCTTCTTTAAGCAAAGAACTTATTGGAATTAGAGAATAAACATACCATGCAAGTATGTTCCCCTACTTGGCTGTCACTAGTGCTCATCTGCCAACCAAACATTTCCTTGAGTCACATGGTGGCAACTCTCCTTAGGATTCAAAGCCCACAAAGTTAAGGCTGGTCTGTTAGGTTAAAAAAAAGGGGGGGGGGGCACTATTGTCACTGAATCCTTTATCTCTCCACATTTCTTAATGCCTGGATAAGACCACAAACAGAATGATCAATTAAGTATTTCTTTTTCTAAAAGCAAATCAAGTCACTCTCCTCCTTGTTAATTTATGCTTTTCCTCATGAGAATGATTTTTTTTTTCCAGAAACAGTGAACAGATGAACCACAGTTTATATCTAAAAAATAAACTTGCCAAATGTTGCTGGTACTAAAAACAGATTAGTTATCATGGGAGAAAAATAGATAATCTAGATTAAATTGCATATTCAAAGGAGCATATAAAATGTTTCTTAGCATTAAGTTTTTGTTATATACTACACTTGAGAGAACATTAAGAAAAAAAACTTTCCTGATTATATTCAATGTGGTTAAAAACAAACAGCTCTCACACAATAATTAATATGAATTTGGTTTTACAAAGTATTTTAATTTACCAAATTCCATATTTAGAAGGGGGCAGGGAGAGAGGCTCTCTTGTCCTTCTAAGCTTGTAAATCCTTGAGCTATGCTCGCTAAACTACCATTCACACCGAAAGTGTGACACCATCGTTACCATGCTACTCTATCAAGAACATTCTAAGATTTTTCTATAATAAAGATAAATAGAAAAAAGTTAATATACATGTTGCTGTATTTTACAATGTTTGCAACAAACTGTAAACTAACATAGTTTGAACCAACAGTACCCTCAGTTATATAAAAACAATTTTCCAACACTGAGGATGGGTGATTCAAAAACACTAAAAGGAAGGCAACAAATTATAGATTGCATTTTTTATCCTCAAAATATATTTTCAAAACTCAGAATTCAAAGTCTGGTACTTTCAGAAATTCTTTTTCTTGAGTTTCCCAGATTTTTTGATCAGAAATTGTTACTACTTATTATAAATGTTTAAAAAAATTCTTCATCTTAATGCAAATGACCAGAGCAGAGAAACTGTGACATGGACAACAGGTTGGAAAACCCAACTCACTTAGCTTATAAATTTATAATGTAGTCCTGGAGGACAACTGTCTGTTAGTCTAGAGGTCCTTGGAAAATAAGTCTGATGTAGCCTTGTTCACCAGCCAACTGATGTGCACAAAAGGGGCAGGCTGCATGAAAAGTATGAGTACCATGAGGAAGCGGGATCTGGGACCAATAGGCAGTTGTCTTTTCTGAACACACATGCCCACATGGGCTGAACGCATGGGTTGGAGGGCCGGCGTCCACATAAAATCCAGCTTCACATCCAAGCCACAGAGGGACATAGGGACCAACAGACCTACACATGGGACATTCACGATCTTTTCCATCACGTTCTTCTTTGTTTCCCCAGTTATGATAGCCATGCACAT